>NC_086320.1:220970774-222170774 GCF_036172605.1 Pelobates fuscus | reverse complement strand
CTGGCTGTGACTGCCTGTATGACTGCCTGTGCTTGTGTCTGACTGTGTGTGGGACTGTCTGCCTGTGACTGTGTGTGACTGTCTGCCTGTGACTGTGTGTGTGTGACTGTCTGCCTGTGACTGTGTGTGTGACTGTCTGCCTATGACTGCATGTATGACTGCCTGCCTGTGCCTGGGTGTGTGACTGTTTGCCTGTGCCAGTGTCTGACTGTCTGCCTGTGACTGTGTGTGTGTGTGTGTGTGTGTGACTGTCTACCTGTAACTGTCTGTGTGAATGTCTGGCTGTGACTGCCTGTATGACTGCCTGTGCTTGTGTCTGACTGTGTGTGGGACTGTCTGCCTGCGACTGTGTGTGGGACTGTCTGCTTGCGACTTTGTGTGACTGTCTTTGACTGTAGGTGTGACTGTCTACCTGTGACTGTGTGTGTGACTGTCGGCCCGTAACTGTGTGTGTGACTGTCTGCATGTCACTGAGTGTGTGTGACTGTCTGCCTGTGACTGTGTTACCGTCTGCCTCTAATTGTGCATGTTACTGCCTATAACTGTGTGTGTGTAACTGTGTGTGACTGTCTGCCTGTAACTGTGTTTGATTGTGTGCAAGTGACTATGTGCCTGGGATTGTGTGCATGTGGCTGTATTTGACAGTATATGTGTATAATTGTGTGCATCTGACTGTTTTTGCCCTGAATGGAGCCGGCAGCTGGGATATGACGTAATCCAGGCATCAGCGTCATAACAGTGCACGCAAGGTACCTGTGCAGGAAGAGCACAGAGATCCCAGCAGCAACCACTGACCACCAGGGACTGAGAATCCAATCCAGCCCTTCCAGAACAAGGTAGGAAGGTTGGGTGGACCTCTTATTAAATGTGTGCATGTATGTGATGATTGTGTGTGTTCATCTAATTATATGTGTATGTGATTGTGTGTCTGTGATTGTATGTGTGTGCATGTCTGTGATTATGTGTGTGATTGTGTGTGCATCTATGTGGTTAAGTGTGTGTGTTGTGATAATGTCTGTTTATGTATGTGATTGTGTGTGTGTGGGTGTCTGTGGTTGTGTGGGTGCATGTCTCTGATTATGTATGTATATGTAATATACACAACCACAGATTTACACACACAGACCTACATCTATTGTGTTATTGTGTGTTTATATAAATGTGTATATAATATGTGTATGTGTTTAGTAGTTAGCGCCCCTATTTGGTGTCTTTAAATATTGCAATCTCAGATAAGGATACAAATAAGTGAGTGTTCTACTAAACAATTGAAAGATTAAAATTAAGAAAAGGGCTTTTTAAAATTTTGATGTTTTAGCTGTTTAGTAGATACAACCCTAAATTGGTGCCCTTATGTGAAATCACCATATTTAAGGATGCTAAATTAGGGTGCTGTTTAGCAGATAGCTCCCTTACTTGGTGTCCTTAAATATGGCAATCCCACATAAGGATAGCAAATAGGGGAGTTATCTGATGAACAAAGATCGAAGATAAGAGGTGTCAGCCAGCCCACAACAAGAAATCTGGGTTGCTAATGTGAATTCTATGAAAATGTGTTGCCGGATGCCAGCATACACAGCATCAGACAGCCAATGGCAGCACATTACTCCATCCCCTAGTGAAAAGTTTTAAATCCCTCCCCTCCCCCATTTTGGACGGGTATCTTAAGTGCCCCCCATATATAGTTCCTAGAGTCGCCACTGTGTCTGCATGTATGTCAGTAATAGTGATGTCGCCAACATAACATTTTCGGTTTGCGAATGGTGAACGCGAACTTCCACAAATGTTCGCGAACGGGCGAACCGCCATAGACTTCAATGGGCAGGCGAATTTTAAAACCCACAGGGACTCTTTCTGGCCACAATAGTGAAGTTGTTTCAAGGGGACTAACACCTGGACTGTGGCATGCTGGAGGGGGATCCATGGCAAAACTCCCATGGAAAATTACATAGTTGATGCAGAGTCTGGTTTTAATCCATAAAGGGCATAAATCACCTAACATTCCTAAATTGTTTGGAATAACCTGCTTTAAAACATCAGGCATGATGTTGTATCGATCAGGTAGTGTAAGGGTTACGCCCGCTTCACAGTGACAGACCAAACTCCCCGTTTAACGCACCGCAAACAGTCCATTTGCACAACCACAAACTCCCCATTTGCACAAGGTTGGATACCAAGCTAGACATGTCCCGTTCCTTGTCCTCACTGATGTCATTGAAGGTCTCTTCCTCCACCCAGCCACGTACACCACCAAGGGTCCCCAAAAGGTGAGAACAAGCCCCCTGGGACGCCTGCTGTGTTTGGTCTTCCACCTCCTCAAAGCCACCTTCCTCCTCTGACTCCTCTTCTTCAGACTCCTCTCTCTGCGTTGCCTCTCTCTGCATTATTATAAGGTGTGTTAAGTAGTACTATTCCTATCAGTTTAATCCCTGTTACGTCCCCTATCAGGGGACGTGTATATAAGGCATCGATTTTAGGAAGCTGGAGATGGAAAAACAAGCTTGGTCGGTCCTCCTACTTCAAATTTGGGGCACTGCGCGTGCAATCTAATGTGCTACCAGATTGGAGTGGTGTGTTAAGTAGTACTATTTGTATCAGTTTAATCCCTGTTACGTCCCCTATCAGGGGACGTGTATATAAGGCATCGATTTTAGGAAGCGGGAGATGGAAAAACATGCTTGGTCGGTTCTTCTACTTCAAATTTGGGGCACTGCGCGTGCAATCTAAGTTGCCACCAGATAGGTGTGGTGTGTTAAGTAGTACTATTCTTATCAGTTTAATCCCTGTTACGTCCCCTATCAGGGGACGTGTATATAAATATCGACAGAAGGTTAACCCCATAAGGACACATGACGTGTGTGACATGTCATGATTCCATTTTATTCCAGAAGTTTGGTCCTTCAGGGGTTACATGGCGCAAAAGGAGGAAAATATATATGTATAGCGAGCATACACAATATAAATAGAAACAAATAGCTGCAACTCACTGGGAGTCCTGGTGTGATCTCCTAAGTGCTAAATAGGTAATAAGGAATGGTGAGTGCGCTTACAATAAATAAAATACAGTGTTAATCACACTTAAAAAATCTGAACATCTGAACAATCCGGAAGTTTTTGCACCTACACCGTGTATCCGTGTATCCATGAGGATTGAGCTGCGAGGAGGACACTCTGATTATAGACCTTCTCTCTCTTTCTCGGACTATCGGTAGCAGGTTGCAGGAGACTGGTGTTTTATATTTTTATGCATTGGTAATAAAGAAATTCTTGGTTTATACATATCCGGACTGGCCCACATTCTTTCTACACTGAGTGGATCCCACGATCACTGGGGGCTGATCCTCCCTGGAGCCTGATAGTTTGGGGTGGTACTTCAACCACTCCACCATTGTGAATGAGATACTTATTTATTTATTGTTAATTCTGCACTGTACAAACATATTGCACTAGGTGTTGTATTATTTGTATTACAGAGCCGTGTATTTTTTGTTCCAGAAGCTCTGCAAGTATATCAGTCCTTTTTTTATTTTGGATATCCCTTGTCTGCACATATATGCACTTTGGCACTTCACATATTTTGTAAATCTCTTAAAGCACTATAGCACTTTGGTATTATTGCATTTTAATCAAATTTGTTATATGCCCTTCAGATTTTTTAAGTGTGATTAACACTGTATTTTATTTATTATAAGCGCACTCACCATTCCTTAGGACGTGTATATAAGGCATCGATTTTAAGAAGCGGGAGATGGAAAAACATGCTTGGTCGGTCCTCCTACTTAAAATTTGGGGCACTGCGCATGCAATCTAATGTGCCACCAGATAGGAGTGGTGTGTTAAGTAGTCCCCCTCATCAGGCCTTTTTTAGTCGAATGTATTGTCCGTCCCTTCGGGATCCATCCCTCATTCATCTTAATAAAGGTGAGGTAATCTAGACTTTTTTGACCTAGGCGACTTCTCTTCTCAGTGACAATACCTCCTGCTGCACTGGAGGTCCTTTCTGACAGGACACTTGAAGCGGGGCAGGCCAGAAGTTCTATCGCAAATTGGGATAGCTCAGGCCACAGGTCAAGCCTGCACACCCAGTAGTCGCTCCTCAGAGTGTCGATATCTGCAGTTAAGGCGAGGTAGTCTGCTACCTGTCGGTCGAGTCGTTCTCTGAGGGTGGATCCCGAAGGGCTGTGGCAATGTCCTCCATCAACAACACGTCTGTAAAGCGTCCTGTCCTTGCCGGCGTGGTCGTGAGAGGAGGAGGATTACTTTCACCTCTTCCCCTGTTAGATTCCCGTTGTGCTGTGACATCACCCTTATACGCTGTGTATAGCATACTTTTTAATTGATTTTGGAACTGCTGCATCCTTTCCGACTTGCTGTAATTTGGTAACATTTCAGGCACTTTCTGCTTATACTGGGGGTCTAGTAGCGTGGACACCCAGTACAGGTCGTTCTCCTTCAGCCTTTTTATACGAGGGTCCCTCAACAGGCACGACAGCATGAAAGACCCCATTTGCACAAGGTTGGATGCCGAGCTACTTATGTCCCGTTCCTCATCCTCAGAGATCTCTCTGAAGGTATGTTCTTCCCCCCAGCCACGTACAACACCATGGGTACCAGATAGGTGACAACGAGCACCCTGGGATGCCTGTTGTGGTTGGTCTTCCTCCTCTTCCTCAAAGCCACATTCCTCCTCTGACTCCTCTTCCTCACACTCCTCTTCCAGCGTTGCCGCAGGTCCAGCAAGCGATGCTGATAAGGCTGTTTCTGGTGGTGATGGTGACCACAACTCTTCCTCTTCCTCGTCACGCTCATCTACCGCCTGATCCAGCACTCTTCGCAGGGCACGCTCCAGAAAGAAAACAAATGGTATGGCGACTGACTAGGTTTGTCACCTCCTCAAAAGGACGCACGAGCCTACAGGCATTGCGCAGGAGCGTCCAGTAACGTGGCAAAAAAATTCCCAGCTCCCCAGAGGCTGTCCTAGCACCCCGGTCATACAAATATTCATTAACGGCTTTTTCTTGTTTGGAGCAGGCGGTCAAACATTAGGAGTGTTGAATTCCAACGTGTCGGGCTGTCGCAAATCAAGCGCCTCACTGGCATGTTGTTTCGCCGCTGGATATCTGCAAAGTGCGCCATGGCAGTGTAGAAACGCCTTAAATGGCCACACACCTTCCTGGCCTGCTTCAGGACGTCCTGTAAGCCTGTGTACTTATGCACAAAGCGTTGTATGATCAGATTACACACATGTGCCATGCACGGCACATGTGTCAACTTGCCCAACTTCAATGCCGCCAACAAATTTGTTCCGTTGTCACAAACCACTTTGCCGATATCCAGTTGCTGCGGAGTCAGCCACTTTTCCACCTGTGCGTTCAGGGCGGACAGGAGTGCTTGTCCGGTGTGACTCTCTGCTTTCAAGCAAGTCAAACCCAAGACGGCGTGACACTGCCGTATCCGGGATGTGGAATAGTACCTGGGGAGCTGGGGGGGTGCCGTTGATGTGGAGCAAGACGCAGCAGCAGAAGAGGACTCATCCGAGGAGGTTATGGAAGAGGATGGAGTAGGAGGAGTAGAGGAGGTGGAAGCAGGCCTGCCTGCAAGTCGTGGCGGTGTCACCAACTCCTCTGCAGAGCCACGCATTCCTTGCTTGGCAGCCGTCAGCAGGTTTACCCAATGCGCAGTATAGGTGATATACCTGCCCTGACCATGCTTTGCAGACCAGGTATCAGTGGTCAGATGGACCCTTGCCCCAACACTGTGTGCCAGACATGCCATTACTTCCTTTTGCACAATCGAGTACAGGTTGGGGATTGCCTTTTGTGAAAAGAAATTTTGTCCGGGTACCTTCCACTGCGGTGTCCCAATAGCTACAAATTTTTTGAACGCCTCAGACTCCACCAGCTTGTATAGTAAAAGCTGGCGGGCTAATAGTTCAGACAAGCCAGCTGTCAGACGCTTGGCAAGGGGTTGACTTTCTGACATTGGCCTCTTACGCTCAAACATGTCCTTGACAGACACCTTGTGGGGATATTTATGGAATAATAATAGTAAACAGTTGAGAATTGCCCACTATTTTCAATTCTCAGATCCCAAAGAACGTTATTGTGTAAGTGAAATGTATTCCATATAAAGAAAATCACAATTTGTTATAAAAATAGATACAATTAATTTTTATATTCAAATAATAATGATAAGTAACATGCGTGACAATAATCAATGGAAATTCAGTATAACATGAGTATGCAATACAATATGGTAATATAAAAACATTTCCCAATGGCTAAGACAGTCTTAATTGTCAAGAAGATTTATGATAGGCTTCACAGAGACAAAGTGAAAGTTTCACACAGAGAACAGAATGCAGCGTAAGGTCGTAAAAACTTTAGCTAACAGTTAGAATAACCCTTTCAATGCTGGCTAGACCTCTTCTATGCATTTAAGATCTATTCTTATGTAATTTTAAATAAAATAACATTTAAACCAGTCATTAGTCATTTCCTGGATCCATCCAATGAGAAGAAATCTACCAAATTCTACAAGCTGATATTTTAATTTGTCTAAACAGATATTTATCTTCTTTTAGAGCAAATCAATACGCCGGGATAAATATCACGATATGCTAACATGTGATATGTCACATAAATATATATAATTATTATTAATCCCATCTGCAGATTGGGATGCTATAACCATATATATATTCTTTAGTAACTAAGATTTCTGAATATCGAAATCTGATCGTGATTTATCCAGTCATATATCATGCTATTAGAACAATTTTAATTAATTTAAATTAATTAAATGAAGCCAGTATATTTACCAGTTAAATAGATATTCTCACCAGATGTTCTCAGGTAGCTAAGTGTCAAGGAATGTTTCTCTGTCTTTCCTTTCTTAGCCTGCTTCCGACTCTTTTGCCCCCGACTGCTTTCTTTCTCCTGATTTTCTTGATTACTGCATACCTCCTTGCATCTGCCTTGATGCCTCTCTCTTCCCTTTGTCTTAACTTTTTAAAGGGACAGATTCTCTGTTCGTCACTGGCTAATAAACCAATAGAAGCACTAGGGGTTTGATTATCTTTTAGATAGCAACTTAATATTTGGTCTATAGATGGCAGTCTCATCCCACTAAACATACCTATCCAGGAAATAGTTAACTTTTCCTGGTGGCTAATTTGACGTCATTTACGTTATCTTTATGGTTGCTATATTTTATTTTTACATGTCAAATCAAGGGGTTTTCTTCAGACTATGTGTCTCCATTTTCTGTAGTAATTCCTAATATGACAGTTCTTAAACTTAATTTCAACTTCCACTACAATGGGACGTTGTACATATAGGAAGTAAAATTAAATTATTTAATCTTCTCTGTCACCTATGTCTGGGTTTAGAATTTATTTTATTCCATTAGCATTTTAGACAGCCTCTTATCACTTGGTTTGTTTATACTATATATTCCTTTTAGCTCTGGCAAAGTTTTAGAGAAAGGATAGAAATTTTGTGTCTCTTTGTTAACTTGAAAATAACAAAATGCACGGTTTCACAAAACACGAACATGGAACAACCCCACACAGCAAATGACCACTAAATATGACCTGACTATCACAACCGCCTTATTGGAAAAGCGAACCATAGGCGGATTGACCGAACCCGAAATACCCTACAGGCTGATATAACATTCGAACTATCAGACTACCTAATACCTACGCCACACCTTGGTCACCCATGTGCCTACTCTGACGGGTTAAACATACTCTCGCACCATTCCTTTATAATGCACATCGCGTCCCAATTGTTATCCGTACAATATTCACTGGGAACTGCATGTCTCCAATACTATGATTACCTGTTACATTTTAAGTTACTTGTTATTATACACAGTTCAGGACACGTTCCGAAATGTCTGTGCTGAACGAAGTCGTTTTAAACTTAAAAGCAGACGAAACTCAAGCCAATTAGGCCACATGACGACATTTCATGCTTGTCTTGACAAAAGCTTTATATCGGACTTCATGTCAATGTCACTTGTTTATCCTAAGCTTTATGTTACTGTTATATGTGTTTCCATGAGAACTGCGTGTCTATTACGTTATATCTTGACCATCCTGCTGTAATTTGAACTGAAGACACTAATAAAGCTTGTTGAACAATTGTAAAATAACAAAATGGAGTCTGGTCTGTTCAGAGTGACTCAGAATATACACTTTTAATTTCTATCATAGCACAAAATGTCTGCCCGATATATAAATACCCTGACAACCTGACTGTGGGCAGATGAGCGGGAACTGCTCAAGGCGAGAGACGGAGTGGCGGATGGTTGAGAGGGGGCAAGGAGGACAGCAGTGGTTGACGTGGCTGAAGATGCTGGACCAGGAGGAGGATGGCGGCTTTGAGTTTGTGTGCTGCTTGTACTCATGTGTTGATCCCATAGGCGTTTGTGATGTGCGATCATGTGCCTATGCAAATCAGTTGTACCTAGGTGGGTGTTGGACTTCCCACGACTCAGTTTCTTTTGGTACAAGTTGCAAATGGCATCGCTATTGTCAGAGGCAGACACACAAAAAAAAGCCACACTGCTGAGCTCTGCAATGATGGCATTCTGGTGGTGGCAACAGCATGCGTTGATTGGCGTGCTGCCTGGCTGACCCCGGGTGCCGATGCATGCTGTCTGACTGTGCCACTAGCTCCTTGCGACGACCTCCCCCTGCTTCCAACCCGTCTCCTCCTCCTCCTCCTCTCTGTCTCCCCATCTGAACTTTCCCCCTGTTCTTCTTCTCTTCTAGCAGGCACCCACGTGACATCCACGGACGCATCGTCATCATCAACCGCTTCACTTGTATCTGACAACTCAGCAAAGGAAGCAGCAGTGGGTACAACATCAATATGTAGGTCGGGTGCTTCAGCTCCACTAGCGCTCCAAGATAATATGGCCCTGAGTACATGTTAATAATAATGAAAATAATAATATAGTAATGCAAATAATAAAACTAGACATGATTGATAAAATATGGTAAAATATATAGGTTGATAATGTTGAGAAAACCTATTAAGTTATTCAGTTTAACCACTTAACACCGGAGGGCGTACTATTACGTCCTTTTTATAATTTGTACTTTATTGAAATTTTTAATTTTCAAGTAGGGAGGGGATACAGAAAGGAAGAGGGAAGGGGTGGGGGGGGGGGGAGTGGGGGAAATATACATCCATAGTATAATCCAGTACAGTACATATACCACGTGAAATTGTGTCATTATACATGCATACCAGTTTGTGGTTTTAGATTCATTAGAATACCAGGGTTCGTTAAAATTGCCAGAGTCATGAGAAACCTAAGGTTTTAGAAACTTAGGAATTCTCCTCCATGTCTGGGTATAGTGCTCGTAGTCTAGCAACCCACCCCGTTTGTATATAATAAGAGATAGGTGGATGTAGGCCTGCATTGTGTATAGAGAAGTGGCATGTTCAAGGGACCCCCATTCCTTTTGGAATGGGTTTTTCCACCTATGTTTGTAGCCGGCAATATTTTAGTCTAGCGACCGTCATTCGTGATGGTATTGCATCCCCTTATCAGGTGCTGTAAGATTGTACCAATGCTTCCAAGAGCAGTACATGTTGACATCCCGTATATTCACAACATAACAGGTCATATCAAGTGAGATTTCCGCGTATTGTGTTCACTTATTGGCTATGTGTGTGTATACGTTAGATACATTGCATCCGATCTCTTGATATACTTCATTGCTATCGTTGGATCAATTCTCTAGGACTAAGTGTAAATCTAGAAAGAACTCATAGTCATACGTTGTGATCCATCCTAGCATTTCTTAGGGGGGAGAGCGGATATAAGATTACCTCATGCTCAATGAGAAGGTAGTGTACATTGTAAACGCTTTGTCATATCTAGATTTTCCCATTTTTGCCAATTCGATCGTGCTATATAGGTCTGTTTGGGTGTGGTGGCAGATATTATTTCATACCTGAGAAATTGTCTGGTTTTATGCCATATCAAAACGGGAGTTGGGCAACCAGATTTTTTCCAATGAGCTGCAATTACACTCCTTGTGGCTAATATTGTCATCAGCAGTATGTGAGTGGTCTCACGGGACATTTCACCTGGGAGTAAGAGGAAAAGGGCCAGCGTGGGCGTAAGTGGTGGAAGGTTAATCCCCAGTAGTTCCCATATGTGTTGCGTTTCGTCCCATAGTGGTTTCACCTCTGGACATTCCCACCAGATATGGGTCATTGTTCCCCTATCTTTGTCGCACCTCCAACATGTAGGTGAAGATTGGGGAAACATTTTTTGAATTTTGTCAGGAGTATAGTACCACCTGTATATTAATTTTCTGTGGGCTTCAGTGTGAGAAAAGCAAGTTGTGATGCCTTTCAAGGCTTGGAGTGAGGTCAACCATTGTTTATCTGTAGGACAATGAGTGCATTTCTCTTCCCATTTTGTTTGGTATTTATATTTTGGTTGAGGAACTTGATGTAGGAGTAGGGAATAGCAGCTTGTGAGTGTTTTATTTCTGACCGGAGTACAATGACAGCGGTTGTACAGAAGTAAGTGTTTTGAGTCTGTAGTATTGCTTACAGATTGGGTAGATGTGGGCGCTACCCTGTCGGAGATCAAACTCTTTAGTTGGATGTATGGGAAAATAAAAGATGCGGGTAGTCTGTATTGTGCTCTCAGTTCTGGGAATGGCATTAGAGATCCCTGTTTACATAGATCTGCAATTCGGGAGATCCCCAGCTCCCCCCACCGAGGGGACACCGAGTTCAAAGACGTGATAGGTGCCCATAGGGAAAATTTAGTGTGGTTTCCACCGGATCGGTGGAGGTAGTCCCATGCTTGGATGGTGTATTTAGTGAGTGGTAATAATGGTTTGCGCTTGTCCCTGAGGTGTTTGGGAGTCCACATATAATCAAGTACTGAGCCTTTAGGGTCATACCCATTTTCGATGTCGACCCATTGTAACGTGTGTTTGGGGGCATGAAGTTTCACGGCATGTTCTAATATAGCTGCTCTATGATAAGCTGCTATATTGGGGAATCCCAATCCCCCTTCTTTGCTGGGGGATTGTATTAGGGTTAAGGGCAACCTGTTTTTTTATTGTCCCATATGTACTTAGTCAATATGGATTGTATTTGTTTAAGTAATGTAGGTGATATGGGAATTGGCAGCATTCGAAATATGTACAATATTTTTGGTAAGACCATCATCTTGATGGTATCTATCCGGCCTAACCAGGATATCATAACATCTTTCCATTTATGTAGTATCAGTTTACAAGTTTGCGGTATAGTGGAAAAGTTGCAAGTACTGATGTTTCTAATTGTGCCTGAGATTTTAACCCCTAGATATGTGAGGAAAGTCTGTCTCCAATCGAACGTGTATTTGTGTTTCAAGTTGGTAACTTCTGTAGACAGGAGACGTATGGGTAGAGCCTGGGTTTTTGTTTGGTTAAGCTTGTAATAGGAAATTTGACTATATTCCTCTAGGGTGTGTAGAATATGTGGCAGTGATAGTTCAGGTCGGGACATGGATATGAGTATGTCATCCGCGAACATTGACAATTTATATTCTGTGTTATGAATGGTTATACCCTTTATATTAGCGTGTGATCTGATTTTGTACGCCAATGGTTCTAAGGACAGCACAAATAGTAGGGGGGACAACGGGCAACCTTGGCGAGTGCCATTAGTAATATAAAACGGGTTTGAGATGAATCCTGCGTTGGAGACTCTGGCAGATGGGGTAGAATATAGCGTCATAACGCCCTTGATAAATTCCTCCGGGAATCCGAATTTGAGTAGTACTTGGGTCATGTATTCCCAATTAAGTCTATCGAAGGCCTTCTTTGCGTCCAGCGCCAAGAGAAGGCCTTCCATATTGTGCGTGTCCATGTGAGCGAGAATATCCAGTATTTTCCTCGTGTTGTCCGAGCCTTGTCTAGTTTTGATGAATCTTGATTGATCATTATGTATTATTCGTGAAAGAATGGGTGAGAGACGGTCCGCAATTATTTTGGCGTATATTTTGGTGTCACAATTAAGTAATGATATGGGTCTGAAGTTTTGGCAAAGTGTCGCTGGTTTGCCCGGTTTGGGGAGTGTCAAAATGTTCGCTTGGAGCATTTCTGATGGCATTTCCCCAGTGAAGAAGCAGTGGTTGATAAATTCGACGAAGTGCGGGGCTAATGTGTCGGAGAAAGTCAGATAATATAAGTTGGTAAAACCGTCTGGTCCTGGTGCTTTGTGGGGGGGTAATTTCTTAATTGCGTTTTTCAGTTCTTCTACTGAGAATGGTTTAGTGAGCGTTTCTAATTCTGCTTGAGTTAATGTAGGGAGATGTATCGACTTGAGGTAGTCTTGTATTTGCGTTTTCGAAGGTGTGTATGTGTTCTTGACAGTGGCGAGGTTGTAAAGGGAACTGTAGTATTTTGCAAACGTTTCGACAATCTCTTGTGGGTTCAGGATTTTGGTTTTATCTGATCGTAGTAAGTAGGCAACTCTAGAGTTGGCCATCCGAGATTTTAACTTAGACGCTAGGATCGCTCCTGCTTGTATTTCTGTAGTAAAAGATTTGTCTTGTCTAAATCTAGTTCTTGAAGTTGGTTTTGTAAGTGCCTGAGTCGTACATAAAGGTCCGGGGACGCATTCACTTTGTTAGTGTGTGTCAGTACTTTTATTTGTTGGATGAGGTCGGCATACTTTTTACATCTTTTTTTGTTAGCAAAGCTAGCCATTTTTATAAACAGGCCTCTGAGCACTGCTTTGTGAGCTTGCCAAATTATTGGGGTGGATGTATCATCCGTGGAATTAGTTTGGAAGTAGATTTCCAGTTCTGTTTTGATTTGTGCGACAATGTCAGGATCCCTCAGTAAGGAATCATTTAATCTCCATGAGCCCCCCCCCTTGTTGGGGTAATGAGTTGAGATGGTGAGCGTGATTGGGGCATGGTCAGACCAAGTCATAAGACCGATTTTTGTGTCTTGAATGTGGGGTATTAATGATGAGTGTATGAGGAACCTATCAATCCTTGAATAGGAGTTATGGGCCTGTGAATGGAATGAGAAGTCTTTCTCTGAGGGGTGGAGTATCCTCCAGATGTCTACATAACCTGAATCGTGGATTTGTTTCTTGATGGTACCGGTTATAGAGGCGCGTTGGTTTAAAGTTTTGTGGGATACTTGAAGGTTTGAGGAGGAGTCTAATGTGTTGTCTAAAATGAAGTTTGTGTCTCTCCCTATTATGAGAGTTCCAAACTTGTGAGCATCTGCCATCGTCAGGATTTTGCTGAGATATTGGGCTTGATTTTCGTGTGGGCCTTAGAAGTTAAGAAGGGTGTATGGTTCATTATTAATGTGGCATTGGACGAGTAGGAACCTGCCCTCTTTATCTCCTATCTTTTTGTGCAGGGAGAAAGAATATACTCGGTTGTGCAGGGACATGGTCGATTGCAATGAACCGTAGTGAAGGTAAATGATGATGACTGGCCAAAAAATGTTTCGCAACGGGTTTTTCGGTCCGTTGGTCTCTAAATGCCGTCATTATTCCGGACTGGTGTCCCCTGATCCGGTCTCTCAAAGTCATATCGGTTTTACCGACGTACGAAAGTCCACAGGGGCATGTAATCATATATAACGGACCGAAAAACCCGTTGCGAAACATTTTTTGGCCAGTCATCATCATTTACCTTCACTACGGTTCATTGCAATCGACCATGTCCCTGCACAACCGAGAGGAGGGGACAGATCCAAGTTGCTCCTACAACGCGAGGCCCATTGGATTCATCACCTCAACACAGTGACTCCAAATGGACTTAATGAACATCTTGTATTGTCCATGTTTCTTTAAATTAGGATTCCTACAGCTGTAAATTGAATTATGCCCCAATAGGACATCATCGAGTATTCCGAAAATAATGTCTGCAGCTCCATAGTACACTTCTTGTTAGACTTGTCAACTAAGCTGCAATTCCCGATCTCTAAATTATAGAATAGTCTACCACTTTATGTTATTTTCTCCATAATGTACAAACCCACACAGTTTATTCTGCAATAAGCAAATCAGCTACTATAGTCCACTCCTTGACGTGCTACATACACGGAATAGATCTAAATTTGAGTCGTTAAAGAATCCTAATATACAGGGTATAAATAACAGATAAGACAGAGTGAAAATAGGTTTAGATCTCCACAGAATAAATGTGAATGTGGGATACAACTGTACATACTCATATGAGTAGAGTAGGTTCAGCCACATTATAACTTCATGCTTCCAGCTCAAAGGCCCACAATATGGTACAGTAGTAAAGATTAAACCCATATACCTTGTATTGGTATATATTACAACGCCCATATACCTTGTATTGGTATATATTACAACGTGACCTTTTAACTAATCTTTAATATGTGACTCACCCGATCCTAGTCTGCATATGATATTCTATGTACACAGTTTGCACACTGTAAGTTTTCCACTTTGACGTTTTGTATGCACTTTTTCTCACTGCACTTAGTTTAGCACGCATATAGATGCACATATGCAGATTCTGGGGAGATGGATGTAGTTTTCCTGTCTGCACATGTTTGTAGGCTGGTGTAGCCTCTTCTTCTCCGCTTTGCCTCTATCGGGCGTTTGTTTTTACTCTATGGACGTAGTTAGCTAGTAACTACGCTATCCACGCAATACGTATTACGTCACACGCACGAAGTCACGAGGTGGTTCTCACTTCCGGGTTTTCAGTCTGCAGGCTGTCCGATCATCTTACTGGTAAGCTTAACACACGGTTATGTATAAATTGTAAGTAATTTTTATTTTGCACTGTGATCTTGATAAAGACCCAGCAGGGTTGAAACGTTGATTTGTTTGTATACCACAGCGATGTATTCTTTGGAATGCAGTAAATAATTTTGCACTATTGTTTAAGACCTAGTGTGCTCCCTTCATTACTTTTTTATATATATAACGCGGGACTGCACCTAGGCTTATAATACTTGAAAGCTATTTGAAAGGAGGAGTGCCTGGCTTTGGAATTTTTTCTATATATTGAAGTGCTGGCGTAGCACTTGCCTGAGCACCCCCACTATTTAAATTGGACGCATTACCTAAATGGTAATTTGGACACAGCCACCAAGATCTTTTTAACATGGAGGATTTTCTACACAGAGCTGGGGCATTAATAGAGACAGCGGAAACATTATCCATTACAGATGAAAAGGCTCAATCTGTACTATGGCCACGCAGCTCACAGGATTTACCACATAGACACACAGCTAAGGATCTTTACAACGACTTATCCAGACTTAAAAAACGAGAGGTGGACCTCGACCTACATGGAGTGTTTTTGTCGGATTATTATAGATCCAAACGGATCCCCAGGGGCTTTCGGATTAAAAATGCCCCCACTATAGGGAGGCAAAACCCTGAATTCTGCAAAAAGTGGATGAACATCTCTAATAAATGTTCTTTAGACTGGTTAGTGATTGTAATTGAAGAAGTTGGAACGGAACTTGTACAAGTTAAAAAATCGATACAGGACTTTGAACTCACACATGTAAGCGTCCTACAATCAATACCATCTACAGATTTTGTATTAAAACTACAAGATGATATACAAAGATATCAGGATGAATTGATCCGCTTTAAAAAGGTAAAATTGGAAAAGGTAAACCATGATTATAAGTTCCACCAGGTCTACCGCTGGTTAAGCGGTTCAGACTCAAACACGCGTAATCCGCCTCCACGATTTCGCACACGCATAAGGAAGCCATCACTACAAACGGTGGATGTAAGCTCAGGGGAATCAGCCTCAGATGGGGATACCCGCATTGATCAACAGTCTTTGAAACAGGTTACTTTTTTAAAAACAGGAGAACACTCAAACGATCCACCACGGATATACAATACCAACAGACGGGATGGAAGAGACGTAAGAGACACCCCAGACGTGGACAAAAGGGTCACAAGAAATACAGGCAACACGGGAAAACCTCCCAGACAACGGAGGTAATACCGATATTTAATCTATCACAGATAACATTGGACCATAACCACCTCTCGGTTCTACAGAAAGGACTTACATTTATACCAGTCACTCGTCCGAAACAATTCGAGATGGCAATCGATTTATATAAACTCCAAAGAACTCTCTACAGCCATGAGATTATGAAAGAGAGGCCTACAAGTAAAGCATATGTGTTTCCAACACGGAACAAAAAGGACATATATACACCTAATCCCTCGATCAAGACCTTTATGCAAACTATACGACATGAAACCAAATCGCTATGCACCATACCATCTTCCCACCGGGATAATTTGTCACCAGTAGAACATACAGCACTTAAGGATCTAATGCAAGATCCTAAGATCATAATTCGACCTGCGGACAAAGGTGGTGCCGTGGTAATCCAATCATATGAGGACTACAGAAATTAAATTCTACAACAATTACAAGACGAGACGACATATCTAAAACTTACATTCGATCCAGTTATGAAGTTCCAGAAGAGGATTACATCATTGATTGAGGAAGGATTGGCACATCGCTATTTGGATGAGCATACTGCCGAATTTCTATATGTAAAATGTCCTAAGCACCCGGTGATGTACACCCTACCAAAAATACACAAGGACGCCGAGCATCCACCTGGCCGGCCCATTGTATCGGCGAAAGAAGGGTTATTAGAGCCCATTGCCCAATTCATTGATTTCCATATTAACAGCAGTGTAAGAAAATTATCCACGTGCCTACTTGATACTCAGCATTTCATCAGCCAGATAGAAAATATAAAGCTAACTGATACAGAAACCATTTTAGCTACCATGGACGTCAAAAGTCTTTACACCATAATACCAAAAAAGGAAGGTATTGAAGCCATCAGTGAAATTCTACAGCAAGACGCGACATACCAAGGTCCTCCGATTCCATATCTAATGGAATGGCTTGATATTGCTTTAACTTGCAATTACTTCAAATTCGAAGAGCATTTTTATTTGCAGACCTCCGGCACTGCCATGGGAGCGGCTATGGCACCGGCATATGCCAATGGATTCATGTAATGGTTTGAGAACACGCATATCCTCCCTAAATATCAACATCAGATAATTAAGTACCTGAGATATGTGGATGATATCTTCATAATCTGGAAAGGGACCATCACCACACTTGAGGAGATGGTGGAAAATATCAATACCTTACCAATTCCGGTAACGCTTACACTGAGCTGGCATAAAACCAACATTGAATTCCTAGACGTTTCCATCTTTAAGGAAGAAAACCGGTTGGGTTTCACCTTATACAGAAAGGTGACTGACCGTAATACACTATTATCGGCTACCAGCTTCCATCCTCAACACATTAAGGACTCTCTACCCATATCACAGTTTCTACGAGTGCTAAGGTTCAACAGTAACTCGAGTAAATGCGAAGAGCAACTACAAGAAGTCCGGGACCGCTTCTTAGCAAGGGGATTCCATCCCAGGACACTGGATACTGCACAAGATAAAGCTCTGAGTAAATTCAAACAGATTAAAACTACAAAGTCCAACATAGAGGATACGCTTTTTCTTCCTCTGACATACAACACGGCAACCTCGTCGCTTAAAAAATCCATAGATAAAAATTGGAATATATTACAATCGGACCCAAGTCTTCCTAAAAAATTCAAACAGAGCCCTATGATTAGCTACAGACGGGGCCGTAACCTAAGGGACTTATTGGTTCGGAACGATCCTCGGCACTGCTATGCCAAACCACCCCTTAACCATAAAAAAGGCTGTTTTAAATGTAGCGGATGCGTTACCTGCAGCCATATGCTGACAGGATCGACATTCGCCCATCCCCATAGTGGTAAAAGAATGGCAATCAAACACTATATTACATGTATGACCACACACGTCATATATATGATTACATGCCCCTGTGGACTTTCGTACGTCGGTAAAACCGATATGACTTTGAGAGACCGGATCAGGGGACACCGGTCCGGAATAATGACGGCGTTTAGAGACCAACGGACCGAAAAACCCGTTGCGAAACATTTTTTGGCCAGTCATCATCATTTACCTTCACTACGGTTCATTGCAATCGACCATGTCCCTGCACAACCGAGAGGAGGGGACAGATCCAAGTTGCTCCTACAACGCGAGGCCCATTGGATTCATCACCTCAACACAGTGACTCCAAATGGACTTAATGAACATCTTGTATTGTCCATGTTTCTTTAAATTAGGATTCCTACAGCTGTAAATTGAATTATGCCCCAATAGGACATCATCGAGTATTCCGAAAATAATGTCTGCAGCTCCATAGTACACTTCTTGTTAGACTTGTCAACTAAGCTGCAATTCCCGATCTCTAAATTATAGAATAGTCTACCACTTTATGTTATTTTCTCCATAATGTACAAACCCACACAGTTTATTCTGCAATAAGCAAATCAGCTACTATAGTCCGCTCCTTGACGTGCTACATACACGGAATAGATCTAAATTTGAGTCGTTAAAGAATCCCTAATATACAGGGTATAAATAACAGATAAGACAGAGTGAAAATAGGTTTAGATCTCCACAGAATAAATGTGAATGTGGGATACAACTGTACATACTCATATGAGTAGAGTAGGTTCAGCCACATTATAACTTCATGCTTCCAGCTCAAAGGCCCACAATATGGTACAGTAGTAAAGATTAAACCCATATACCTTGTATTGGTATATATTACAACGCCCATATACCTTGTATTGGTATATATTACAACGTGACCTTTTAACTAATCTTTAATATGTGACTCACCCGATCCTAGTCTGCATATGATATTCTATGTACACAGTTTGCACACTGTAAGTTTTCCACTTTGACGTTTTGTATGCACTTTTTCTCACTGCACTTAGTTTAGCACGCATATAGATGCACATATGCAGATTCTGGGGAGATGGATGTAGTTTTCCTGTCTGCACATGTTTGTAGGCTGGTGTAGCCTCTTCTTCTCCGCTTTGCCTCTATCGGGCGTTTGTTTTTACTCTATGGACGTAGTTAGCTAGTAACTACGCTATCCACGCAATACGTATTACGTCACACGCACGAAGTCACGAGGTGGTTCTCACTTCCGGGTTTTCAGTCTGCAGGCTGTCCGATCATCTTACTGGTAAGCTTAACACACGGTTATGTATAAATTGTAAGTAATTTTTATTTTGCACTGTGATCTTGATAAAGACCCAGCAGGGTCGAAACGTTGATTTGTTTGTATACCACAGCGATGTATTCTTTGGAATGCAGTAAATAATTTTGCACTATTGTTTAAGACCTAGTGTGCTCCCTTCATTACTTTTTTATATATATATATTTATATATAATATAAAAAATAAATATGTAAATACGTAACAAAATAAAATTAAAAAAATAATTAAAAATAAAATATTAAAAAATAGATGTGTTTTATTTAGTTCTAACTGTATTGTGATATTAATATATATATATTTATATCAAAATACACATAGAACGAAATAATATATATATATCTATATTCATAAATATATACCTATATATCACTATATATATACCTATATATAAATAAAAATATTTAAAAAAAAATATATATATATATACGTATATATACACATATGTATATATATACATATATTAATTCTACACATATATTTATGTAATAATTTTACATAATTAGGTATCCTAATTAATTACAATTAGCGGGACCTGCCTGACAACCCATGCCGAAAGTATAGGGAATTTAATTTGCTAGCACTATATTTAACCCTATAACTTTCCAAGACACCATAAAACCTGTACATGGTGGGTACTGTTTTACTCGGGAGACTTCGCTGAACACAAATATTAGTGTTTCAAAACAGTAAAATGTATTACAACGATTATATCGCTAGTAAAAGTGACGTTTTTTGCATTTTTCACGCACAAACAGCACTTACACGGACGATATTATTGCTGCAATACTTTTTACTGTTTTGAAACACAAATATTTGTGTTCAGCGAAGTCTCCCGAGTACAACAGTACCCCTCATGTACAGGTTTTATGGTGTTTTCAAAAATTACAGCTTCAAATATAAGGCTTGTGTTTCATTTTTTTCACATTAAAATTCGCCAGATTGCTTATGTTGCCTTTATGACCCTATGGTAGCCCAAGAATGAAAATTACCCCTATGATGGCATACTATTTGCAATAGTAGACAACCCAAGGTATTGCAAATGGGGTATGTCCAGTCCAGTCTTTTTTAGTAGCCACTTAGTCACAAACACTGGCCAAAATTGGTGTTTTTTGCATTTTTCACACACAAACAAATACTAACGCTAACTTTGGCCAGTGTTTGTGACCAAATGGCTACTAAAAAAGACTGGACATACCCCATTTGCAATACCTTGGGTTGCCTACTTTTGCAAATGGTATGCCATTATGGATGTAAATCTATTTCCTGGGCTACTATACAGTCTCAAAGGCAACGTAACCAATCTGGCGAATTTCAATTTCAAATGTAACACGCTATATTTGACCCTGTAACTTCCAAAAACACCATAAAACCTGTACATAGGGGGTACTGTTTTACACGTGAGACTTTGCTGAATACAAATATGTGTATTTTATTGCAGTAAAAGCAAACAGTATTATGACATTGACAGTTAAAATGTCATGTAGAACTAAAAAAATAAAAAAAATCTTATTTTCTCCCATTTTTTTCATATTAAATTATGTTTCATAGCTAAATATTTGATATTAAATGAAAGCCCTGTTTCCCCTGAATAAAATGATATATAATAAGGGAGGGTGCATTTAATATGAAAGAGGTGAATTACGGTTGGACAGACATATAGCGCAAATGCCAGGTTTTGTTTACATTTTGTTTCGTTCACAACTTGTACATTTGGCTGCGGTCTTAAGGGGTTAATGAAAATATGTATATATCTGTTTACCTTTCAGACAGTCATTCTATATTTTTTGTAGATTGTCATTATCACATGCAATATAAACAAGCTGAACAGTTGGGACTCCTTCTTCACTTGGCTGCTGAGAGCAGTCACACGAGCATAATTTAATATGTGAGCAGTCACAGAGGTTGTTGAAATGTCCCATCTTCAACCTTGATAGGTATATGAGTGGGCTGAAAACAGCATTACAAATGTTCAGAAGTCTCCCAGTCTCATTAGCCACATTGATGAATTTTGCCCATTTGCATTCATCGTGACAAGCTGGTGATGACACATATACAAAACAAGTTACCATCAGGGCATAACTCATCGACAAGCAAAGTATTAGGAATGAAGATATACAAATGATATCCAGTTTGACTGCTCTTCCCATATCGCATGGCAACCTTGCTTGCTGGTAGAATACGTATATCAGAATTCTTGTATAGGATGGAACCATGAAAAACGTTGGAATTAGAATATTAGGAGATGCAAATATAATTAGTGACCTTACTGACTTAGATTCCGCTAAATGGCTCACGTGCATTGAGCCACAGAAATGCTTATTGACTTCATAAATAGAGAATGTTGTGTATATGCAGCTCAAGATGGCTACAGTAAAGCTTAAAGCCCATGATATCATTACTACTACTTTACCAAATTTTACAGTTTTATACTGGATGGATTTCACTGGATAATAGATAGTAACCATTCTGTCAACAGAAATAATACATACAAATAAAATACTTCCACAATGTCCCAGCGCACTGGTAAAGTTCATTATTGAACAAGCATGTGCACCAAGAGTCCAGTCATAACGCTGACTCAAGTACATACCCCATGGAAAACCAGTCAATAAGAAAATAATGTGGGCAATGGCAAGGTTAAAAAGGTATATATGAGTTGTAGTCCAGCTATGTGCAACTCGACTCGTGCATATTATTTTTAGAATATTGGCAGCAATGGCTGTAAAACTCAAAACGTAAGCCATGTCAGAGAAAATGTGCACAATCGCATCACTGATGACCTCACAGTCCCCTTTGACTATCTGTGGGATGCGGAACACCTTTGGATCCTCCGAACAGTTGTAATCTGAAAGGTTGAATTCTTTTTGAAGCACTCCCATTTTGAACAAAAATGAGTTCTTTCAACCAAATGTACTTCTTTCCAAATCTTGATCCATTCGCTTATTTGTCATTTTAGCATTTTCATTCAGTTGTTTGTTTATTGTTTGTTTCCTGGTTCAAATTTCAAAAAAATAAGATAATTATGAAGATCATTAATTGTCAGTTGTACACATATGATGTCTAAATAAAAAAACATCTGAGCATTTACATAATGATTAATTTTAGTTACATGATAGATATAGATAGATATAGCCAAGTCATTTCTAAATAAACTATTGGCCCTATATAGACACCATAAGCACCAAACAAACTTTAACTTAATTAAGCAGTTTTGGTGAATAGATTATGCCCCTGCAGTGTCACTGTTCAATTTTCTGCCATTTAGGAGCTAAAATACTTTATTTATGCAGTCCTTGCCTGTCCTCCCCTGTATGTGCTTTGCACTGCCTCCCTACACATTTCCTGTAAAGAAAAATCTAATGTTTAAACTTTATTGCCAAAGTTAGCGTTAATATTTTTTTGTGTGTGAAAAATGCAAAAAAACGAATTTAAACTCCAATTTTGGCCAGTGTTTGTTACTGAGTGACTACTAAAAAAAGATTGGACATACCCCATTTGCAATACCTTGGGTTGTCTACTTTTGCAAATGGTATGATGTCATGGGCTACCATACAGTCTCATAGGCAACATAACCAATCTGGCGAATTTCAATGTGACAAAACTGAAACACAAGCCTTATATTTGACTCTGTAACTTTTGAAAACACCATGAAAGCTGTTCATGAGGGGTACTGTTATACTCAGGAGACTTCGCTGAACACAAATATTAGTGTTTAAAAACCGTAAAACGTATCACAACAATTATATTGTCAGTGTAAGTGCCGCTTGTGTGTGAAAAATGCAAAAAAAGTCACTTTCACGGATGATATCATCCTTGTAATACATTTTACTGTTTTGAAACACTAATATTTGTCTTCAGCGAAGTCTCCCGTGTAAAACAGTACCTCCCATGTACAGGTTTTATGGTGTCTTGGAAAGTTACAGGGTTAAATATAGTGCTAGCAAATTAAATTCTCTAGGCTTTTTGCCTGGGTTATCAGGCAGGTCCCGCAAATTGTAATTAAGAAAATTACTTAATTATGTAAAAAATTACATAAATATATATGTAGAATTAAAAGATATATACGTATGTATATTATATTATTATTATTGCCATTTATATAGTGCCAACAGATTCCGTATCACTTTACAATATTATTTTAAACTATAAATAGGACAATTACAAGAAAACGTACAGGAACAATAGGTTGAAGAGGACCCTGCTCAAATGAGCTCATGCTCTATATATGCATATATATAATTTTGAAAAAAATATTTTTATTTATATATAGTGATATATACATATATATTTATGCATATATATATATATATATATTATTTTGTTCTAAGTGTATTTTGCTATCAATATATATATATACAAAATTACACACATATTTTAACTTTTTTTAATGATTTCTTTATTTTTCATTTTTAACATAATTATATATATTCTATATCATATATGATTATACGTAAATATTTAATATCATTATACGTGAATATATATATATTAATATTAAAATACACTTAGACAGTGTATGTGTATGTATGTGTAAGTGTATATATATATATATATACTTACATCATATATAATAATATAATATATATATGATCTAAGTATATATTATTTAATTTTACACAGTCTTTTTAACTTTATTAAACTTTATTACAGGAAGCAGGGGGACTACCTGTCATTCCAGGCACTCCCCCTGCTGGCACTGCTGTGGACGGCTATTCCGTCCACGTGATCGTAAGGTCCTCGCAAGGAGGGCCGGATCGGCAGCAGGGGGACTCCCTGGGATGCCAGGTTAGTCCACCCATCAGGTATGTACCCTGGACAGCGTGGACGTGCTATGCTGCCTGCTGGCATTTAGTGCTTGCTATGCCGTCCATAAGGGGTTAAATATGATTAAAGTTTTTTGTATATATGCAGACATATACAAAAAGCCTATTTCTCTCAAATATTGTTCACAAATCTGTCTAAATCTGTGTTGGTGAGCACTTCTCCTTTGCCAAGATAATCCATCCACCTCACAAGTGTGGCATATCAAGATGCTGATTATACAGCATGATTATTGCACAGGTGTGCCTTAAGCTGGCCACAATAAAAGGTGACTCTAAAATGTGCAGTCTTACTGTATTGATGTGGGTCCAGGGGGGTCCGAAAACCTGTCAGTATCTGGTGTGACCACCATTTGCCTCACACAGTGCAACACATCTCCTTTGCATAGAGTTGATCAGGTTGTTGATTGTGTCCTGCAGAATTTTGGTCCACTCCTCTTCAATGGCTGTGCGAAGTTGCTGGATATTGGCAGGACCTGGAACACGCTGTCGTATATGCCGATCCAGAGCATCTCAAACATGCTCAATGGGTGACATGTCCAATGAGTATGCTGGCCATGCAAGAACTAGGATGTTTTCAGCGTCCAGAAATTGTATACAGATCCTTGTAACATGGGGCTGTACATTATCATGTTACAACATGAGGTGATGGTCGTGGATGAATGGCACAACAATGGGCCTCAGGATCTCATCACGGTATCTCTGTGCATTCAAAATGCCATCAATAAAATGCACCTGTGTTCGTTGTCCATAACATACGCCTGCCCATACCATAACTCCATTGCCACCATGGGCCACTCGATCCACAATGTTGACATCAGCAAATTGCTTACCCACACGACGCCAAACACGCTGTCTGTCATCTGCCCTGTACAGTGAAAACCAGGATTCATCCATGAAGAGAACACCTCTCCAAAGTGCCAGACGCCATCGAATGTGAGCATTTGCCCACGCAAGTCGGTTACGACGACGAACTGCAGTCAGGTTGAGACCCCGATGAGGACGAGGAGCTTCCCTGAGACGCTTTCTGACAGTTTGTGCAGAAATTCTTTGGTTATGCAGCAGCTGTCCGGGTGGCTGGTCTCAGATGATCTTGGAGGTGAAGATGCTGGATGCGGAGGTCCTGGGCTGGTGTGGTTACACATGGTCTGCGGCTGTGAGGCCGGTTGGATGTACTGCCAAATTCTCTGAAATGCCTTTGGAGACGACTTTTGGTAGAGAAATGAACATTCAATTCACGGGCAACAGCTCTGGTGGACATTGCTGCAGTCAGCATGCCAATAGCACACTCCCTCAAAACTTGCGACATCTGTGGCATTGTGATGTGTGATAAAGCTGTACATTTTAGAGTGGCCTTTTATTGTGGCCAGCCTAAGGCATGTCAGGTTTACAGTATGATCCAGGACATAGAATTGTGTAACACAGAGGACTGATAGGTAACGTATACCGGACCTTAGAATGGCCGGACTAACGTACCAAAGAATAATCAGAAATAGCCGAGGTCAAGGGATACAAAAAAAGACACAACAACAAGGAAAAGCCAGGGGTCAGGGATGCCAGAAAACAGGGAAGTCAATATCAATGCCAAAGTCAAATAACCAGAAAAAACAGAATCAATAACGCGCTCTCGGACAACCACAAGGGAAACCACGACAGGGCACTGAACTGGGCCTAAATACCCCGCATGAGGATCTGATTGGTAGTAAATGGCCTTTGACCCCAAAGGCAGTTACCAGGTTTCCATTTGCATGATTGCTGCTTAGCACAAACCCTCCTGTGGATTGATTGCTGCTCGGCACAACTTTTCCTGTCAGGACAGTAACTGCCATTAATCAAATTTTTATGTGCAGATGAATACGTGACAAGGCACACATGTGCAATAATCATGCTGTCTGATCAGCATCTTGATATGCCACACTTGTTAGGTGGATGGATAATCTCGGCAAAGGAGAAGTACTCACTAACACAGGTTTAGACAGATTTGTGAACAATATTTGAGAGAAATAGGCCTTTTGTGTACATAGAAAAATTCTTAGATCTTTGAGTTCAGCTCATGAAAAATGGGGGCAAAAACAAAAGTGTTGCATTTATAATTTTGTTCAGTGTGTGTGTGTGTGTATATATATATATATATATATATATATATTTGTGTTAAGGGCTCATGATAGTACAGAAGAAACAAACACTGATAAGTGTAGGATGGTATTAAAAGAGCAAGTCGGTTGTGGTGTGCCGGAACCGACAATGAGGTAGGCCTGTAAATAAAGAGAGCAAAAGTAGAATATCAAATTTATTACATACCAGCAATATACATACTTTTAACCAGACATGTCTTGAAAGGCATTTCTTACTTCTTGTACCAGGTTAGGTATGTATCTAGAGCAGGGATAGGCAACCTTCGGCACTACAGATGTTGTAGACTACATCCCCCATAATGCTCTTACACCCATAAGACTGGCAAAGCATCATGGGATGTGTAGTCCAAAACATCTGGAGTGCCGAAGGTTGCCTATGTCTGATCTAGAGTAAGCAGATGATTTCCAGCGCCCTAGTGACTTGATAACATGTACTGGAATGTTTGCACTGGATGCTGTGGAGGCCGCTCCTATGCGGAAGGAGTGGCCCGAATAGTTAGCTGATTTGAGGCCCAGCTGTGTAAGTAAAGACCTGACGTGTGTCATAAAGGTGGTGGTAGTGATTACCGAACCTTGTAGACGGAAAAGTGGTTGAGATGGTGGTGCGTTGATATGCTGGGTATATGAGTCCAGTAGTTTGACGGGGCACCACCTGTTGTGAGTAGGATAGTATTTAACCTCTACTGGAGGTGCATGTTGATTGGTTTTGGAGTGAGGCAGAGTCAAGATATAATAGTCCATGTGTTTTGTTAAGTGTGAATGAAGTAGGATGTGAGTGGACTGTGTTGTGTTGATGGCGGTAAATTCTCTTGGTCTCAAAAAAACATAAAAAGCTACGGATATAGCGGTTTTAGTGACGAGATTTGTGTTGTTGGCAAAGGGTTTGAAATCTAGTAAGCAGGATAAGTCTTTAAAAATATGGAAGTCTACAGGTAGCCTCTGGGCCGTACGTGGGGGTTTGGATCTCTGAATACCCCTAAGGATGTTCTTAATTTGGTAGGAGGACATGAAACTTGAGTTGTTTGGTTGTAAAGTTAGCATGTGTTGTTGGACGCCTGTTAGATATAGTTTGATTGTGTTGTATGGTAGTTTGAGTTTGAGGTGGCAAAAAGAAGCAAAGCCCAACAAGGATGTCAAGATGAAAGGTTGTAAGATGTTGTGTTCCGACAGGAATCTTTTAAATAAAATGAAGGCCCTGTCGTAAATTTTCCGGGTATTGGTAGACAGTGCTAATTGGGACAATGTCCTGCTATGTTGCATGATAGCGTATGGTGGAATAGTGGAGTGGTCGTTGCTGTGAGTGCGGCTGACGGGAGTATTTGCCGAAAAGCCTGGAAATTAAAACGAGACAAGTTGTCAGCAGCCGTGTTACATACACCTGGAACATGAACACAAAACAAGAAGAAATTATGACATGCAGCCAGCCAAGTGAGTTTTCTCAGGAATCTCATAATAGTCAGTGGTTTGGATCGTCCTTTGTTTATAATGTGACAGGTTGCTTGGTTGTCTGAGTAGCAACGTACTGACGAACCTGCCCATAAATGCCCCCATGCCACGGCAGCCGCCACAATGGGATATATCTCAAACAGAGCTGAGGTAGTGGAAAAACCCTCCAGGTCCTGAACCTCTGAAGGCCAGCTGCCCTAAAGCCATTCGTTCACGAAAATTGCTGCAAAACCTGTGGTAGACGCCGCGTCTGACCAAATGGTAGGTGAGGAGTCAGACAATTTAGGGAGGATCATATATTTTATTTTTTTGTCCATCTCTTTTTATTGAAATTTTGTTTTTATCATACCCTTGCGGGTCGTGAACACATGAAATGTACATTATACATAGTTATGAAACATATTACAGCTTGAACAATAGCACTTCAACATAATCATGTACTAGGGAATATGGACCTGCAGCGGTATGTTATCGTGAGTGTGTGAATCGCTTCGGGAGAATGGGTGAGTGGCTATAATAGGTTTAGGGTAACCCTAACGGGTTCCGAGTTATGGCCTTCTTCTATGTGTACCCAGGTCCCAGGAGGGCCTGGGGGGGGGGGGGGTAAGTAGACTTGGAGCGGTCGCTCCCTCTTTTCAATGGGGGGAATGGGTGGGCTAGGTGTGGCTCTAGACCAGCGGGTCATGTGTAACTGTAACTGTGCAACATAGAACATGTTTGGTAAAGTCTCTGTTGCTGAGGTCAGGCCTCTGGAGTAGATCTCTGGACTGTGTCCTGGGTGGGTGCGGGTATGCCCAAGGCGTGACAGAATGTCGGGAACTCTGCAAGCGTGGAGAGTTTGTGCACAGTTCCGTGACGAGTGACCACCAAGAATCTGGGAGACCTCCAATGGTATTCTATCCCCGCTTCTCTGAGGGTGCTGGTGACTTGATTCAGCGATCTACGCCATTGTAGCGTGGATCTGGTGAGGTCTTGGTAGATGGTAAGCTGTGTGCCTTCAAATGTTAGTGGCGTCTTGCCCCGGAGAGCAGTCATCAGAATTCTTTTGTCTTGGGAGGTAGCACAGCGGACAATCACGTCCCGGACCAAGCTTGGAGCTGTTCTGCCTGAAGGTGGATGGCGGTACATCCCGTCTGTGTTAAATTTCTTGGCCTGTGTAGGTGGCAGGATGGCAGCCACGAGACGCCTCAGGTAGTGAGGTAATTCGTCGGAGGAGACGTCGTCTGGCACTCCCCTTATCTTTATCTGGTTTCGCCTTGTCCTGTCGTCGAGGGCGACATAGTGGAGGGAGAGTGCTTGTTGTTGGGTCTGGAGGGCCAGTACTGTGTCCTGCAGGGTTGTTAGTCCCTGTTTGATGGTAGTAACTTCATTCTCCATGGACTGGACCCTGTCAGCTATAGCCTGCACGTCAGACTTAATGGCTGCTATGCTGGTCGCCTGGAGGTTTTTTATTTCCCCAATTAAATATTGGAAATCCCGCTGGGTGACTGGGGCAGACCCATCTGCGGTTCCCCCTGGTGTTTGTGCCTGTTCTGGGGGTTGGGCAGGTGGAATGGGACCCCTTGGTACCTGCATGGTGTCATGCTCCGCTGCTCCCGCCATTTTGGCTGGTGGCCGTTGTTGCTGCAGCATGGTGCTGATGTCCCTGGACCCTGGTGCCGTCTCCGGTGGGGGTTTTTGGGACCGACGGCCCATTTCTGCCCGAGTAGGTAAGGGTGCCGTGTGGAGGTCGTCCCCTGCTGGATCCTCGGGCTGATCAAGTCCGTCCAGGATTGCCGACCAGTCGAGGGCTGCTGCCGGCTTGTAGGCCGCGGGTCTGCGCTTCCGGCGGTTCACCCGTGCCGGGCACACAAACGGCATGGGAGGTTGCAGGGCTGAGTACCGATGGTGCCCCTGGTCAGGAGTAGGTAAATTGGGGGTTTTATTCCCCACTTGTCAGGCTTCGTTGCGGGTTTCGGTCGGGAGCCGTGCAGTGTTGCGACCGCTCCGGCTCGTGGTCAGGCTCCGCCCCCAGGAACATACTTTTACCATTACAGGTGGTTAAAAGTTTCTCCACAGATGTAGGTCTGCCGTGGCTTGGGTATCCAGGGGTAACCTGTGTGCATCATGTCTAAAAAGTGGGAACATGTAAAGGAGTCGTGAGATGAAAGCCCGGCCTTGAGGTATGATGCGCATGGCAAAATTGATCCAAGCAGAGACTGTAATTCTTTGCGGTTGCAAGTACCGAGTTGTATGTAGAGATTTATGTTGGTAAGAATGTTTTCTACCTTGGTGCGTTGCAGGCTAGCTTGCATGGTGGCCGAGTCTAGCATGATACCCAGGAATGTGATGAAGGTATCTGGTCCTTCAGTCTTGGTGGGGGAGACTGGGACGCCCACCTGTTTGAAAAGGCTGATGGTTTCTTTGAGGCTACTGGGAGGGGAAATATTCTCCTCGACCAGTAAGAAATCATCCAGGTAATGTATAACTGTAGGGCATCTGGCTATATTTAATAACAACCAGCATAGGGTTTTGGCGAATTCGTCGAAAATGGGCGGACTACTTTTGGAACCAAAAGTTGAGCATGAGAAGAAATAGTAGTTCCCGGCCCACTTAACACCATGCAGGTGCCACAGTGTAGGTGGAATAGGCAATAACTTGAAGGCATTTGTGATGTCAGTCTTGCTGAGCCATGCTCCGACCCCTGTCTGCATGATAGCCGTAATGGCATGATCTATGGTGGAATATTGCAGTGAAAATTCCTCAGAGGGTATGAGGGAGTTCAGACTAGGAGTGGCAGAGGTGTGAGGTGCAGATAGATGATAAGTCTCTGTTTGTGGGAAGATTTCCCCGTGGCAATACCGATGGGGTTTGTCCACCATGTGGTGAAAGGAGGGGACTGGAAGAGCCCCAATAGGAAGCCCTCTGCCACTTCTTTGGCTATGAGTGTGTCCACCGCTGTAGGGTTTTGTTGTGCGGATTTTAAATTAGGACATTCCAGGATTCCGGAAGGCATGTGTATGAGACCTGTGTGGAATCCTTCTGATAGACCTGAGATAATGAATTCTACCAAATGTCTAGATGGATGATGTGACAGTAATGCCGTAAGTACAGAAATGTTTATCGACGTTAAGTATTGTTTAGGGTACATTTTATTTGGACACATAGTTTTAGCATGTGCCCTGAAACATTTTGAACATATATGCAATAACCGACATCCACTGTAATTACATGCTCCAACATTAAAATTATTACATATCTGGGACTTGCCCGGAAACTTGATAGGCCGTCCCAGTTTGTCTTTGGGTGTTTTTTCTGCAGAACCAGCGGAACTAGTGCCCTGCGAGGGAGTAGGTTTGTTCGCAGTGGTTGGACAGAAATTAGCCGTATGATCCATGGAGGAGCAGTATGCACAAGCCGGCGTTCTTAGACCTGCAAATTGCCTGCAGAAAATTACCGTATCAATCTTGCTCCAGTTGGACCTTGTTCTGTACTGGAGAAAGCGCCATACACTTTGGCAGAAAAGGATCTATGGTAATCATAGAAAGCTGACCCACCATATTTGTTGCCCAGGTCCACCAGCTTGTGCATATACAAGTCAAACTCCTCACGTCTGTGGGGATATACAGCACAGATAACATCACGATAAATGCCAAATGCCAACACAAATTCAGGGATAGTCAGTTTCCTATTTAATCAGGCATCCCTAGATTTGACCACCACAGAAATATTGTCATAAGCTTATGTCTTATGTTCCACGACATCCTGGGAGGCAATCAGCAATGAAGCCAAGTTGATATCTTTACCTTCCAGGATATCTGTTTTGAGGTGCTCAGGTATCATATGGGCAGGGTAAACCTCTTGATCATCCGAGGTGATGGCTGGAGAAACTGATTGCAACTCGACCAGTGCTGGAGGGGTTGCAGCGGCCGGTCCAACCATGGTAAGAGCTGTAGTGACTGATTCAAGTTTCTCCAGCCTAGAATTGACCTTGCTCATGGATGCCATGAGGGATGAGAGCATGCCATGTATACAGGGCCGGTGCAAAGATTTTTGGCTACACAGGCAAAGGTGAATTTTGCGCCCCCCCCCACCAGGGACAGGGGGACAGGGGCTGTAATTGAGTAGTTAGGGGCTGTAGTAGGGTGACAGGGGCTGTAGTTAAGAGTTAGGGGCTGTAATTGGGGGCTTAGTAAATGTAGTGGGGAATTGGGGCTGTAGTAGGGGGTTAGGGACTGAAGTAGGTTGATGGCTGCAAGTGGGAACAGGGGCTGTAGTGTGGGGGATATGGGCAGCAATTGGGGGAGAGGGGCTGTAGTGGGGGTAAGGACTGTAGTAAGGGAATAGGGGCTGTACAAGGGAGTGGAAGGGATGTGAAGTAAGGGAGTTAGGGGCTGTAGAAGGGAGTATAGGGGCTGTGGTGGGAGCAAATAGGCAATGTGGTTGGAAAAGGGAAGTAGAGGGGGACACAGGGGCAGAATGGTGTGGGCACAGGCTGTAACGAGGGACACTGCGGCAATAAAGCAGTGTCACAGGAACAGTATGGTGGGGGTAAATGGGAAGTAGAGAGGGGGACGGGGGGAACAGGGGCTGTATAGGGGGTAGGGGAAGTAGAGGGGGGAGACTGAGGCAGTAGAGGCGTGTGAAAGGGGGGCAGAGGCAGGGGGCAGGGTCTGTAGAGGGAAATAGAGGAGGCACAGGGGATAAAGAGGGGGTCACAGAAGCAATAGAGGGGGACATGGGCAGTATAGTGGGGACAGGGGCTGTAGAGGGGGGGGCATGGGCTGTATAGGGGGCGCATGGGCAGTATGGTGGGGTAGAGGCTTTAGAGGGAAATAGAGGGGCTGTAGACAGGGCAGGGGCTGTAGATGGAAATAGAGGGACTGTAGAGGGGCAGTATGGTGGGGCAGGGGTTATGGAGGGAAATAGAGGTGCTGTAGAGTGGCACATGGGGCAGTAGAGGAGGACAGGGTCAGTATGGTGGGGCAGGGGCTATAGAGGTGCTGTAGAGGGACACATGGGGCAGTATGGTGGGGGCAGGCGCTATAGAGGGACGTAGAGGGGGCATGGGCAGAATGGTGGGGGCAGGGGCTATAGAGGGAAGTAGAAGTGCTGGAGAGGGGCACATGGGGTAGTATGGTGGGGCAGGGGCTGTAGAGGGGGCAGAGGTAGTATGGTGGGGCAGGGGCTATAGAGGGGGCAGGGGCAGTATGGTGGGGCAGGGGCTATAGAGGGGGCAGGGGTAGTATGGTGGGGCAGGGGCTATAGAGGGGGCAGGGGCAGTATGGTGGGGGCGCAGTATGGTGGGGGCAGGGGCAGTATGGTGGGGGCAGTATAGTGTATAGTGGGGGCAGGGGCAGTATGGTGGGGGCAGGGGCAGTATGGTGGGGGCAGGGGCAGTATGGTGGGGGCAGGGGCAGTATGGTGGGGGCAGGGGCAGTATGGTGGGGGCAGGGGCAGTATGGTGGGGGCAGGGGTAGTATGGTGGGGGCAGGGGTAGTATGGTGGGAGCAGGGGTAGTATGGTGGGGGCAGGGGCAGTATAGTGGGGGCAGGGGCAGTATAGTGGGGGCAGGGGCTGTATGGTGGGGGCAGGGGTAGTATAGTGGGGGCAGGGGTAGTATAGTGGGGGCAGGGGTAGTATAGTGGGGGCAGTAGAGAGGGGCTGCAAAAACAAAACAAAAAAACGTTTTGATTTAAAAAAATAAAATAAAAGTAAACATACTAAAAGTTATTCCCCTTCCCCTCCCAGGGGCTTACCTTGGGCCAGGAGGGAGAACCTTATCCCTGGTGGTCGGCTGGGACAGGCTGGAGCTGCTGCAGATAGTCAGGACCGCTGGGGAGTCTGGAAGCAGTAGAAGTCCCGCCCCCTTCTGACATCATCAGAGGAGGACGGCTGACTTCACTGCCAGGCTCCTGTGTGCTGGCTGCAGGGAGAGAGGTGAGATTAAAAATCCGAGTCTCCAGCTAGAAGCAGGGGATTCGGATTTTTGCGCCCCCCCTCCTCTGGCGCCCTAAGGCGGCCGCCTGTGCCGCCTTATGGACGCGCCGGCCCTGCATGTATATCTCCTGGGTTAGACTGGCTAGTCCCTTCCCCAGCATCCATGTTATCGGTTGAGGTGTGCAGTAACTTGTAGAGTTCCGCTTTCCTTGCTGTTGCAGGAAATGGGATTTGACGTCTCCTGAGTTCGTTGGTTATGCGAGGGATTGTCCATGACCTGAAAGATGCTGGATTAGCCACCTCTCCTCACTGTGATGGGGTGTTTGCTCTAGCCGGAGTGCCTGGTAGGGAGAAATCCTCTACCTCTTCTTGAGACATACTAAATGACAAAATATTTGGTTAGTGTATGAAAAACCCAGGGGTGATACTGGCAGGCTAACTAGGCTTTAAAGGTGAAGAATTAATCTAGTTTTGTGACAGGTGAGGCCCTGCTAGTTGCCAAGTGGCTATGAGAGGCTCTGTCTATGAGTTGGCGCGAGGGGTTATTGAGGCCACCCGTCGTAGTGGCAGGAATCGTAGGCCTCTCGCTGATAGTAAAAGAAAACGGGGGAGGGAGTGACAGGTGAGGCCCTCTCTATAATATGCGAGGCGGCTAACTCACGTGTGGCCCGATGGCGTTTGCCTCCGAAACGTTGAGGCGGCGTGTTGGCCTCGCGGACCACTAAACGATAGGCAGAAATGCCAAGAAGGGAGGTACCTATTTGGGCCTATACCCCTAACCTGCCAGTACTCTATGGCCTAGGAGAATGAAATGTATGTGAACTACAATGTGAGCAGGCTTACGTACCTGGTAGTATGTATAAAGTTTTGAGATTCGACAGGTATGAAAACCTGGATAAACCTAAAAGGGTAGAAAACAAAATGTGATAGAGTGAGAATGGATCATGTGAGACCTGTGTAATCTGTATAGGCTGGGATTAAGGCTTCTACCAGTATGTGTGGGAGGTGTAAAAGTCTATGAGTATGATAGTGACATGACTGCCCATGCTTGGTGACAAGTGTTACGCTGAGTCCGATACCTAGCAGCAGGGGATTTGCCCATGAAATGACAATATGCAGAAAATGTTGCTGTAACGTGACGTATGAATGGTTGAACCAAAACGTGTGATTCAAACCCGAAAGTCTTGTGAGACATATATGACCGTGTTCTTGAATTACTCATGTTACGTCATCTGAGTATGTCAAGAAAAGGCCTGAGTTTGTAAATGCCATGTAAAAAACGTGATGTACATGGTTGTAAGTAAAAGCATGAATACCAACCTTCATAAGCCATAATCGTAGGCTAACTATTACATGAAATCTATAATTTATTAAATTAAAATCACTATGATCTAAACCAATACATAAGAGACAATTTTAACCAGATAGGATCTTAGTATCATATGCATAAGTATGGCAAGTATATCTGATTTATACGAATTCATGACAGTACCTAAAATAGGTAAAACCGAATTTGCTTAAATATACAACAGAAACAGAGATTGCCCTATGACAGATGTGAAATGAATGTGCGCATAACTGAGCAAACTGCCGAACGCATACTTAGAATGAATAGAAAGAAAACCAGTGAAAATCGTCAAATTTGACCAACCTAGATGAGAGGTATGTAACAGCCGAAACGGAAGGCAGCATGAATGAGAGCTTCGGTACAATGAAGCGACAATGAAATGAGACGCAATGATGTTTAGAAACATACCGAAAGGATTATGGCACGGACAAGTGATACTGAAATGAGAAATTAACGTATGCAATTGCGGCCTGGCCGGAAAGCCGTAAAGTGAGGACCCGTTTGAGAACGGAACGCCGTGGGACTAAACCGGGCGTCGGACTTACCATTTTGAAGTCCCTGGGACGTTATCTATGATGAAGACCGGAGCCACGAGGAGCTGGACGGGCGGAAAACCTTGAAGAGGCTGGACACAGCTACACGTGGAGAAATCGTGGGTTTCTGAAAAACCAAGATGGCGCCGTATGAGAACCGGAAGTGGATCCTCATGCAGCGCTGACCTCGAATGGTATGGAGCCAGGTAAGGGGTGTCCCTTAAGTAGGGAAGAGATGTGTCATACGCCCCTCCCACAATTACAGGCCAAAAGGCCTTAATACATATATATATATATATATATATATATTGTGACAGAGTCTATGGGAGGGTAATAGAAGGAAGGTATTTAGGACCCAGAATCCTCCATAGCCTGTACTCATTCACCTGCCCAATTAGCAACTGCTGAGGCTTTAATTAGCAGGTCTCAGAGCAGAAAGGGAGGAGATACAATCTGACCTGCAGAGAGAGCAGGTCTGTGCAGAGCAGCACCATAAAAAGTGCTAAAGGCTGGTGAAACCCATGTTTATCTTGTTGATTTGTTTAGATTATTACCCTGGTTTAGTAAGGGACATTACTTTATGTTTAGTAAGTGCTCGAATTTGAGCTAGGATTTTGTTTGTAGATTTTCCTTTCTGTTTTGAACAAACTGATTGCATGGATTTTTGTGCACAATGTTGTAACGGATCACCTGGCACCCCGACTGGGTACCTCCGTTAATGGATGCTCCTAGCGCTTCCTGAGGACTCCAAGCACTCTGGCAGACACCACAATCACCGAATCTGAGAAACCTTTTAAATTCTCCCAAGCATATGAATGCTGTAGACCATTGAATAGGAACCATACGAATAGGCTTGTACTCCTAGCAGTCAACTGGAACAGCATGCAATAAATCCTTCCCCCCAATAATGAGACGACACATCACTTTGAGGGTATAACAGGAACTCTGGACTGGCTCATCCAGCCTGGCTTTTATTTCCAACTCACACATACAGGCCACACCCAGGGGGAGGCATAAAAGAACCAATGACATAGATGTTACCTCCCACACATCCCCTCCCCTTAGTGTGACACATAATCCCATTATGCATACAGTGTAAAATATACTTTTACACAACTTTCATAACTTTAAAACCATACATCACATTCACATAAAAATACATATCCACAATCAATCCATTCAGGGGAACAACATATTAAAAAATGGCATGAATCCGACCAGGGGTTCAAAAGTTACTAAAAGTATCTTTTGTTCCTTTCTAGCTGGCAGAAAAACATCCCCACAATGCACCCTGGTTTCCTCCCTTCTGCCCTGGAGTTAATTGGAGAAGTAATCCAATTACCCAGGACTAAAGGCAGACTCCATTAACCACATGGTTGCAAAACAACATAAAACACTTTAAAATACATAAAGTCACATTTACACATAACACACAGACATTTCACCTATCCCCAGATAGCTGGGATCTGCACGCACAAAACTACCGAATAGCGCGCAGATCCTACTCACACAGTACAATTGCCATGGAGCTAAAGTCTTTCCCATAGTCTTTCATTATATGAATAGGCTCCATGGTATGGCTATCTGGGGTATCACATTCCCATAAAGTCTGGTCCATAGTCCAAAGGCAAGAGGCGGGCAATCAGCCCCCTCCAAGGACACGTGGCGAGGTCGGTTTCGCCACATTTCTCCCCTTTACCCCCCAGACTAACAGGGTATCTGACCTCCTGCCGGTCAGTGCCCTGGTTAGTCCAGCAACCCACCCATGAAGCACAAACAGCAGTACCTCCCACCCACAATAACTGGTTACTACACCTGGGTAGAGGAGAACTTTGTCCAGGTCCAGGTGCCTCACCACGGCTGTGTGGGGGACTGGTAGTCTGCCTTGGTGGGTTGCTGAGTGGGCAGAGACCAGCGGTACTCTGCCCTGGTGCCAGCGCTACCACTGAAGTAGCCTGATTGGAGCCTGGTTGTGGGAGGGGGAGACCGACCGTCTCCCCTCTGGGTACACAGCTCTGCTGCTGGAGACAGACTGTCTCCCCTTTGGCTAAACAGCCCTGTCGTGGGGGGGCAGGACCGACCGTCCCTACCCCCTGTGCTGGAAGTGCAGAGACCACTGTCCCATCTGCACAGGTGTGGGGCTTACAGTCTCCCCCTGGTACATTAAGCTGCCGCTGGGGAGAGGTGGTAACCAGCTCCTCTCCCATTAGAACACTCTGCCGCTGGGGAATGGAGACTGGGCTCTCTATTCCCTGTACATTAATGATCCGCCGCTGGGGAGAGGTGGTAACAATATCCTCTCCCATACATACTTCCCGTCTCTGTGGAGGGAGATCGACTGTCTCTCCTCCCAGCACAGAGTCCTGCTGAGGGGGAAAGGGGGCTGGGCTCTCCATTCCCTGCTGGATACTCTGCCGCTGGGGAATGGAGACTGGGCTCCCAATTCCCAACAAATCACAATGCCGCTGGGGAGGGAGGACGGCCCCTTCAGCTCCCTGTAACTTGGGCGCAGAGACCACGGTCCCATCTGCGCTGGTGTGGGGCTTACTGTCTCCCCTTGGTGTGCTAAGCTGCCGCTGGGGAGAGGGGGTAACAAACTCCTCTCCCTTACACACTTTCAGCCGCTGGGGAGCAGGGCTGACCCTCTGTACTCCCTGTAGGCAGGGCGCAGAGACCACGGTCCCATCTGCGCTGGTGGGGGCTTACTTTCTCCCCTTGGTGAGCTGTGCTGCCGCTGGGGAGAGGGAATAACAAACTCCTCTCCCTTACACACCTTCAACCGCTGGGGAGAGGGGATAACAGGCTCCTCTCCCTGCACCGTAGACTGCCGCTGAGGAGCAAGAACGGCACCTTCAGCTCCCTGTAACGCACACTGCCGCTGGGGATCTGGGCCGACTGCCCAGCATCCCTGTAGGGCCGGTAGAGAGACCGCAGTCCCATCTCCACCTGCCATCTGTGGGTCTTCCCAGGACCAATCCGTGAGGCCCCTCAACATTTGTGAGTAAGGGCCACCTGCTTCCCCACCTGGCAACTCTGGCTGCTGCTGGGGATCTGGGCCGGCTGCCCAGCATCCCGGTGGAGAGACCTTGGTCCCATCTCTACCTGCCTGTTGTGGTTCCTCACAGGACCAGTCTATGAGGACCCCCACTTCGGGTTCCTCCCGCCGCCTCAGGGAAAGACGGCTAACCTCCTCGGATGCAGCCTCTACTCGGCTGCTGTAACGCTCCTGCTTCTGAGCATACTTCCTCTCTTTCACCAACCGGAATTCTCGGTCCAGCCTTGTGTTTCGCTCGGCCATGACCTGGTTCCAGATCACTCGGCGTGTCTCCATGGGTATATCATCCCCATACTCGGCCACTCGCTGCCTCACCTCGGCCAGCCAATCATCTCCAGAGCCAGAACCTTCCATACTAGTCTGCTCCTAGGGGCGCTGCACGAGTGCTAGCGTTGCCCTCAATTTGTAAATCCAAACAGTGTCTCTGAGCTGCTTTACCTCGCACTAGGACGCCATCCCACCGCTTGCCACCAATGTAACGGATCACCTGGCACCCCGACTGGGTACCTCCGTTAATGGATGCTCCTAGCGCTTCCTGAGGACTCCAAGCACTCTGGCAGACACCACAATCACCGAATCTGAGAAACCTTTTAAATTCTCCCAAGCATATGAATGCTGTAGACCATTGAATAGGAACCATACGAATAGGCTTGTACTCCTAGCAGTCAACTGGAACAGCATGCAATAAATCCTTCCCCCCAATAATGAGACGACACATCACTTTGAGGGTATAACAGGAACTCTGGACTGGCTCATCCAGCCTGGCTTTTATTTCCAACTCACACATACAGGCCACACCCAGGGGGAGGCATAAAAGAACCAATGACATAGATGTTACCTCCCACACATCCCCTCCCCTTAGTGTGACACATAATCCCATTATGCATACAGTGTAAAATATACTTTTACACAACTTTCATAACTTTAAAACCATACATCACATTCACATAAAAATACATATCCACAATCAATCCATTCAGGGGAACAACATATTAAAAAATGGCATGAATCCGACCAGGGGTTCAAAAGTTACTAAAAGTATCTTTTGTTCCTTTCTAGCTGGCAGAAAAACATCCCCACAATGCACCCTGGTTTCCTCCCTTCTGCCCTGGAGTTAATTGGAGAAGTAATCCAATTACCCAGGACTAAAGGCAGACTCCATTAACCACATGGTTGCAAAACAACATAAAACACTTTAAAATACATAAAGTCACATTTACACATAACACACAGACATTTCACCTATCCCCAGATAGCTGGGATCTGCACGCACAAAACTACCGAATAGCGCGCAGATCCTACTCACACAGTACAATTGCCATGGAGCTAAAGTCTTTCCCATAGTCTTTCATTATATGAATAGGCTCCATGGTATGGCTATCTGGGGTATCACATTCCCATAAAGTCTGGTCCATAGTCCAAAGGCAAGAGGCGGGCAATCAGCCCCCTCCAAGGACACGTGGCGAGGTCGGTTTCGCCACAAATGTAAATAAATCACACCTTTTTTTCATAAGAGACTGTTGTTCTATACCTGTTACCCTAGAGGACTGTGTTGCTTTGCCCATAAAGGTCACAATATATATACACTGAACAAAATTATAAATGCACATGTGTAGCAGTGAGTGTAAATGTGTGAGTGTACGTCTATCTATCTATCTATCTATCTATCTATCTATGTGTGGAGGAGTGGGGGAGGGGGTGTAAGCAGTGTGGGTAGTGTCAGTATGTATTAAAGCAGTGGTTCCCAACCTTTTTTCACTTGTATACCTCTTAGCAGCCCATTTTCATAAATGATACTACTCACATTAGCAAAACGTTTGTAATAAATATAGTTGCTGCTATATCAAATTAAAATGTTTTTCTCTGTTCCATCTCCATCTCTCTGACCTAGGCTATCATCCCTGCTTCTCCTCTGCCCCAGGCTCTCCCTGCTCTTCTTCTGCTTCTCCGAGCTCCCACTTCTTCTCCTCTGTAGTATAAACAGTGCAGATACACAGACACATACACACTCTGACACACATACCAATACACAGATACAAACATTGACTCTCATACAGATACACAGACACATTTCCCACACTGACATGAATACATTTGTACAGACACACAGATAAAATGACACACATGTTTGTAATAAGTATAGTTGCTGCTCTTTCAAATGTATATGTTTTTTTTTTCTGTCCCATCGCCATCTCTCTGACCTAGGCTCTCCTTGCTTCTCCTCTGCCCCAGGCTCTCCCTGCTCTTCCTCTGCCCCGTGTTTCCTATGCTTGTCCAGGCTTTCACTGCTCTCCTCTGTAGTATATACAGTGCAGATACACAGACGCACACACTGACAAACATGCAGATACATAAACACTCTGACACACATGCCAACACACAGATAAACAGATACAAACACTGACATATGCAGATACATAGACACACAGATACCCACACTGACATGCATATATGTGTACAGACACACAGATAAAATGACATGCATACATATGTACAGACACACAGATAAAATTACACAGACATACAGATATAGACACACACAAAAATGCAAGTACAAATACAGATACATACTTACAACACTGACACACATAAAGATATACACATGCATAAAAACACTAACACACGTGCAGATACACAGACACACAGAAACAAACTCTGACTATATAGATACACTGACACACATCTAGATAAACAGATACAAACACTGACACTCATGCAGATGCACAAACACTTATACACATCTAGACACACAGATACAAACACTGACACAAATGCAGATACACAGACACACATATACAAACACTGCAGAAAATGCAGAGACACACAGATAGAAACACTAACACACACGCAAATACACAGACAGATACAAACACTGACACACATACAGATACACACACACACACACATACAGATGCAAACATTACGTATATGTAGATACAGGCACACACAAAGACACATAACTTTTTTATTCACATCCAGAGGGGGAGAGGGGGGTGGGGGGAGTTTGTTCCCTAGTTAATTTATAAAACTGCTGATTTTTCATAGTCAACCCCCACGCAAACAACACCACTGACAGTCCACATAGTAACTGTGAACACAAACTGTTCACACATGTACACTATAACACACATCCTCTAAATGCACTCATATAAAACCCCTGAAAGCAGCCACCCAGGGCTGCCATAAGAAATTTTGGAGCCCCTGACAAAGCTCAAGGTCTGGGCCCCATGGGGCCCGCCCACAAGTCCGTCCACAGGGCTCCTACCGATGATGCAGGACTAGAATGTGTGTAGTGGATGTAGTGTTTGTGTGTATTAGATACTGTTTGTGCAGCGAATGCAGAGTGTGTGTTTGTGTAGTGGATGTAGTGTGTGTACAGTGAATACAGAGTGTAGTGGATGTAGTGTGTGTAGTGTGTATTTGTGTAGTGGATGTGGTGTTTGTGTGTATTAGATACAATGTGTTTAGTGGATGCAGTGTCTGTGTAGTGGATGTAGTGTGTATGTGTATTAGACGTAGTGTCTGTGTATATTGAATGCAGAGTGTTTAAATATGTGGTGGATGTAGTGTGTATGCAGGATGTTTGTGTAGTGAATGCAGGATGTTTGTGTAGTGGATGCTGTGTGTATAGTTAATGCAGAGTGTGTGTTTAGTGTAATGAATTGAAAGTGTGTGTTAGTAGAGTGGATGCAGAGTGTGTGTTAGTGTAGGGAATGCAGAGTGTGTGTTAGCGTAGTGGATGCAGAGTGTGTGTTAGCGTAGTGGATGCAGAGTGTGTGTGTTAGCGTAGTGGATGCAGAGTGTGTGTGTTAGCGTAGTGGATGCAGAGTGTGTGTGTTAGCGTAGTGGATGCAGAGTGTGTGTTAGCGTAGTGAATGCAGAGTGTGTGTTAGTGTAGGGAATGCAGAGTGTGTGTGTTAGCGGAGTGGATGCAGAGTGTGTGTTAGCGGAGTGGATGCAGAGTGTGTAAGCGGAGTGATTGCAGAGTGTGTGTTAGCGTAATGAATGCAGAGTGTGTATTAGCGTAATGAATGCAGAGTGTGTATTAGCGTAATGAATGCAGAGTGGGTGTTAGCGTGATGAATGCAGAGTGTGTGTTAGCGTGATGAATGCAGAGTGGGTGTTAGCGTGATGAATGCAGAGTGGGTGTTAGCATGATGAATGCAGAGTGGGTGTTAGCGTGATGAATGCAGAGTGGGTGTTAGCGGAGTGGATGCAGTGTGTGTGTGTGTGTGTTAGCGTAGTGAATGCAGAGTGGGTGTTAGCGTAGTGAATGCAGAGTGGGTGTTAGCGTAGTGAATGCAGAGTGGGTGTTAGCGTAGTGAATGCAGTGTGTGTGTGTGTTAGCATAGTGAATGCAGTGTGTGTGTGTGTGTGTTAGTGTAGTGAATGCAGTGTGTGTGTGTGTTAGTGTAGGGAATGCAGAGTGTGTGTTGTACTATTGTATGCATGTTGTGTAAATGAAGCTTCCCCCCACAACACCCCTTTAAAAGCGATAAATGTTATTCCCCCCTCCCTGCTTCTTACCTGGTCCAGGTAGGTGTGAGATTCCATCCCTGGTGGTCCGGTAGCATTGTGGGCCCCCCCGGCTCCCTGTATTTGCAGAGGGGGCCCAGCAGACTGCAGGTGTACTTTACAGCTCTTCCCTCTCTCCAACTCCCACGAGCAACGCTCTGACGGACTCACGTCTCGCGGGAGTTAGAGAGAGGGAAGAGCTGTAAAGTACACCTGCAGTCTACTGGGCCCCCTCTGCAAATACAGGGAGCCGTGTGTGTGTATATGTGTATATATATATATGTGTATGTATAGTGTGTGTGTGTGTGTGCAAAGAGGGAATTTGGGGCCTGGGACTGCCAAAGCAGTCCGGGCCACCCAGGACCGCCGGGCCCGTGACAACCATCATGCTTGTCACCCCCTGATGGCGGACCTGCAGCCACCACACCCATTTATAACACAAACAGAATATGATAACATACACACATGTTAATGTTAAAAATAGGATATATATGGAGAGGGAGCCTTACTGCCAAATCGGTCGGTTCCTGAAGCTCCGGGCTACAAGCGACTAAACTGCACTATATCAGGCTATTACCTATGCTAATTGGACTTCAGAGAGCTCACCTGATTGCCCAGCCAGCATGGGGCGCAAGTCCAAAATCCTAAACCCGATCGACCCAATCTCAGGATTAATATAGGTGACTTGTGGAGACAGGCACATGGTGTGAGTGGACCTAAGATGGCTGCATTCTCAGGAGGCTACTCGGATTTTTTTAAAGACTTATCCTTTGAAGCAGAGGAGGTACACTTACCCACACCAGCTAAACCACTGCCAACCCCGACAGACTTATCTCCAGTCACTATTTCTGTCCTGAAGGGGCTCCTAGCGGAACTAAAAAAAACCACACTACAAGCAGACATAGCTGCGATCAGCAGAGGCCTACAAGCAGTGGCGTACACACAATCCATAGGGCCCCGGTGCGAAACTGTTCCATGGGGCCTCCCCTCTTCCTCTCCCCCCCCCCCCGACAGACACACACACACACATATACACATATACATATACATACAGACATGTACACATACATACATACATACATAGAGACAAACACACACACACACATAGACACATCCAGACAGACAGATACACACATACATACAAACAGACAGGCACACATACATACAAACAAACAGGCGCACACACACACACACACACACACATACATACAGACCGACACACACACACACAGACACAAATACACACACACAGACAGACAAACACAAGACACACATACATACAGACACATACAGACAGACACACACATATATACAGAAAGGCACACATACAGACAGACAGACACTCACACATACACACAGACAGACACTCACACATACACACAGACACACACACACACGACACACAAACAGACAGGCACACATACATACAGACACACACACACACATACAAAATGTTTAAGTCACCCTCCTGTTTCCTACCTTTTAGGTACAGGAGGGTGACTTTCCCTGGGGTCCAGTGGTGGCTCAGGTTGATGGCAGTCAGAGTTCCCACTCTGACTCCCTCCTTTGCTTCCTCCCGCGCGGGCTCTGTGTCTGCTGGTCATCACAGAGGGCCCGGACGCGCTGTTAAAGCGCCGCAGTGCTGACTGGGCCCCCTCAAAATCCATACCCATCGGGTGGCCCTAACCGCATGGGCCATCCGATGGACCCCTTGAACGGAGGCTGGGACGGGGCCGCAAAACATGTCGGCGGGCGCCGGTCGCAGGGGTACACAATTGCCTACAAGGCCTAACAGGCCGCATTGGAGCACTGAAGCTTCTCACATGATGCAAAACCTGTAATGACAGAACCAAGCACATGAACGCCGCTTTGCTGCACAAGAAGACCTCCACCGTCAGAACAATTTGAAAATCAGGGGGATCCCTGAGGAGGTCCCTAAAGCAGAAGTACCACATCTACTGAGGAGACTGATGGGGGCCTTGCTTCCACCAAGGTAGGCCAAGACAGTGTCCCCAAACCAGCCAAGACGCCAGCCACAGTCCCAAGGGACCTGATAGTCCACTTCCAGAGCAGGACAGACAAGGGAGCTGTCCTGACCGCACTTAGAGGGAAAACCCTATACCAGTTTGAGAATATGTCCCTAGCGTTTTATGCAGACCTATCTAGCAGCACACTCGGTCGCTCAAGCCTCTCACCACGCTTTTACAACAATGCAACATTCGTTACCGCTGGCGCATTTTATGCACACTCCTTGTGCTGCAGGGGACACTACTTACCCTCTTCAGGATCTTCAGGTCGCAGCAATGCTCCTACGGGACTTAGGTCTTCCACAGGACTAAGTCCAAGCCCCCACATGCCTGGGACCCAACCAGAATTACTCAGTTCACCCCACTTCAAACTTAGCGGAATCATATGTGGCAGCCACTACTTGAATCCTTGAATGGTCACAAGACCTGCAAGCCTCTGGAATCTCAAACTGTTATGCTCCACTTTATTGTTTGCATTTATTAACGTTCTACCTGTTGAGGACCGGTGACGGTAAAGAACCGCCATAACCGAAAATGGGCGGCGGGAGCAATCAGAGATCGCTTCCACTGAAGTCCCGCTGTTACTATCTGCCCGGCATCCCAGGCAGATAGTAGCAACCAATTACGGCGTGTGAGCGATCCGCGATCATTCACAATTGGCTGCTGTCAAAGTGGGTGTTACAAACACTCACTTTGACACTGATCTCTGCCCCTCTCTCCTCTGTAGCTTTTTGTGAGGTGAGAAAGACGGAGATCAGTTCGTGATAGTTTTTTGCGAGTGTCAAAGTGTTGCTAGAAGTTCCAAAACCTGTAAAAAAAGTTGTTTTCTTAAATCCATTTTAACCCCTTCCCTGCCAAGTCCTGTTACAGCAGTGCATTTTTACTGTCTGTAATTTTTTGTATTTTTTTTTTAAAAAGCTGTTTTAGTGTGTTTTAGACAAATTTTAGTTAGTCAGTTTCCTTCCCCCAAATCTCCATTAGATTCTTTTTGCAGGAGTTTGACGCCAAAGAACGTTTTAGTCTGTTTTAGTCTATTTTAAAAACAAAAAACGTAAAAAAAAAAAACTTAAACTTTTTTTTGTGTGTTAGAAATTTGTTAGTTTTGTGTCAGGTAGTGTGTTGGTGAAACATGTACAGCTTGGAGGAGGCATATGCCTTCTTGGCGCCAGACTCTGACGCCACTTACACTGCATCTGATTTTGACCCAGGTCAGTTTTCTGACACGTCTAGTGACACGTCATCTGTCTGTGAGCCGGCTGCAAAAAGAAGCTGTGCTTCCCCTGCTACGCCGAATGTGGAGGAGGACTGGGTACCTCCACAGTTAGTTGAACCCAACATGCCCCCTTTTAGTGCCAATGCAGGCATTAATGTCAATGTGGATGACTTCTCCCGTATGCAATACATGGAGCTATTTTTAGGTGATACCATCTGGGAGGAGATTGCTTCCCAGACTAATTTATATGCTACGCAATTTTTTTATGCCAATCCAGGTAGTTATGTAGTCAGGGAGCATGCTTGGCATCCCACAGATGTCCCTGAATTTAAAAAAATTCTGGGCTCTTACAATGCTCATGGGGATAATAAAGAAGCCATCAATTCGCTCTTACTGGAGCACCAACCCAATCTGTTCTAGTCCAGTGTACTCCCAAACCATGTCTAGAACAAGATATGAGTTGGTGCTGAGATACTTACATTTCAATGACAGTACCCTCTGTCACCCCAGAGATCACCCCCAATATGATAGGCTTCATAAAATACGCCCACTGGTAGACCATCTTCAGCACAGATTTTCAGAAGTTTATACTCCCCAACAAAATGTATCCATTGATGAATCCTTAATGAAATACAGGGAAATTAGGATTCAAACAGTACATTCCCTCAAAGCGCGCTAGGTATGGTGTCAAATTGTACAAATTGTGCGAAAGTGGCTATACGTTTTTCGCGTATATGAGGGGAAAGATGGGCAACTGGACCCTCCTAGCTGTCCTGACTCTCTGGGGACAAGTGGGAAAATTGTTTGAGACCTACTAATCCCCTTGTTCAAGAAAGGTTACCACCTTTATGTGGACAATTTTTATAGCAGTGTCCGTTTGTTTAAAACGCTTTATGGTTTGCAGACACTGGCATGCGGCACTGTAAGAAAAAATTCCAAAGATTTCCCCAGACCTCTCATAGAAGCCAAAATAACAAAAAGGTGAATGTAAAGCTCTGCGCAAAGCTGAAGTGCTTGCATTAAAATTTAAGGACAGGAAGGATGTTAACATGCTAACCACCATCCATGACGAAAGCATGTCAGATGTCACTGTCCGAGGCAGGGTACATTCCAAACCTGTTTGCATCAGGGCTTATAACAGGCACATGGGGGGTGTAGATTTGGCTGATCAGCTGATGCAGCCATATCTTATTTTAGGAAAAACTAAAGCCTGGTATAAAAAGGTGGCTATCTGATGCAAGTAGCAACCCACAATTCGTTTGTTTTTTTAAATGAATCCTGGAAATACCACCTCTCTCCAATTTCAAGTTAAAGTGATTTCCACAATCATTTATGTAGATGGTTCCATTGAAGTTCCAACAACATTGCCAGAGGAATCCACATTTTATTTTTAAGATACTGCCAACTGCAAATAAAACAAATCCCCAGAAACGTTGCCGCTATACCCGTCAGATTTCTATACCCTTGTCACTTCCAGGGAGGGGAATCAGCTGGATCCACTCCTGCTACTCCTCCACAGCCAGGTCCTGGAAGGTAAGTAAAACTAGTTTTACACTTTCATTATAGTTAGTGCATTCACTAAGCTTAGGACATGGGACATTTAGGGTTAATGTTAGGGTTCAAAGTAGGGTTAGGATTAGGGACTTGTTCACATTTAGTGATATTTCACATTAGGGGAATATCACTAAATTGTGATTTCTCACACTCTATTTTTTTCCTTAACCCAAGGGTTAGGGTAAGAATAGAGAGTGAGAGAGGTTAGAGGTTAGCACTTACCTAACCCTAATTTGAACCCTCACTTAACCCTAAATGTCCCGTGTGCCTAAACTTAGTGAATGCACTAACTATAATGAAAGTGTAAAACTAGGTTTACTTACCTTCCAGGACCTTGCTGTGGAGGAGTAGCAGGAGTGCTAGCACACATGTGCAGCACAGGATCCAGCTGATTCCCGTCCCCAGAAGTGACAAGGGTATAGAAATCTGACAGGGTATAGCACACTTATAGAACACCTGGTCTGTTATAAAAAAGGGAAAAGGACACACACACCCTTTCACTGTCCCGATTGTCCTTCAAAACCTGGACTGTGTATTGGAACACGTTTTAAGCTCTACCACACGGAACATACCTTTTTGTTATACTTGTTTCTTTTGAAAGCGGAAAATTTTAGTTAGTCAGTTTCCTTTCCCCAAGTCTCTAGTTAAATTCTTTTTGCAGGAGTTAGTTCAGAGATTGCTTCTAGAGGTGCATTTGATACCTGCACATTTGGTTAAAAAAGTTAGTTTTCTGGCAGAAATCTAAAAGCAATGTGTGTATAAAAAACAGAATTCAAAAATTACCACCACACACTTTCTCTGAATTTTTTGGGCAAAATGGTTGGGGAAAAGAAGTCAAAACCTTGGATGTGTACTTTAATCAAATATATACTTTCAAACCATAAATTCAACTTGGGGGATGGAAAAATGCACCACACTCAACATGTGCCTAGTAAAGCAAGCAAACTATATTCAGACAAAATGGGCTAGTCCAAAATTTGTTATTGTAAAATCGTGGCAAACCAATGCATGGGGGGCATAGGTGTACTCAGGGGACTTTGCAGAAAAAAACTGGGGTGTTTTCTGGCAGTAACATATAACCTGCTGGCTAAAATCAAAAAGCAGGATTCAGAAATTATCACCATGCAAGTTCTCTGAATTTTTTTCAGCGCAATGGGTGGGTGAAGGATGTTAAAACACCCCATATACAATATCTTGGAATATCTACTTGATAAAAATATATACTTTCATGATGGTAACACTAACTGGGGATGCAAAAATACACCAAACTGAAGATAGGTCATGCATACCTTTTAGCCCCCAAACAACCCAGCAAACCTATGCATGGGTGGGATCACTGTACTCAGGAGATGTTGCTGAACACATATTGGGGTATTGCTTGGCAGTGATACATAACAGGATCTGTTAATTCATGCCTAAAGTGCAATGTGTAGGAAAAAAACAAAATAATTACTACCCAAAAGTTTGACAAAGGCTGGTGGTAGAATTCAGTGCATTAAAGTGTTAAATTACCACCATTTAAAATACTCTGGGTTGTCTACTTTTCAAAAACATATAGTTTGATGGGGGTAAAATACATTGGCCAAAATAGGATATGGGTGCAAGTAGACTACATGTCAAAATTCCAAGTTGGAAAACAGATATGCACACCTGCCAAATTTGGCCTTTTAGCCCCTTTAAAAACCCAACAAGCCTATGCATGGGTGGTATCACCGTACTTGGGAGATGTTGCTGAACACATATTGGAGTGTTGTTTGGCAGTGACAAATAACAGGATCTGTTAATTCATGCCTAAAGTACAATGTGCATGAAAAAACACACAAAAAAATACTAACCAAAAGTTTGACAAAAGCTGGTGATAAATTCTGTGCATGAAAAGTGTTTAAATGCCACCATTTAAAATATCCTGGGTTGTCTTCTTTTCAAAAATATGTTGATTGATGGGGGTAAAATACATTGGCCGGCTTAAAAAATTTCCCAAATAGGACATGGGTGCAGATTGACTACATGTTAAAATTCCAAGTTGGAAAACGGATATGCAAACCTGCCAAATATGGCCTTTTAGCCCCCTAACAACCTGAGTACAGTGGTATCACTGTACTCAGGAAATGTTGCTGAACACATATTTGGGTGTTTTGCAGTGACACATAACAGGATCTGTTAATTTATACCTGAATTGCAATGTATGTGAAAAAAAATAAACTACCAATACGAAGTTTGGCAAAGATTGGTGGTAAAATGGCTGCATAGTAAGTGTCAAAATGTCCTTAGATGAATACCCTGGGTTGTCTACTTTAAAAAAAATATGTACATGTGGGGTGTTTTTCCGAGATTTATGACAGATAACAGTGTTACAATGTCACTATTGATTCATTTTAAAAATGTATATTTTGAAACAGCAATATCCTACTTGTACTTATTGCCCTATAACTTGCAAAAAAAGCATGTAAACACTGGGTGTTTTTAAATTCGGGACAACATTTTGAATCTATTTAGCAGTTTTTTTCATTAGCTTTTGTAGATGAGTAAAAGATTTTTCAAGTAAAAGTAAAAAAAAAATATTATTTTTTTATTTTTCACCATATTTTATTATTTTTTAAAATTTAATTATATGACATGATAGAAATAATGGTATGTAAAAAAAAAACTTTTTGTCCTGAAAAAAACCCCAATATATAATTTGTATGGGAACAGTAAACGAGAGAGAGGAAAATTAGAGCTAAACACAAACACCACAAAAGTGTTAAAACAGCTCTGGTCCTTAACGTACAACATGGCCAAAACAGTCCGGTCCTGAAGGGGTTAAATGTTCTCATGGTTTGTAATGTATAGTTATCCTAATAGCTGACAATATTCTACCCTTACAGATCATTTTTGTATCGCTAATTTATTTAAAAAATCTGGTCAGCCTGGTAGTGAGGGTTTTTAATTGTCAGAGTAGGCACCTTTATCAGACATGAATAATCCAGCGCGAATATTATATATTATACATTTGTTGGCTTAGTTGTTGGAAATTGAAAAATCTTTAATTTAAACTGAATGCATACCTTATAAACTCTAAATATAATCAGAATGGCAGAATATAATGTGTTCAAGTATAGTAATAGTATGAACAAGAAAGACAATTACGCGGGGGCGTGGCCTGGCACCGCTACAGCCTAGACGCCATTACAGACAGCTCCGCTACGAATTGCCTAAAAACGCAGAAAAACGGCGAAAATAATTTCAAGCCGCCGACTACAAACACTTACAGCGGGAAGGGGAACCCCTGCTGCATCGACCCATGCCATTCCGGTTCGGATCCGCCTCAGCTCCACCCCGCAAGACCCGGCAAAAGCTCCGGTCTGAAAGCCTGAAGGCCGCAACTTACCACGCCGAGCTCCTCGCGGACTGGAGTGAGTATTTACACCCCTACCAAAACGACCCTGACACACCAATCATGGGTCGAAAAACGCAGAAACAGACAGGGGCACCCATTCCAGAGGCGAGAGATATAGGGACGCTCCTCAAATGCTCCAGGCCCAAAACAGCAGAACCCTCACCACCCCCAGCCGTCCCAGACACCATAGAGCCTCAGGAGACTGAAGGGGGGAACGGGAAAGGCAGCAAGAACCCAGAAACAGCGACAGCCGTCGCAATAGAGTCCCCAAGCCCAGCACACGCCACTAAAAAGGACATTGCAGACCTTTATGATAGAATCAAGCTACTATTTGACACTGATATCGCCCTAGTCAAAACTGAAGTACAAGCGGTCATTGATCGTGTACAAGCCACGGAGGAAGACGTGATCGATCTCAAGCAGAGCCTGGCAGCCCTAGGGGACACTGTGCAACAAATGAGAACTCTGCACTCCTCTCTGACGCACAGAGTGGACACCCTGGATGACAGGAGTAGGCGCAAGCACATAAAAATCTGCGGAGTCTCCAATGCGGTGACCGCGGAGGAACTGCCGCACTTCCTTAGGCGACTGATGGCCTCATCCCTACCCGCCAAACAAGCTAAACAAATCCCGTTGGACGGAGCTTACAGGGTCAATAGACCACAACGCGCCCCAACGAGCCTGCCCAGGGATATTATTCTCAAGTGCCAAACCGTTCCAGACAAACAAAAGCTCATGAAGGCGTTCCAAGAACGGGCCCCCATGGACTTTGAATCACACCAGCTGACATTCTACCAGGATGTCACCAGGGCAACACTTCACTGGAGAAAAACCATGCAACCTATCACAACTAAGTTGCGAGAGGCTGGCGTGGCCTACCGCTGGTCGGCGTCCCGAACCCTTACGGTCATCAAGGACGGAAAGGTGCACACAGCGTCTTCTCCAACGGATGCCCCCACCTTTTTCACAGCCCTGGACCTGATGAGAGGCGCTGGAACTCCACCGAGACCGGAAACACATCACCAGTGGGACATACCCAATGTGACACCCTTTTTTCCAGCTCGGAATCGCAACCCATCTCAAGATCAAGACTCAGTGACTTAATCGCAGCTTGAATGGCACTACTTTAGTGCACCTCCCCAATGTTGGCGGCAAAGAAAGAATCATCTACCACCGAGCCACACTATAGTGGCACCCTGCAAAGCGGACTGTAGCAATTGAATATTCCATGTTCTTCTCTCTTTTCTAATGTACCTAGTTTTGGTTTAATTTCACGTTTTAACTTCGTGTTTTATGTTTCATGACGCATACTGCCAGATATTCCACTAATGCTGACACACAAACAGACGAACCCGTTAATTCTATTCACAATCTCCCCCCCCCCCCGTCTCCCCATAGGTTAGGGGAACACAAGAACGACAGGGGCCTCTGCCACTGCCCCTCACCAACTACCTACCTAAGAGGCACACGCCTACAAACACACTGCACCACTGACTTACCCACCCTTCAACCCCTCATGGGTGGCCAGACGATACGACCCATGAAGGCAGCCGACCCCTGATAAGGCACCACCAGGAACCCACTCACCATACCCCGACTGCCACGGAAGCCCTTTACACATACACCACATAACAAGACGTTATAATATACCTCTGCTTAAAATCAATAGCCTAACCGGGTTACTTCTTGTTAGGCATTAACGTCGACGCTCCAACACTAAAATGTCACTCACCAGTTTAATACACTACTTTCTGATATCATGCTTTACGTTGATCTATACTGTTTGAATAACGTTCCTGTTCATATTGAATGTCATATAAAAAGAAAAATGAGGCACTTACTACCTGGAAATGTAATTAATGATAATATCTCTGTACTAATCCATAAATGTGGAACACCCCTGCATTTCCCTTTTCTTCATTTTGTACCCTTTATATATGCCTTAACAAAATAAAGAATTATAAAAAAAAAAGAAAGACAATTATGCATGCAAATTAGATTGTAAACTTGTTTGAGTATGGCGCTCATTACCTCTTATTTTTTTAAGTTAAAGAGTGTTAAACATATTTTTGTATGTCTTGGGAAACCATTATATAGCGCTCTAGAAAATGCTGGGGCTTTAAAAATACCACCACTAGTACTAATAATAATACAGTAATACAGTAAGTAATTACCTTCATGGAGCTGTCGGAGCTAGGTTTCTTCATGACCTAGCCACATAGTTTCTTGCAAGCAACTTTGATTTTATTTACGGTTTCCTCCTAATTTATAGTTGTCTATAGAGGCAAACCTGGCATTCTAAATTCCCTAGAGACCAATATTTAATCTCATAGACCAACAAAATCCTTTTAACAAGGTACTCATTAAATCATGTACACTGTATTAAGGATTACCTATGACAACCACTGCATCTTTAAACATTAAGGCACTGGTTTCTATCTCAGACAGCTTTGATGCTTTATAACACTTGGATAAATAAATGGAAACTATCTATCGATCTATCTAAAACCCTGCTAAAAGGCATACTAACAAATGACAGGACAGTCTCCTCTACTTTGTGTAAAATTGTTGCTATAACTTTATTCTCTGTGTTCAATTAAAGCAGAGCCAATTAATGATGTTATCTCCACTTTAATGAATAGGTTGCCTTTTGGTAACTTGCTGACATTTGGCCACCGGTCCAACTAGTAAAAAATATCTTTCACAACACCTCTCAGTTAGTGATGTCACGAACATAAAATTTTCCGTTCACGAACGGCGAACACGAACTTCTGCAAATGTTCGCGAACGGGCGAACCGGGCGAATTGCCATAGACTTCAATAGGCAGGCGAATTTTAAAACTCACAGGGACTCTTTCTGGCCACAATAGTGATGGAAAAGTTGTTTCAAGGGGACTAACACCTGGACTGTGGCATGCCGGAGGGGGATCCATGGCAAAACTCCCATGGAAAATTACACAGTTGATGCAGAGTCTGGTTTTAATCCATAAAGGGCATAAATCACCTAACATTCCTAAATTGTTTGGAATAACGTGCTTTAAAACATCAGGTATGATGTTGTATTGATCAGGTAGTGTAAGGGTTACGCCCACTTCACAGTGACAGGCCAAACCCCCCGTTTAACGCACCGCAAACAACCGCAAACAGTCCATTTGCACAACCGCAAACTCCCCATTTGCACAAGGTTGGATACCAAGCTAGCCATGTCCCGTTCCTTGTCCTCACTGATGTCTTTGAAGGTCTCTTCTTCCACCCAGCCACGTACAACACCAAGGGTCCCTGAAAGGTGACAACAAGCCCCCTGTATTTTGTTTTTAAATGTACACTACTGTTACACCAGATATGAGTTGCACTGGTGTGACACTGTGCCCCGGCAGGCCCTGAAACGCACACGTGTGAAGGAAACTGACTGCTATTATATTACAGTCAAAAAAGTTTTTTTTTTGTTAAATGCAAGCTATTGTGACACCAGATATGAGTGGTGGCACTGGGCAAGTGGGCACAGTATACGCTGTGAGCCTGACACACACGCTGGCAGGCAGGCAGGCAGGCAACTGCAATAAGATTACACAGAAAAATAAAAAGCAGACTGATGTTCTAGCCCTAAAAAGGGCTTTTTGGGGTGCTGTCCTTACAGCAGAGATCAGATGAGTCCTTCAGGACTGTAGTGGACACTGAATACACTAGCCTAGCTATCGATTTCCCTATTAAATCAGCAGCAGCTACACTGTCCCTCCTCTCACTAAGAATGCAGCTTCCAGGGGGCGGGGCCTAGCTGTCATGGAGGAAAGACGCACTTCATGTGAGCTCCCTCAATATCTCACTTTAAGCAGCTATCAACAAGCGAATTTCACCCCAGAAGGGGATGACCCAGCAATGTTGCTCCTACCTGACCGACCCGACATGCTTAATAGCGGTCAGCAACTCAACAGAGTCTTACTTACCTCCGCGTGGCAAGTGTGACCTGGTGCTCACCGGGCGGGAGAGGCGGCCGATCTCCTGATCCTGGGTTGCCCAGGAGCAGCTACTTCCCGGCAGGAGCTCCGTCCCCCCCCTCCTCGGACCGGTGGGGGTTATCCCGGTCCTGAGAGGCTGTCTGGACCTAATGGACGCACAGAGCACAGCCGCCCAGGCTGACATACTCATCTGCGACTCTCCCAATATGGCGGCAGCTGGGTGTCCTCCTGGTACCAGCAAAGCATGGCAGGATATTGAGTCTAAGCTGGACAGACTCTTTAATCAATTTTGGAAGCAAATAACAAGCAGGAAGCCCCAACAAGCTCCACCACAGCCCCAACAAGCTCCACCACAGCTAAGCGAAGCAGTCCCCATTAAAATCCACCAATGCAAAAGGCGTTGAAGACGGGACCGGAGGCACAAACAGAAATGCAGAGCCTGCCCCATGTCAAGCACTCGCCTCCACCTTGTCAGGATCGGGACAGGGATCCAACACGCAGAGTACAAACAGTAGCCAGATACGTATACCGGACCTTAGAATGGCCGGACTAACGTAAGTAGTACAGTATAGAATGGTCAAAGACAAGCCGAGGTCGAGGGTAACAGAAGACAGGTAAGCGAGAGACAAGCCGAATCAAGGGTAACAGAGATAAGCAGAGTAAGGTAAACAAGCCGGGTCAAAACCAAAAGGGATAATAGAATACGCAAGCACTGAGTGACTAGAACAAGCTAGAACCACGACAGGGCAATGAGCTAATGATAGAAGCTCTGTTAAATACCCTGTTCAGAGCAGTAACCACGCCTCCAAGGCGTCCTGATTGGTCCTGCAGCCATTGACTGACAGGTTGTTCCGGGGGAGTGTCCTGATGACTACTTCCTGCCTAGATGCTGTAAAAGGCTGTCACTCCCTCGCGGCCGGCCTAGCATGACCAGATAGACCGCGGGGAAGGGAGCCATCAGACCGTCTGGATGGAGTAACAGCTAAGTCTCTACCTCTTTCGGAGGTAGAGACCACAGGTACCCTGACAGTACCCCCCCTCTCAGATACGCCCACCGGGCGGAATGAACCGGACGAGATGGGAAGCGAGAGTGATACGCCCTGCGGAGACGGGGAGAGGTAAACGATATGCAACTGGATTGATACGGGTCAGCACCCTGTAGGGTCCAATATAACGAGGAGCGAACTTCATGGAGGGCACTTTTAAACGGATGTTCCTCGTGCTCAGCCATACCCTATCACCTGGAACAAAGACCGGAGCCGCCTTTCTACGTTTATCAGCGTGTTTCTTGACCAACATAGAGTTGTGCACAAGGATTTGTCGAGTTTGATCCCACAACTTCCTCAAATTGGCAACATGAACATCAACCGACGGCACCCCCTGGGAAGGGGAATCCGAAGGAAGAATAGACGGATGAAAACCATAATTCATGAAGAAGGGGCTTGAATGAGTAGAATCGCAAACGAGATTGTTGTGTGCAAACTCCGCCCAAGGAATCAAACCGACCCAATCATCCTGGTGTTCAGAAACAAAGCATCGTAAATATTGTTCGATTTTCTGGTTGGTACGTTCAGCAGCTCCGTTAGACTGAGGATGATAGGCAGAAGAAAAGTTTAATTTAATACCAAGTTGAGAGCAGAAGGACCTCCAAAAGCGGGAAACAAATTGGGAGCCTCTGTCCGATACAATTTGAGAGGGTATCCCATGTAGGCGAAAAATCTCCTTAGCGAATATCTCTGCCAATTCGGGAGAAGACGGGAGTTTAGGCAGGGGAATGAAGTGTGCCATCTTAGTAAACCTGTCAACCACGGTGAGTATAACAGTCTGTCTTTTAGAGATAGGTAGATCGACAATAAAGTCCATGGCCAAACAGGACCATGGTTTTTCTGGAACCTCCAAGGGGTGCAGGAATCCACATGGAAGCGTATGGGGTTGTTTGGTTTTAGTACAAACTTCACATGCAGCGATGAACTCCTCAATATCCCTCCGCAAAGCAGGCCACCAGAAGTCCTTAGAGATCAACGCGTAAGTTTTGCGAATACCAGGATGTCCCGCCATCTTGCTATTATGTAAACACTGTAAAAGTTCCAGTTGAAGAGCAGGAGGAACGAAATGACGGCCCGCAGGAGTCTGTTTAGGTGCTAGATGTTGCAACTTAATGATCTCGGCCAGTAATGGAGAATGAATCCTGAGATTCGTATTAGCAATGATATTGCATTTCGGAACTATAGAAGAAAGAACTGGTTCAGGTACAGTAGAAGGTTCATATTGGCGAGATAATGCATCGGCTTTAGAGTTTTTAGAACCAGGTCTGTAAGTCAGTACATAATTGAAGTGAGTCAGGAATAAGGACCAACGAGCTTGTCTAGAGGATAAGCGCTTAGCCTCCCCAATATAGGACAAGTTTTTGTGGTCCGTCAAAATCGTAATAGGGTGTAGGGTCCCCTCCAACAAATGTCTCCACTCCTTTAAGGCTTTAATGACTGCTAACAGTTCCCTCTCCCCGATGTCATATCTGCTCTCCGGCCCAGAAAATTTCTTAGAGAAAAAACCACAAGGGTGTAACGGTTTATCCACCCCTAACCTTTGAGACAGAACAGCCCCAACTGCTGTCTCAGAGGCATCGACCTCGAGCAAGAAAGGCAGAGTCGTATCAGGATGGACTAGAATGGGAGCCGAGGCAAAAAGTTCCTTGAGAGTCTTGAAAGCACCAAGAGCTTCCTTAGACCAGAACTTAGTATCAGCCCCTTGTTTGGTCATATTGGTAATAGGCGCAATGATAGAGGAGTATCCTTTAATGAAGCGCCTATAGTAGTTGGAAAAACCAATAAACCTTTGGATAGCCTTGAGTCCTTTGGGCAAGGGCCAGTCTAAAATAGATTGGAGTTTTACAGGATCCATTTTAAAACCCTCCCCAGAAATCACGTATCCAAGAAAGTCTACCTGAGACTGATCAAAACTGCACTTTTCCAATTTGCAATATAGACCATGTTGCAGCAGCTTGTGTAATACCTTTCTGACCTGTCTATGGTGAGTCTCAATCTCCTTAGAGTGTATTAGTATGTCGTCCAGGTAAACAATAACACAATCATGCTGAAACTCCCTAAGTACCTCATTAATCAAATCTTGAAATACTGCAGGAGCATTGCATAGTCCAAATGGCATAACAGTGTATTCGTAATGGCCATACCGAGTATTGAATGCCGTCATCCACTCGTGACCTTGCTGGATTCTCACCAAATTGTAAGCCCCTCTGAGACCTAACTTGGTGAAGATTTTGGAGCCCTTAAGACGATCAAATAACTCGGTAATCAGTGGGATAGGATAGGCATTTCTGACAGTTATTTTATTCAAGCCTCGGTAATCGATACAAGGTCTCAGCGTGCCATCCTTCTTCTTAATGAAAAAGAACCCAGCCCCGGCCGGAGAAGAAGACCTCCTGATGAATCCCTTTTCTAAATTCTCCCGAATATACTCCTCTAGAACCGAGTTTTCCTGAACAGACAAAGGATATACATGGCCCCTCGGAGGCATAGTACCGGGTAGCAGCTTAATCTTACAGTCAAATGACCTGTGTGGAGGCAAAGAATCGGCATTCTTCTTGTCAAACACTGCCCTTAAGTCTAGGTAAAGGTCTGGTATTTGTCTTTCTGTGGACTGAGTAGGATTCTCCGGTATGTTAATATTAGCTAATGGAGAAACCTTGCACAAACACCGATCCTGGCAGCCCTGGCCCCATGAGAGTATCTCTCCTAACTCCCAATCGATAATAGGGTTATGTTTTTTCAACCATGGGTACCCCAGAACTATGGGAACGGAAGGAGACGAAATGAGCAGAAGAGATAAATTCTCCACGTGTAGGATACCAACATTTAAATCAATGGGTACGGTCTCACGAAAGATAACAGGGTCTAGTAGTGGTCTACCATCTATGGCCTCAACGGCCAAAGGTGTCTCCCTTAGCTGGGATGGAAAATTGTTCTTACTAGCAAAGGCTTGGTCGATAAAATTCTCAGCAGCACCGGAATCTATCAATGCCATAGCCCTTACTACTTCCTTCCCCCAAGTTAAGGAAACTGGTAGCAGAAGCCTGTGATCCTTATAATTAGGAGTAGAGGACAAAATAGAAACACCCAAGGCCTGTCCTCTAGAGGGACTTAGGTGCGAGCGTTTCCCGGGCGGTTAGAACAGTTCGAGAGTAAATGACCCTTGGCTCCACAATACATACACAAACCCTCTCTTCTCCTGTGCTGTCTTTCCTCCTCAGAGAGGCGGGTATACCCTATCTGCATAGGTTCAGTAAGCAAAGATATCGTGGAGTCAGGACTTGGAAAAGCAGGAGCTAACCTAAAAGAAGGTCTCTGGTTCCTCTCTCGAGTGTTCTGTCTCTCTCTTAGACGTTCATCTATACGAGAGATGAACGAAATTAAATCCTCTAAATTCACAGGGAGTTCTCTGGTAGCAACCTCATCAAGGATTACATCAGATAGGCCATTCAAAAATACATCCATATACGCCTGCTCATTCCACTTGATTTCTGCCGCCAGAGACCTGAACTCTAGTGCATAATCCACCAGTGTTCGGTTCTCCTGTCTCAGGCGCAACAGTAATCTGGCTGCATTAACCTTTCTACCTGGAGGGTCAAATGTTCTTCTAAAAGCAGCTACAAATGCGTTATAGTTATAAACTAATGGGTTATCGTTCTCCCATAGTGGGTTGGCCCATCTCAGAGCTTTCTCAATGAGTAGGGTGATAATAAATCCTACTTTTGCCCTATCTGTAGGATAAGAGCGAGGTTGCAATTCAAAGTGGATACTAATTTGGTTTAAAAAACCACGACACTTCTCAGGAGCCCCACCATAGCGTACTGGGGGGTAATGCGAGAAGAAGCACCCACTGTGGTTACCTCTAGACCTGAACAGACAGGAGAAACAGGGGTATTACGTAGCTCCTCTGGTGGGTTATTGGCACAAGCTAATAGAGCCTGTAGCGCAAGCGCCATCTGATCCATTCTGTGATCCATGGCTTCAAACCTAGGATCAGGAGCAGCCAGCTGACTGTTTGTACTTGCAGGATCCATTGGCCCTGTCGTAATGTCAGGATCGGGACAGGGATCCAACACGCAGAGTACAAACAGTAGCCAGATACGTATACCGGACCTTAGAATGGCCGGACTAACGTAAGTAGTACAGTATAGAATGGTCAAAGACAAGCCGAGGTCGAGGGTAACAGAAGACAGGTAAGCGAGAGACAAGCCGAATCAAGGGTAACAGAGATAAGCAGAGTAAGGTAAACAAGCCGGGTCAAAACCAAAAGGGATAATAGAATACGCAAGCACTGAGTGACTAGAACAAGCTAGAACCACGACAGGGCAATGAGCTAATGATAGAAGCTCTGTTAAATACCCTGTTCAGAGCAGTAACCACGCCTCCAAGGCGTCCTGATTGGTCCTGCAGCCATTGACTGACAGGTTGTTCCGGGGGAGTGTCCTGATGACTACTTCCTGCCTAGATGCTGTAAAAGGCAGTCACTCCCTCGCGGCCGGCCTAGCATGACCAGATAGACCGCGGGGAAGGGAGCCATCAGACCGTCTGGATGGAGTAACAGCTAAGTCTCTACCTCTTTCGGAGGTAGAGACCACAGGTACCCTGACACACCTTAAGCCACCACAATCCCGCACTGGACGTGAAGTACCACCGGGACAGATCCGACCACCCGACAAAACAAGCTTCCACCACCTCAAGCCACGAACCCGGCACTCAGCCAGAGACTTGCCTTTGTTGTTCCAGGTATCAGGGACTCTCAGGGTCTGCACCTGGCACCCAGAAGGGATCGGATGAGCACAAGCAGTAAACAGCAGCCTGCCAAGCATGTCCCACTATAGCCGATCCTCCACACCATGCCTTTGATCATATGAACTGCTCTCTGCACATTAACTAATCGTAAAGTATCAAGCGTTTAAACATGGCATTATTTCACCTCCTAAAGAGTTTATTGTCGTAGTTCCTTACATGCCTTTACCTTAACCGTTCATGTATTATGTTATTCACTAGTCTCATCTCATGGGGCGACTCACACTTGATTTATAACTAGTGGTGGAGCTGCTGATATAAATACACAGTTGATAACGTGCAAGCTACACCCTAAACATGACAGCCATCTTTCACAACAATATACTGCTATATACTCATACCCTCAGTGCAACTAGCCATGATATACGCACGTTCAGCCTAGCATGCTCAAATATAACACAGTTCTGTCAAAAAAAAAAAATACAACAAAAAAAAAGAATGCAGCTTCAGAATTAATCTAAATTGTATGCTGTCTAGGAGGAGGGAGGGTATGCTGCTGATTAGCTGGAATGTGTCTGCTGACTGTGAGGTACAGGGTCAAAGTTTACTCAATGATGACAAATAGGGGGCAGACTGAACATCGCATATGTTCGCCATCCGAGGCGAACGCGAACAAGCTATGTTCGCCAGGAACTATTCTCCAGCGAACCGTTCGGGACATCACTACTCTCAGTGTCAACAATAAAAGTACCTATAAGGTACTTGTTCCCTCCCCCTGCACTACCACTATAAATTTTATTCACTAAGCACTAAATTATAGTGAACTGGAAAGCAAACTAAAAAATGTTGACCTAAATAGGCAAGCTATGACCATACCCCTCAATAATCCTGTGGTAGGCATGTCATTTGGGTCCAGTCCCACTATCATGGATTTCCTCTTTGGTGTCCTGCTTCATAGACAACAGAGACCAAGGCACTTTAATGTAGTATTCAATCCGCACTGCACTTTAAAAGCATTCCGTGCATGTGCAGTCCTGTGTGGGATAGCCAGCATGATGGCCACTCAGCTTGGAGTTGCTATTTCAGACAAGCTTTGTGCATTGCCAGTAATGCAAACATTTTCCTTGCTCGTCGTTTATAGACCCCCATCTCCCTTCCTGGCTCCATACTTCCCAATGTTGAGAGATGTGTGACTATAGTATACATCGTACCAGTCTAAGACGCAGACCCAATGGGACCCTTAGGTGTCTCCAGGTGTCTCCAGATATAGGACACTGTGTCATACCTCCCAACTGACCCTATATAGGAGAGACAGTACCTATTATGGGAACAAATTCCCCTGTCCCTCTTTTATATCTCCAGACCTGCCATCGGGCAAACTGGGCAAATTCCCTGTGGGTCGTAATGGCCATGGGCAAAGCCCGACCAGGGAGATCAAATGACCCATGAATTTCGGACACTCACAAACTACCCTAAATGTAGCACATAACATGCACTTATGTGTATAAAACATATGGTCAATGGTAGTATATGTTCATTATACATACATAATTTTTAGGTATATATGGGAATGATTCCTAATGTATTACTATTATTATTCCTTATTCAAATAGCACTGAATGGGTTAAGGTCTAACTAGAGAAATCTTGCAGAATATATTTATGGGAACTGTTACAGTTCTTCCAGCCATGACATCATTGTACTAATTTCCTACCTACTCAAGACCTAGAAAATCTCCTTATCTTCATTAGGATAGATCTATGTTGGATTAATGTTGGTTTATTATCCTCTTACTGTTGTAATTACATTTAACAAGCAGTTCAGTTCAGGAGTTCAATGCAACTAATGAAAAAATAAATAAATTCATGTCTAATGATGAAAACGGAAAGTTACGCATTGTGAAATGCAATTATCGTATCTACCGGAACTCAGGGAAAGAGACATCTCATAGTTTGCTTGTAGAATCAGTAGGTGCAACTTTAAAAAAAACTGAAATACAAAATACATACAATTATGTAAAATCAGGCAAATATCAAATAGGCGAATATAAAATGAATACTCCAGGTTTTTATACAGCTCGGGATGGATTTCCCATTAGGCATGCTAGGCACCTGTCTGTCCTGTAGAAGGTGCCTATTTACAGCACATATAATGTGTCTTTTTGGAGCTAAGTTGGGCTGGTGAGGGGGGAACATGACTGCCTACCACCCGTTGCCCAATAAAGACACAACAACACTTGATATGAGTAAGGGCAACGGCCACCGCTGTATTGATAATTATTGCCAGCGTCCCCACTCTGTCAGCTGTTGGGGGTTTACCAACAGACAGCTCTATCCAAATGAACCACGAGTGTGGAGCAGCCTGCCCCCGCCATCAGCTCTCAGTAGACTGCTCTCAGCAGACTTTCTTCCAATTTACTTCGCTGGCCAAGACTACCGCGAACTGTGACAAAACAAAGAAAAGACAACAGCACCCAACCAAACAAAACGACCTCCACTTTGAATTACTAGGGAGGATGGGCGGGAGGGAAAGCTAGCACCACTACGCCTCTGACAGGGAACTGGTGAGTACCCTCCCCATTTACCCCTTTTTTTAAAAAATATTTTTGCCGTGCTTTGGATTATTACAGACAGGCATGAGGTACCCCCAACAGCATTCCCAACATACATCTGGGGTATATGAGAACATATGCACAATTTTATATTATAGAGTAAAACAATAGAAGTAAATCAAGATTCAGGGTAGTTAAACTTAACAAACTCAGGTACCTTATCCTAGCCTAGACAGTTATAAAAATCTTAGCTAAGTAGTAGTGGGCTATCTGGGTAAGATAATTGTGAAAATGTTACGATTGCAAACTAAGCATGTAGTGAAAAGCGGGTTAAGTAGCCATATAGTAGTATGATAGTTTAGGTAGGTATATCTACAAAGAGGGACTGCTGAATAAAGTGGTATCACAATAGCATTGGTATGCAAGTGTAAGTGCAGCTGTTCTAGTTTAACATTCAAGTTATACAGGCTATTGGGACACTGCACCCCACTGCGCTACTGTGCTATGAAAATCAACTTGCTTAATGCCTCCTATCCAGTACTGAGCTATGCTTAAGTATGAGCAGTGTGGCTAAGTATGATGGGCAGGATGTTAGACAGTGCCCCATTAATGTATACACCTCAAGCTAAATGGCTAGATGAATACAGGCATAAGTTCTACATGTGAAGCAGAAGTTATTAGAAACCACTGGAGTCTCGGAAGGAGGAGTCCACACTACCCTCTGGGATCAGTTTCCATAAATCCGCCGGTGAAGACACGCAGGTATATCCGCTGGATCATTTGGTCTCGGCTTCCCATTGGAGCTTAACAGCTGCAGAGTCCCAACATAAAGTGTGGTCTGATTTGCACCACTCCGCCAGCAAAGGCTCTGCTTGAGCCTCCCACATGTGCCCACGGCTCCAGCACCACTGGGGGGCCAGTAACGGAAGTCCTAACTGGGGTGTTCTGTCCAGGACTGGGATTGTGGTTGGAGGAGTGTCCTCTGGGGGCTCAAAGCCCAGGAGGCAGTTGTGGGAACCAGTACCGTACGCTGGGTCTTAAAGATTGTACAGCTTTTCGGGTGTCAGAGCTGCAGTCAGCATTCGCCATGGTTTGTGAGGATATCCGCCTTCAGTGAGCAGAGATTTGCCCAGGGTAGGCCACGTGGACGCCATGTTGTGGAGCGAGCTTGGTAGTTCTGCTGACCAGAATAACACCCTACCACTAGACATGTGCAATTCGTTTCGGTCCGAATGCGAATTCGGATGAATTTCGGGCAATTCGGAAATTCGGGTACTTCCAAATGTCCGAATAGATGAATAGCCGAATTGTCGAAGTCCCGAAGTTCCGAAATTGCAGAATTTCCAAAGTGTCGAAGTGCCGAAGTTGCCGAAGTTCTGAAGTGTCGAAGTTCCGAAGCACAGTATTGCCTAAGGACTAATATACTTACCCAGTGGAAGAAGAAGAATGTTACACTGTATACATTTTTAAATAAAAAGTATACAAACATAGCCAGGATTCAGCTGTAAGCATTTGCAACACTTACAACAATCAAGTAACATACATTCATATAAAATGTAAGTTACTTAGCCAGTCAATGTAATGACAGGAATGAATAAGTAGATAACTCCCTAATTCCCATGGAATTAGGGAGCTATCTACTAAAAGGCTGAAAGACCTAAATTGGTCATTCATCCAAATTTACTAATACTAACTAAAGATGACTTAGTATTAGTAAATTATGCCCCTACTCGCTATACCGCGAGTAGGGGCATGTCTAGTTAACAGTGAACAGCCTACTGCTGCTCATTTAAAAAACACTTACAACAATCAAGTAACATACATTCATATAAAATGTAAGTTACTTAGCCAGTCAATGTAATGACAGGAATGAATAAGTAGATAACTCCCTAGAATACGCCAACTCCGTCGACACTGGGCGGCGCCGATCTGGGCCCCTTCTAAGTCTCCAACCCCGGATGACTTGCTGGATACCGAACTCTCGTGATACGTCTCGCCAGCCCATAAACCTACACAAAAAGGACAATGCGGACAAGGACTTTTTGACCGATGAACATGACTTACCCTGCTCGAGCATTTCCTCCAACATTGTCAATGTCGCCTTTAAACGTCCAGACTCGGACCCCACCACCTGACTTTGTGAGAATATGGACAGCCAGTGGCACCTGACGGCTTGATACGACTTCCATGAAGCGTCCGACAAGGAGTCTGCCATCAAGCCCCTCAATCCTCCAAATCGATCTCCCATAAGGAGTCCAGACATCTGAGACCAACTGCCTCCGCCGCCGGGGCTGACTCCTGAAAACGGTCACACTGAAACCGAGAGAGAGAGTCAGCTACCACGTTTAACACACCCGGCACATGACATGCTTTGATCCAGATGTTAAACTTTAAACAAAGCAAAACCAACCGACGAAGCAGGGACAGAACAGGAGGGGAACTAGAGGAGGAACGATTTATCACATGGACAACACACGTTTTGTTTTGAAGAGCCCTGCCCCAGAGCTGCAAGGAAACCACAATGGTAAACATCTCTAAAAACATTAAATAGCCGGCCATGCTTCCGCGCACCATTGACCTTGGCAGTAAGCTCCAAACGCCACTGCCACGGAAGCGTCCGTGAGTAGGTCTAACGCAGAGTTCGATGTAGCCTCCTGCAGCCAGCAGGAGCGCCCATTGCAGCGCTCCAAAAAGGAACTCCACACCTGGAGATCCGTGCGCAGCTGACGTGTGACCTGAATAAAATGAAATGGTTCCCGAATACCCACCGTCGATAGGGACAACCGCCTGCAAAAAGCCCGGCCCATGGGAAGGACTCAGCACGCAAAGGCCAAGTGCCCCAGAAGCACCTGCATCTGCTGCAACTGTACCTTCCTGGCCCTGCGAATCAGGTCAACCATTGCGCAAGAGGACCGACAATTTGTCGGCAGGCAAATGGAAAACCATGTCCCCGGAGTCAATTTCTATCCCTAGAAATGACAAGACCTTAACCGGACGAACTGTTTTTGACTCTGCAACGGGCACCCTGAAATACTCCATGACCGACCAAAACGATCCTAACAACCGCTGACATTCTCCAGATCCTGACGAACTGCCGAATAAAAAAATCGTCCAGGTAATGGGTAACCGCCGACAAACCCGACGACTCTACTGTAACCCATTCCAAAAAACACGAAAACATTTCAAAATAGTGTCAAGAAATAGAACAGCCCATAGGCAAACATATATCGTAGTAAAAAAAAAAACACGAAAAGTAAAGCCCAGCAAGGGAAAACAAGAGGGGTGAACCGGCAACAGACGGAAAGCAGATGCAATGTCAGATTTTGCCAACAAAGCGCTGGCCCTGGCCCGTCGAACCAACTCCAAGGCCCTGTCAAACGACGCATAGCGAACCCGACTAACCTCCTTACCGATGTTGTCATTAACCGAACCTCCCGACAGGTGTTGGATCAAACAAATAGGAACCCGGCTCCTTCTTAGGAACCAGACCCAGAGGTGAAATGCGCAAATTGGGAAATGGGGAAAAAGAAAACGGATCTGCCATGCGACCCTGCCGTACCTCGGAATCCAATTTTTCCTGCAGTACCTCTTCCTTACCCTTAACCGAGCGGAGGTTGTTTGCAAAACGGAGGCAAGGAAGAGTGCACAAAAGGAATCCAAAACCCTACCTTAAATCCCTCAAACAAGACCTGAGCGTTGTGATGTCTAGGATACTGGACGAGCGATGGGCGCATCCTTTGTATGTAAAAAAAGACGTTACACCAAACGTTTGGAAGACGTATTTATTATTATTATTATTATTATTATTATTATATTATTTATATAGCGCCATCAGATTCCGTAGGGCTGTACAAAGGATATATTATGATGGAAGACTATCTCTGACTCCTATATTACACTGCATATGTTATCTAACGCATGTATGTTTTCTTTATTTTGTCTTCGTATTCTTTAAAACAGGTAAATAAAGATTGCCAAAAGTTTAGAAATGGTACTACAGTATTACTTTTGATACTTTGCGCTTGTCCTATAATATATTTTTTCCATTTTTTTTTTGTGAAACTAATCTTTTGTATCCGAGGCTTGCTGCTGTTTTTTTTTTTTTTTTTAAGTATACAGTGAAGTGTGACTGCATCTCCAAGACTATAAAGTTGTGAATGGTCTCCGATACAATGGCCGCTACCTGCTCGACGACGAGGCTACAGACACACTACGTGTACGGTGTCTAGTGTTTAGCGTTCTATTTACAATCGCAACTTCCGTTCATGCCTATTCAATGGAGCCTTTCAGTGTTCGGCCCATTTTTGTGTTCCTCGTGTTTCCGACGGAACAATAATAAGGGGGACTCCTCATTGATTTCCGGGTAAGCATATTGTAGTCCTGCGCAGGTTAGTATTATTTAAGCATTGTTATTTTAATTCACTCTGCCTGGTCAAACACAGCATTCCTATTACTAGCTATGCTTCCTTCATACTGTTATGTAGTTATCTGAAAGCAGGTTGTTCTGTCATTACCTGGAGCCATTGTTGGAATATAACCCTATATATATTTTACAGATTCTTATTACAGTATATAGCCTACATCCGCAGCATGATGATATTATTGGGAATTAGACCAGGCCTTGCACCAGACTCTAGCTTGTTGCCATTTTAATTCATGTGTAATGGTGGTAAATCGTTTTTTGTACTATGTTGATTTGTGTTCGAACGATTTGAGATGTTGGATACATTGGGTTTATCTCACATTCTGTTACTCATTTCACATATAATAACTATTTATTATGTAAGTATACACAATGGTGTGCTGCATTTGGTCCATAATGTCACTATTTTGGTGCTGTTGAAATATACAGGTATAACACTGAATACTAATGTTGTACAGCTAAGAAAAAAAAAACCTTCACCAAATAATATATAGATAGCAGCAGTTTGTATGGTGTAATAGTTTCCTTAGAGTTTCATCCAATATGTGTGAATTAATAAAACTATAGTATAGCAAAGCGGTGACTGATATCTATGGTCTAATCAAATGCTTCTCATAGATAATATTTGGACCATTCTCACCAGCTTATAACGCAAGCACGTGCTCTGAGCTGTAGAGGAGAGGGATTTTGGTAGGACAAAGGAGGGACGGAGAAGATTATTTAAAAAACAAAGCAAGAACTGTCAGTGGTGGGAGGCACGTAAGGAGTACACCTAGAGATGGAGGGGAGATCAACGCTTGCAGTGCAGGCGTGCTCCTATTTTGGGTAGAGCTGATAACCTGTCACCAGCACTCACTGCTCACTCACAACAGATTAAATTGTTACACACGTGTAACATAAGGCAGCACCTAATAGAATTCTGGGCTATATAAGTCATATGTACCAGGGGCCAGCTTCGGCAAGGAGAAAAGTTAAATAAAATCACTATTTCAGAGCGTTCTAAAGGGGGCTAGGTTCTTAAATTCCTAAATAGCCACACAGGCACTATCGGGGCAGCAATACATGTTTGTATTCCTGGCACTATAATCTTCTTTTAAGTTAAAGTTGTTTTTATGCCTATAGTATCCCTTTAATATTGGGAAGGCCACACTGAGGGAGAAATTTGATACTGGGAACCCAGAACCATGGTGTTTGAGTGACCGCTCTTGTGGACTGTCCTAAAGTGGCAGTGATTTTAACAAATCTCTGCTGATATACCTGCCAGTGGTTATGGTGACACTCATTATATATACTGTAAAGAGTACAGATTATGAGCTTTCTAAGTAGCTCTCAGAAAAAATGGCTATTCCAAAAATGCCCTGAAAAGGAGATTTTATGCCATAATTGCAACAGGTTGCAAACATTTGGATAATAAAATGCACTATCCATATTTCAGAAGATTTAAAAAAAAAATAATGAATTCAAATGAAATGATCCATTAGGTTTCTGGCAGTATTTAATATGAATGATCTGTTTTTTTTGTAAATCTTTTTATTAAGGTTTTTTCCATGTTGTAAAAAGCATTTAGTCGGTAAACAGTGTGAAACGCGCAGGTTTCTGATGTTTGTAGGAACATACGGTACTTTGAGATATGCAAATCTCTGCGTAAGCTTCAATATGGAGACTCGCAGGTCTCTTAGCAAGGTATATATCATGTTTACGTCCTTTAGAAGCAGGTTGGTAAGTCACCAATACCGATGTCAGGGTGGTTGACTTTAGTTGTTTACCTTTCAGTTTAACAATGTGCAGATGTTGTGTTGCAATATGCTCTTCTGTAGGCCTAGGGTTGTTTGCTCAGGTTTTGCTATTGTCTCAGTCTCAATGGTTGTTGGTGCAGTTAATTCTCTCCTGTCGTAGGGCTGTATGTGGTTTGGGTTAAGGGTCTTGGGGTATGGGTGGGGTTGGGGGAAGGGTATGTCGTCCCTCTTTTGGTCCTTGTTCCTCCATAATGGGTCTTATCGTCTTTATCAAGGTTCAGGGCGTTTGTGTGTGGTGTATTGCGTGGTTTGACGTTTTCCTGTTTGTGTGTGTGTGTGTAGCTGGGGGTTGTCTCAAGTGTCATGTTTCCGTTTATTTGGTCGACTTATTTGTCTTTTTCTTCTGTGATCGTGAGGTAGTGTAACTGTGGTTAAGGCATGTTAGAGGTTGTGGGTCATTTCCCCACGAGTGTGTTACCCTCTTTCCCTTTCTCCTGTGTCGCCGGTCCCTGGGTGATTAGGGTCTTATTCGGTGTTGTCACACTCCTACCTCCCAGGGGGGCCGGGGATAGATAATGTGGGCACCCCTCGATCCCGCGGGAGCCCTGAGGTAGGTCGGGGTGGGAGAAGGGGGGCTGCTCTGTTTAAGTTATGTATTGTTCGTGTCTGCTCCAGTGTCTCTTGTTTCGCCTCTCCTCCCTCCCTGTGCTCGTGAGTGTGTTAGGTACATGTACCATGGCCTCCATAGTTCAGTGTGTTTAGTGCTTCTCCCCTGTAAGTCTGCGTTCTTTGCCTCCGCTGTGTGAATTTCTTCAACTTTCTGTTGCCATTGCGCAATTGTGGGTGGTTGTGTGCTTTTCCACAACGTCGGGATTAGTGCTTTAGCCGCATTGAGTAGATGTCTCATAATGGATCTCTTGTATTGTGCAACGGATTGGTCCGTGAAGTGGAGTAGTGCGGTTTCAATGCTAAGTTCTGGTATATCACCCAAGATCTCGTTCAGTTCTTGTCGGATTTGTTCCCAGTACGGTTGTATTTTATTGCAGTCCCAACAGATGTGTCGTACTCTTCCCGTGTGGGCTTCACATCTCCAGCATGTGTCAGGGGTCCCTGGGAATATCCTGTGTAGTAACGTGGGTGTGCGGTACCAGTGGGAGAGCAGTTTAAAATTGGCCTCCTGGTATTTTGAGCTGATCGAACTCTTATGTTGTAGTATGAGGATCTGTTCCCATTGTGCGTCACTGTATGTTCTGCCCGTGATGTCTGCCCATTGTCTCTTATACGCTATGTTTCTGACCCGGTCGCCTATTAGTATTCGCTGGTATAGTATGGAAACTCTCCCATCAGCTTTGGGTGTGTCAACGCACAGGTTTTCGAACCATGTCGTATCTCTATGTACTGCCTGTCTGTTCGGGATATTATAGTAGAAATGCCTTAGCTGTGCGTAGCGGAATCTATGCATTAGAGAGGGGGTTTCGGTCCATTCTTGTAGGTTCTTTAGTCCTGGTTTGTTCAGCGCCTCTTTCAGAGGGAGATATCCTTCTCCGTTCACCTCTGGCCATGCACTTCTCGGTAGGCCGCCTCACAGAGCTGTGTTGTGTGTCAGTGGGATCAGTGGGCTCGGTTGTGGGGATTATATAGGAATATTTTCTCACTATAGCCCATGTTTTTAGTGTTTGTGTTATGGGTGAGGTCCTGCTCATATTTGGTATTTGGTATTTCTCCTCGAGATTGGTGCCACACTAGTGAGTGGAGGGTACCGTTCATGCTTTCCCTGTCCAGGTCTGCCCATATTTTGATGAATGATCTGTTTTCACATTTTTATTTTTTATTTTTTTAGATTTCAAGCATTATCATGGATGAGTCATCTGAGAAGGATCCTCCACAGTTTTGGTGTAATGTAAGTTTTAAAGGAGCTTCCATTAGCTCTACTCAGCTAGGCTGTGCACTGCTGGGCTTAGAGAGCTCTGACTCTGCATAGAGAGTAGTGGAGGTGGGGAGTGGTGCCTTGCACTCTCATTTCAAGGAGTTATAAAATGGTTTAATTCCTTACAGTGGGAGGGTGGGGGTGCCAGGGTACTCCTGGTACCAAAACCCTTACACAAAACCATAGTAGTTATGTTGCATGAGTGTTTATTAATCCTAATATTTAGCTGATAATCTAGGATGAGATGGAGTACACTTGCATTTTTATATTCAATATTTTCTTGATATAACACTTGATATGCTCATGTGATAAGTTTTCATAACCCTCATGCAATTCTCAAACATGAGGACGTATGACTACCACAGCCTCTTGTTTTTCCTTTCAGTTAAAGGGACACTAGTCACCAGTGCAACTACATGTATTCCTGACCCTATAGTGTTAACACCTTCATCTAGCCCCCCTGTGCCCCTCATGCCTCCATAAATATAGTAAAACTCTTACTGTATTCAAGCCAGAAGCTGTAACTCTGCATGCTGTTTGCCTAAAAAAAAAAAACCAGCCTGCTGACATCAGAAGTGGTAGCCTGATCCAATCACAGTGCTTCCCCATAGGATTGGCTGAGACTAACAAAGAGGCAGATCAGGGGGCAGAGCCAGCATGATTCAAACACAGCCCTGGCCAATCAGCATTTCCTCATAGAGATGAATTGAAACAATGAATCTGTATGAGGAAAGTTCAGTGTCTGCATGCAGAGGGAGGATACACAGTGCTACCCTGTGCTCTGCTGACAGCAGATCTGAATGGATTGATGAGTTTTATGCCTCAATCAAATCGGAAGTCCCTCTGGTGGCATTCTGGGTGACTGCAACTGGAGGTGTCCCTAGCTTTCAATGTAAACACTGTATTTTATCAGAAAATACAGTGTTTAACCCCTTAAGGACCAAACTTCTGGAATAAAAGGGAATCATGACATGTCTCACATGTCATGTGTCCTTAAGGGGTTAATGAGAGAGGCTGCAGGGAGCTATAGTTCTCACCTGAACAACCTCATTAAGCTGAAGTTGTTCAGGTGACTATAGTGTCCCTTTAATGTTCTGCAACTTCAGACTTGCTGTCATTTTACTTATGCACAGTGATTTAAAGAGAATTTTAATATTCTTACACAGATGGTTAGCTTGTTGCATGCGAGAGTCACACAGACTCAAATCACATTCACAATTTCACAAAACACAGGCATGACCAGAGCAACTTCAAATATAAATCATGTAGCTCAGTTTTATGATGCAGGTAGGATTCTTTCTGTATTTAGCACTGTGAAGCTTTTCTTTTAAATTTAACACTATACTTGTGCATTCTTGACATGTTTTACAAATTGTTTTAGGAGAACTTTACAGCATGTACCTGATTTTTTTTTTTTTTTGATTTTTTTTCTAAACAGATCTGCAAAGTGTCATGTGCTTCCGCAGTCAATCTTCACACCCATTTTATGGGTGTGAAGCACAAGAGAGTAAGTAATGTTGGCAGCCATGTCATTTTATAAATCGTACTAATTTAGGCTGAAGAAAACTCATGTAAATAATTTAGACAACCCTGCTTATGCTGATTCATTCATTTGGCTACATGACTTGGTTTTTGCTCGGATATACAGTTACAGCTGTGAGACCTACTATAGACAGGCATATGCCTTACCAATCATGTCCAGTTTATGGAATTTTCCACATGGGGCGTCCAACCAAAGTGTTGAAACATTATTAAATATTATTGGCATTTATATCTTGCCAACTTATTCTGCAGCAATTTACAATAGTAAAAAATAAACATTTCAACCGTAAACGAGACCGTTACAAATCCGTACAGGAACAATAGGTTGATGAGAACCCCGCTTGAACGATCATACAACCAGGAAACAACGCAAAGATAATCCAGAAAAACAGGATGCTCTTGAGCTAAATTTTATGTCATGGCAAAAGTCTAAATATTTATATCAATGTGGTATTTCAGTTTGTCACCCACCAATCTCAATTTCAGGATTAGTTCTCCCCCTCTCAGGGTGTAGCAAAAGATCTACCAAATGATCTTTGTCCGGCATACTCAATGCATTTTTCTAGCATTCCTTGGGATATAACACTGGTTATATTTGTAGTAATTCACAAACGGAGGATGCCGCACTCTTATTTAGGAATCCAGGTGCTTTTCAGGGCCAGGGTTGGCAAAACCCAGTTTAGTAGATAAAATAAATTAGGTCCAGGCACTCAGGATTGCTGCAGGAAGGCAGGTTTATTGGAACAAAAAGTGACAGTCACCCCAGGAGTTGCTATGGAAAGCATAAAAAAGGAAAAGCAGGTAAGTATATAAAAAAAAAATCATATTTATCTGTTTTTTATTTCATCCTTCAGAGTGAGGCAACTGTCTCATTGAAAGCTAAAGTTACAGAATCTCCTGTTCAAATAATAATAAAAAAAAAAGTTCAACAGAATAAGGTCATGATTTTACTTTACATTCTTTTTGATTAAGGTTTTTTTTTTGTCAGCTTATAAAAACATTTTTCTATAAATTGTGATGGTGATTCTAAAAGGATAAAGTTTTTATTTATTTTTTGTTGGAAAAATGATTACCGGTAGTTTATTTTTTAAACTGCATACGATCATAGGCTCTTTTGGCACCGTAAACTTTAAATTGCTTAAATTGATATACTGGGGTGTTTTTCTATGTAAAGCCCAGTGTACATGCACTACAATTTTTCTTTGGAAAGATAGCTAGGTGAGCTTATGCTTGGCCTTTGTAAAGATGTTTAAAAAAAATTATATATCAAAAAACAAAAAAGTTATGGTGGGGAAAAATTGTGATTTGAAAATCCCTTCCACCTGAAGTCATGGCTTCTCTATTTTGGCGTTATTTTTGTTAAATCATGACCCTGTGTAATATGTCATGTGTGGTTGTTCTTCTGAGGTTATATTTACCTAATTATAAGACCTGCTAAGGAACAGATAATTATGTCCTGCTATGTAAAACCATGGAAGTCAAAAATGGTGTGCTTTCTATTTCCCATGACTGTGTATGTATATATCATTTTTTTCCAGCATTTTCTTTCTGATAAGCAGTTCCCTCCAGGCTCTTTCTGATATTGTGGTTTCACTGAATTAATTTATTTATTTGCAGATCCCAGTTTATTAATTCTTGTCTGGGTTCAGTATTCAGCTATTATATTTTGTTAAAGCACGGAATTGTTCTTGATGTTGTTTTTTTTTTATTGTTCTGTGTTATATCATTCTACAACATTTGGTCATACACCAAATCCAACAGATACAATCTAATGTCTGGCTTTTAAATATGGAACTGTTAGTAACAGAATATAAAGGCATTTTAAATTCATATCTGCTTAGTCTTACAGGAATGCAGGAAATATTACTTTTAACTTGTCTTTCAGGTTGAAGAATCTCTTAGGAATCATGCTGAAGGTATGTAGAAAGAACAGTGTGAAATGTGTTTTAATCTGTAAAGTTTTATATATAGGAAAGATTTTATATTGCTATAAGATTTTATTCACGTCCTCATATATGTATTTATCTCTGTGTATGCATGCATGCAGTCGTGCTCAAATGTTTGCATACCCTGGCAGAAATTGTGAAATTTGGCATTGATTTTGAAAATATGACTGATCATGCAAAAAAAAACATTTTATTGAAGGATTGTGATCATATGAAGCCATTTATTATAACATAGTTGTTTGGCTCTTTTTCAAATCATAATGATAACAGAAATCACCAAAATAGCCCTGATCAAAAGTTCACATACCCTTGAATGTTTGACCTTGTTACAGACACACAAGGTGACACACAGATTAAAATGGCAATTAAGGGTTAATTTCCCACACCAGTGGCTTTTAGTTTTTAAATTACAATTGGTGTCCGTGTATAAATAGTTAATGAGTTTGTTAGCTCTCACGTGGATGTACTGAGCCATGGTGAGCAAAAAAGACCTGCGTAACAAGGTAATGGAACTTTTTAAAGATGGAAAAGGATATAAAAAGATATCCAAAGGCTTGAAAATGCCAGTCAGTACTGTTCGATCACTTATTAAGAAGTGGAAAATTTGAGGATCTCTTGATACCAAGCCAAGGTCAGGTAGACCAAGAGAGATTTCAGCCACAACTGCCAGAAGAATTGTTTGTGACACAAATGAAAAACCAACAGATAACCTCCGGAGAAATACAGGTTGCTCTGGAATATAACGTTGTGGTTGTTTCAAGTAGCACAAAACGACAAACCTTGAACAAAAATGAGCTGCATGTTCGAGTTGCCAGAAAGAAGCCTTTACTGCACCAAATGCCACAAAAGGCCTGGTTACAATATGCCTGACAACACCTTGACATGCCACACAGCTTCTGGCACACTGTAGTTTGGAGTGACAAGAACAAAATAGAGCTTTATGGTCACAACCATAAGCGCTATGTTTGGAGAGGGGTCAACAAGGCTTACAGTGAAAAGAATACCATCCCCACTGCAAAGCGTGGTGGTGGCTCACTGATGTTTTGGGGGGTGTCTGAGCTCTAAAGGAATGGGGAATCTTGTGAAAATTGATGGCAAAATGAATGCAGCATGTTATCAGAAAATACTGGCAAACAATTTGCATTCTTCTGCAGGATGCTGGTATGCTCTAGGACTATCCAGCATGACAATGACCCTAAGCACAAGGCTAAGTTGATCCTTCAATGGTTACAGCAAAAAAAGTGAAGGTGCTGGTTCTTGTTCAGTCTCCTGACCTTAATATCATCGAGCCACTCTGGGTTCTTGCATAACAACCAAAGACTTTGCATGACCTAGAGGCATTTTGCCAAGATGAGTGGGCAGCTATACCACCTACAAAAATTAGGGGCCTCATAGACAACTATTACAAAAGACTGCACGCTGTCATTGATGCTAAAGAGGGCACTACACAGTATTAAGAACTAAGGGTAATGCAGACTTTTGAACAGTGGTCATTTCATATTTTTTCTTTCTTTCTATGTTTTGTTTTATGATTGTACAATTCTGTTATAACCTACAGTTGAATATAAATCCCATAAGAAATAAAAGAAATGTGTTTTGCCTGCTCACTCATGCTTTCTTTAAAATGGAATTCAGATCTAGGTATATAGTTTCTTACATTTTAAACAGACCGTAAATTGTGCAAAATATAATCATGGCATGTAGATGTGAGACTCTAGTCACTTTCTAATCTTTCATTTAGATAGGAGTCCGACATCAGGAAATTCATTGTACATATTGAGTTTCTAGGCTACAAAAAAAGTGAACTGCATAAAAATTATTTATTTAGATTACAAAGGACAAAACAACGTACTTTTTCGTCAGCTGGCCTTAATCACATATGATTAGTAAAGGCTGAGGGCTTGAGAAAGCCTTACAGCAGTAGGTCCGTCTTTTTGTCAAGAGTAGAAAAAAATACGTAAGACAAAGTAGTCCCAAGATTATCTTATATCTTTAACCGGGTTGGATTTTCAGTGAAATTCCAAAAGAGGAACTGCCACATTATCAGTCTTTGCACAATGTAATACAGGTACTCCTCACTTACTGAGCGGGTTCCGTTTCTACGACCCGGTCGGTAAGTGAGGAGTTAAGGGATTCCCTGCTCTGGTGCGCTTGTCTATGTTCAGGGAAATTTCTAGACTAACGCGCAAGAGCATGGAAACCCGACAATCTATGCTTGGGAAAATTCCCCCCGAATGTAGATTAGAGGGATTCCCTGCTCTGTTGTGTTAGTCTATGTTCGGGGAAATGTCCCAGAGCATAGACCAACACAGCAGCAGATCAGGGAATCCCTCAAATTCCCACGACTGCTCGCACTTACGACCAGCTGTCTCGAGGGGTGGTAAGTGCGAGCCGTCGCAAAACGAGGACCACCCATAACTAATCATTATAGGTTGAGCTATTTTTGTTTTCAGTGTATTTTTTAGCTTACATTTTTTTCTGGACAAAATCTGGCAAAGTTTTTAAATTAGTTAACTCTTGAAGTGCCATAAGCATGGTGCATGTGTTTGCATACCACATTTCTCCCTGCCAAGGCACACGTGGACACATCTGATGCCTCCTGGGGAGGCAAAGTCATCACAACATGGAAGTGAAATGGAGGTAAGTATTTGTTTGGGTGAAGAAACAAAGAAATTTCACTTTTCTTGGGCTTGATGGGCAAATCTAAACAAGTTAAATTTTGCATCTTGTGAGATTTATATGCTGGTGGTGCACATCTCGTTAAATACAATGCTAACCTAGTATAAAACAATATTGACTTTTTTTTATCTGTATCTTACAAAATGTATTTATTGTCCCCAAAAAATTATTGTTGATGTCTACTTTAGAATCCTTTTTTAATGATAATTGTGTTCATAACCGTACATTCCGTTTCAATGCAATTTATTTCAGAACCACCCCCAGTGCAACCAAAAAAAACGTCTCTTACTGGAAAAGATTCTTCAGAAGGTAAGTTCAGATGGATTTAAAGGAACACTCCAGGCACCCAGACCACTTCTGCCCATTGGAGTGGTCTGGGTGCCAACTCCCACTACCCTTAACCCTGCAAGAGAAATGATTTCACTTTTTTTTTAAACTGCAGGGTTAACTCCACCTCTAGTGGCTGTCTACCAGACAGCCACTAGAGGGCACTTCGTGTCTCTAGCACAGATTTTCTCGCTCAATTCCCTATAGGAAAGCATTGAAAAGCATTTTCAATGCTTTCCTATGGGGAGCTCTAATGCGCATGCATCAGTCTCTCCCACCGGCCGATGTAATGCAAAGGAGGAGAAGGAGCGGCGGAGGAAGAAGCAGTGACGTGGGACATGTCGCTGCCTCTGGTAAGTGACTAAAAGGGTTTTCACCCCTTCAGCAACCGGGGTTTGGGAGGTGGGAGGGAGAGGGGACCTGCAGTGCCAGGAAAACTGATTGTTTTCCTGGCACTGGAGTTTCCCTTTAATTTGCTGTAGAACATTGTTATTGTATTATTTGTTTATTTTGTTTTAATGCGATTGCTTTGTCATGTTTGTATTGTATTTTTTTCTTATCTTCATAATGATACAAGCCTACATTCACCATAAGTCACTTCCTTGACCAGGATTTGCAATAAATTATGATCTCTAATTATATTATTTTTCTCTATGTCTGACTTTTGATTTGATTGTGGTGTGAGGGTGGTGTGTACATAATCAAATAAAGATGAATAGTCTTTACAACAAATTTGTTTGTAATCAAATAGAAAAAGATTACATCTTATACTTTATTTGAATTTAAAGGTAAGGAAGATAAAGAAGAAAAGCGCGGAGAAACACTTGTAGACCTGCTCAATAAATGCAAAGCCACCGAACCTGCAATCGGTAAATTTAAAGTGAAATTATGCCAAACTTTTTTTATAGCATCCGCTAGTCCCGAACGTATGAAGAGTATAGGAAGAATGCATTTAAAAAAAAAATAAGATATAAAGACAAGCTGATCTATACATTTAGAGGACACAATATACATAAACTATGAGATTCAACTGAAATAGAAGATTTAAAAAAATAAAATAATCCATTCCAAAATAGTATTTCAAGTCCAGGGGCTAGAAAACGATATGTTTTCACAACATTCTATTTCTCTGTCCTTTGCATTCGTAAATCATGTGTTTGCACTAGCCCCAGAATGTTTCGCTATGGGGAAACATTGAGTTGGATGAGATTATCTACACTGATGATCTCAACCAAAGTGGGATACCAAAGCAGCAGGATAAAGATCTTCATGGGGAAGGCTAAAAGATAAGTAAATCTTGCCTTTCCAACACTCACACAGTGAGACACTAAAATAGGTAGATAAAAACTATAGCGTTAGAAAACATGTTTGTAATCGTAACTCGAAAGTGTTTCTTTCTGATGAAGTTCCTCCAAACTGGCACAGTTCAAGCTGCTTTTACAAATTCCCTTGTTCCCTTACAATGTGAAGTGGTAATGTGAAGATTAATAATAGTAAGGATGGGAAGCTGCACCCACCCTCTCCTTCTTCGAACTCTTGTATGTTGAGAATCCAGATTATCACCTCTACCGATTGGGAGGGCTTACACAATGACTTTCTCCTTTACTTGATAATATGCTGGTGAGACTGGTTGATAATAGAACAGATGACCCTCTCCTCCTTCCATCCTGTGAATTGTGGGATGGGGATTAATATATTTATATTTTTTATGGGTCCATCAGATCCCTTTTATCACTGAGAAAGTCTTCCCCTCACCCTTGGGCAGTGAATGGGAAGGGGACAAGATATTAATGGTGCCTAATGGACGCGCCAACTCAATATCCCATGCTGGGTGTGACAACTTCACAAAAAAATCATCCTGCTCTGGCGGTTAAAATACTTTATTTTCTCTCTTGCAGGGCTTGAGCATATCTATGAGTACCATCCTGATGGCGGTGATTTATGTATATATGAGTGCAGAATGTGCGACTGTACAACTGGCCTCTCCAATATGTTCATGCATATAGTTGGAAATAAACACAGAATTGCATATTTGGTAAGTAAGAACACGTAACCAAGCCAACCAGTGGCAATTCCGTTTTCACATAAACCTTATGAGTCGATGGATGTAGAGCATTTAATAAGCCGGTCACTTTTTTTAATATGTGATATCTCTCCCAGTTTGAAGCTCCTCGTAGCCAACAGCAACCTGACCTATGCACGGTATTTTACTAAAGTGAATTAAAAATTTAAAGTCTAAATAGTTTAAATGGAAGAATTCTCCAAGTGCGCTGTGATTTAAATTTTGTTCCTCTGTCCTTAAATTTGATATGTACTTTAAATTCTCATTTTAGTAAATAACACAGTAGATGATTTTTTTTGGATTTTCAGAGGATTTGCCACCCATAATTCACAGGATGACCTATGTGAATTTTAGGAAGTAATTCGATAAATTTAGTTTTGGCAACATGATCTTCCTGATGAAATAACATGCAGCCAATGTAATATATTTAGTGAGAAAAAAGAGTGGAGCAGTAATTGTCAGTAAAGTGGCTGTTTAGGTTATAAGCCCAAACTGAGTGCAAATAGTGAAATAATACTTAGTATAATTTGGCCTCCAATTGGCTTCCTCTCAGCACATATAGAGAAATACATACAAGAAACACATGATAGTGTAGATTGCAAAACCACAATGCAATAATCAAAGTATTCCCAAAAATGTACACAGAAATTATAGGGCTAAGGAAATACCTAAATAAAATGTTATGAGCTATGAAAGGCTCCTGCAATGCAAAGGTTTATTACAGATTAAAAATCACTTAAAATAACAAAGAATATGTCAAAATATATATATATATATATATATATATATATATATATATACATACACACACTATAAAAACTGCCTCATGCAAGAGAGTATTGTGAGTAAGGCACGGCATCCACCGCTACTCACTGCCCAGCTTAAGTAAACGGGTGTAGGAGACTCTGACTTTATGGGAGCTGCAAGGACGCTTCCAAGCCTCTGTTGTCTCCTCCCCCTTCTGTGACGTCAACGCGTTTCACCGGACACCCGGCTTCCTCAGGACGTGATGCTTCAGTGGCCATCTTTGGTAAGGGTATTTAAAGTCTGTTCCCATACAGTCATTGTTTCTTTTTGGTTCCCTTGTCAGTCCAAATTAACTAAATATCGAACCATTTGTATTTCACAGGTTTCTCAATGAAGCCTCTACACATGGTATTTAGCTGTCTATGATCCATAAAAGACGTGAAAATGGCAGTAAAACATCATCTTAAAAAAGATACATAAATAATAACCCACATTAAAATATATTTTAAATTTTTCAGTGCAGTAAAAAACACATTGCTTATAAAAAAAAAAAAACCCACACATTTGTCAGTTATAGAGATCAAACTAGTATACATCCTCCATGTATAAAAGGGAAAATAACAAGAAAAAAGGTTACTTGCTTTCTATTTTTTTTATAAAAAAAATACCCATTTCATCATATGTTAAACAAAGAATAAAATTTAGACCATGGTCATAAAGACAACGAAAAGGTAGAGGGATATAGCTTCAAAGGTGTTAAACATTACAATCAAAAAAGTGACCGTGCAGCAATTCTTAAAGTGACGGTGTGCATGCAGTTTCATATGAATAAAGTGTCTTGTAATGTTGGTTCTGGAATTCGTATAAAGTGTCCAATAAAAAGGCAAAAAGACATAGATTGCCGTTAAAAAAAATAAATAAAAAAATACTAAAGTGACAAATAATTGTCAAAATAATGATGCTGTTAAAAATGATCAAAAAAAACGGCGAATAGAAAATAAACAAGGACCTGCAGAGATGAAAATATTGGAAGAACAAAAATATATATATAATTATAAACACATGACACCTGATAATTCTAAAAATTGGCAAATTTCAAAGTCGTTGTTCAGGCCGTCAGGTGTCATTGTGTTCAATGTATAGATCCATTTCATCTCTGCTTGTCCTATTTTTTTGTATAAAATCCCCACCTCTCCAATCATGTTTCATTTTTTGAATAGCCACAAATTCCATCACCATTGGGACTACATTATGACAATCTCTAAAATGTAAAGAGGCCTGATGAAGTGCATATCGTCTTTTTATGTTATACACATGCTCTCCTATCCTCGTGCGCAGCGTTCTAGTGGTGCGTCCCACGTAGGTTAATCCACAGGGACAGGTGAGCATGTATACAACATTTTTTGAGCCACAGGTCATACCATCTTTTATAGCATGTCTATGCCCATTTACTTCAAACATGTTATAGCACTTTTTTCCTTCCTTTTTTTGCAGGCATTGCAACTCCCGCATTTATAGAAACCTTGATATGTGCTTAAAAAATTGTTCTTGAGGTCACTTTTTAGAGTTGTTAGTGTGCCATCTGTTAATATTCTTTTCAAGTTTGGTACTCCTCTATGGACAATTTTGGGTTGAGATGGTAAAAAATCCCTTAAATCTGGATCGTCCAGCAGGACATGCCAGTATTTGTTAATAATATGTCTAACTTTATGATTTTGACTCCCAGAATACTGACAAATGAAAGGTATATCCCCGGTTAGTTCCTTGTTAGTTTTCTTGTATTTTAACAATTCCCTTCTCTCTTTTAAGTGTATATCCTTAATTGCATCTTCCAGTAGCTCTTCCCGGTATCCCCAGTTTCTAAAATCCCCAATCAGTTTTTGACTTTGCTCTATAAAGGTGCTTGTTTCTGAGCAGTTCCTGTTCAGTCTAAGTACCGTAATTGACCTTTTGGTACATTACTAAGCCAAGGACTGTAGTGGCAGCTGCTGGTTTCGATATTGCTGTTAGCGTCCACGGCCTTGAAGAAAGTCTTGGTTATATATTTGTTTAAATTGTTTTTACATTAATTATGAACTGGTACTCTCATATTGTAGATCATTTAATACGACCGTTTTGAGAATTTAAATAGACTTTTTCTTCCAACAGGTCTTAAATGCGTTGTCCTGACTGATTAATTGTTGTATTTCTGTTTTTTAGAGTAAATATCATCCCATAATGGGCATCTCAAGCAATTACCAACTGAAAAATGCTACGAGGGTCAAGAAATTAAAGAATTCCTGTGATGCTATAGAAAAGACTCATGGACGAAAACAAATAAATGTAATTTATCTCAAATTTAAAAACTTCTGTGATTTCATTTTGTATATTCTTTATAAATGTAAAACAATAACAAGTGTTTTTCTTTCTTCTTTTGTGTAAGTGAATGCTCACCATAAAATAATTTTAATATTAATTGAATATGCCTTTAACTGGGATATTATGGAGAATGTAAGACTTTGGATAGTTTAGGAAAGAAGCAAATTCTGCTTTAATGAACCTCTGAAAAATTAAAACCCAGTTACTAATACCAATTAATCACTTCGATGAATAAGGACTATATTGTTCTCCTCAATCAGACCATAGACCAGCAAATTAAATGAATTGTATTCCCAAGGTTACTTTATTCATCATCATGCAAAGATGCAGACATTGGGTTTCCATTAAACAATGAGTTTGAGACAATTTAAAAGTAGATCGTCAGGCCAAAGTAGCTGAACTGTAAACATTCTATTATTTGGACATGTATTTTTTTTTTTGCTTCAATTCAGTTATCTTTCCAGTTACTATTTTAGACTAAAATAATTGCATTTTTTCTAGCAGTACCACAAATTCTTATACTTCGTAAATGATCCTTTTAGTTTGCTGAATATGTGATGTATTAATCTTTCTCTGATTTATTTAGGTTCTAAAAGGAACTTATATTCCCAGGAATTTTAGTGAGGGTAAGTTTCAATATGTGATTTGACTTCTCACCATGTTGCTTTCCTGTTTTGTAATGACTCTATCTCCCTCCCCCTCTCTCTTTCTCTCATTGAGTTTTAAGAAAATGCTAACACAACAGAGCAAATTCCGTTTAATGTGGTTTATGTGGAGCCACACACGGCTTTTCTGCAAACACAGATAAACGGAGCAATTCCTCCCAGGATCCTCTGTGCCTGAGAGATAATTATCAGAATACACATCGCTGATTATATTATCTCTCAGTGACAGAAAAATCTAATATTTCTTAACCACCCCAAAAGTACCCCCAAAATACATGGAAACCCAACAAATGTCACATATCTAGATAGCCTGGATCTGGGCGAACAATATATACAAAGATCACCCAGATCCGTTTGGTAGTTTTGGATCGCCATCGCAGGGAAGTTCGGACCAGTCTGCTACGAGGTTGAATCCGAAAATAGTTCCAAGTTAGATGAGAGCTGATTCGTGTAGAATGCTGCCCGTGTTAGGTAGTCTGTAACTCCCGAACACCGTTCATGTAGATGTAGTGGAACTGGGACGGGCAGCAGGTCCACGGTGACTGGTGTTCGCGGGAGTGCCTGGACGAAATCCGTTCCAGGCACTCGATGACCAAGTCCCACTGCCAGCGTTCGGGAGATATTGTCCCGACCACGTGCATTTGCATGAATGAAATGGCGGCCACCTAGTGGAGCATTCTATTAGTTCCTTTGCAGTTTTCGTACAAGATACTCAACGTTCCACGTTATAATGGGTCTCTGGGGTGGTCTTGGTTCTGTAACTAAACAAAATTAAGTACGAGTAACAGTTAGGTGAAAGGAGACGAAAGTGATGGGGTAGTCCTTCACACTGCTCCCCCCTATGCTCACGGCTCCGTCAGACACTGTTGGACACTTTTCGGGTCCACTTGGGGTGGTCCGGACTACACAATGAACTGGTCAAGCTACCAGCTCGGTCTGGCAGGATAGTCAGTCTGCGTTCCCGTTCTGTTTTCCTGGTCGGTAATGTATGGTGAAGTTGTACGGTTGTAGCACTAGACACCTCAGAGGACGGGCTTTATCTCCAGCCACTCGATTGAGCCAGTCTAGGGGAATGTGGTCAGTAACGATAGTGAATGCGCGGCCATAGAGATAAGGGGGTAATTTCTTTAGTACCCACACTAGGGCTAAGCACTCTTTTTCAATGGCCGCGTAACTAACCTCCTGAGGTAATAGCTCCCGGCTGAAATAGCAACTGGGTGATCGCCTCCGTCCTCGCCTACCTGGCTCAGAACTGCCCCCAGTCCAAACATTGAAGCGTCTGTATGGACAATAAAACGTTTGTTAGAATCTGGGCCAGCCAGAACAGGAGCCCTCACAAGGGCTTGCTTCAGGGATTGGAAAGCCGCCTCACATTCCAGGGACCACAGGACCTGTCTCGGTAAGTTCTTTTTAGTCAGGTCAGTCAGGGGTTTGGCCATGGCGCTATTCTAGGGTACAAAGCGTCTGTCATAGCCGTCTATCCCTAAGAAGGCCGTGACTTGTGTCTTGGTAGGGGAGTGGGCCAGTTAGCAATGGCCTCAATCTTAGTGGGTTCTGTCCGTTGTTTACCACATCCTACACGGTGACCCAGATACTGCACCTCCGCCATGCCAATGTGACACTTGTCTGGTTTCAAAGTTAAGCCGGCTTCCATAATCCTGTCTAACATTGTCCCTGTGTGGTCTAGGTGAGCCTCCCAGGTGTCGCTATAAGTCGCAATGTCATCTAGGTATGCACATGCATAATCCTGGAGACCATCTAGGAGGCGATCCACCATCCCTAAACTGGTATACACCGAATGGGGTGACGAAGGCTGACTTGGGTATGGCCTCCTCGGCTAGGGGAATCTGCCAATAGCATTTTCATAGGTCTATAGTGGTTCAATACCGTCCCCTAGCTATACGGTCCAACAATTTGTCTTTCCTAGGCATCAGGTAGGCATTGTGGCGTTTTGTCGTTAAGACTCCTGTAATCCACGCAAAAAGGGGTTGTATCTTCCGTTTTGGCATCAGGACTACAGGAGAAGCCCAAGGACTTTCGGAGTGCTCAATGACTCCTAAACTGAGCATCTCCGCTATCTCTTTCCGCATTGCTTCCTGGACTGCCTCCGGAATGTGGTATGGTGGCTGTCTCAAGGGGGCCTGGCCCGGGGTGTCCACCTTTTGGGTCGCTAGAGGAGTATACCCGGGCTCCTGGGAGAAGGTGGCTTGTTTGACCTCCAGCAGTTGGATCGCCTGGGCTCACTCCTGCGGTCCCAGGCACTCCTCCAGCTGGACCAAGTCTATGGCCCTCTCTCTAGGGTCACCTCCTAACAGGTCGGGTAAGGGAAGGGCATCGGGGTCCTCAGATGCCTGGGCGCACATGGCAGCCACCTCTTCCTCTCTACCTTTATATTCCTTGAGCATGTTGATGTGAAACATCTGTTTCACATCTTCATTCTCTCAGCTAGCTACCGTGTACGTGGTGTCACTGCCCAATAGCCTTGAATGGTCCCTGCCAGGCTGCCTTTAGTTTATCTTGCCGGTTTGAGTACAAGAACCTTTTGTGCGACCTGGAAACTACAGTGCCTGGCCTTCCGGTCATACCATACCCGCTGGCCCGCATACTCTGTCCCTCAACTCCAGCACGTAGGGCACAATCTGGGTGAAGCTTGAACCGTTCGGTGAAACCGCTGCAGTTCGTTGCGCCTTCAGTAGGCGTACTTGCAATTCGCACTGTTCCTGGGCGTTTGCGTTCGCATCATGAATAATCCTCATGATGATTACGGGAGAAGGGTTTGGCCCGAACAGTACCAACCGTTCACTTATCTCCCTCATCGGTTCACTTTAGTTTGCACGAACAGTTGGGGTCGCCGCGACCAAGTTCTCCCTGTCCAGCTTCCTTAGCTCGCTGATAATAATACGCTTGGCTTTGTTGCTGGCAATGCCCCCACAAACCTCTAGTAGGTCCTTTTAAGGTGCTGCGCTTAAGCTGCGTGTATCAGCCTTCCATCCACTGTACGCCAGTGCCAACCTCTGATTATAATTCCAGGAAAAAGGGACCATCCCACTTCTGCCACCAAATGTGGTGGTCTGCCAGAGTATCTCCGCCACGGATGCCCTTTTCCCAATAAACGAACACAAGCAATCCCAAAGGTAAAATATCATCGATGTCCCTTAACCCCCCCACCCCCCACACATGAGCTTAGGCATAATGCTGGGAAAAGACTGGTTTATTTGGAGCCCAATATGGCTTTTTATGCAAAAGTCCCAACACAGGGTTTCAAACACAGAAAACCAGGGAAATCCCTCCCAGGATCATCTGTGTCTGAGAGATAATTATCAGAAAACACATTGCTAATTATCTCTCAGGGGCAGAAAAAAATCTAAAATTTCTTAACCACCCCAAAATTATCCCCCAAAAATGTGGAAAACCCACAAGTCACATCCCCAGATAGCCTGCATCGGGGCAAACAATATATCCAAAAGCACCCAGATCCGTTTGGTAGTTTTGGATCGCCATTGTGGGGAAGTTCTGACCGGTCTGCCACGAGGTTGAAACCCAAAATAGTTCCAGGGAAGAAGTGGCAAGAGCTGGTCTTTGTTCGTGGGGTGTAACTCCCGAACGCCGTTCGTGTAGTGGAACTGGGACGTGCAGCAGGTCCATGATGACCGGTGTTCATGGGAGTGCCTGGCGGAAATCCGTTCCTCTCACTCGACGACCGAACAAAATAAACTTGTAGTGAAGTGAGAGAGCCTATTGGTGTCATGGAGGGCTGAAAAGTCCCTGTTTGATATCAGCTATATCATCTTCTGAGGCCTTCACCCTATTATTAACTGCCTGTATGTCTGCTTTAATAACTGCCACGTCAGCTGCCAGGATATTCTTGATCTCCAGAACCAAGTTGCGAAAGTCCCGCTGTGTGACTGGGACTAAACCATCTAGGCCTTCTGCAGTGATACAGAACCGGCTCAGGAGGTGGGTCAGGTTGTATGGGTTCTGCTGGTGCCATCTCAGTTCTGTGCTCCGCCTTGTTTGCCATTTTGAGTGGCTGTTGTCGCTGAAGTAATGCTCCTATGTCTCTGGACCCTGAAGGTGGATCCAGGGGAGGCTTCTGTGACCGTCTGCCCATCGGTGCTAGGAATGTTTGGTGAGTGGCCGGGTAATATTCCACCTCCCCGTGAGGCTCCAAGCTGTCTAGCAGCTCCGACCAGATCAGGTTCTGAGTGGGCTTGTAGACTCCATACCTGCGCTACTGCCGTTTTACCCTCTCGGGGAAGCAAAGAGTAGGGTGGATGAGGGGTTTAGCAGACGGAGAGCTGTGAAAGGGCGTCTGCTCGGCCTCATGGTTAAGCTCTGCCCCCAAATAAATTATATTTTAAAGGAATAATCAAATACCCCAAAAATTTTAGCTTTGTTGATTTCAATAGAAATTAGAACTTTTATGAATTAACCTTGGTATATTTTCTGGCTGTCAATTAGACAACTGTCCTGTTACTTCCTGGTTGTTGCACATGGTGGAGCCAAACTCAAGAGGCAGGCAATTGCCCAGAGCCACCTGTCCTTCAAATACTTTTTTTTATCTTTGGGAATTCTGTGATTTGACAACCACAGAATGTCTGTGCTGGGTTAGAAGAGGAGAGCTTGCAAGGTCTGTCGTTGAGATCTGAAACTTGCAAGCAGTTTTTAGATACACCCACAATTAAATAATGCATGTTTTCATTGTTGTATATAGCTTTCACACACCAAGGTAAAGTTATCACTGCAGCCCAGTCCTCCTTCAGAGATGTCACTGCCGTTCACTGCAGGGGTAAAGCTGTCACAAGTGTAGAGTTGAAGGAGGACTTCGGCAGTATGCTGGGGGAAACGTACAACCATTGGTCATCTATCCCTAGCATCTATGCACAGAACTGACAGTAGCGATACAACTGAGCAGATGCATGTTGCAGATGCTCCGGGGAGAATATTTTTAAACAGAGGGTTTGCCTATCTATTCCAGCAATTACCCAGGCCTCATTTACTTAGGAGGCTTTGGACTTCCTTATTGACCCCCCACTAAGGCCAAGAGCATAGTTGTGGAAACTCATTTCAGAGTGGCCAGGTCTCCCAGGGCACCAGCGAATGTTCCTTGAGACTTATTGGTGAGTTGACACGCAGAGGCGGACAAGGATGCAGAGATGTCTACAACTCTGGCCTCTCCAACATATGCTTTGAGTACTGTATCCTTTTATCTACTATTCCCTGGAGGCAAAAACTTTACCAAGCTTTTGCAGGGAAAATTATATTGTCTACTATTTGGTACTGGGGCACAGACTGAATTCCGCCATGGTGGCGAACAACTCCAGATCTTGGATATTTTAAAAACAAATGCGTTTGTTGCTGCCTTAGATTTTCCATGACCTAACCCTTCCTGTTCTGCTTCTCCTACTGGAGTAACCCTCCCACACCACCCAGCATCTGACCAAGCATTTAGGTGTTCTGATTATATTTAACAATACCAATGTGATTATGTATATTGATTAAAGTGACCAGCTCATAATATACTTGAATATGTGTTTAGAACTATTGTGTTTAAAATTTATTATGTATCACATGTTTCTCAAAGAGTTTATGTACTCCTTTGATACTATACAAATAAACTTTGCAAAAAACAAAGACATTAGCAGACATATCTACCTTGTTCACAAATTAACTCCATGTACTCTGCATGAGTCATTACTCTCATTTGACCTAAAGGGGCCTGATACCCTAAATTAGAACATGATCATAATAAAGGGATTCTTTAGTGCCAGGAAAACGTACCCGTTTTCCTGGTACTATAGGGTTATTAGGTCCCCCCTCCCGCGGGGCTAAATGGGTTAACCACTTACCTGTTTCCAGCGCCGATGTCCCTCGACACTGGGTCAGGCTCCGCCCATGTTTCTCCCTTGCCAACGTCAGCTGGCGGGGAGACCTAATGCGCATGCGCGGCAATAACCGTGCACATTAGACCTCCCCATAGGAAAGCATTATTAAATGCTTTCCTCTGGGAAAAATCTGACGCTGGAGGTTCATGAGGACATCCAGCGTCCGATAACTGACCAAAGGTCGGTTTGGATTCTGAAAGCCCTCTAGTGGCTGTCTATTAGACAGAGGGCAGACTTAGAGCTGCAATGTAAACACTGCAGTTCTCTGGAACTAAGTGCAAAAGGGTCACAGCACCCAGACCACTTCAATGAGCTGAAGTAGTCTGGGTGCCTACAGTGTCCCTTTAATGACAAAGGCAATTGAATACCTTCATTACATCCCAAACATATATTTTCTTCAAGGACTTGTAGTTGAATCCATGCTCCTTCGGTATTTCAGTATTTTATTTAATTGTCTTATTTCCTCAGAAGTGATGGTTCCTGCTATAATAATATGAAACTAATAAAATATAATTAGACCAACAGGGTTATATACTACAGTGAGAATTCAAAGTAAAATTCTAATTTAAGGCCAAAGTAGCTGAGCTGAAAGAATAGATGACTTTTTTGAATTTTCCCAGATGGTCAATTTTGACATTTAAATTCTTATTCTCACTTTAGTGAATAACCATGTGTATTTGGATGCTAAAAGCAAATATACCTAGAGTTTACTGAAGGGAAGCTTACAGTGCTTTGTGTTAGTCAGTTGGCGCAGAGAGAAAGGAATCTATGTCTGACTTTACAGTTCCTGTTACACATTCAAACAACCTTAAGTTTAGCTATTTTTCTACAATGCTCTAATGTATCATTCTGATGAACCGTAGGCCCGGATCCTCCGCCTTCTATAAATTATCGACCAAACAGCATGCTTCAGAAAATGGATTTCACCACTGATGACTTTGATACAGATGGCAAACCTAAAATCCCTCTAGTAGTAGCACCCCTTGCTCCTCCAGAACGTGAAATATCTTTTAGAGGTAATTCTTTAAGACCGTACCAATTTTCTTAATACTTTGTGTATTCTACTCCAGTGCTCACAAGACAAGAAGACTTGTTCCTCTTAACCATTATATGTTTCTGCTTACTATTCCATATAAAAACATTTGCTATAGATTGACGATGAAGTTGGGTGTTTTGCTTTGCTTTGTTTTTTTTTCTTATTCTCAACAAAAACAATATGCAAATATCTAACTTTACACACATTTTTAAACTTTCTCTAGGTTTTGTTGATTTTGAATAATTTTTTTATTGTTTTTGATTATTTTTAATTATTGTAGAATTAAAGGAACTCCATGAAGAAAAGATGAAAGTGATGCAAACAAGGTAGGTATCAGGTGCTGTTCTGTCCACAATAAACATTCTGTATTGTGAGGCATTATTAGTTTTGACCATTGTGATCTGTGTATACATACATTAAAGAGTTTATGACGCAAGTGGTCCGTGCGTGCCATCCCCCCAGTTTGTGGTATACTGTTTTCGAACGAGATGACAAAACTGAACCTCTCTTGGAGCACGAAATCTAGCTTTTCTGCTGTGGTTTGGTTAATGCAGCAGTGGATATCCACATTAACCCATCCAACTTTCAATGGTAATGATAGGCTGAGAGTACTGGTCTAAACCATTGCAGTCTAAAGTTCAACTTTGAATTCCTAGAGGAAATACTTTAAATCAATTTCAGCCTACATAAAAGAACATTTTCAGACAATTTCAAAATTATAATATACAATTTCCAGACTGATCATGATTTCAATTATATTTATAGTCTGACTGAAATGAAGCAATCACTTAGAATGCAGCTCTGATACTTTTTTATTATATATATATATATATTGTGTGTGTGTTACGCACGTGTTACGCACTTGCACTTTTGCATTTAAAATTTGTTATATATCTTGCGCTGGTACAACATATATATTTCTTCAATGTTAATAGCCTTGGTTACCTTCTTTATATAGCTTTTAAAACAATACTATTTCATCCTTTTTATAATTCCAATTTAAAGAACTCACATAATCTGTTTACCACAAAGACCGCTAAGTCTAAAAACTTAAAGTACTTCATTTTTCTTTTCCCTGCATGGGTATAGTGAAGAGCCAGACCAGGGGACCACAGAGGAACAGGTAAGTTTCATATTTTATAGCATTGATTGTACATTACATTAAATATGGGTCATCCTAATGTAGATAATATGAATATTTTTTTTTTTTTTTTTAATTCTTTATTTTTATGGGCATGCAGAATATAAAATTGCTTTACATCAAGTGCAATACGTTTTTCACATTGTACAACAGATTGATAAAATTCTATGGCAACCATTACACTTTGCTAAGCTACCCGTTTTTTATTTATATAGTCTGATACACCTCTTGCCTAGAGTTTAGCCTTGGTGCCGTTTGGTAGGAGGGTGCGTGGAGTCGGCTGGGGGGGCCCTGCTCAAGGATGTCGGGTCTGGATACCTACGAGGGCTCTCATATTTAAAGTTTAATACTCGCATGTATGTGGCCATAGGCCGCCTAAACAACCAAGTAAAAGGTGGGGGGAGGGATTCATCTTAAACAGCATCCCTAGCTGTCTGCTCACGGAGCCAGTTAGCATGGATTAGAAATTAAAACTTACGATTAACTCTTAAATTGTAGCGCTACTTTTAAAGACATAGTGCAAACTGCAGCTAATCATGCATTTAAAAATAAACAGAAATTAAAACAGAACAAATGTAAAACAAAACAAAGCCGCATTTGTATCATTGGTACATAAGCTTGTGTAGAGAGTCCAGGTCACCGTCCTGCATTGACGACCCGTTGGGGTCGAAGTGGGTAACAGGTCCGCAGGGCTTTGAGCTCAGGTCAGGGAGCTTGCCGCCTTCGGTGTCGGTTCTCTGGGCGCAAACGGGGTAATGTCCTCTACATTCCACAGCGGCCGGGCACTCGCTGACGCCGTAGGCAGCGCAAGTCCTAGTGGTCGGAGGAAGTTGGACGCCTCGGAGATATGGGAAAGGTAGGTTGTCTTGCCGGCCTGCTCTGTTATGAGGCGGTTAAGCCCCCATTTATACGGAATGGAATTCTCTCGAAGCAGAGTAGTAACCTGTCGGAGGGATCTGCGCCACGTGAGGGTCTGCCTGGAGAGGTCCTTATAGAACGTTAGGGTATCTCCCTCAAAGGTCACTGTTGGGGAGCCCTTAGCTGCGCCCATCAGGGCCCCTTGATCTGAGTCCCGGATGAATTTAGGTAGCTTTAGGTAGTCGGAAGCAAGAGTCCAGTCCCAATTGCTTGGCTTGGTTTGGGACTAACAGCCATGTAGCCACGAGCCTTCTGCAATAATGCGTCAATTCCATGCTTGTGATCGATTCGGGCACCCCTCTGATGCGCAGGTTTCTGGCCTTCGCCTTGTCCTCCATGCCGGCCATCTGGGCCGTCAGCGGCGCACACTGTTTTTGGAGGGACCCCAGCGTTGCATCCGTGGCCGATTGTGCCACCCTGGTACTCTTGAGAGACTCCTCAGCCGTTGTCACACGGCCCGATATCGCTGAGATCTCACTGCGTACTTGCGCCATGTCGGCGTCGAACATTGCTTTAATGTTGAGCATCAAGGTCTTGATGTCTGCTTTGGTGGCAGGAGCTGCGTCTCCGAGCTCGTGAGCTTGTGGGGCTTTGAGTAGTGCCCTGCCAGGAATGTAAGCAGAGTCGGAAAGGCTCTACTCATCTGAGGAGTGCGTGGCGTAGGCCTCGCTCGGCGCCATCTTGGCGGGCTCTTTTCGTGGAGTCGGGCGTAGAAAATTGCCTATATCTTGGGATCCGGAGGTAGGATCAGCCCGGCTTTTCTTCGCCCTTTTTCCCCATAGCTTAAGGGTTCTGGGGGTCCGATTATCTGGTCCCGGAATTTGTTTTTTGCTCTAAAACACGGGTTTTAATGGGTCCCGGAGTCAGAGCTGTTGTAAGCTGCGACTTTCCCGCTCAGGCGCTGGCGAGAATATGAATATTTATACCTTTTTATTCTTATTTTCTTTAGCTGTTTCAGTAATGAGGCCTGTTTATTATATAACACAATGCACTCACCGTTAATGCCAGGCTTGTCATTATTGTTCACGTTTTGGTAGCTAACCAGTCTCCAGTGCTTCCAGACCGAAATTGTTTGAAAACTAGGAGAGGCTAACGTAGATTTCCACTTTTGCATTACCTGATTAACTAAAACTAGCATTACCTTACTGTTTTGTACCAAGTGAAGTAATACAATGGATGTATGCACTGTATTAACCTTGTTTTAAAAAAGGATCTTTGTTTTCTTACGCATTCCAGGACAATGACAGTGACCGAGAAGTGGTCAGCATGGTAAGATGTGAAAACATATTCTGCAGCTCTCACTTTTTGATTGGCTGTAAACCCTAGCACCCATGGATTTTAAAAAAAGTTTTTTCTTTCCTGTAGGATCTTAGCGAATGTGATCCCGATGAATTCTTGTGCAACAGAGAACTATTTGATTTCTTGGTAATTATTTTTCAAATACCCCTTCTTTCAGAAGTGTAGTTTCGATCATTACAAGCATAATAATTGCATTACGCTGTCATCAAATCTTTAAGACCACCTTGCGGATTCATGCAAACCATACATTAGATGCCTTCTGTTAATGGTGTTTTGTTCTAAACAGCATCCATAGATTTGTCTCATCAGCCCAGTTAACTGCTGAGTCCCTTTATTTCTGTCAACATGCTGCGGTGCTAAATCTGCATTGTAAAACATTGTGGACTAAGGTCCGGTTTTTATGTGCTACATTTTTTTTTTTTTTTTTTTTAACTAGTATATAAAATTGATGCAATTCATTAATTGATGAAACTTTTCTGTGTGCATCATTGAGATAAAGCTGATTAATTCTGATTAAATGTCTATTCTAAGCGAAGGTATCTTGCCTTTATTTTGTTTCCTACAGGAGACGTTTGAAGTCTTAAATGACGACGATGTTAACTTTGTTTTAAAAGTTACAGAGATATTTGGGAGTGCTTTAGTAAACCACAAGAAACGTGAAGAAGAGCGAAAACAAATAGTACGTAATTTAATTATCATTGCATTCATGCCATATTATCATTATATAGTGCCAACATATTCCCAACATATATGGGGATATTTGAGAACATGTAATTTGCATACAGAATATACTAGAGACAAGAGGTGAAGTAGTCCCTGTTTAAATGATCTTACACTCTATGAGGGGGTAAAGATACACAAGAGAATCATCATCATTTTAGAGGGAAGGAGGGATTGATGGGTAAGATTTAAGCCAGTAAAAGTGGTGTGTGGAAGAACCAAACAATAGCCCAGCTCACACTTCCTTCTGCCACTGAGTCAAAGAAAGTGAAGAGGGTAGTGAAATGAAACACCCAGAGAAACATCACCCAGAAAGATGGTAAGTTTTCCTAAAGAGGTTTGTTTTCAGTGACTACTTAAAGGACCAGAGGCTAGGGGAGAGTTTGATGGTATGGGGTAGCAAGTTTCAAAGGAACACGGAAGCCCTTGCAGATGAGAGTAGGCATTTCAGGAAGGTGCAGATGTTTGCAGAAGAAGATGAGGAGTTCTGAATTAGATTACATTTTAGTAAATGACATCCAGTTGAAGATAGAAGTGAGGCAGTTTGTGACGCATTCCAGGAGAGAAGCGGTAAATCTGTGTATCGTCCGCATATAGATTGTAATGTAATCAAAAGGAATTAATAAGGTTACAGAGAGAGCTAGCGTCGCAACTAAGACCGGCAACTCGGAGGAGGTGGCTCCAGAAAAAGAGACACTAAATGAGCGTTCCGAAAAATAGGGTGAAAATCAGGAAAGTACAGTGTCACAGATTCTAAGGCTGTGGAGGGTTTGAAAAAAAAAATGAAAGTATCAAATGCAGTGGAGAGAATAAGAGCGAGTAATGACCTTTTATATTTAACTTACTGTCACTTTTTTAAGGACTGTTTCAGTAGAACGGTAGTAGAGGATGCCAGATTGAAGAGATTCAAGGAGAAAGTGAGTTAGACGGGTAAATACAACCTGCTCAAGAAGCTTAAAAATTAAGTGGAATAGTGATATGGGACGGTAGTTAGAAGAATGTTTGTTTTTTAGGGTGGGATTGACAGGGGGCATGTGGTGAGGTTAAAAGACAGGAGACGTTTAGAGACCTCTAGCTCAGAGACGGGGAAAGGAGTTTTAAAAGTGGAAGAAGGTACAGAATAGTAGCATTGAAGGGGAGGAGAAAAGAGGGGAGAATGCATTCCTAGTTTGGTTGATCTTGTCCGTAAAGTGACATGCAAAATCACTAGACGTGAGGTTAGTTAATGACGGGGTTGCAGTGGGGTGAAGAAGAGAGTTAAAGGTATGAAAGTGGCTTTGAGATCACGAGAGTAGGTGTAGATGTGAGAGGTAAAATACTCTTGCTTTGCAAGGGAAAGGACAGAAGTATAGGAACGTGGCATGAATTTCTAATGTACGATTCTCCAGCAATGTTCTGCAGTATGGGATCATCGTTGCAGATAGCAGGTAAGTATGCTGTGCCAGGTTTGAACCACGGTGAGGGAAGGAATATCATAGGAAAGAAAGTAAGAAAGCCAAGCAGAACATTGGTTGAGGTAAAAATAGTAAAACGCAAGAAGGGCAATAGCAGCAACATGGTCTGACAGAGAACTAAAGATACAAATGGAGTGGACTTCAAACGATGAAAAGGACTGTAAAGAAGAACATTGCAATGGTTGGAAGAAGCCATGGGAGAACAAAAACCGCACACCACCACCCTTAGTATCGCATGGCCTAGGGTAGTGGAATAAGTGCAGTCCACCATAAATTAGAGAGATAATGGATAGGAGTGTCAAAGGGAGAGAGACAGATTTCAGTCAAAGCCAGGAGGTTTAAGGGAGATGAGGAAGATTGTGAGTGGCAGTAGATGTTATGTTGTTACATCCGAATGGAATGGGATGAGATTGAGTGATATATGTATATGCTTAATGTTAGGTGCTGCAGTCTTGCTGCCCTTCTGAGAGTGTGTTGTTGCTAGGCTTGTTTGCAATAGTAAGGTCTTTGTTGTGTCCCATGGAATGGATGTCCATATAAACCTAGTAAAAATGGTAAACTGTTACAGAGTGGTATTCAAGGTGAGGAATGATTTTGCACCACCTACTTATCTTAAACTGTATCAAACTGTTTAATTAATAGATACAATGTAGTGGATAAATACAGATTGTGTATTTGTATCCTTATGTACTGGTTGTTTCCACTCCCTGCTAGAATAGTAAATAGTTTACAATAAGAATGAAGAAGGGGAAGAGCGAGTGTATCTGTAAATACATTGCGCTGTATGGATGAGGGAGTTGATCAATTGGCAAATGCTCGAAGAATGATAAGGGAGGAGAGAGTGAATCAATTAGAATTACCTTAAATGGGTACAATAAATGCATAATCCTGAAGCCTTTAGATGTCATAACATAGAAGCAGACTTGTGTGTGTAGGGCATGTTACTCTAATTTGCAAATGCAGTTTTGTATTGGAACCTAGATTGGATGTTGGTGTAATGCTGTGGTAGGGTTTGACAAAACTTGTTATGGAATTATGTGAAGATTTCATAACTATTTACTTTGCAGGAGTTGGCTAAAACAGAGACCAGGGACCCACCAAATCAGTCATCTGAACAGTCTGACGGGACTACCAAAACTCCAGGTAAAACAAATTGTTTAACTGGGAAACTAACATAGAATTTACTCTAGCTTATAGGACCACTATAGGCACCCAGACCACTTCAGCTCAATGAAGTGGTCTGGGTGCCAGGGCCATCTAGGGTTAACCCTGCAATAGGGTTAATCTAGCCTCTAGTGGCTGTCTCATTGACAGCCGCTAGAGGCGCTTCCACGCTTATCACAGTGAGAAGACGCTGACGTCCATAGGAAAGCATTGAGAAATGCTTTCCTATGGACTGATTAAATGCGCGCTCGGCTCTTGCGCGTATGCACGTTGGAAGAGGGAGGAGAGTTCCCCAGCGCCACGGGAGCCCAGCGCTGGAGAAAGGTAAGAGTTTAGCTCTCCTGAAGATCTAAATAAATATTCATATTTCTCTGAGCCTGCTAAAACTTTACATACATTTTATAGAATCAAGGTAATGTCCAAATAATCTTGGCAGTGTAATGTGCTTAAAAGATTGCAACATATACAGCTGAGGAAAACCCAGGGCCGTCTTTAAGGAGGGGCAAAAGGGGCAGCTGCCCCGGGCCCAGTTACTCCTGGGGGGCCTAAGGCAGCTGCCCCATGGGCCCCCTGCAGCACCTGAGGTAATCAGGGGCCCCGGCCCTTTAATACTGCTCCGGACCGGGCCCCTGTAATATAGGGGAGGCTGAATACATACTCACAGCTAGCCCCCGCACACACGGCCCTGTGAGTCTCTTTCTTCCCCGGGCATGCTGGGAGCAAGTGAGGGCAGATCGCTTCCTCCTCAGTGCCGCTGGGGAGGGGGCACACACCACACGGAGGAGAATGCAAGCATTGTGGGGGAGAGGGACTGGGGCAGCTGAATGCAGACTCCCATCAGCCAGGGCCAGCAAGCTCCCACTGGACCCCAGGGAAGCCACCCCACTGTACCCAAAAGGTGAAGAGACAGGAGGGGGGCTAAATATGTTTTATTTTTATTCATCAGACATTACTAACACCCATGTGAAACACACTGGGGATAACTACATGTTACAAATCCCAGAAGAACCTGACAGTGCCCTATTAAATATAAATAAATAAAACATTGACAAATATTTATTATAACTAGGTAAGAACAGAGTTGAGACATTATATTGGCCAAGGGTGTTGGGAGTTGCTATCCAGAAGCTGCTAGAGGGCAGAGATTAAATATGTAAATTGACACACATATATATGTGTGTGTACATGGGTCTCAGTAAGTGTGTGTGTGTGTGTGTGTGTGTGTGTGTGTATCTGGCTGTGTTTGTGTCAGTGTGTGTGTGTGTATCTGGCTGTGTGTCAGTGTGTATGTATACCTGTGTATGTGTACTTGTGGGTCAGTGTGTATGTATGTGTCGGTGTGTAAGTCTCCATCTGAGTGTGTGGTAATGCATACATCACAGCATTTTAATGCCAACACTGCACACAAATACACTCATACATTCCATCACTAGCTCTGTACACAAAACACCCCTGCATGTGTACCTCTGTGTACGTGTGTATCCGAGTGTGTGTACATATGTGTCGATGTGTGACTGTGCCAGTGTGTGTATGTTGGTGTGTATCAAAGTGCATGTATCTGTGTGCCAAAGGGTGTGTATCTGCGTATGTGTGTGTATATGCCAGTATGTGTCAAGGTGTTTATGTGTGTATATGCGTATTAATGTGTATGTTTATATGTGTTAATATGTATGTACATACATCCCAGAAATCAAACAGAACATGGAAACACACCCATGCAAACACAAACATTACATATAAACAAACCCCTTTGCTGAAACACCAATACTACACACAAATGTACATATGCATTTAAAAAGAAAACACTACATCCAAACACACCAATGCATGCAAATGCAAACGAAACAGTACATGCAAACACACCCCTGTATTAAAAAGCTAAAATTATATTAAAACATCAACTCTACAGACAAAAGCATGCCTGCATTTAAAAGCCAACACTACAGACAAACACACACCCCTGCATTTAAACACAAACACTTCACACAAGTACCCCACTGCATTCCAATGGTAACAACACATACAAATACACCCATACATGCACACATACACTCTATACAAAAACATGCTTACCTTCAAATGCACAAACACTGCTCACAAATACAACCCTGCAAGGATTGTGGATCCCCAGCTGTCATAGCATCGCTTGACTTATATGAAAGATGGGGATTTCTCTTTTCTTCCCTCTTGCGATACAGGGAAGGCCTGAAAAATATTCTATACATTAGTTCTGCCGCTTAGTTGGAGTTGAGGTTGTGATTGCATGCCCGAGACGTGGGGGGGCCAGGGTCCAAAGGGCCCAGGCAAATGTTTGCCCAGGGTCCAATCAATATTAAAGACGGCCCTGGGAAAACCAAACGGCATTAGTAAAATTCTGGCGAAATTTAATACAATAAAACATAAGATCTTAACAGTAAAATAAGAAAATACTTAGTTGTTGAAAAAAAGTATAACTCAGCAGTGAAAGCATTGCAGGGTAGTAGTGGTTTCGAAATCCAGGGCCCTTACATTTTTTTGTGATCAACATTCAAGTCTCTTTATGTCTTTCTATCTTCCTTTTTTTTTTCTTCTTACATATAATAATTACTATGCAAGAATTCTGAAGAAGAAAAAAAAGCGGAGGGGGGGGGGGGGGATATTGTGACTAAATTGACAATGGACTCTATAGTGACTTGTGATATAATTAATCTCACAAGTTTTGTTAATGGATGCATGCTCTTTTGTGTAAATATTGGGTTTATTCCATTGCTTTGCTACCATGCTTCTAGTTTTTAATAAATTACATATTTGGTCTATTTTTGGCATCCATGGAAATGTCAGAATGTTTAGCAAGATGGTAAATGCTGCAGTTTCTGAAATTTATATCAGGTGAACTCAGGAAATGAGGCCTAGGACCTGAGACAGTAATGAGTGTGATTTAGGACTTCTAGAAATGTAGTACATTATGTGTAAGTAGACTGGGTAACCTGCTAACAAAACACAGATTTAAAGGTTGTTCCTAGGTGTATGATTGACACCTCATCTTAAGAAAATTGAATAACTGCATATATTTAGACTGAATAGTACCACTGACTATGTGCCACTAATGTAATATATGATTTAATAGCTGAAGAAAGTTATAAGTAAATTATGTGCTATAGAGAAACCTTACCTTTTTTGTGGCTCTGAGTGTTTATTAATAAGCCCTCTTGATTACAGAAATTCAGATGGAAAACAATGCAAACCAGAGGTTTGACACACAGGATGTCACTGAAACAAGACCTGCTATTACAAGTGAACAGCCATCCAATATGCCTAACGGTATAGTTCTAATTCCAGAAAATCTAAAACTAACAATATCAATGGGTTGAGTTAGTGTTTTGCAGTATGTTGTTTCTATACACGTAACATGGGGCTTCCTCACCAGATATATCCCCAATATATTCACACCTCCAAGTGCTTTATTTTTGTTTTCTTCGCTCTAATTTCTATTAATCTTGAGTTCAAGATAACAAACACCATGATAACTATTTAACAGTGTAATAGAATTGCAAAATAATTAGATTAACCACAATCCACTAACCCACACTGCATATATGGTTAGAAAAAAAACAGCAAAATATGCAACATATAATTTAAAACCCTTTATAATCCGCATGAAAGGTTACTAGTACATAAGAGTGGGACAGAAGGATTTGTATAAAATAACAGTTTGGTGGTTTGACTTAAAATTTACCTGCCAACTTGTAAACACCAAACTATCTGTCTTTTTATGAGTGCAATAGATTGACTCTTACTTAAAGCTATTCACTTAAATGAGAATTGTCAGGAATTCAAAGTGAATTTCAAACTGGAAACATTAGTGGCTTGAAGAATGTTTCCAATTAAAGGAACACTATAGTCACCTAAATGACTTTAGCTAAATAAAGCAGTTTTAGCGTATAGATCATTCCCCTGCAATTTCACTGCTCAATTCACTGTCATTTAGGAGGGTTCATAAACAAAGGGATTTAACTCCTAAATGGCAGAGGATTGAGCAGTGAGGCTGCAGGGGCATGTTCTATCCACCAACACTGCTTCATTAAGCTAAAGTTGTTCAGGTCACTATAGTGTCCCTTTAAGCTATTGTGACCTTAAATTTGAAATTCTATTTTGATTTTCTGACTATTCTGACTGTAGTAAATAACTCTGAATGTGTTTTCGAGAGAAGCTAGGCGGCCTACACTTGATCAGTTGAGGGCTTAGACATTTAAAGGGACACTATAGTCAACCAGACCACTTCAGCTCAATGAAGTGGTCTTGGTGACAAGTCCCTCAGGTTTTAACCCTTCAGATGCAAACATAGCAGTTTCAGAGGAACTGCTGTGTTTACATTTGGGGTTAAGCCAGCCTCTAGTGGCTGTCTTCCGGAGAGCCACTAGAGGCGCATCTGCCATGCTGGAGGCATATTATGCTTCCATCGCGCAGAGCGTCCATAGGAAGAGGGAGCGGACGTCTGCGGGGGAGGAGAGGTCACCAGCGCCGAGGAAGCCCGGCGCTGGAATAAGGTAAGTGGCTGAAGGGGTTTTAACCACCCTTCAGCGCCACGGGAGGGGGACCCTGAGGGTGGCACCCTCAGGGCATTATAGTGTCAAGAAAAATGCTATGTTTTCCTGACACTATAGTGATCCTTTAACCCCTTAACGCCGTTACGGCGTTCTATGCCGTCGCGGCTTTAATGGGCTTTAAAGCCGTTGCGGCGGCATAGAACGCCGTAACGGCTTAAGCCCCCAGAAGATCGCAGCTACTTACCTCCGCGATCCTCTTCTGGGGGGCTGCCTGACAGCCCAGGCAGCCCCCCTCCGGCAAATGAGGCCCCCGGGGGCCATGTGATCGCTCTCAAAGAGCGATCACATGGCCCCCTATAGCTGGCTATGGATCTGCCAGCAGGGGGACTGTCTAAAATATTAGACAGTCCCCCTGCTGGTAGGAAGAGTAAAAAAAATTTATTAAACATGTGTAAAATTAAATTAAAAGTATTTATATATATATATAATATGTATATATATTATATATATAATATATATATACATATTATATATATGTAACGTCATACAAAGTGTATTTTAATACTAATATAAGTATATATATTAATATTAAAATACACTTAGAATGACGTTACATATATATAATATGTATATATATTATATATATAATAGATATATACACATATATTATATATAAATACGTCTAATTACAATAATAAATAAATAAAATAATAAAATAAATAAATAAAATATTGAAACAAAATTTAAAATAAATTATATATGCATATGTAATTTCATTCTAACTGTATTTTGCTATTAATATATATATATTGGTAACATAATACACTTAGAATGACATTCTATATATATCTATCTATATATAAAATGCAAATAACCGCAAATATATATATAGAGATAAATACATATAATTACATAAAAGATTACATTAGTATGCACGTAGAATTTAAATACCTATAAATGCATATATATTAAAATTCTACGTATATATTTAAGTCATTTTTTAACATAATTATGTCATTTGATTAATTAAAATTTGATTGACATGCCTGACAACACAGGGAGAAAGTGCAGCGAATTTAATTCGCAAGCACTATATTTGACCCTGTAACTCTCCAAGACACCATAAAACCTGTACATAGGGGGTACTGTTTTACTCGGGAGACTTCGCTGAACTCAAATAATAGTGTTTAAAACTGGTAAATTTTATTAAAACAATGATATTTTAAGTAAAAGTGAAGTTTTTTGCATTGTTTTCAAACAAATGGCACTTTTATGGACTATATTATTGTTGTAATATGTTTTACTGTTTTAAAACACTAATATTTGTGTTTAGTGAAGTCTCCCGAGAATAACAGTACCCCCCATGTACAGGTTTTATGGTGTTTTGGAAAGTTAGAGAGTCACATATAAGGCTTGCATTTCATTTTTTTGACATTGAAATTTGCCAGATTAGTTATGTTGCCTTTGAGATCGTATGGTAGCCCAGGAATAAGAATTACCCCCATGATGGCATACCATTTGCAAAAGTAGACAACCCAAGGTATTGCAAATGGGGTATGCCCAGTCATTTTTAGTAGCCACTTAGTCACAAACACTGGCCAAATATTAGTTTTTTGCTTTTTTCACACAAAAACAAATATGAACGCTAACTTTGGCCAGTGTTTGTGACTAAGTGGCTACTAAAAAAAAGACTAAACATACCCCACTTGCAATACCTTGGGTTGTCTACTTTTTCAAATGGTATGCCATTATGGGGGTAATTCTCATTCCTGGGCTACCACACTGTCTCAAAGGTAACATTACTAATCTGGCAAATTTCAATTTGAAAATGGAACGTTCTATATTTGACCCTGTAACTTTCCAAAACACCATAAAACCTGTTAATAGGGGGTACTGTTGTACTCGTGAGACATCGCTGATTACAAATATGTGCTTTTTGTTGCAGTAAAACCTAACAGTATTATGACATATACAGCTAAAATGTGAGGCGGAACTACAAATTAAAAAAAAAAAAAAAAAATTCTCACCGTTTTTTAAATTTTATTCATAATAAATTATGTTTCATATATAAATATTTGATATAAAATGAAAGCCCTGTTTCTCCTGAACAAAATGATATATAATAAGTGTGGGTGCATATAATATGAAAGAGGAGAACTACGGGTGAACAGACATATAGCGCAAATTCCAGTTTTTGTTTACGTTTTGTTTTGATCAGAACGTGTACTATTGACTCCGTCCTGAAGGGGTTAATTATCAAATTTCTCATGCAATGTTTGTATATATGTATTACATTAGGGTTGTTTGGTTGCATTAATATTGGTTAATTATTTGTTTATAATTTTGCAGAATCTGGAACTAATGATGACAAAAAACACCAGTCCTCTGATTCACTTATTAAGAAAGGTTCTGTGATGTCCTCTAAACAATTATTAAACATGATTGAAGGTATTTATCAGATATTTACTATGTTTGCTGTTTGTGTGTACAATTCATCTCTTTAAAACTGTATTTGTTGAATTGCAGAATTGAAAGCAAAGTTCATCCTAAAAAAACAGGCCTCTGACCCCAAGTTTAACAAACAATCTACCACAGCACAAAGGTCTCCATTGCACACTACTCAGCCATCTAATACTCAAGAAGGTAATTTATCTAATATTTAGAAATTAAGTTTCTTAAACTTTTTGTTGTTGTTGTGTTTTGTCCCCTTACAGCCCTTGTTAGCAAAGGACAAGTAGGTTATTCTAGGTGGAGAAAAAAATATTAGATTTCTCTAGGGATGCACCGAAATTAAAATTCTGGGACGAAACCGAAAATTCAGGATGCCCTTGGCCGAAAACCAAAACCGAAAATGACTTTTTTTCCCCAAATGATTTTAAAATATTTTTTTCTATAATGTTATTAATATTAGACTTTTTAATGAATTTAATGAATCTAATATGAAAAACTACAAGCCAATAAAATTAATAACCACACTTTTATTGAAAGTAACACACCAAAATTGGACAGAAAAGAACTAAAAAATATTTGTAACACTGCAAGCACTATAATATAAATAAAAATCTGTTAAATATGTTTGTTATATAGGACTGAAGAATAATACATTGTTGATATTAATTCAATATCAATAAACATTCTTTATTCAGTTCTATGTAACAGAATAAGATAACAATTTTTTTTTTTACATTCTTTTTTTTTTTTTTTAAACCAATTATCCAAATAAAGTATAGTCCTAGAAAACTATTATATTCAAAACAGTAAGGGCTAGATAAATTACATTTGATTGGTAAGCTTTACCAATGCTCTGTCTAATTACATATCCAACTCCATTAAGGTCTATATGAAGTTGGTAAAGCTATCTAATCAAATGTAATCTATCCCCATGAATCCCCATGAACTCAAACAACAGCTCTAAGCTAGCATTATGCAAGTACAAACATTCTATTTATGCTTACACAATTAATGAAAACAGGCAAAATACATAAAGGTAAAGGGCCTCTATTTTGTTTATGTAAACGTATTTCCAATTTAATTGAAAATTGTCTAGTACAGTAATATGCAGATATAACCGAATACAGCAATCTGTATATATGAAAACCTGGACAGTATACAGCTATAAATGTGTGCAGATACCATAACATTCAAATTATGCAGATATATAATCTGTACAGTGTGTGCAGATACCATAACCTAGACAGACACCAACAGTATGCAGATTGTACAGTATGCAGATTGTCTCTATTACCCAGTTTAGGGGTAATATTACACTGCATTATTCCGTTTTGAGGTAGTATTACACTTTATTACTCAGTTTCTGTGATTTCAGATGAGATTATAAATACAAGCTGCACTCTGCCTAAATGCCCATAACAAAAATGGTGTACATTCTCCATCTCCATGGAGATATGTTGACTTGTATGGTTTTCTAGGATACTGGATGCATATCCATGGTAACTGGACGCGAGGTAGATATATTTTGCCAGTAATCCTCTAAAAAATATAGCAAGAGTGTAACTTTAGTTGTTTTTCTTATGGGTAGGTCATATGGGACTTTAAGAACCTTTTTTAATATTATTTATTTAGGTTGTAGTGTGTTTTGTTTTATTTGTAACACTGCAAGCACTATAATCACTATAGTGGAATGTCTTGGTTATGGTGTCAAGAGCGCCCTGGCTCCTCTCCCCTATTTAAGTAGTCAAACTATTTGACTTATTTCCTGGGGTCTCCCACATCTTCATTGCTCCTCTATTTCCAACACACAGCTGGAAGCTCTGAGACAAGCCTGGTGGTGCTTAGCTCATTGGCTGAAAGTGGTCAGTTGACTCTTTCAGCCTGTGAGGTAGCCCTGCACTATTGGGCTTCACTCAGGAGAGCTTAGATCATAACAGAAGCTCTTAAATAGGAGCTTTGTCTTCCTGACAAAAGTAGTGGAGACTGGAAAGCAGCAGTCGACAGATCTCAAGTAAGATGTCAAACTATACTAAAATTGTTTGTCACCTTGCAATGGTGGCAGGTTGCACCAGGGAACTCCTGGTGCCATAACCATTACTGTGCACTTTTAAAATGTAGAGGTAATAGGTGTCTAGCATGTATAGTTATGTGCTGGTGATATCTGGTATCTTCTTTTTATCCAATAGCCAAGTGGTCAGTGTATAGACTCTCTAAACGTCTCTCAGAAGATATCCAAACGTAGAATGCACCCCACTTGAGAATCTTGTGTACTGGTGGAAGATCTTGAGGTGTTTTATGTGGGTAAGAACAGAAATAAAAATATAGTGCTCACTGTTGATAATAAACAATAATACAAGTATTGGAGTGGTAGTCACTGCTGAGGAGCAAAATAGAGGTATTTTTCTCGGTCCACAGGCTTGGGTGGTTTGTTCCCCACTGAAGGAATAAGTATCCAGGCTTCAAAAGAAGGGTCAGGGTAAGTCCAAAGATATTATAGAAAAAAAACAAAAACAACTTTGTTTAACAAAGCTGTATGTTTAAAAAAAATTAAAATTGTAATAGCAGTACAAGAAGTAAAAAGCACCGACTCATTTCACTTTTAACAATGCTTTTTCAAAGTGTTGCATACATTTGTACTTACACAGTATATATGGGGAGCCCAATTTCAAATATAACAGTCATGTGATCAATAAAATGAACCTAATGCACTTAAATACATTTGTTTCACTTTAATACATAACGTGGGGATAATGAGTTAACGGCATATTAAAATAGTAAAAATGAAGTCATTATAAGAAAATAAATGTATATTAATAAAAGAAGAGAAACCAAGATGGCACCATCAACCCGATCAGGCCCAGATTATGGCATGTTTGAAAATTAAGAGAAAACACCTTCAAAGGAGCATGTAATCAATACAACCTGGAGAATATATCCAGAATATGAATATTCAATATGGGAATATAGTATAATCTGAAATAATAAAAATATATATCATAGCGTAATATAGTTTAAATAAAATAGTAGGAGTGTAGAGCTAAATATTAAACTCACAAACGAAAATGCAAATCAGGCCTCTCACCCCCCTGGGGTATGTAAGTATATGTCTTGATAGTAGATCAATAACGAAGTATGTCTTAAAGAAATGGATAAAAAGAGCCATACATGGTGAAGTATGTATAAAATAGTACAAAAAATATTTATTGGGAGCACTTACCGACGTAAAATGGTAGTGGGCATATCTCCACTCTCAGTGGAACTGGATGGCAGTGTAGAAATAGGCAGCACAAATCCAATTCAAAGTGGTAGAGAGCAGGAACAATGAATCGGCATACACATAAAAAAATAAAATATAAATAAAATAGCAAGCAGTAAAGTCCGATATCCAACGCGTTTCGTCCAGGTAAATAAAGGACTTCTTCAGGGATATGTAAAGAATCATCTGTGGAGGAGCTTCTTATACCCATCGCAATCTTCTTTCATGCCGTTCACCGGCAGCGTGCGTTCCAGGCTGGAACGCAAGAGAGAACTTCCTGTTTCGTCCGTCTTTCAGAATGCGCATGCGTGAAAGGACAAAGTTCTATGCACTCGAGAGTTGAGCGCGTTAGTGCGCATGCGTAAGGTCTGTATAAAGAAAAAGAGTGTACACAACGGGCGAACATGTCGCCATATGGATAAATACCAAGATTCACATATTATAAAAAAGACCTATTAGAGCAAAAGACAACTTTAATAAGAATAAAGAAGTATATATGAAGCCAATAGCAAACAAATATGGCTCTAAATCGTAACCAGAATAGATGAATACATATTTAAAGGCAAAGACATTATTTCAAAGCTGTGTTGAAACTAAGGTATTATATAAAGCATACCTAGAGAGATGAAAAATAAAATATAGAAACAAAATATGGAAATAAAATACAACAAAAAATGTATAATAATACTATCAAAAATGATAGCAACAAAACCAAATATAAATATAGTGATATACTCAAATATATTGCAGTACGTGTCCACTTTTTAGGTGGGAAAGTTTTCAAGCCTTTGGCATAGAACATGTCACCCTAGGATGTAGGGGAGGAGATAAACTCCAAGAACTAATTCGCCAAGAAGCTTTTTGGATATACACCTTAAGAACATTACATTGTGGTCTTAATGCCGAAATAGATCTGCAGGGCCTTATTTAACATCCCATAAGAATATTTTATTAGAATTTTTCATTATTCTTTAGATATGGTAATTTTTCTTTTTTCTCTCATCAATATATACTATGTATTTGAGTATATCACTATATTTATATTTGGTTTTGTTGCTATCATTTTTGATAGTATTATTATACATTTTTTGTTGTATTTTATTTCCATATTTTGTTTCTATATTTTATTTTTCATCTCTCTAGGTATGCTTTATATAATACCTTAGTTTCAACACAGCTTTGAAATAATGTCTTTGCCTTTAAATATGTATTCATCTATTCTGGTTACGATTTAGAGCCATATTTGTTTGCTATTGGCTTCATATATACTTCTTTATTCTTATTAAAGTTGTCTTTTGCTCTAATAGGTCTTTTTTATAATATGTGAATCTTGGTATTTATCCATATGGCGACATGTTCGCCCGTTGTGTACACTCTTTTTCTTTATACAGACCTTACGCATGCGCTCAACTCTCGAGTGCATAGAACTTTGTCCTTTCACGCATGCGCATTCTGAAAGACGGACGAAACAGGAAGTTCTCTCTTGCGTTCCAGCCTGGAACGCACGCTGCCGGTGAACGGCATGAAAGAAGATTGCGATGGGTATAAGAAGCTCCTCCACAGATGATTCTTTACATATCCCTGAAGAAGTCCTTTATTTACCTGGACGAAACGCGTTGGATATCGGACTTTACTGCTTGCTATTTTATTTATATTTTATTTTTTTATGTGTATGCTGATTCATTGTTCCTGCTCTCTACCACTTTGAATTGGATTTGTGCTGCCTATTTCTACACTGCCATCCAGTTCCACTGAGAGTGGAGATATGCCCACTACCATTTTACGTCTGTAAGTGCTCCCAATAAATATTTTTTGTACTATTTTATACATACTTCACCATGTATGGCTCTTTTTATCCATTTCTTTAAGACATACTTCGTTATTGATCTACTATCAAGACATATATTTACATACCCCAGGGGGGTGAGAGGCCTGATTTGCATTTTCGTTTGTGAGTTTAATATTTAGCTCTACACTCCTACTATTTTATTTAAACTATATTACGCTATGATATATATTTTTATTATTTCAGATTATACTATATTCCCATATTGAATATTCATATTCTGGATATATTCTCCAGGCTGTATTGATTAAATGCTCCTTTGAAGGTGTTTTCCACTTTTTTTTCTCTGGTTTATCACTTTGGGTGTTAGTGAGGTTCACCTGGAACCCCTTCAATTTAGCAGATTGATTAATTAAGTCTAGTTGGTATACTACTGTTTTTTCACATGTTTGAAAATTAAAACTAGATAATTATGGGTTAGGTACTCAAGAGGAGGACTGGGGTGAAGTAAAAAGGAGCCAAATTGAGAGCTTTGTAGTGAGATATGAATTTTGTAATTTTTTTTATTTTATCCCTGTGGACCCAAAAAAATGTCACTCACGCCTGAACGGATCCTAAAAAAAAATGTTGCTTGCGTCTAGACTCTAGGTGCAAAACTTAAATAATCGCGGCAGGGGACTAAAAAAGTGTGGGGGAGGGAGGTGAAAATCTATAAAATATCACTGACTTGGGGAATAAAAATAGAAAAAAAATTAGGCTTGGGCAAAAAATAATAAAAATCTGGAGTCTCCAATAAAATGGCACCCTGCAGTGGTTCCTTATGAGTCATGTAATTCAGACCCATAAGGAATTGCTGGCGCCATTTTGTTGGTTATCATGCTTTTTACCTAGACACAGAATACTTTTTTTTTTTTCTTTCTTTTTTTATACGTTCAGGTACGAGCGCCTCTTTGTTAAATTCATAGTGATAAACATTTCATACCGGCTCCTTTTTTCTTTTCCCCAGTCTCCATCTTAAGTACATCTTCCACGTTTGGTTTTAATTTTCAAACATGCCTTGATCGCGGACACTTTAATCAAGTGATCGGGTTGACGGTGCCATCTTGGTTTCTCTTCTTTTATTAATATACATTATTTTATGATGTTGACTTTGTTTTTACCATTTGAATATGACAATTAGTTCATTATCCCCACATATGTTATATATTAAGTGAAACAACAGTATTTAAGTGTATTATGGCTAATTGTTTTATTGATCGCATGACTATGGTGTCATATGACCAATATATATTTGAAATTGTGCTCCCCATATATACTGTGTGAGTTCAAATGCATGTAACACTTTGAAAAGCCTTGTTCAAGATGAAACGCATCAGTGTTTTTTAATTATTATATTGCTTTTCTTATTTTATTCATTCTAGCATACCGTTTTGATAAAGTAGATATTATTTTTTTTTTATATATAATCTCTTTGGACTTATCCTGACACTTGTTTTGGAGCCTGGATACCTATTCCTTTGGTTGGGGAACATACCACGTAAGCCGTATGGACTGAGCAAAACCTCGATTTTGCTCCTCCGCAGTGACTACCTCTCCAATACTCATATTATTTTTTTATTATCAACAGTGAGCACTACATTTTTATTTTTATTTTTACCTACATAATGCATGACAAGATCTTCCACCAGTTCACAAGATCCTCAAGTGGAGTGTATACTACATTAGGCTGTCTTCTGAGAGCCTGCTGGAGGCTCTATACACTGAGCACTTTGATATCAACAGGCTGGGATTGTACTGCTCAGGAGCATTTACCGTATATACTCGAGTATAAGCCGAGTTTTTCAGCACATTTTTTGTGCTGAAAAAACCCAACTCGGCTTATACTTGAGTCAATAGTCTGTATTATGGCAATTTGCATTGCCATAATACAGACAGGGGGAGAGGGGGTCTGGCAGAGCTGTAACTTACCTTTCCTGCAGCTCCTGTCAGCTCTCTCCTCCTCCGCCGGTCCGTTCAGCACCTCGGTCAGCTCCCAGTGTAAGTCTCGCGAGAGCCGCGGCTCTCGCGAGACTTACACTGGGAGCTGACAGAGGGAGCTGCACAGACCGTGCGGAGGAGGAGAGAGCTGACAGGAGCTGCAGGAAAGGTAAGTACAGCTCTGCCAACCCCCCTCTCCCCCCCCACTGAACTACCAATGACACTGGACCACCAGGGAAGGAGCCCCCCTCCCTGCCATGTATCAAGCAGGGAGGGAGGACGAAAAAAAAATATAAAAAAATTAAAAATTAATAATTCTTTAAATTCTTAATTCCAATAATTCAGTTAAATAATAAATAATAATAATAAAATATAATAATATTAAAAAATAAAAAATAATTAATAATATATCAAAATGCCCACCCCCACCAACACATACACAAACACACACTGCATCACACACACTCACACTTCATTCATATACACACACACTGCACTCACACACACTGCACTCATACCCACACACTGCACTCATACCCACACACTGCACTCATACCCACACACTGCACTCATACCCACACACTGCACTCATACCCACACACTGCACTCATACCCACACGCACTGCACTCATACACACACGCACTGCACTCATACACACACGCACTGCACTCATACACACACGCACTGCACTCATACACACACGCACTGCACTCATACACACACGCACTGCACTCATACACACACGCACTGCACTCATACACACACGCACTGCACTCATACACACACGCACTGCACTCATACATACACGCACTGCACTCATACATACACGCACTGCACTCATACATACACTGCATTCATTATATACACACTGGAAATAAATATTCAATTAATATATACGCACACACACTGCACTCATACGCGCACACACACTGCACTCATACACGCACTGCACTCATACACGCACTGCATTCATACACGCACTGCACTCATACGCACGCACTGCACTCATACGCACACACTGCACTCATTATATACACACACTGTAAATAAATATTCAATTAATATAATTTTTTTAGGATCTATTTTATTTAGAAATTTACCAGTAGCTGCTGCATTTCCCACCCTAGTCTTATACTCGAGTCAATAAGTTTTCCCATTTTTTGGGGGTAAAATTAGGGGCCTCGGCTTATATTCGGGTCGGCTTATACTCGAGTATATACGGTAAGTAGAACTACTTTAAGCTCTTTACTCTATAAGTACATATTCTTTTTTTTTTTCTTCTATTTTTAAATGTTTCATTTTTTTCTATTGGTCTGTTTCAGACATGCTGCACTATATTTTGTTGTACTCCATTTATTATAATTTTTTTTTTTTTTTTTTTTATAAACCTGTCCACCTACCTCTGAATACATCAAATGCGCTACTCCCTCCTTATATCACACATGACTGTGCACTATAGTAGTTATGATGCTTGGAGTTTTCCTTTACCATTATTATTACATTAAGGTTGTTTAGTTGTGTTAGTATTTTGTAATTATTTGTTTATAACTTTGCAGAATGTGCAACAGGTTTTAATAAAAAAACAACAAAAAAACTGTATTGTGATGTATTAATAAATGTTATGTATTCCTCTTTCACCAGCCATCAAATATGCATAAATGTATTTATTAGATACTTACTATGTTTCCGTATGTGTGTTTGTGTGTACAATTCATCTCTTTAACACGTATTTGTTGAAATGCAGAATTGAAAACAAATTCCAACCAACGAACACCAGCTCCTGAATCCAAGTTTAACAAACGATCTACCACAGAACCAAGGTCTCAATTGCTCACTAGTCAGCCATCTAATACTCTAGAAGGTAATTTATCTAATATTTAGAAATTAAGTTGCTTAAACTTTTTGTTCTTACTGTGTTACTTTTGTTGACAATTCGTGTCCGATTTAGGATTTAGTCGACTAAAACAATTCAGATGACTAAAACTAAAATGGCTCTAGTCAAAAGACTATGACTAAAACTAGATTGAAATTTGCCCCCAAAGTTAACGCTGGGTAAGACACATGGGGGAGTATGGAGAAGAAATGAAACACATGGGGAACTTGGGGGATTGAGACACATGGGGAACTTGGGGGATTGAGACACATGGGGAACTTGGTGGAATTGAGACACATGGGGAACTTGGTGGAATTGAGACACACGGGGAACTTGGTGGAATTGAGACACACGGGGAACTTGGTGGAATTGAGACACACGGGGAACTTGGTGGAATTGAGACACACGGGGAACTTGGTGGAATTGAGACACACGGGGAACTTGGTGAAATTGAGACACGCGGGGAACTTGGTGGAATTGAGACACACGGGGAACTTGGTGGAATTGAGACACACGGGGAACTTGGTGGAATTGAGACACACGGGGAACTTGGTGGAATTGAGACACACGGGGAACTTGGTGGAATTGAGACACACGGGGAACTTGGTGGAATTGAGACACACGGGGAACTTGGTGGAATTGAGACACACGGGGAACTTGGTGGAATTGAGACACACGGGGAACTTGGTGGAATTGAGACACACGGGGAACTTGGTGGAATTGAGACACACGGGGAACTTGGTGGAATTGAGACACACGGGGAACTTGGTGGAATTGAGACACACGGGGAACTTGGTGGAATTGAGACACACGGGGAACTTGGTGGAATTGAGACACACGGGGAACTTGGTGGAATTGAGACACACGGGGAACTTGGTGGAATTGAGACACACGGGGAACTTGGTGGAATTGAGACACACGGGGAACTTGGTGGAATTGAGACACACGGGGAACTTGGTGGAATTGAGACACACGGGGAACTTGGTGGAATTGAGACACACGGGGAACTTGGTGGAATTGAGACACACGGGGAACTTGGTGGAATTGAGACACACGGGGAACTTGGTGGAATTGAGACACACGGGGAACTTGGTGGAATTGAGACACACGGGGAACTTGGTGGAATTGAGACACACGGGGAACTTGGTGGAATTGAGACACACGGGGAACTTGGTGGAATTGAGACACACGGGGAACTTGGTGGAATTGAGACACACGGGGAACTTGGTGGAATTGAGACACACGGGGGACTCGAGACACGTGTGGGGGGATTGAGACACCTGGGGGTGTCAAATATGCATGAATGTATTTTTTAGATGCTTACTATGTTTGTGTGTGCAATTTATCTCTTTAACATGTATTTGTTGAAATGCAGAATTGAAAACAAATTACAACCAACGAAAACCGGCTCCTGAACCCAAATTTAACAAACGATCTACCACAGAACCAAGATCTCAATTGCTCACTAGTCAGCCATCTAATACTCTAGAAGGTAATTTATCTAATATTCAGAAATTAAGTTGCTTAAACTACTTTTAAAGTTTTTATCTCCTGCTCTGTAAATTGAACTTTAATAACATACAGGAAGTTCCTTCAGATATAGCAAGCTATTAACAGAGCAGGAAATAAGACATTCCAGAGGGGTGTGGCCAGGACACCGACCAAGATGGCCACTTGATCTCTAAGCTCCGCTGCACTAAGCCCCTAAAAAGCGACCCATAATTAGCTACAGTGAACAAATGGGTCGCAACCACCGCACGGAACACTCGCAGAACCCGAGGGAATCGCACTCTGGCCCACAACAGGGACCGATGGGCTGCTTCCTACACCCACCACGTGAGAATGATGGCGGGAATGAGAGCCAACATAGAGAATCAACAGCCCTGCAGCGGATCGGCGATGAGCTGAGAACTATGGCGGCTGCCATGGCCACTAAGGCAGATCTGCTGACCCTCACCACCACTATCCAAGATGCCCTGCGGGCAGAGATGGTGGGGCTCCAGGCGGAGGTTAGCACCCACGCGTGCCGTATCCAGGCCTTGAAGCACTCCTCTGAAGCCAAAGCCGCAAGACATATTGCCACGGACAACGCCATATCCCGACAAGGGGGACTTGATCTTACATATGTGCAGGCACCTAGAAGACCTTGATAATAGAAGCCGAAGGTGCAACATACGGATGCGGGTGATCCCAGAGGCCAACAGAGGAGAGAGCGCAGAGGAGGTCTTCACAGGCTTATACTGCAGGCTAATGCCCCACAGAAGTTCGAATTTGAACGAGCACACAGGGCCCTGAGACCACGCTCATTAGAGGAAGGACCTAAAGACATGATTTGCTGCCTTCACTCATTCCCTATCAAGGATGCGATTATGCAGAAGGCTAGAGAGCAACCCACGTGGCTTTTTCAGGGAGCTCAAGTGTCCCTCTACAATGACTTATCCCCGTACATGCTTGAAGCTAGGTGGGCACTGAGACCGGTGACAGCAGTGCTCCGTGAACATAATATTGCCTATAAATGGGGATTTCCGTTTGCGCTGCTGGCGCGCCATCAGGACACCTCGATAGCGGCTAGATGGCCTGAGAAGAACCGCGATTCCTAGAGGATCTGAACCTGCCGCCTACTCCGGTCACCAACTGGGTCTTGGGCTCGTTGGGACAAGCACCTCGACAGCAACGTGCACCACTCACCCCGTCCAGACTAGTTATACCCTTCCCGGGCAGAATATGGGCCCACCAACACGCGGCCACTACCGCGTCACATGGGGGGGCTCGAGCGGGACTCTCTTCGAAGGTGTAGGCGTTGGGAGAACTCAGGGTTGACCCCCCTGTGACATGTTCAAAATACCTGGTTACCTTACATAGACTCTGCCCCTCTCCTCGTCAGGTCTAGATATACCCCTTCCTGGCAGCATATGGGCCTATCAACATGCGACCACCACTCTGAGGGGCTCTAGCAAGACTCTCTTGGGAGGTGTGGACGCTGAGAGGAATCCGGGTTGAGCCCCTCTGTGGAATGAACACATGGCTTCTAGGGCTTTGGGTGGGGGTGCTTAGGGAGGGATGGCCCGGGTATGACTTCTTTCCCCTGAGGTGTAATGGGTAACTAGTTTGGATTGCGGGAATGCACAAACCACGACCCTCCCACCCTTCACAACCTACAAACTCCGGCTAAGACAGCTGGGACAAGGGACGTATGTTGTGGGCCCAGGGCTCAACGGGAATTTGGGTTAAGCCGTGCCTTCAATACCCCCTATAAGGCTGTGGGACAAGGGGGAACTTTTGTCCTGACATTGCCAACGAGGACGCACGCCATACAATGCCAGAAATGTATCTCTGATGACTAGCATGCTATGTACTTATGGTACCCATATACAGGTTAAATTGTCATGGTTTCAATATGGTTTGTGAGATGCCACTGAGCAGGGAAATTGCTTACTACTGGTTCCGGGTATACCACCAATGTTTGAATTGCGCTGGTGGGGGATGGGGGGCGGGGGGGAGGGACCTTTAGCTTGACTGACACCGCAGGTTTCCTTAACCAACTGGGCGAGCTGACGGACATGTACTTTCAACGCCACGAACAACGGCAATGGGGGGGGGGGGGGGGATGGGAGTGGGTAGTACAGGCGGCTAGCTTGGTGGGTGGCCTCGTCCTGCTATTATAAGGACCCAATATTAACTTTTTTCCCATGCTGATTAACACTACAGGGTTACACCCTGCCAGTCTAAATGCTGGACTTAACTGTTTTGGAGACTCACTAGAGCACTTAATGTAAAAAGGAGCAGGATGCAGGGACAACTCAGTGGACCATGGGGAGCAGGAACCCGAGCTGTTAGCGCAAAAGATGGGGGGGATGGCTGGGCAGAGGGGGGACAACAACATCGTGGGGGGTTGCCCGGGTGGGGGGTGGGGGGTCAGGCCTCAGAGGGGGGGGGGTCAGGCCTCAGGGGGGTCAGGGCCTTACTTGAGGGGCAGAGGGGGTAACGCAGAGGCGCTTCATTATCGATATAATATAACTGTATTAACTTTGTTACACTGTTACTTATATATGTTAAAAGTTGAAATGGATCGCTCTAAATAACACTGAAAATATGCAATTGAGGGGGGTGGTGTGTGGGGGGGGGACCTCCCAAGAAACCTACACACACTTAACCATTTGGTCGGGGTCGGACCGCACACCTCAGCCCACGCTTGTGCTTATCCTTGTGCGGCGTAACCCTGAGGGTCCTTGCCACGTGGTCTGGTTACCGGGGCGAGGCCTCTGCGTATCCTGCCGTAGCACGAGTCACCTCTCTAAAGGAGGTGGTATACCCGGGACACCTCTGTTCTCTGCTGCAGTGCCTGTTGGAACAGGCAACTATCACTTTTCCTTCTTTTTTCTTTTCCCCTCTCTTCCTCGCTTTCACCTCTCCCATTACTCTACCCAACCTTACCTCCTTCACCTCTGAACTTGCTCTATCTTGCCCCTCTTGCCCTTTCCTTGGTCTGCACTGAGGGGTCATGTCCCTCACGGGAGTCTTCCCGCTGCGACTGGAGTGGGGGGGGGTACAAGGAGGCATCGCAATGGACAACGGTAATAGGCTTGGGACTGCAGGTGCATATCGCCCCACTCCCCTGTCTGTCCTCACCCTCAATTGTAGAGGGTTAAACATACCTGAACGAAGGACCCACCTACTGCGTAAACTGAAGAAAAGGCGCATATCGGTCACACTGCTACAAGAAACACACTTTCAAAAGGGTGCCGCTCCGAACTGCAGAGCAAATCCTACCCGACTAACTACTTCTGCGATCACCCAACAGCGCGGAGGGCTGGAGTGGCCATTCTGCTCACAGCGGACTTGGAGTTCCAAACATTGGACAGCCTACTCAACCCATAAGGTCGCCTTCTTTATCTGAAAGGTATGATCGCGGGCATGCTCTACACATTCGCCAATGTCTACATACCTAATAAAGGACAAGCTCAGTTCCTAAGGGGAGCGCTAACTAAACTAAACTTCTCGGAGGGTACCCTGGTCCTGGGGGGGGACTTCAATGCCCCACTGGACCCCATCATGGACTCCTCGACGGGACACAGCAGCATCTCTCAACTCAACATACGCTCCATGAAGAGGGCTCTGGGTGACATGGATCTTGTGGATTGCTATAGGACCCTCCACCCCACCACTAAGGACTTTACGTATTATTCTGCACTACACGATCGTTACTCTCGCATCGATTACGTCTTCATCCGACAAATAGGTCTCCAACAACTGATCTACGCCACGATTGACCCTGCAACATGGTCAGACCATGGTTCGGTCACGGTCGAAATGGAGTCGCCTCTCTTTCGGCCCTCCAAGTGGACATTGAGACTTAATGAGGCCCTCCTTCTAGATCCAGACACTCGTGAGCAGGTCACCCAGGCACTGGACCATTACTTTCGGGATAATGACGTACCTGGTACTTCCCCGGTCTCGATTTGGGAAGCACACAAAAGTGTCATCAGGAGAACGCTTATCCGAAAAGCCTCCCCCCCCCCCCAAAAAGGCAGCTGCGCGAAAGATGGCAGATCTCTACAACTCTATCCCGGTACTGGAACAACGGCACAAAAGATCCCGACTGATGGAGACGTACGGGGAACTAATGCAGGCCAGACGACAATTGAAAGACCTCCACATGAAACACTACCTACGATGCTTGCAACAATCCTAGGGGTTCTTCTACACTCATGCCAACAAAGGGGGATGATACCTGGCACGTCTTCTAAAGGGGAATGCCCAACGCACACAGGTCCGCAACTTGTGCCTCTTGTCGGGGGCCATGTTGACCCTCACGAACGAAATAGCAGAAGAATTCAGGGAATACTATCATTCGCTCTATAATTTACATGTACAAGACGGACAAGACGATGCGGACACGGAAAATGCTTGGGTGCAGGAATACCTACAGGAGACTGTCGCGAGAACGATCAACCCGGACGCAGCAGAGACGCTGGATGCCCTAATTACTACGGAAGAGCTCTTGGCAGCCCTGAAATCTACCAAAACAGACAAAGCACCGGGCCCTGATGGCTTCTCCACAGGGTATTATAAGACCTTCTACCCGATATTGAGGCCGTGGTTAACGAAAGCCATCAACGCAGTCGCACTTGGGGGAACATCGAGGCGGAATCTCTTGCGGCCACAATAACTGTTCTGCCGGGGAAGGATCCAATGGTGTGTGACAGCTACCGTCCAATCTCCCTGCTGAACGTCGAAGTTAAACTGTTCACTAAAGCTCTGGCGATTAGGCTCCAATCTATTCTACCGGCCTTAATACACGCAGGCCAAACCGGATTTGTTACTGGACGGGAGACGCGAGATAGTACCCTGTGGATGTTTGCGATACAACATAAGACGAAGACAACAAGCTTACCTCTGACTTTGAGATCTTCAACGGCACAAGGCAAGGGTGTCCATTGTCCCCGCTGCTATTTGCCATGTCCCTGGAACCCCTGCTCCAAACCATCAGACAGCATCCTGACATTCGGGGATATTCGTGGTGAGGGGTGGAGCACAAAGTAACCGCGTACGCGTATGATCTCCTATTCTTTTTCACGTCACCCCAAACTACGATGCCCTGCCTGCAGGTGGCATTTTAACAATTCGGCAAGATTTCTGGTCTTAAACTTAATCTATCCAAGTGTGAGGAACTCGACATTACCCTCCCTGAAGAAGAATACATCATGGCCCTGGACTCCCTGTTCCCTTTCAAACCCCACCATTGACTCCTGGGCATAAGCAAACCCTTAAAGAACAAGACACCCGGTTAGCTGGGGCAGATGGACCCATATGCTATATTGAAGCCATTAACCTTATATTCAGGCCCACCTCTGCAAGTGGCAAGCGGCCCTATCTTGGCCACCTGGGGCTAATTGGAATCTAGCTAATTGTGCACCCGATCTAGCCAAGACCCTACTATTGCATAACACCTGCCTAGCTACATGAACCGGTGTGTTCTTGGTAATAGGCTGCACCCGATGGGTGAGGCACTCATTAGAGAGGCCTAGCGCTGCACACGCTGGCGCCAAGAAGAGGTGGGAAGTATACTTGCTCGCATTGCATGGAATCCAGAGGCTCAGAATTGCTCTAAATAGAGAATGTTACACTTAACATGACTTTAATGCCTTATATGCAAACGGGACCTGCGAGTCCCTATCATTGTTCTTGATTGCATTAACTTCTCTTGTTCTTAATCTACTAAAAACATTAAAAAAAGAAAAAAAAAAAATATAAGAAAAATAAGACATTCCAAAATAAACAATTTGCAATTAAGGAAGTAAAAACATTAGATGATTCTTTACAGGAAGTGTTTAGGAAGGCTGTGTTATTCACATGCAGGGAGGTTAGATTAGGGCTGCATAAACAGTCTTTTCACTCAAATGGCAGATAATTGAGCAGTGAGAATGCAGATGCTTGATCTATACAATAGAACTGTTTAATTAAGCTAAAGTTATTTTTGTGACTATAGTGTCCCTTTAACCCCCTTAACGCCGTTACGGCATTCTATGCCGTCCCGCATTTAAAGGGCTTTAAAGCCGTTGCAGCGGCATAGAACGCCGTAACGGCTTTGAGCCCCTGGAGGTCCGGCGTACTTACCTCCGCCGCGATCCTCTTCTGGAGGGCTGCCTGACAGCCCAGGCAGCCTTCCCCGGCAAATGAGGTCCCTGGGGTGCGGGGAGCGATAACATGGCCCCCTATAGCTGGCTGTGGATCTGCCAGCAGGGGGACTGTCTAAAATATCACAGTCCCCCTGCTGGTGGGTAGTGTAAAAAAAATTATAATTAAACATGTGTAAAATTAATTAAAAGTATTTTTATATATATAATATATGTATATCTATTATATATATATATATATTATACATATTATATATATGTATCATTATACGAAGTGTATTTTAATATTAGTGTATATATATATCAATATTAAAATACACTTAGAATGATGTTACATATATATGTGTGTGTGTGTGTATATATATATATATATATATATATATAAATAGATATATACGTATAATTACAATAATAAATAAAATAATAAAATAAATTTAAATATTGAAACAAAATGTAATATAAATTATATATTCATATGTAATTTCATTCTAACTGTATTTTGTTATTAATATATATATTGGTGACAAAATACACTTAGAATGACATTCTATATATATATCTATCTATATATAAAATACAAATAACCGCAAATAAATATATATATATATATATATATATATATATATATATATATATATATATATATAGAGAGAGAGAGATATATAAATACATATAATTACATTAGTATACACATAGAATTTAAATACCTATAAATGCATATATATTAAAATTCTACGTGTATATTTAAATAATATTTTAACATAATTATGTGATTTGATTAATTAAAATTTGATTGACATGCCTGACAACACAGGGAGAAAGTGCAGAGAATTTAATTCGCAAGCACTATATTTGACCCTGTAACTCTCCAAGGCACCATAAAACCTGTACATAAGGGGTACTGTTTTACTTGGGAGACTTCGCTGAACTCAAATAGTAGTGTTTCAAACTGGTAAATTGTATTACAACGATGATATTTTAAGTAAAAGTGACGTTTTTTTGCACTTTTTACAAACTAACTGCACTTTTATGGACTATATTATTGTTTTAATATGTTTTACTGTTTTAAAACACTAATATTTGTGTTTAGTGAAGTCTCCCGAGAATAACAGTACCCCCCATGTACAGGTTTTATGGTGTTTTGGAAAGTTAGAGAGTCACATATAAGGCTTGCATTTCATATATTTTTTTTACAATGAAATTTGCCAGATTGGTTATGTTGCCTTTGAGAGCGTATGGTAGCCCAGGAATGAGAATTACCCCCATGATGGCATACCATTTGCAAAAGTAGACAACCCAAGGTATTGCAAGTGGGGTATGTCCAGTCTTTCTTAGTAGCCACTTAGTCACAAACATTGGCCAAATATTAGTTTTTTGCTTTTTTCACACAAAAACAAATATGAACGCTAACTTTGGCCAGTGTTTGTGACTAAGTGGTTACTAAAGCATACCCCACTTTCAATACCTTGGCTTGTCTCCTTTTTCAAATGCTATGCCATTATGGGGGTAATTCTCATTCCTGGGCTACCACACCGTCTCAAAGGTAACATTACTAATCTGGTAAATTTCAATTTGAAAATGGAACGTTCTATATTTGACCCTGTAACTTTCCAAAACACCATACAACCTGTTAATGGGGGGTACTGATGTACTCATGAGACATCGCTGATTACAAATATGTGCATTTTCTTGCAGTAAAACCGAACAGTATTATGACATTTACAGCTAAAATGTGAGGCGGAACTACAAATTTAAAAAAAAAATCTTATTTTCTCACATTTTTTTACTTTTATTCATAATAAAGTATGTTCCATATATGAATAGTTAATGATAAATTAAAGCCCTGTTTCTCCTGAACAAAATGATATATAATAAGTGTGGGTGCACCTAATGTGACAGCGGTGAATTACGGTTGAACAGACATATAGCGCAAATTCCAGTTTTTGTTTAAGTTTTGTTTTGATCAGAACGTGTACTATTGACTCTGTCCTGAAGGGGTTAAGGTTGTGTTTGTATCGGTTAATTATTTATTTAAAACTTTGTAGAATTTGTAACAAATTTTAACACCACCAAGTCTCTGATCCACTTATTAATAAAGGTCCTGTGTTCCCCTTTCACCAACCATCAAAGATGTGTCTGTATGCTGTTTGTGTGTGATCTCTTTAACACGTATTTGTTGAAATGCAGAATTGAAAACAAATCAAATCCAGAGAAAACAGGCCCCTGACTCAAAGTTTAACAAACAATCTACCACAGAACCAAGGTCTCAGTTGCACACTAATCAGCCATCTAATACTCAAGAAGGTAATTTATCTAATATTTAGAAAATATGTTTCTTAAACTTTTTGTTATTGCTGTATTTTGTCCCCTTACGGCCCTTGTTAGCATAGGACAAGTAGGTTATCGTAGGTGGAGAAAATATTTAGATTCTCTTGATGGATTTCCTGTGGAGGTCTAGTAAAATCAGTTGTTGTTCTTAGGGGGCAGGTCATATATGACTTTAAGAAACCTTTTTTTTTTTTTTTCTTCTTTAAATCCTCCAAGCACTATAATGCACTGTTGTTCTTATGGTGCCAAGAGTACTCTGGCACCCTTCCCTTCAGTTGTCAAGCCATTTTAGAACTATTTGACTTAATTCCTGGGGTCCACCTGCCACCTCCCGTCTCCACTACTTCCAACAGAGAGCCAGAAGCCTAGTGGTGCAGGGCACACCTCATTGACTGAGAGCAATCCGCTAACTTGCTCTGCTTATGAGATAGCCGTGCATCGCTCAGGAGAGCTTAAAGGGACACTGTAGGTACCCAGACCACTTCAGCTAATTGAAGTGGTCTGGGTGCTGTGTCCCTATTGCACTTAGTGCTGCAATGTAAAACATTGCAGTTCAGGAGAAGTGCAATGTTTACATTGCAGCTCTAAGTCTGCCCTTAGTGGCCACTAGAGGGCTTCTGTAATCGAAACGGACCTTTGAGAACCTCCTGCGTCAGAATAATGCTTTCCAATGGGGAAATGCTAATGCAAGTGCGGTCATTGCCACGCATGCACATTAGGTCTTCCCGGTGGCTGACGTCAGCGGGGGAGGAGCATGGGCTGAGCCAGACCCATTGCCAAGGGACATCGGCGCTGGATTCAGGTAAGTGGCTGAAGGGGGGCATCCGTTAACTGTATAGTGCAAGGAAAACGGGTTTGTTTTCCTGGTACTATAGGATACCATTAACAGAAGCTCCTAAGCAGGAGCATCTGGCTTTCTGACAAAAGTAGTGGAAATAGGGGGAGTCGCAGATTTCAGGTAAGATGTGAAAACCATTCTAAAATGGTTTGACTACTTGCAATGGGAGCGAGGTGTGCCAAGGTACGCCTAGCACCATAGCCACTACTATCTTTTAACGCAGAATTATGTTTGTTTGTTTTTATTGATGGAATTTGGTACTCTTTTCAATTTTTGTGCAACACTTTATCTTCTTTTTGATTATTGCCAGGAAATTTGCACAAATCTTAGGAGTTTATTCACTAAACACAAAATGCAAGTCTAAATAATCAAACCAGGACACTAATTTAGTGGGAGAATTTTTCCAAATCCACCATTGTTGCCTACATTTTACAGTTCGTTTTTTTAATGCATTACACTATGGTATTCAGCGAATAAAACCCTTAGACTATGACTGGCCAAGTGAGTGGTTTTATTATTTCTCCTGTGAGCCGTCAAGACAAGGACACGCTATTTAAAGGGATACCTGAAAACCAGAGTTTAAGGTCACTGTAACCTTTCCAATCATTCCCCCCTCCAAAAAAACTAAACAAAAAAAATTGGGTTACATTACATTAGGGTTGTTTGGTTGTGTTAATATTGGTTAATTATTTGTTTATAATTTTGCCGAATATGGAACAAATGAGAACAAAAAGCACCAGTTATTTGATTCACATATTAAGAAAGGTTCTGTGTTGCCCTCTCAACAACTATCAAACATGCTTGAAGGCATTTATCAGATATTTACTGTGTTTCAGTGTCTTTGTGTGTACAATTCACCTCTTTAAAACTGTATTTGTTGAATTGCAGAATCTAAAATAAATTGCAACAAAAGAAAACAGGCTCCTGATTCAAAGTTTAACAAAAGACCTGCCACAGAACCAAGGTCTCAGTTGCACACTAATCAGCCATCAAATACTCAAGAAGGTAATATATCTTATTTAGAAATTAAGTTTCTTAAAATTTTTGTTGTTTCTGTGTTTAGTCCCTTTACAGCCCTTGTTAGCATAGGACTAAGTAGGTGAACGTAGATGGAGAAAAATATTTAAATGATCACTATAGGGTCATGTATTCCTGACCCTATAGTGTTAAAACCATAATCTAGCCCCTGTGGGCACCTCATGCCTCCATAAATATAGCAAAATCTTACGGTATTCAAGCCTGAAGCTGTAACTCTGCATGCTGTTAGACTCAGAAAAACAAGCAGTCTGCTGACATCATTTGAAGTGGTGGCCTGATCCAATTACAATGCTTCCCCATAGGATTGGCTGAGACTGTCAAAGAGGCAGATCAGGGGCAGAGCCAGCATGATTCAAACACAGCACTGGTCATTCAGCATATCCTCATAGAGATGAATTGAATCGATGACTCTCTATGAGGAAAGTTCAGTGTCTGCATGCAGAGGGAGGAGACACTGAGTGTTTGGATGCATTTTAGGCAACCATGACCCAGGAAGGATCTCTAACAGCCATCTGAGGAGTGGCTAGTGAAGTTATAACTAGGCTGTAATGTAAACACTGCATTTTCTCTGAAAAGACCGTGTTTACAGCAAAAAGCCTGAAGGTAATGATTCTACTCACCAGAACAAATTCAATAAGCTGTAGTTGTTCTGGTGACTATAGTGTCCCTTTAAATTGTCTTGGTGGATTTCCTGTGGAGGGTTAGTAACATCAGCTTTGGTTCTTAGGAGCAGGTCACATAGGACTTTAAAGGGACACTACAGTCACAAAAACAACTACAGCTTATTGTAGTTGTTATGGTGTTTATAGTCAGTCATTGCCAGCTATTTGTTGTAAACACTGTCTTTTCAGAGAGCAGGCATGTTTACATTACAGCCTAGAAACCCTTCTAGTGGCCACTCCTCAGACGGCCACTAGATATGCTTCCTGGGTCAGTGCAGCACAGTATGCAGCACTAATGTTCAGTATCTCCACACTCTGCATGGAGATGCTGAACTTTCCCATATAGATGCATTGGCTCAATGCATCTCCATGAGGAGATGCTGATTGGATAGGGCAGTGTTTGGCTCTGCCCCCCTCCCCTCCTTTGTGGCTGAGATCATCAGAATTGACTATCTCATCTAATCCAATGCTTTCCTGTGGGCGCTGGAAACAAGGTGATGTTTTACTATATTTAAGGGGCCAAGAGGTGGGCCTTGAAGCTAAAGTGTTTTTTTTTTTGTGTTTTTTTTGACAATCTTTATTTTAAATTTTCAATTTACACATGACAAGCAACAAAGATAAGCTGTAGTGTGTACTTATCATCAATAACATAAAAAGTTAACATAAGTGAATGGCATAAGGATTAATGACACGGCATATTTAAATCACATCGAAGACATGTATGGGGTGCTAAGGATTAACCAAAATAGGCAACTGGTAGACATGCATGCTTAAATATTTGTAACCAGCGGTTGACACCATCGTGTGGTCCGCACCGTGCTATGTAGGGGAGACTCGGGTTGCCTCGAACCAATGGGGCGTACTGGGGAAAACTCCCAAATGTAAACAGTAGCAAGCGTGGTGGTAACGGTATTGACATATAACTCAAACGTAGTTTCAAAGGCATAAGTGAGTCACGTAATAAAGGAACACAGTCTAAGCACAATCGTTGGCTGGTAAACATTCAGGCGTATATGAATATCAATAACCGCTGACAACAGAGCGTGTCCTGTATCGTGCTATGGAGGGGAGTGACGGAACTCCTCGAGCCCATGGGGCATACAGAGACCTTCTCCCTATTGTGGGTTGTGCCAAGCATGAAGGGTAACAGGAATGGATTGTAATTTACATTTAGTTTCAGGAACATGAGGGGCTAACGTAGGTGAACTGTGTGAGGATATATAGCCCAATACAATAAAATCAGGTGGGAACCACATGTGGGGTATCTCAGTTTGACCATAGTATTAGTTGAGATTCCATTTTATGTGGCTGTCAGTGACTGTGGACACCGGTGAGCGGCCTAGAACATGCCATGGAGAGGAAAGGTGGGGTACCCAGGCCCAAAAATATGTTTCGCTACACCTGGTCAGGGAGTGGCTGCGGGGCGGTCTGGTAAGTGTAGGTAGGGATTGTCAGGAACTACAGTCTAGGGATCCAGGTCATGCAGGGTCCGTGGTGTCGGGCTGTCGTCGGGGTTGGGTTCGGTACGGTTAAGAGCGGGAGGGGTCAACGACCCTATGTCCGAGGTCGAGATATGGGTGTCAGAAGGCCAAAGCGGGGCAGAGCCTGGGTGACGGATAGCCTATGCTTCATTGCAGGTGAGCAGGGAGGGTAGGGGAGGAGGGAGGGATGGGGACGAGGGGAGGGGGGAGGAGGACCCACGGTTCCCGGCCCCGTCCATCATAAGGTACCACAGCCATGGCATCCAGGTGTGGTCACACTTCTCCAGTCTGCCCTGCAGGGCTGCCGTGAGTGATTCCATGTGGTGTATCTCCCCAACCCTGTCTAGCCACCGCTGGAAGGTGGGCGCACCCTTTTGTCTCCACTTGGTTGGTATTAGCGCTATGGCTGCAGTCAGTAGGTGTCTAAGCAAGGATTTTTTGTAGGCAGAGATAGACATGTCAGTATGGTGTAGGAGCATAGTGAGGGGGTGGAAGGGGAGGGTGACATCCGTTATAAGGCGGATAGCTTCTCTGATCTGTGTCCAGTAGGGGACAATATCAGGGCATTTCCACCAGATGTGGAGGAAGGATCCGTCTGGCCCTCCGCATCTCCAGCATTCATTAGGGATCCCAGGGTCTATGCGGTGTACAACATCAGGGGTCCTGTACCAGCGCGTGAGAATCTTATAGCCTGTCTCCTGAACTTTGGAGCTGATGGAGTTTTTGTGCGTCAGTAGAAAGATCTTGTCCCATTCCTGATCTGTGAGAGTAGTCCCAGTCTCCTCCTCCCACTTTGTTACATATCTGGGGTGTGTCTGGTGTTCGCTGTTTAAAAGTGTCGCATATAGCAGTGAGATTCCCTTGTCCGGGTGGGTTCGAGAGATGCATAGGGATTCAAACTGCGTGGGGGATCTGTGTAGACACTGTTTGTTTGAAAAGGTCTTATAGTAAGCCCTTATTTGAGCATAGTGGAAGTGATCCAGTCCAGTGGGTACCCGATCACCCATGATGTCCGCGAGGGGTCTGAGTTGCTGTCCCTGCAGGAGCTGTCGGAAGGTAAGCCGTCGGGGTCGGGAAATGAGCGCAGGTCTGCTGGCGTGAGACCTCCTCCCACTCTCGGATTGTGTGTAATGGGTGTGAGGGGGCAGTCAGTGGAGGTGAGTTGACGTGTAAACCTCAGTGAGCACCAAACCCGTAATGTAGCATCAATCAAGGGATTGCCTGTTTGCAATGACGAAAGCGTGAGGGAGCTGAGCCATAGGTGGGAAGGGAGCGCTCCCCTTGCTTGCCCATGTTCCATGGGGACCCATAGTTTAGCTGTGGGGTGGGCATGCCAGTCTATCACTCTGAGTAGGTGCGTCGCGTGATAGTACCCCTGAGGGGATGGGAGGCCCGCGCCCCCCTTGCTTTTGGGGCGCTCTAATAGCGCCCTGCTGACCCTGCTCGCCTTCCCGTTCCATACGAACTGCCGTATGGCTGTGTTCAGAGATTGGAAGTATGCTCTGGGGATAGTTATAGGGACAGCCTGGAACAGATACAGGAGACGCGGCAGCACGTTCATTTTTACCACGTTGATGCGGCCGAACCAGGAAACGTAGAGGTTCCTCCAGCGTTGGAGGTCTGACTGTACTGCCGCGAGTATGGGTAGAAAGTTTAGTCGATATAGGAGTGTCAAGTCGTTGGGCAGCCAGACGCCGAGGTATTTAAGTTTGGAGTCACACCAGGAAAAGTGGAATTGCGATTTTAGGTGCGCGACCCTCTCTGCTGTGAGAGCTAAATAGTGTTTTTAACACTTTAACCCCTTAAGGACACATGACATGTGTGACATGTCATGATTCCCTTTTATTCCAGAAGTTTGGTCCTTAAGGGGTTAAGGTCAGGAATACATGTTTGTGTTCCTTTAAGAAATGTTTTTTTTTTTTTGTTTTTTTATTTATTTATTTATTTTTACAACACTCCAAGCACCATAGTTACTAATCAGGCACTGTACTTGTTATGGTGCCAACAGTGCACTAGCATCCTTCCCTGCTTCAGTAGTTCCCTTTAGCTCATTGACTGAGAGCATTCCGATGACTCTCTCAGCCTATGAGGTAGCCCTGCACTGCAGGGAATTGTTCAGGAGAACTTAACAGATGCTCCTAAGCAGGAGCTTCTGGCTTTCTGATGAAAGTAGTGGAAACAGGGGGAGTCACATATTTCAGGTAAACATTCAAAAATGGTTTAACTACCTGCAATGGGGGCGAGGTGTGCTAAGGTACTTCAGCACCATAACCACTACTGTCTTTTAACATAGCATGTTTTTTGTTTACTTTTTATTATTTTAGCATTGAGTACTCTTTTCAAGTCATGTGCAACACTTTATCTTCATTTTCATTGTTGCCAGAAAAATTGCAAAAATCTTTGTTTATCCACAAAACTACAGTAGATTGCAAAATGTAAGTGTATATAATCAAACCATAACTATAATTTAGTGGGAGAATTTTTCCAAATTCACTATTGTTGCCTATTATTTACAGTTCCTTTTTCAATGCATTACACTATGGTGTTCAGCGAATAAAACCCTTTTAAACTATGCCTAGCCTAGTGAGTTGTTTTATTATTTCTCCTGTGAGCCACCAAAACACGGACACACTATTTAAAGCCTAGTCCTCTGGTCCCCCTCTGCTGGTGTCACTTCCCCTTGCTGGAGGGGGACAGATGTCAAAGAGTGCAGGCTGGGGGGTGGTCTAATATAATGTTATCACATTAGAGTTGTTTGGTTGTGTTTATATTGGTAAATTATTTGTTTATAATTTTGCAGAATCTGGAACTAATGATAAAAAACACCACTTCTCTGATTCAAATATTAAGAAAGGTTCTGTGTTGCCATCGCAACAGCTATCAAACATGATTGAAGGTATTTATCAGATATTTACTATGTTTCTGTATGTTTCTCAGTGTGTATGCATGCACGCACAATTCTCTCTCTTTAAAACTGTATTTATTGAATTTCAGAATTCAACACTAATTTCAACAAAAGAAAACAGGCTCTTGATTCCAAGTTTAACAAAAGACCTACCACAGAACCAGGATCTCAGTTGCACACTAGTCAGCCATCTAATACTCTAGCAGGTATAGAAATTACGTTTCTTAAACTTTTTGTTGTTGCTGTATTTTGTCCCCTTACAGCCCTTGTTAGCATAGGACAAGTAGGTTATCTTCAGTGGTGAAAAATATTTAAATTCTCTTTGTGGATTCCCTGTGGGGGGCTGGTAACATCAGCTGTTGTTCCTAGTGGCAGGTCATATAGGACTTTAAAGGAACACTCCTTATTGTAGTTGTTATGGTGTCTATAGTCAGTCCCTGCAGGCTTTTTGCTGTAAACACTGCTTCTTCAGAGTGCAGGCATGTTTACATTACAGCCTAGGAACACCTCTAGTGGACATTCCTCAGACAGCCACTAGAGATGCTTCCTGGGTCAGTGCTGCACAGTGTGCAGCACTGACGTTCAGTGTCTCCACACTCTGCATGGAGACGCTGAGCTTTCCCATAGAGATGCATTGGTTCAATACATCTCTGAGGAGATGCTGATTGGCGAGGGCGGTGTTTGACTCTGCCACCTGCCCCTCCTCCTTGGCTGAGATCATCAGAATTCACTATCCCGGCCAATCCACTGCTTTCCTGTGGGTGCTGGAAACAAGGTGAGTTTTTACTATATTTAAGAGGCCAAGAGGTCAGGAATACACATTTGTTCTGTTCCTGAGTCTAGCACTGCAGTTGTTATGGTGCCAAGAGTGCATCGACACCCTTCCCTACTTCAGTAGTCAATCCTTTTTAGAACGATTTGACTTATTTCCTGGGGTCCACCTGGCACTTCTTCCTGTCTCCACTACTTCCAGCAGAGAGCTGGATACCTAGTAGTGCAGGGCTTATCTCCTTGAATAAGAGTGATCACCTGACTCTCATTTTTATTATTGCTAGCATTGTGGTACCACTGGCCGATCCGGGGGGGAGCAACGGGGCAATTGCAACTACGCTGGGTTCTCCTCTCACGACCGCGGAGCGTTACCGTGGCAACGCTCCGTTCTCGCGAGAGTGAACTCTAATCTGAGCTGCAGGTTAGAATTCACTCCCCCACTAGAACCGCCAGGGACTGGAAAAAAAGCGATGTCTCCCCCTCCCTCAGCAAAGGTAAGAAAGGATGGGGGGGACATTAGCTATATTTATTTAGTTATTAATTAATAATTAAAAAAAATATATATCTTTAATTTGCCCCCTATCCCCTCACACAAACTATAACTGTCTACACACTGCACCATACACAAATATACAGCCCCCCCCCTTACACATACAGCCCCCCCCTTACACACACAGCCCGCCCCTTACACACACAGCCCCCCTCCCTTACACACACAGCCCCCCTCCCTTACACACACAGCCCCCCTCCCTTACACACACAGCCCCCCTCCCTTACACACACAGCCCCCTCCCTTACACACACAGCCCCCTCCCTTACACACACAGCCCCCCTCCCTTACACACACAGCGCCCCTCCCTTACACACACAGCCCCCCTCCCTTACACACACAGCCCCCCTCCCTTACACACACAGCCCCCCTCCCTTACACACACAGCCCCCCTCCCTTACACACACAGCCCCCCTCCCTTACACACACAGCCGCCCTCCCTTACACACACAGCCGCCCTCCCTTACACACACAGCCGCCCCCCCTTACACACACAGCCGCCCCCCCTTACACACACAGCCGCCCCCCCTTACACACACAGCCGCCCCCCCTTACACACACAGCCGCCCCCCCTTACACACACAGCCGCCCCCCCCTTACACACACAGCCGCCCCCCCCTTACACACACAGCCGCCCCCCCTTACACACACAGCCGCCCCCCCTTACACACACAGCCGCCCCCCCTTACACACACAGCCGCCCCCCCTTACACACACAGCCGCCCCCCCTTACACACACAGCCGCCCCCCCTTACACACACAGCCGCCCCCCCTTACACACACAGCCGCCCCCCCTTACACACACAGCCGCCCCCCCTTACACACACAGCCGCCCCCCCTTACACACACAGCCGCCCCCCCTTACACACACAGCCGCCCCCCCTTACACACACAGCCGCCCCCCCTTACACACACAGCCGCCCCCCCTTACACACACAGCCGCCCCCCCTTACACACACAGCCGCCCCCCCTTACACACACAGCCGCCCCCCCTTACACACACAGCCGCCCCCCCTTACACACACAGCCGCCCCCCCTTACACACACAGCCGCCCCCCCTTACACACACAGCCGCCCCCCCTTACACACACAGCCGCCCCCCCTTACACACACAGCCGCCCCCCCTTACACACACAGCCGCCCCCCCTTACACACACAGCCGCCCCCCCTTACACACACAGCCGCCCCCCCTTACACACACAGCCGCCCCCCCTACACACACGGCCCCCTTGTACACACACGGCCCCCTTGTACACACACTGCCCCCTTGTACACATAGCCCCCAATACACACACTGCCCCCCCCCCTTTAACAGCCCCAATACACACACTGCCCCTATACACACACTGCCCCTATACACACACTGCCCCTATACACACACTGCCCCTATACACACACTGCCCCTATACACACACTGCCCCTATACACACACTGCCCCTATACACACACTGCCCCTATACACACACTGCCCCTATACACACACTGCCCCTATACACACACTGCCCCTATACACACACTGCCCCTATACACACACTGCCCCTATACACACACTGCCCCTATACACACACTGCCCCTATACACACACTGCCCCTATACACACACAGCGCCACTCACACACAAACATATTGCATCCTTTACACACAAACACACTGCTCTCAATATACAAATTGCTACCCCATACATACACTGCACCCCTCTCACACACGCACTACCCCTCCATACACACACTGCACCCCTCACACACATACACACTACAGCCCCTATCCCGGCAGACCCTGGGTAAGTTATCAAAGTTTTTTTTTTTTACGGTTTGACTACTTGCTCTGGGAGGGCGCCACAGCAACTCTTGGCACCAAAACCACTACAGAGAGCTGTAGTGGTTATTGTGCCTGGATTGTTTCTTAAAATGACCTGCCAGTGCCCCTCCCGAGATTAGCTTCTGGATCTGCCACTGTGTGGTACTCACTTTATCTTAATTTTCATTGTTGCCCAAAAAATTAGAAAAATCTTTGGAGTTTACCCACTTAACACAAAATTACAGTGGATTGCAAAATGTCTAAACTGTCAAGCCCTGACTGTTATTTAGTGGGAGAATTTTTCCATATCTGCTGTTTCATATTCAATAATTTACATTTGGAATAAAGCCCTTAAACTATGCCTGGCCTGGTAAGAAGTTTAATCATTCCCCTGTGAGCCACTAAGACATGGACACTTTATTTAATGAGTTACTCAGACAAATAATAGTAGTTTTTGGTCACGATAACCCTTCTTATTCTGCCCCTCACTCACCCCCTAAACAAATGAATGGTTAAAAGAAAGTATAGAAAATTTAGCTAAAAATCACCTCTTTGCCAGTGCTCAGGCCAATTTTCTCTCAGCCTGATCTTTCTCTGCTGGTTTCACTACCCCTCACTGCAGGTGGACAGATGCCAAGGAAGGCCGGCTGAGCAGAGGACATTGGCGTCATGAGAATGGTGATTTGCAGATTTGTGAAGCCATTTGCTATTTGTCACCAGAATGCTTTGCGTGCTGATGACAGATGCCAAACATGCACAGAACTGACATTAGCGAGTACAGAACTCTTGTTCCAGGCTGGCTAATTACTCCTCCAGCAAGAGAAGGGTTACAATCTGTATCTGCAGCGTATCATTAGGAAACACTTCACACACAGACTGCAGTCACCATGACCACTTGAAGTCAGTCATGGTACGTGGAGTAACCCTTTAATATTATTTGGAAAATAAGTGCTTCCCTGCTTTAATTCTCTGCAAGTCTTTTGTTCTCTGCATATATTCTTGTATCAGTGTAGGACAGCAGGGGACAGGTCAGGGGAGCAGCATACAGGTGGTAGCAGAATCCTAACGAATTTATGAGTTTGCCGAGAGAGAGAACAAAAGGGAACCAAGAACCGAACCTTGAGGGACTGAGACAGGGTGAGGGGAGGAGGTGTCTTAAAAGGAGAAACTGAATGAACATTGGGAGAAAAAGGAGAACCACCATGAGAGGGCTGTGTCACAGAGACCAAGAGATTGAAGAGGAGGCTATGATCAACAGTGTCAAAGGCAGCAGAAAGGTCAAGAAGAATTAGTATGGAGTAGTGGCTTTAGAGTCAGAGCGGTCTCTGTAAAGTGGAGGGGGGCGGAAACTATTCTAACTAGAGTTAACAAGTCAGACGGTAAACGACAAGTCTTTCCAGAAGCTTTGAGGAAAAAGGTATCTTTTTTAGGAAGGGTACAACAGTAGCATGCTTAAGAGGAGCAGGGACAACACCTGAGAAAAGAGAGCAGTTGAAGATGTGCGTTAAGGATGGCACAAGACAAGTGGCGAGAGATCTGATGAGGTGAAATGGGATAGGATCAAGCAGAGATGCTACCTCAGCATAAGGCTTTGAAGTGCAAGACTTGGTAGCTGTGAATCCTGGGAGCAATCTTGTGTTTAGTTGTTGGAGACAACCTAGTGCATGAATGCATGTGTATTCAAATAATTATAGAAATGCATTCAAATTTAAGAATGGGTACAAAAAATAAAGATGCTGCCCTCTGAATTTCGCTTGTTGGAAATCTGCAGATGGTACAAGGATAGGAAGTGGTTTAGATTGCTTGGCCAATCCTAATCCTAATTTCCTCATTGGAATGGGCTGTGGATATCCCACATCGCAGGGATATGTAATATGGCCCTTGCAATTAGTTTCATTAGTTAAAAGGACATTACATTTTTTTCATGAATTTATTAGTGCATTTGCTGTTGTTTTGCTGGTCTGACAGACATTTTCTGTCAGCTACTGTCTGGATGTAATATTACCTGCCTTGTGGACTTTTATTTCCTCTTTTAACAGCATTATAGTTGGATCATCTCCAAAACAAGCTACTCTGTCTATCTATATTGGGATGGATGAATTGTACTTTTTTTATTTATTTTTTTGGTCGAGGACCACGGTATATCTGTCCTCCCAGTTGGACCCATTTTTTCTTGTATGCAGGAATGTTATATCTTAGTTTACTGAAATGCTTTGGGGGGCCAAAAGTGTACCCTCTTTCTTTGTGAAAGTGATTATTTTTACAGCAATCTAAATTCTTATATATGCCCATAGTTGCATCCTTCCGGCTGTCAATCGAATGGGTAGTGGGATAATTTTCCTCACATGCTTTGGCACTTGCTCAAACTGAATGAGTTTTCTCATAGTGAAGCATTAGATTCAGTGCTTTTCTATGCGGAGCTTTGGATTGGCCAGGAGATCATCGCTAGTGATAAATAAATGTAAAGAAACCATGAATTCCTGTTTTCATTTTCAGTTGTATTTGTTAAATTTGCAGAATATGGAACTAACTACAACCAAAAGAAAATGTTTCCCCTTTCACAGTTTGACAAGGGTGCCACTGGTAAAGCCAGGCCACAGTTACCCACCAGGCAGCCATCTGACAAACGTGAAGGTATTTAATCTATAGGAAGAAATCTGAATCTTTACTATTGAGTACTTTTATAAATTATTTTTCCCCTCTAATCTATTTTTTTACCTTCAGGATATGGAACAAATTCTAAGCAAAATAAATCAGTTCCTGAGACCCAGTTGAACAGAGGGCGACTAGCCGATAAACATGAAGGTAGTTAATAGCATGTGCCAATAAACTTAAAGATAAATACTAAGCACCAAAACAACTTTAGCTTTATGAAGCTGGTTTAGTGTATAGATCATGTCTCCATTCGAACTGTTCAATTCTTTGCCAAATAGGAGTTAAATTACTATTGCTTCTGTTTGTGCAGCCTTAGCCACACCTCTCTTGGCTGTGACTCACACAGCCTGCTTGGTTTCATTATCAATCAGATGTGCCAACACTGTGTGTTTACTTTTGAAAAATATATCTCCCGCTCTGTTAATTGAACTTAATAAACTAACACACAGGGGGCTCTAGCAGGACATAGGAAAGTGTAAATTAAACAAACTATGCAATAATGGAAATGTACACATTAGATCTCTCTTTACCGAAAATGTGTAGACAGACTGTAACGGTGACATGCAGGGAGGTGTGACTAAGGTTTTATTAGTAAAGTGAATTCACGTTTAAATGGGAGAGAATTGAGCAGGTTTACTGCAGGAGTATGATCTATACACCAGAATTATTCTAGCCCCTGTATGTATTTTTCCATTTTTTTCTTGTATTAATTACTTTACAGAACAAGGAAGGAATTACACCCAAAATAAACCAATTTCTGAGACCCAGCTTGAAAGAGGACCTACTAGGGAACCTCTGTTTCCCAGTGGTCCGCCTTCCAATAAACACAAAGGTATCTAATATTTACGAATACGTGTCTGATTAGCTTCATTGTGTTATGCTGTATTTTTTAACTTTTTTTTTTTTTCATTTTCATCAATTGTATTAGTTGCAGAATACGGAAAAAATTATAACCAAAATAAACAATTTCCAGAGATGCAGTTTAACAAAGGCTCTAATAGGGAATCTCTGTTTCCCAGTGGTCGTCCATCTGATAAACAAGAAGGTATTTTATTATTCTCCTTCATTTCCAATCAGATTATTGCGGTAAAAAGTGAAACATTAGGGAGTAGGATATTTTTGTGGTAATGTCGTATTACATCCTGTATATTATTATTATTATTATTATTAACATGTATGTAGTGTTCGATGCCCCCGTGGACACATTATATACCATCATATACGTTCAAGGTATCGTCTAGAGGCATTTGGGTATTTGCCCAGTTGCACTGTTACGATGGAGCGTATATTAGGAGGTTGCCTACATGTCTGTTTAATTTATTGTTTTATGTTTTAAAGTAGGAAGACAATAGTTACTCCACAAATTAAAGTAGTGGCTTGTCCACGATTATTCTGTTCATTGGATGGAATGCCAGTCCATTTGGAAAGAGAATAACAAAGATAATGAAGCATACAAGTTAATGCACATTTGTAGAATTAGTTTGAGATTTACTACATCAGTGCTATCCGTTTATGGCAGTATATAAAAGGGTAAAGTCCGGCATAAGTGGAATACTTAATTTTACTTACTGTATTTACCTTTTTTATAGTTTAAATGGCAGTATCTTACATAGTTTTCGCTTTTCCTCCTGAAAGGTAGACCTAAAATTCCAAAATCCTTAAAGCTATTTTAACTTACAGAGAATGCAGTAAAGCTTCTGACACAATGAAGGCAACACAGTAGTCTAGATGATGCTTGCTCCTTTAAAACAGTTAAAAGTGTAATATTACTTTTGTCCTGGTGGTAAAACGTAGAAATCGATACATTTTTCCTACTTGCTTTGCAGTGTTTGCAATCCAAGTGATTGCAATTTAAAAGGACATTTTTTTTTTTTTTTAATTCTTTATTTTTCTTGTGCATAGATTGACAACAAGCGTGTAGAGCCACAACAGCATCTACAAGAAATTCCATATCATTGTACAGTGTGGCATTTTAGACGGCACATTTTTATATTATATGAAAATAGCAAGATCGTAAACAACGTTTTTGTGATAAAACATGCTAAGCTAGACATGTATAAAACCGATCTAGTTATGAGATGCGTATAATTGAATTAACTGCGCGTTTTTAACTATAGTTATCGCTTAGCAAGCAAAGTATAATAGGAAATAATTTTCGCTTTTCATAAATGTGTTAAGACAATATGCATAGGGATGTACAGACCCACAGTGCTGAAAAGGCTAGACAACACAATCAAATTCGTCGTTGGTGTCAGCAGTACTATAGTTCCATTGCAGCGTTTGAACTGATTTGTGGTCTAAGTATTGTGCACAGAAACCAGTACAGGTTTAAAACCTGCACTAGTGTCTATGCTGGGCAAGATTTGGAGTTGTAGTTTTAGTGAGGTGCCTTGCACTGAGAGGATCGGGCAATACAGCCTGCATATTTACTGGTTTCACAAAACTGCAAAGGGGTCATCTACTGAATAGTGGGTCGAGTTAAAACAACTAGATTGCAAAATTAGGGCACATCAGTGGAGGTGCAAAGATCTCTAAACCTGGTTTCTTAGCAGGTTGGCGCCAAATTAAATAGAGATTAATATACAGTAAATAACACCCAAAGATTTTTCGAATTATTAGGTCAACTATAAACATGCAAGGCATAAAACTTTAAGAGGCCGGATAGCGTCCATTTGTGAATATATGCCATTTCCCCCGCTTGTTGTGGTTGAGGTGGATGACTGGGAAGTTCTTACGGCTGCGGCATTTTCAACCTATGCCCGCCTTTCGATTTACAAAGTCCCGGCAGGGTGAGAGTTGGGCAGTCTTTAAGCGGTGGAGGTCTATGGACAGTCCGTTCTGGCCCACCGGGTGGCTTGACTGGATTCTCCGAGCTATATGGTGCCCCGAGGTCTCCGTGGCTCCGTTGAGAGTGTCATAGGGGGGCTTGCACTTGGGTTGCAGTCGCTTGACGGCGTTGGCCGGTTTCTTAGGGCGTGATCCTCCCTTGGGACGTGGTCTCATTCTTGGAGGGCCGCGGTGAGCAGCGGACGCCACTGAATGGGTTGTGGCTTTCTGGCTGTCTATTTGGTTCACCTGTTTCCGAGGTTCAGGAGCTTGTCGAGTTTCATGTAGTTTACCCGTTCTGCGTTTCCTGCCATCGGTAGGTGAGTGCTCCTTCATGCCGGGCGTCCCCTCAGCTTGCGGCCGTCTGCTCCATAGTTTCTGCCAGAGCTCTTTGAATAATGCGTCCAGCCGTTGTTCATAGTTGTCCAGCAGGCTTGGCGTTGTCGGCGTGGCGGTCGCCATTTTGGCCATAACTGTGTTGCGGAGTAGTGTGCTTGAATCAAGTACGTTTCGTCGGTATTTGTCGCTTGGTTGTACCGGGATATCCCTCACCGGCCAGGGGGGGGGTAAACGGGGACTTGGGTGTAGCAGCGTTTTCAACAGAGCCGCCGGCGTGGAGGTCGGCCGCCTCTCCTGCGCCTGCACCCGCTGGTAGGCCGCAACCCTATCTCCGCCTCAGATTGCTTCTCAGGGTCCGTCGTACCGGCTAAGTAAGTCTCTGGGTCACACCGTTATTGTGGCTTGTTATTTCGGCAATTTAGGTGTGGTCTTTGAAGGGTAAGTCGCTTGTTTAACGGTTCTTGCCTGGAGCTCCGGTTTGGTGCGACCAGTCTGCTTGGCGGTTAGGCCCCGCCCCCTCTAAAAGGACATTTTAAGTGAAACAATCTTCAGTTAACTTTCAGATAAAGGTTCGAATGGCTTATCACAAAGTGCACTAAGCAATTACAAATAACTTGCGTGTTAAATGTAGAAATAAGTTGAATATGTCAAATGTACTGCAGCATCTGCTAAGGGAAAAAAATAACTTTGGCTTGGACTGCTTGACTATTTCTGGCCTTCTCTCCATATCCTTAATAAAAGTGGACTCTGTTTTGCTAAAAGAAACCTTTTGATACTGAACTTTTTCAGGTTTTCTTTACACTTCTCTTATGGCAGGACATTTTTGTTCTGTCATTTATTTTAAAAGCACCATAACATCAGCAAAAATCAAAAGTTACTATGGTGCCAATAGGTCTTTGGCACCAACTTACCTTCCGGAGTTAAATTCTTAAGTATTTAGTATGGTGCTGGTTAACTCTGCTTTCAAACATCCGAGATGTAAAATCTCCATGGGCAGGGCGTTGCTGGAACGCTCTCAGCCTATCAATAGCTCCTCATTCACAAAATGGAGTGAGAAAGATTAGGGATCGACCGATATTGATTTTTTCAGAGCCGATACCGATAATCTGAAATTTCAGGCCAATAGCCGATAACTTACCGATATTCTGTACATTTACCTTTTAAAAAACAAAACTATTTCTACACAAATCTACTGTTAACTGAACATGTTTATTATTATTATTATTTTTTTTTTTTTTAATTAAGGCAAATGCACAAAATACAAGACTGCCAGTCAGAATTTTTAATGTTTTCAAGAATATATGTGTGTGTGTAATGGCTGCTGGGAAGTAAGAGCTTGCTGAGCCCCCCAGGACTGCTGGGCTTGTCATGGGCCCGCCGGTCCTGATTGGCAATATTGGTCTCTTTTTATTGTCCGACACATATATTGCAGAAAATACAGAATATCGGCCGATGATATCGGACAGACCGATAATCCATCCCTAAGAAAGATACATATGTGGTCGTTGGAACCTGTTTAACCCCTTAAGGACACATGACATGTCTGACACGTCATGATTCCCTTTTATTCCAGAAGTTTGGTCCTTAAGGGGTTAAAGCCTTAGACTGCAATGGTGGTTTGGGGGCAGAACTGAGCCGTGCTGAACTGAAGACTTTGGGGTTAAACTGATTGTAACAAGCCGGTGCCAGGGACCACCTGGCACCATAAGAACTTCATTCTGATGAAGTTGTCATGATGCCCAGAGTGTCCCTTTAATAACTGTTCTAGCACTCTTTGAAAAAGCATACAGACTTGAAAAGGTAGATAGCGCCATAGAGAATATCAATGCAGAATCTACAGACAAGTATTTTAATGTAGCTCTTCTAGTGACTGTAACTAGGCACCTGGATGAAAGTTGTAAACTTTCCAAAGTGTTATCACACACAAAATCATGACCAACCAAATATTTTTAAGGTGCGTGACTACATCCTCATCTGATTCTTTCTTCAAAGAGCCCTCCATATAATTGAGCCAAATCCGCTGGGCTCTGGAAACTTAATCTGGAATAAGCGCTCTACTCTGAGTGGAAGCAGCAATTATGGAATTATGGCTATTAAATGTACTGGCTATTAAGGCATCATATTTAAATTTTAACACGTGCATGAGCATCATTGTTTTGTGCAGTTTTCTATGATTTTTAATATATGTATTACTTACAAATTACAACCAAAATAAACCACTTTGTGGCATGAATAGTGAACCTCTGTTTCCCAGTGGTCGCTCATTTCATAAATATGAAGGTATTTAACATTAAATAATGACTGTCATTGGTTTTCATTGATTTATGAAATCCTTTTCAACTTTTTATTTCTCAATTGTGTTACTTTCAGAATATGAAACAAATTATAGCCAAAATAAACAATTTTCAGTCACCCAACAGAACAGAGGCTCTAACAGGGAACCTCTGTTTCCCAGTGGTCGCTCATTTCATAAATATGAAGGTATTTAACATTAAATAATGACTGTCATTGGTTTTCATTGACTTATGAAATCTTTTTCAACTTTTTATTACTCCATTGTGTTACTTTCAGAATATGAAACAAATTATAGCCAAAATAAACAATTTTCAGACACCCAACAGAACAGAGGCTCTAACAGGGAACCTCTTTTTTCCAGCGGAAGACCTTTGGATAAACGTGAAGGTATTTAACATTAAATAATGACTGTCATTGGTTTTCATTGATTTATGATATCTTTTTCAACTTTTTGTTTCTCAACTTTACTTTCAGAATATGAAACAAATTCTAGACAAAATAAACAATTTCCAGACACCCAACAGAACAGAGGCTCTAACAGAGAACCTCTATTTTCCAGTGGGAGACCATCCGGTAAATGTGAAGGTATTTAACATTTTGTAATAATTGTCCATTATCTTCATTGTTTTGCGAAGTCTCTTTTAACTTTTTATTTCTCAATTGTGTTATTTTCAGATTATGGAACGGATTCCAGCAAAAATAAATCCTTTTCTGAAACTTATCTGAACAGAGACTCCAATAAGGAACCTCTGTTTTCCAGTGGTCGATCATCTGATAAATATGAAGGTATTAATATTAAATAATGAATGTCCATAATCTCCATTGATTTATTAAATCTTTATCAACTTTTTTTTTTTCAATTGTGTTCCTTTCAGAATATGAAACAAATTATAGACAAAATAAACCATTTCCAGACACCCAACAGAACAGAGGCTCTAACAGGGAACCTCTTTTTTCCAGTGGGAGAACTTTGGATAAACGTGAAGGTATTTAACATTTAGTAATAATTGTCCATAATCTTCATTGTTTTATGAAATCTTTTTTAACTTTTTATTTCTCAATTTTGTTACTTTCAGAATATGAAACAAATTATAGACAAAATAAACCATTTCCAGACAACCAACTGAACAGAGGCTCTAACAGGGAACCTCTTTTTTCCAGTGGGAGACCATTCGATAAACGTGAAGGTATTTAACATTTATTAATAATTGTCCATAATCTTCATTGTTTTGCGAAGTCTCTTAACTTTTTTTATTTCTCAATTGTGTTATTTTCAGAATATGGAACTAACTTCAGCCAAAATAAATCATTTTCTGAGACCCACCTGAACAGAGACTCTAAAAAGGCACCTCTGTTTCCCAGTGGTCGATCATATGATACATATGAAGGTATTTAACATTAAATAATGAATGTCCATAAACTCCATTGATTTATGAAATCTTTTTCAACTTTTTATTTCCCAATTTTGTTACTTTCAGAATATGGAACAAATTATATACAAACTAAAGCATTTCCAGACACCCAACAGAACAGAGACTCTAACAGGGAATCTATTTTTTTCAGTGGGAGACCTTCGGATAAACATGAAGGTATCTAACATTTAGTAATGATTGTCTATAATCTTGATTGTTTTATGAAATCTTTTTAAACTTTTTGTTTCTCAATTTTGCTACTTTCAGAATATGGAACTAATTCCAGCCAAAATAAACAATTTTTTGAGACCCATCTGAACAGAGAATCGAACAAGGAAACTCTGTTTCCCACTGGGAGACAATGTGATAAAAATGAAGGTATTTAATATTTATTAACTATTGTCTAGAACGGGGTTTCCCAACCTGTGGTACACGTACCCCCAGGGGTACAATTTACCTCCCCTGGGGGTACGGGAAAAAATGTCTGTAGTGGCGGAACTGACTTGCGTAGGACCGATCTAGGGCAGTTGTCTAATGGCCAGACTGTATGTTGCACCACTTGGTTAAGGTCTCACGTGCAATATTGGCTTGTCAGCTACTCGCGATGTGACTCCGCCTCCTCCCCGTGTGGCCACGCCTCCTCTCAGCATGGCTCTGCTTTTTTGTTATTGAAGTGTGGACGGAGCACACCGCGGGGAGGCAGGCAGGCTGGGATGGAGGAGATTTTGTGCACAACTCTCCACAAAGGTAAGATATCTCCTTTTGATGCGTGGTGTCCGTTTCCCCACACTCCTCCTGTACTCACTCACTGGCCTCACCCACACTACCCTCTCACTCACATTGTCCCACTGCCCTATCACTCACACTGCCATATGTATATAATGGAAGTGCACTCAACCCTTCGTGCTGAAATCCTGGGTGCTATACTTGATAAGTCCCAGTACCAGTAAGGACCAAATATGAAATTTGAATATAGAAGAAATCCAGGCACTCCAACGAATTCCAAAAAAGGCAGTTTTATTGGACCCAAGAACTAGCAAGCAACGTTTCAACCCCTTAGGGCCTTTGTCAAGCTGACACTGTCACACTGTCCCCGCAGGTAGAGCCTTGGGGCAGAGGAAGGAGACACAGGGGGGAGAGCCTTGGGGCAGAGGAAGGAGACGCAGAGAGAGCCTTGAGGCAGAGGAAGGAGACGCAGAGAGAGCCTTGAGGCAGAGGAAGGAGAAGCAGGGAGAGCCTTGGGGCAGAGGAAGGCGAAGCAGGGAGAGCCTTGGGGCAGAGGAAGGCGAAGCAGGGAGAGCCTTGGGGCAGAGGAAGGCGAAGCAGGGAGAGCCTTGGGGCAGAGGAAGGCGAAGCAGGGAGAGCCTTGGGGCAGAGGAAGGCGAAGCAGGGAGAGCCTTGGGGCAGAGGAAGGCGAAGCAGGGAGAGCCTTGGGGCAGAGGAAGGCGAAGCAGGGAGAGCCTTGGGGCAGAGGAAGGCGAAGCAGGGAGAGCCTTGGGGCAGAGGAAGGCGAAGCAGGGAGAGCCTTGGGGCAGAGGAAGGCGAAGCAGGGAGAGCCTTGGGGCAGAGGAAGGCGAAGCAGGGAGAGCCTTGGGGCAGAGGAAGGCGAAGCAGGGAGAGCCTTGGGGCAGAGGAAGGCGAAGCAGGGAGAGCCTTGGGGCAGAGGAAGGCGAAGCAGGGAGAGCCTTGGGGCAGAGGAAGGCGAAGCAGGGAGAGCCTTGGGGCAGAGGAAGGCGAAGCAGGGAGAGCCTTGGGGCAGAGGAAGGCGGAGCAGGGAGAGCCTTGGGGCAGAGGAAGGAGACGCAGAGAGAGCCTTGAGGCAGAGGAAGGCGAAGCAGGGAGAGCCTTGGGGCAGAGGAAGGCGGAGCAGGGAGAGCCTTGGGGCAGAGGAAGGCGGAGCAGGGAGAGCCTTGGGGCAGAGGAAGGCGAAGCAGGGAGAGCCTTGGGGCAGAGGAAGGCAAAGCAGGGAGAGCCTTGGGGCAGAGGAAGGCGAAGCAGGGAGAGCCTTGGGGCAGAGGAAGGCGAAGCAGGGAGAGCCTTGGGGCAGAGGAAGGCGAAGCAGGGAGAGCCTTGGGGCAGAGGAAGGCGGAGCAGGGAGAGCCTTGGGGCAGAGGAAGGCGGAGCAGGGAGAGCCTTGGGGGCAGAGGAAGGCGAAGCAGGGAGAGCCTTGGGGGCAGAGGAAGGCGAAGCAGGGAGAGCCTTGGGGGCAGAGGAAGGCGAATCAGGGAGAGCCTTGGGGCAGAGGAAGGCGAATCAGGGAGAGCCTTGGGGCAGAGGAAGGCGAAGCAGGGAGAGCCTTGGGGCAGAGGAAGGAGAAGCAGGGAGAGCCTTGGGGCAGAGGACGTGCAGGGAGAGCCTAGGGCAGAGTAAGAAGGAACAGGGAAAGCCCGGGCAAGAGTAGAACCGGGGAGAGGAGAAGCAGAGGAAGTGCAGGGAGAGCCAGGGGGAGAAAAGAAGGGGAAATGTGGCAGAGAAAAACCTATAGATTTGAAATAACAGCAAGTATATTATTGTAAACATTTTTCTAATACGGGGGTACAATTTATGGAAATTGACTGCCAAGGGGTACTCAAGTGAAAAAAGGTTGGGAACCACTGGTCTAGAAGTACATACATGAGTAACATATAGACATTTGACTCCTAACTTTGTTCTGCCCTGCATATGCTTTGTTGGTTCATGAGGTCATTTCCAACTTTTTGTTTAATTTTAGAATTCTGGACAAATTACAACCAAAATAGACAATTTCCCGAGGCAGAGTTTAAAAAGGACCCTAACAGAGAACCTCCGTTTCTGAGTGAGCAGCCATCCGACAAACAAAAAGGTATTTCATATTTATACTTAAAAAAAAAAAAAAGTTTAAAACTGTGGGGAAAAAAACAAAACAAGGCATCTGACATCCACTGACTGTACATCCAGTAATTATGAAGGTAAATAAATATATTTTGGGGAGTTTGGGGAAGCCTGGACTAAAGCTTCAAAGTATTGTATCTTTTTTTTTCCCCATTCTGTTTACTGAATAGGAATCTAGCAGCTACGCGTTATGATTACATTGACTTCATAACTAAAATCTATTTCTTTCATTAATATTCTAGCTCGCCTTTGAACTTTTTCTTGTGCCATAATATCCTTCTTTAGAACTGGTGCCCACAATTACACTGTATATTCATGGTGTTGTCTTACTATTGATTTATAAAAAGGCAAAGTTCTATTTTCATCCTGAGAATTAGTGCCCATTTTTATGCATGTCCTTACTGGGTTTAGCCACTGCTGAATTGAAATTGCTCAATGTTGCCAAACCCTTGTCATGTGTTATTCCAATTCAATGTTATTCAGGGCAGAATAGGCAACCTTTGGCACTCTAAATGTTGGGAACTACATCTCCCATAATAGAGGTAAAGCATCACGGGAAATGTAGTGCACAACATCTGGAGTGCCAAAGATTGCCTACACCTTATTAGGGTGTAAGTTGTTTGTGCAATTTTCACCGCAAAATTCATAACTTTGCATATATCTATATTAACCCCTTATGACCGGAGGGCGTACTATTACGTCCTTTTAAAAGTGGCTCTAAACGCCGCAGGGCGTAATAGTACGCCCTCCGGTCATAAGGGGTTAATATAGATATATGCAAAGTTATGAATTTTGGCCGGCGATCGCGGTTGGGAGGACTCCCAGGGAGCCCCCCGCGGCACGTCCGCCCTCCAGGAGCCCTCCCGGCCATGTGAGAGTGAGGTCCTTGCGAGGACCTCACAATCACATGGCCGGGTTAGCTGCCTGCTGCATTGCCAGCAGGGGGACTAACTATAATGACAGTTGGTCCCCCTGCTGGCTGAAAATCAAATAAAAAAAATGTTAAAACAGTGTAAAAATAAATAAATTATATACTTAGATCATATATATATATATATATATATATATATATATATATATATATATATATATATTATATATATATATATATATATTCTAAGTATATATATATATATATATATATATATATACACATATACATACACACACATACACCGTCTAGGTGTATTTTAATATTTATATATATATAATTATATATATATATATATATTATCAAATTACACGTAGACTGATACTGATTAAATATATATATATATAAATATTGTTATATATATATTTATAAATAATATAAAAAAAATGAATATGTAAATACGTAAAAAAATAAAATAAAAAAAAATTAAAAATAAAATATTAAATATATAGATGTGTTTTATTTCGTTCTAACTGTATTGTGATATTAATATATATATATTTATATCAAAATACACTTATAACGAAATAATATATATCTATATACATAAATATATACGTATATATCACTATATATATATACCTATATATAAATAAAAATATTAAAAAAAATTGTTATGTATATATACACATATGTATATATATATATATACATATATTCATTCTACACATATATTTATGTAATAATTTTACATAATTAGGTATCCTAATTAATTACAATTAGCGGGACCTGCCTAACAACCCATGCCGAAAGTAAAGGGAATTTAATTTGCTAGCACTATATTTAACCCTATAACTTTCCAAGACACCATAAAACCTGTACATGGGGGGTACTGTTTTACTCGGGAGACTTCGCTGAACACAAATATTAGTGTTTCAAAACAGTAAAATGTATTACAACGATGATATCGCCAGTAAAAGTGAAGTTTTTTGCATTTTTCACGCACAAACAGCACTTACACGGACGATATTATTGCTGCAATACTTTTTACTGTTTTGAAACACAAATATTTGTGTTCAGCGAAGTCTCCCGAGTACAACAGTACCCCTCATGTACAGGTTTTATGGTGTTTTCAAAAATTACAGCGTCAAACATAAGGCTTGTGTTTCATTTTTTTCACTTTAAAATTCGCCAGATTGCTTACCCCCTTTTTGCCTGTGCTTAATTGGCCAGCCGTGTTTAAAACTCTAACGCATCTACGCTGCCCACTCAGCGCACAAAATCCTGCCACTATCCCAACGCCATGCTTATGTCTAACCGTGAAACTGCTTATCCCAGCTGACGTGGCACTGACAGAGATCTATAGCAATGTTTACTCAACTCTAATCACTTCTATATATGTTAGAATCATAGCACGCTTATTGTCTTCAGCTGGATGACCCCACTGTGACCCAACACAATAGACCAACAACAATAGCTTGTACTCAATACGTGTAAAATGCAAAAATGTTCCTAACCTGTTGTACCTAAAATAACGTGAATCTTACTAAACCTAACTTTAAGCGTTTGACGAATCATCTACTAACAAAACAAAAAACTGTGCAGATTTAACAATGCTACTTCACTGTATCATCCTGTACCAAATATTGTCTGTTTATGCTGTTGTGGCATACCTAGGCAGCTTGTATCTTTCGTTTGCACTACAAAAATAAAGAATTAAAAAAAATAAAATAAATAAAAATCGCCAGATTGCTTACGTTGCCTTTATGACCCTATGGTAGCCCAAGAATGAAAATTACCCCTATGATGGCATACTATTTGCAATAGTAGACAACCCAAGGTATTGCAAATGGGGTATGTCCAGTCTTTTTTAGTAGCCACTTAGTCACAAACACTGGCCAAAATTGGCGTTTTTTGTATTTTTCACACACAAACAAATACTAACGCTAACTTTGGCCAGTGTTTGTGACCAAATGGCTACTAAAAAAGACTGGACATACCCCATTTGCAATACCTTGGGTCGTCTACTATTGCAAATGGTATGCCATTATGGGTGTAAATTTCTTTCCTGGGCTACTATACAGTCTCAAAGGCAACGTAACCAATCTGGCGAATTTTAATTTCAAATGTAACACGCTATATTTGACCCTGTAACTTCCAAAAACACCATAAAACCTGTACATAGGGGGTACTGTTTTACGTGAGACTTTGCTGAATACAAATATGTGTATTTTATTGCAGTAAAAGCAAACAGTATTATGACAATGACAGTTAAAATGTCATGTAGAACTAAAAAAATGAAAAATAAATCTTATTTTCTCCCATTTTTTCATATTAAATTATGTTTCATAGCTAAATATTTGATATTAAATGAAAGCCCTGTTTCCCCTGAATAAAATTATATATAATAAGGGGGGGTGCATTTAATATGAAAGAGGTGAATTACGGTTGAACAGACATATAGCGCAAATGCCAGGTTTTGTTTACATTTTGTTTCGTTCACAACTTGTACATTTGGCTGCGGTGTTAAGGGGTTAAACGTCATCTGCCATTTAAGTGACAAGTCCCCTCCCTAATCCAGTGTCAGACTGCCTGATAGTGGACTCTGGATTCACTACTCCAGAGTCCAGTGGTGCACCATGTTTTAAAGCAGGGTTTCTCAACCTTTGACAGAAAAGTACCTGTGCAGGTCTATAAAAAAATTGAGAAAGTGGTTTCTATTTATTTAAATTCCAAATTAAACATGTAGAGCATGATATTTAAGTTAATCCCATGTTGGAGAGCAAGCCTGATTAAAGATAGTATATAATATTTTTAAAATAAATGATATCATGTAAATATTGTGTGTGTAAGGGTAGTGTATGAACTATTAATCTGAATTACAAGAGTCACAAATTGAAAATATGATACACACGTAATATTTACACACAGGGGATGCTGAAACAAAAACACTTTTAAAAAAAATGTTTTTACATTTTTTATTTTATTCGTACATTGAGGTTACAAACATGATTGTAATGCCACAACAGCAGGTACAAGCTAGATCATTCAGTACGTAATATTCAATACTATGGCATGTGATAAAACTGCACATTGTTTGATAATAGAGCAAAGAACATGCTTAGGTATGCATAGGTCAACATAAAGAACATTATAAGTGATAGGCAATGCATACATTCTGGAGACTCGACAAACACTAAACGTTGGATGAATACTGCATCTATGATAATGGTGGCACAAGTCACACATATTAGCACCCCACCAAGCCTCTGCACAATCTAGAGCACCTGACTCATGAGTGCCATCGCAAATTGGCCAGTAGAATTCGGGGCCTCCCTGCAGACCATCATTGCGCATGCTACGCGGTGTTATTTTCGAACTTGCCTTAGCCACGAGCTCCAGGGCTATGGGCCATGGAACAGGCTTGTAAAAAGACTTGGTTCGGGGGATTTATGTGCTGTTTGGGAACCGAACCAACTCACGAATTGCAGACCACGTCTGAGCTTATTGACCCTTGTTAACGTCTCCTGACACTTCAATCAGTGTGGGTTCTAATTGGGTGGCCGCCGTTCGGATGCACAAACGCATGGGAACTGTGTTGGTGGCCATCTTGTTCGCGAGAATGCAGGCAGCGGTGTTCGGGCGTCGAGTTCATGGAACTAAAATCGGACCCTGAAACTCCCGAACACCACTGAACATTGCCGAACACCTGCTTCTCTCCAGTAAGTGTCAGGAGAGCTCCATTTGGTAGGTTTGTTCTTATGAACCATACGAACAAATGCTACCAACAAGCCAGAGTATGCGTTCTGTATTTTTTTCGTATGGAACTCCCACTGAATCCCTGGAACTGCTTTGGGCAGGCGCCTCGTGTGCGGTCGGTCAGAACTTTACCCCGGTGGCAATTCGGCTGTGTTCGTGGAATCTGAGCACTATTCGAACAACTTGGGCAGTCAGGTCCAGGCTATCCAAGGATGCATAGACTGTGGGGGTTTCTATATGGGAAAATTTTATTTTTATGTGTTTTCACATTTTGTATTGTTTTGCTGAGTCATGGTGACACTGTATTTCTTGGGCATGTTGTGGGTGTGTTTTGGGTGTGTCACTGTACTCAGATTCTATATATAAGTGAGCCATTTGTCTGGAATAAACAGATTTTCTTCACCCTTCACTAAGCCTCGGCTCGTGTTTGGGTGATACTGCGGCTACCCCTTCAGCGATACCTATAATCACTGGCAGCTTTAATCACTCTGAAGCTATCACAACCATCAAGGGGTGACCACAGGTGGTACTAACCCATCTTCAGGAGGGTATACCTCCACAGTGGTCTCCAGAAGGGTGAATGAGATGTTTAGTGGTCTGTCCGAGAGTAGTCCGTGGCCTAGTGAGTGGTTGGGCAACAGCTGAACTGAGTCTAAGGCGCCTCACTATTAGTACAGCGTTAGGTCTTGCCCAGGAGATGTGGAGCGTTTCGCAGTCTGCCTTGGAGGTGTTGCCAGTGGTGCTTCTTCATGAATGCTCAGGCGACAAGTGAAGTAGCAAGAAGTCTGCAAACAAGCAACTAGTTTTCTGAGAGAGAAGCTTGCGAGGCTCTATATTCAGTTACACGTGGCTTCCGCAATGATAGCTGTAACAGGGCCCGCTGGTAGGTACTCAGCCACCGTAGCACAGGAAAAAGTTGCTGGGTTATCCCTCAACGGCAGGGGGTGGGGGACATTGGGGTGAGGAAAAAGTGTAAAGGGGAGACCTCCAGGTAAATGAGCTGCATCCTGCTGAGGAATAGGCCCCAGGTCTACCCCCAGTAAAATCTGACTATCTCTGTCTAGGATACGATGCGTACAGCAGCAGTAATCACCACCCGTCTCCGAGGTATGTCTGCAGCCGATATTCAGGCTAATAATTCAGGCAATATAATAGCGGTTAGGCAGCGGAGCTCACAAGATTTGTGACCGGTCAGCACTGCTGCTAGGCTTGGCCTCCCGACAAAAACACATTTACACACTAAGGACACTGACACACATACATTTACACCAAGAGAAAACTGGCAGACACACACACTCTCAATAATTTGACACATATTGACAGACATTCTTATGGACATACACATTCTCTCACACACACTCAAAAATAAATGTTTTAATTATTTTTGTTAAAGTCCACCAATCCTCCCTACGTATGTGGAACTGGAGTGGATCCTTTCCCTGGGGTACAGTATGTGTCATCTTTGTGCTTTTCCAGCACTACTCCCATGCACTCTGTTAAGTAATGCTGAGGCCGGAATGATGTCATAACCCACAATCACCTCAGGGCATACAAGGGGACAGTGCTGGAAGATCATGAAAAGTATAGAAACATAGAATGTGACGGCAGATAAGAACCATTCGGCCCATATAGTCTGCCCAATTTTCTAAATACTTTTAATTTGTCCCTGGCCTTATCTAAAGTCTAGGATAGCCTTATGCCTATCCCATGCATGCTTAAACTCCCTTACCCTGGTAACCTCTACCACTTCAGCTGGAAGGCTATTCCATGCATCCACTACCCTCTCAGTAAAGTAATACTTCCTGATATTATTTTTAAACCTTTGCCCCTCTAATTTAAGACTGTCATCTTGTTGTTATAGTTATCCTCCTTTTAAATGTAGTCTCCTCCTTTACTGTGTTGATTCACTTCATGTATTTCAATGTTTCTATCATATCCCCCCTGTCTCATCTTTCCTCCAAGCTATACATGTTAAGATCCTTTAACCTTTCCTTGTAAGTTTTATCCTGCAATCCATGAACCAGTTTAGTAGCCCTTCTCTGAACTCTCTCTAAAGTATATTTCTGAAAATATTTCTGAAGATACGGTCTCCAGTACTGTGTACAATCCTCCAAGTGAGGTCTCACCAGTGTTCTGTACAATGGCATGAGCACTTCCCTCTTTCTACTGGTAATGCCTCTCCCTATACAACCAAGCATCCTGCTAGCATTTCCAGCTGCTCTATTACATTGCCTTCCTACCTTTAAGTCATTAGAAATAATTAATCCTAAATCCGTCTCATGGATAACCTCAGATGTTGAGGTTAGTAGGGTATCAAATATCCTATACTCTGCCCTTGGGTTTTTACATCCAAGGTGCATTATCTTGCACTTATCCACATTAAATGTCAGTTGCCACAGTTCTGACCATTTTTTTCTAAATTATTTGCCATTTGACTTATCCCTCCTGGAACATCAACCCTGTTGCAAATTTTAGTTTCTTCAGCAAAAAGACATACCTTACCATCAAGACCTTCTGCAATATCCCTTATATAAATATTAAAGAGAATGGGTCCAAGTACAGATCCCTGAGGTACCCCACTGGTAACTAGACCTTGCTTCGAATATTCTCCGTTAACTACAACCCTCTGTTGCCTGTCATTTAGCCACTGCCTAACCCATTCAACAATATTGGAATCCAAACTTAAAGATTGCAGTTTATTGATGAGCTTTCTATGTGGAACAGTGTCAAAAGCCTTACTGAAATCTAGGTAAGAAATGTCTACTGCACCACCCTGATCTATAATTTTAGTTACCCAATCAAAAAAATCAATTAGATTAGTTTGGCAAGATCTCCCTGAAGTAAACCCATGTTATAGCTCCCTCGACACCTCTGCTACTATTCTCCCCCAGCTGTCCGCCTCCTGTTGGGCTGCGCTAATCTTGGCTTTCCCCCTTGCCTTTGGTGCTTATACATTTGGAGTATACCACTGGCTGAGAAACCAGGTCATAATCTATCTAAATCCATCTGTATTTTTTATAAAAATTTAATCAAATACAAAGCAACAAAACAAATGCACTTGTGTGTGTATAATCCACATACAAATGTACACAAAACAAAAAGTACTATGCCAGCAATGTAAGTGTTATCTCTCAGCAACCGACTGTTTTGACCATGAGATCACCCCTTGAAATAAAGAAATTGTGGTCAATTTTGGGGTTCTTTGAGGTCTACCTCGGCTTTTGGTTTTGAGAGGATGTTTTGTAAACACCCGGTCGGGCAGTCTATCTAATTGCACTGTTTTTGTTTCTTTACATTTTTAATAGGTATGTTTCTCTAGACACATGCAAATTTGTTTAGTCTAAATTTAAAGTCTATATTGAACCATTATCTCATGCACAGTATCTTAATGTATTTTTTTTTGTTTGTTTGTTTTTTGGGGCATTGTGTCTGTGAATGCCACATTGAAATGCCATGTTGGCTTTAATTTAGTAAACTGAAATTTAGGAAAAAATAACTCTTTCTATTATGTTACAGATTCTGCTCTCAATTACACCGGCAACTGGCAACCACCCTCTGCCACATTTAACGATAATAAGCCCACTGGACAAAGACCTCCAGCAGACAGGCCCCAAAGCCAGTGGTCCAAACAAATGCAAGATCCAAGATTTCCATTTACACATGAAAAAGAATTGGTTTCTTCATTTACTGAAGGAACAAAAGGTCTACCACCAAAGCTTCCCTCTAATGAAACCATTGCAAAATTCTTTGACAGTATAAAGAATATGGAGGTTTCAGAGGTGATTTCTACACTGAACAGTATAACTGCTACTAACCCAGCTTTTAAAGGTATTCTTATTCTAAAGAATATATAATATAGTTATTGGAAAAAAAATGTTAAAATCAGTGGAAACCTAACTAGCCTATGGTGATTAAGGACATAAAACATATTTTTCGATTAGATGCTATTACAATGAACATAATTATGGATTAAGAAATGCTAATGTTTAATATCCATTCATACAAGTGGCAATGTTGGTCATTGCACCTCGAGGAGGACATGCCCCCAACCGTGGCATACTATTATTATTATTATTATTATTATTATTCTATTATTTATAGAGCGCCGTCAAATTCCGCAGCGCTTTACAATGGGTGGACGAACAGACATGTAGTTGTAACCAGACAAGTTAGACACACAGGAACAGAGGGGTTGAGGGCCTTGCTCAATGAGCTTACATGCTAGAGGGAGTGGGGTAAAATGACACAAAAGGTAAGGATAGTATTAGACTAGTGACAGTTGCAGAAGAGGAATCAGTTTGGAGCTATTAAGAGTTTAATTGATGCACTTTTATGAAGAAGTGGGTTTTTAATGATTTTTTGAAGGAGTGGAGACTGGGTGAGCAAATCAACACGCTACCTGCAAAGATGCTCCCGTTGTGCTGAACGCTCCTGGAGGAAGTCTCGCACCCAGGCAGACTATCTCCATTATAGATTCATATTGTGTTTATACAGTGCAGCCCTTACCCTCACCAAACAGTCATACATTTCCTCTCTCATTAGTCCATGCTCCTGCAATCCCAGGAGTTTTTGACACCTTTAACTTTCTTCTTCACCCTGCTGTGGCCATCACCCAAACCAACCTTAAAGCCGATAGCTTTGCATGCTACTTTACCAACAAGATTGAACAGCTAAGGAAAGCATTCTCCCCACCTTGATGTTCTCTTTTTCTGTCTTGGTGGGCCAACATGGATTACAGTTTTTCATTATTTTAATAGCATTATGGATTTTTATTGCATTATTATTATTTCATTATGCCTTCACTACTTGGGCACAGGGGGTGTTCAGTAATCTGTAAACCACCCTTTATTTAAACTGATACACACATATTTACATCCAAATGATTCTGACACACACATTTACACCCAGAGGACACTGAAACACATTTACACACAGAGGACACTAACACAGACTGTTATGCATTCCAGTAATGCTCCCTATTGTTCTGTTTAGTAATGCCAGGGCCGGAGTTACCGCTCCCGGCATCACCATAGGGCTTGCAAGTGAGCAGTGCTGGAAGATCATGAACAGTAAAGTTTCCTAATCATTAACAGATTTATTTAACCAATCATTGTTAACAGGAGTAGTCCCAGAAGATTGGAAGTTGGCAAATGTTGTGCCTATTCACAAGAAAGGTAGTAGGGAGGAGTCGGGCAACTATAGGCCAGTAAGCCTTACTTCAGTAGTGGGGAAAGTAAAGGAAACCATGTTAAAGGATAGGATTGTTGAACATCTAAAAATTACATGGATTTCAAGATCAGAGACAACATGGGTTTACTTTAGGGAGATTATGCCAAACTAATCTTATTGATTTTTTATTGGGTAACTAAAATAATAGATCAGGGTGGTGCAGTAGACATTGCTTACCTAGATTTCCGTAAGGCTTTTGACACTATTGCACATAGATGGCTTATCAATAAACTGCAATTTTTTAGTTTGGATTCCAATATTGTAGAATGGGCAGTGGCTGAGTGACAGGCAACAAAGGGTTGTAGTCAATGGAGTATCTTCGAAGCATGGTCTTATCACCAGTGGGGTACCTCAGGGATCTGTATTTGGACCCATTCTCTTAAAAAAATTTATTAGTGATATTGCAGAAGGTCTTGATGGTAAGGTATGTCTTTTTGCTGATGATACTAAGATATGTAGCAGGGTTGATGTTCCAAGAGGGATAAGCCAAATGGCAAATGATTTAGGTAAACTAGAAAAATGGTCAGAGTTGTGGCAACTGACATTTAATGTGGATAAGTGCAAGATAATGCACTTGGATGTAAAATCCCAAGGGCAGTGTACAGAATATTTGTTAGTCCTAATCATGTGTTGCATCACTCACTACTCTCGGCCCTCCAACTCTTCAGAATGACTAATTGTACTGCAATTTTGGTGATTTTTATGCACTTGTTAGCTACAGGTGAGACTGAAAATCAATTAGTAAGGGTGTCCACAAAAGAAAATGTAGCATTTTGAATGCATTGATATAAACAATGCAAAAATAGAATAGACTTTAACTATAGCTGCGGTTCCCAAACACAGTGGTGCCGCAAAATGTTTCCCAAGGCTATAATCATAGCACCGGGAACAGTGACTCGCTCTCCCCTGCCGGCTCTGCAGGACCAGAGGGGAGATCAGAGATCTCCCTCACCGGCCCGCTAGCACTGGAACTGTGAAAGAGGACCGGGAGGAGCTCTAGCCTGCAGTTCCGACGGGCTCTCCTTTAGCGAGGAGTGTTGCCGCAGTAACCACATCAATGCTCTGTATCTCGCAAAAGTGAACTCTAGCCTCAGGAGCTGCTAGAGTTAACTCTCACCACTTGGACCACCAGGGATTAGTACTGTCTCCCTTCCCAGGCAAAGGTAAGAAAATAGTTAATATTTGTTAATCTGCCCCCCCATACACATGTACTGTACCCCTCACACACACTGTACAATAAACTTACACATGTACCCCTCACACATACACGCACGCGCTATATCCTTCACAAACACAATGCACCCCTCTCACACACACACACACACACACACACACACACACACACACTACTACACCTATCCCCTACACCTATCCCCTACTCCTGCTCCTATACCGTCAGACCCCAGTTAAGTTGTCAAACTGTTCATAAACAGTTTGACTACTTACCCTGGGAGGGCACCACGGCACTCCTAGCACCATAACCACTACAGCACTCTGCCTGGATTGTTTCTTTAAATAATCTACCAGTGCCCCTCTTGAGATTAGGTTCTGGATGCACCCTTGACAGGGAATCAATTCTGCTGAACAGGGGCCCAGTATATGCCGCAGAGCTTTACATGTATACAACCTAGAATTGTTGTTTGCTTGGGGCGCCTTGGAAAATATTGAAATATTAAGGGTGTCTTGATCCTAAGACGTTTTGGAACCACTGACCTAGAGAGTATCATTACAAAAAAATAAGACTACATGATGGGTGGCATTATATGAGTTTTATGATATATTATAGCTATAAAACACTGCATATCAACAACTGCTTAGTACTACAGAAATTAACACTTTTTTATATATTTTTTTTTTATATAGGGATTCACGTTCCAACGTTGATTAAACATTTAACAGAAACAGGGAAGCTGAAAACCCAACATGAAACAAGAACATTTCAGAAATAATTTTTTTTTCATGTAGACATTCCTTTTTAAAATGATGTACATTTTCAACTTTTATGAACATGTGTTTAAGCTTTCGATGTGTAAAAAAACAAATCCAAAACAACAAAATGATTTGCATCGTCTTGTTCATTATCTATCTTATCTTTCATCATTAGTGGTTAGAAAACATGGTGGCCTGTGGAATACTAATCTATTATTAATGAATTACATACTTTTAAATATTAAAAGGAAGAAACCAAAAAGGGGCTAAATGAGAGATATAAATAAATATTTTAAAAAACACACCAAATAAGTGAATAATAAAGGTTATATACAACCTGATAAATAGTTACAAGATATTCTGCAAAATAAGTAAAAAATATATATGGTTCAATATAAGTGTCAGAGTGATGGTGGTAGAGAAGTCACTAGATAGACGTATAGTCAGGCATATACCAGCAGATATTGGGAACGATGATCGGCCACTGGACCGGCGTGTGTTTCACCGTGGATTATAGGTGGACACTTCCGGGTGTATCGGTGTTGCATATGCGTGAATGACATCATCGGTAGTGATGTGCGTTTTATGTTGGAACGCATAGAACATTTCTGGGTTGTGGACTTAAACGAGCATGTTATTAAGCCATACAGGGAATGGGAAACGTTGAAAAAAAGAACCTTACATATAGTACAATACAAAATAAGAGGGGAAGGCAGAGTATAATAGATAATTGCAGCAAGTAAAAAATTAAACAATGAAAAATTGAACAAAACTATATATATATTTTCTACATATTCTAATTATTATTTTTTAGTTTTTCAGAATTTGACCCTGGATATATTATTCTTATTTATATGTAATATTGCTTTTGGTTTATTTTTATTTTGTACAAAACTCCGCATCATAGCTTTATGCATTTTTGGTAATTATTAAATATATTTTGATACTTTTTTTTTTTTATATATAAATTATTTTAATTTTATTATATTTTATGTTTATATATTTGTATATATAATTTTTTAAAAATAGCTTTTTTTGTGTATATATATATATATATATATATATATATATATATAATTTATTTATTTTTTTCTTAATTTTCCATTTTTTTCATTTTCATTTTTTACTTGCTGCAATTAGCTATTATGCTCTGCCTCCCCCTCTTATTTTGTATTGTACTATATGTGAGGTTCTTTCTTTCAACGTTTCCCATTCCCTAAGTATGGCTTAAAAACATGCTTGTTTAAGTTCACAACCCAGAAATGTTTTATCATTCAAGCGTACTGATGACGTCATTCACGCATATGTGACCTATAATCCATGGTGCAACACATGCCGGTCCTGCTGCCGATCATCGTTCCCAATATCTACCGGTATATAAGAAGAGTTTCTCTGAACATCTACATTGATCACTTTAGAAGTCCCAACAGACAAAATGCGTAGGACTTTTTACACTTTTATTTTTTGATTTCTTTTCTTATTTGTAATCTACTGTTATGGTACTTTTTAGCAGTAAACCAAAATGTTTAAATGTCTATCTGTTCCTGTCCAAATTAATGAAATTGAATTGCGTATATACGCTGAAGTAATTAAGTCTGACACACAAGGTTCAGGTTAAAATAACTTCGAGAAAATTTATTGGCAAGTGATTAAAAAGCGGGCGCGCAGGCCCTTTTAAGAGGCATTTTGCGTCATCATTGATTATTAGAATATCAGCAAATAAACATCATTAATTGGATTAATTGTTAAGTGTCGGGATTAGTGTCCACCTATCAATATTACTAATTGGCTCAAAAACTAAGTGGTTAGTCCCGTGCCCACCCACCAAGAGGTGGGATTGTTCTGGACACGGGTGGGGACAAGGGGGTCTTGAAAGTCATTTTACACGGTCAGTGATCTCAGGCCTCGTGGCCAGGTGCAAGGTCTCTTATGAATAGAACATTTCATTACTACTGTGTTCTCATGGCCTTCAAATTATACTATGTTGCAAGTTAAGGAAAAGTCAGCAATTCCTGTGTTAATCATGTCTTTATAGAAAATACAGTCTTTGTCTATTGTATTAGATGTGCTGGGAAATTCTGTCATGTAAGGTAGTTTTAAAATGAACAAGTTAGGTTATGAGGACAAAATGGAGGATTGAAGAAGTCAGGTTAGGAGGACAAAATGGAGGATTGTCACAGTATGAAGTTAAAATGGAGTTAGTGCAATAATTCAATACAAGTACAATAAAGATTTTTAATAATCCCACATCAGTCCCCCCTATGAAATGTTAGATTCTAAGAGATAAAAACTTTATTAAGTTAGTACCAGGAAGACGTGTTAGCCCAAAGGCACAGAAACCCCGTGGCCGCTAGCTAGATGTTAATGCAAAGTGCAAGACTGTCCCTAAGTCTGACCCTAATAGGCTATCTCATCCATCAGTATGGCACTCGAACACTTCACACCCATGGGTGTCCCATGGTGGCTAACCCACCACTTCTCCGCACGGGGCCTTTACCATTCACTGACAGATGCTGTCCCTAAGCTGGTCCCTTCCTAGAATTCCTGCACTTTATCAACAAAAGGGATTGTTTGCAGCGGCAGACAGGGTGAGTTGATGTCTTGGAACTTGGTCATCAACTTCGAGATGGGTGAAAGTGGGTGCCGCTTGGTCAACAGTCTTCATGAGGGATTTTCTCAGACATGGAAGGATACAACAAAAGAGAAGAGCAAAGATAAAAAGAAAAATTAGTATAGCCATACCAATATGCATTAAAGCCTTTTGCCATCCTGTCATCCAACCAAACCATCTTTCCCAGGGATCTTTTATCCCAGAATTCCTTTTTAACTCTTCAGACAGGTCATTTAATTTCTCTATGGCTAATGTAACTTTACCATTAGGGCCTGTGTTTTCTGGGATATAGGTACAACATGTCATGGTGTCGGGCAAAATTTTACAAACCCCTCCTTTTTCGGCTAAGATCATATCTAGGGCCATTCTATTCTGGAAAGCCATTTGGGATGTGGCCTGCAACTGTTCGGCCAACCCCTGGAGGGCGTCTCTGGTATAATTAACAAAACGCTGTTGATTATAATAAATGTAATTTATCCAATTTAAATTCTTGTTTGTGGTAACTATGGCAAAAAGTGATTCAAATCCTGCAGCAACTTCATCTCTTGCTTTAAACTCATTGGGCACCCCCCTAGGCACTCCAATGGCATCAATATACACATGAGGATCAAAACTTCCTTTCACTGGGGCGTCACGCTTAACCTTAGTGTGCCTGGACTCATGGGTGACGAGGTGTGTGTCAGAGATGATATGTATAGGCATAATGGCTTTAGCCAGAGTACACTCCCCCCACCACTCTTTGTCCATTCTGGATCTTAGCTGTAAATCCCCACACAACCAGTAAATATCCCCTAATGACCTGGTGTGAAACTGCAACAAGTTCATAGAGACATTTCTGTAGGTAGCACAATACCCCTTAGAGAAGTTACCCAAGAATTTACCAATTCCATCATAATTAGCATAACAAGTGTAATTACCTTTATACACGGTAATACCATCTGGGGGTTTGACATCCTTGGTTAGGAGAGGATACTCCTTTGTCCATGCTATACATATGGACCTGTTAAAATTATAGTGATAGGCAAAAAGGCTTAAAACACATTCTTCTATATCTACTGGCAGGATTAAAGGCACAGTACCCAGGTGAGGCCGGGCACCGCCACATACATAGCATGCGGTCTTATTATGCTTATTAGCATTATATTTCATCCATTCTAACCATAAATTTACATCATTAAAACCTGTTTCAGCGGCCATGGTATCTTCAAAGGTGGGGTTAGCAATGGCCATCATGTCTTGAAAGGTCTGGATATGAGGTTTTAATGGGTTAGGGACCATATGGGTGGCCCCTTGCCACTCAGAGGAGTTACACATATCTTTGAGGTAGAAATGCCCTAATTTACGGTAGGAACCCTTTTTCCAATACATTCCCATCACATACTGGTCTGCATCTGTTGGGCTTGGATGCTCAATGTTAAGGATTAATTTCATTGGTGTACCCCCCCCCAGGCTTTCTCAAAGTCATTCTCTGGAGAAGGGATCTACCATGATCATCTACTTTAGATAAGGCACTTTTTGGTTTGTAACCCCAGGCAGGCCCGGCATTCCATCCCGCCGCCCCCCAATGGTTACAATTGTGCCCCCATTGCTTGTCAACTACACAAACATATGGGTCTTTTGAATGAGGGATATCTCTATAGATACTCTGGATTTGTGATGTGGGAAATGGGCATTCTACAATATCACAGTAATCAAAGGTATAAGTAGCCACATGGGTGCACGATTAATTATACCAGAAGGTGTACCCACTAACATCTTTGGTAATGGCTACTTGCTGGGCCTTTATGAGGCTAATTAAGGAGAAGGTGTACCAGAGGTACATGCTTGTGCGGTATCCGCTTCCTCTGGGGCAGGAGATTTCTTGCAGTGGGAAGCGTGGATCCAATTTGGCCTACCGGCCAGTTTGACGGAGGTTGCGGTAATCAGGAGAACTTGGAATGGACCGTCAAATCTTGGTTCCAGGGTATTTTTCCGCACAAACTTCTTGACCAGAACCCAATCTCCGGGAAGCAGGTTATATGGGTACCTGTATCCAATTCGGGATCTGGAATTGAAGAGAAAACTTGGGCATGTATTTTGTTTAAGGCACTTGAAAGTTCAGTTACATAGTCTACTAAAACATCTGATTGGAGCTGTAACTGCTGTGGATAATAACCTAGTCTGGGTGCTGTCCCAAATAGAATCTCATATGGGGACAGTGAATGCTTCCCTCTAGGTGTGTGCCTAACACTAAATAAAGCTATTGACAGGCTTTCTGGCCAGGGCATTTTTGTTTCTTGTGACATTTTTAACATTCTGGCTTTTAGAGTGCCATTCATGCGCTCTACTTTACCACTACTTTGTGGGTGGTACGGAGTGTGGAAGGCTAGAGTCACCCCTAGAGCAGTCCAAATTTCTTTAGTCACTGTTGCTGTGAAAGCTGGGCCTTGATCACTTTCAATGACTTCTGGGAGTCCGAACCTACATACTATCTCTGTAAGTAGGCGTTTTGCGGTTGTTTTTGCAGTGATATTGGCCACTGGGTAGGCCTCTGGCCATCCTGAGAACATGTCCACTATGACTAGTGCATATTCATGGGGCCCACTCTTGGGCATTTGGATGTGGTCAATTTGAATTCGCTGGAAGGGGTACATGGGCTTTGCCAGGTGTTTTGCAGGCACCTTGATTGGTTTTCCTGGATTGCATTTTGCACAAATGACACAGGCCTTGCAGAAGCTATTGATCAATGTTGTAATTCCAGGTGCTTCATAATACTTCTGTATGAGGGCGGCCATCAATTCTTTTGACAGGTGTGCAGGCCCATGTGCCCATTGGACAACTGCTGGATATAAATTTCTGGGAAGACAAAATTTAAAGTTGTTGTAATATATTCCGTCCTTTTGGACAGCTCCTTTCTTTTTCCATTTCTGGATTTCTTCAGGAGTGACTGCAGCTTGCTGTTCTCGCAAAATTCGCAAATCAGTAGGAAGAGTTTGCAGAGCAAAAATAGGGACTTCTTCTTCTTCTTGTCCGGACACTTCTTCATCCACTTCCTGCAGATCCCTGGCTGCTAGCTTAGCAGCCTGATCAGCCAAATGGTTGCCCTTTGCTTCATCTGTATCCAATTTCCCATGGGCCTTTACCTTCAAAACGGCCACTTCTTTAGGGAGTAGGAGGGCATCCATTAGCTCCTTGATTGCAGTACTATGCTTGACTGGTGTACCGGCGGTGGTAAGAAATCCTCTTGTCTTCCAAATTAGGCCGAAGTCATGTGCCACGCCCAGAGCATATCTTGAATCTGTATAGATGTTGGCACGTTTTCCTTCGGAAATTTTGCATGCTGAAGTCAGAGCCTGTAATTCAGCTTCTTGCGCAGACATTGCTGGCGGTAAGGATGATGATTTGATAACTTCATCTGTTGTGGTTACGGCATATCCTGTATGATATCTTCCTTCTTCATCAGCATATCTTGAACCGTCCACAAACAGGGTGAAATCTGGATCTGGTAATGGATTCTCATGCACAGTTGGTAGGTGCACTGTCTCCATTTTCATCTGTTCAAAACAGTCATGAGGTGTTTCAGGGTCATAATCATTCACTATGACCAGATCTTGAAATTCTTTTTCTAGGAAGTGGCGTGGCCATGCTTCCAGAAGGTCAGTTGTTGGGTATTTGACAATACCATTTTCCTGTAGCTGTTCTTCATCCATGGTGGCCCATAGCTTTGCCATGGGCCCAAGATCATTCCATGACCTTGTCTTCAACTTGGTAACAGGAATATGTGGGATAGCAGTATCCCAATGGCGGTAGAGGTAGTTGAGTTGTTGAGGTAGTTGGACCAAGACCATGCTATTGCCTTCAGAGTCACAATAGAAATCTTGAGCAGTGAGCTTTACATCAGTCCAGTGGTAAAGCTCATCTTCATAGCAAGGTTCAGGAGTAATGTTCGGCTTGTACCACATGGTACAGAAGGCGTAATCCGGGCCTTCACAAAGAGGTGTCTCATCTTCATAAAATGTCAAATGTGGATGCATGACTTTCTTGATACATCCACAGAGCAGGTAAATGTAGGTTTCATCCGTGATAAATCCATAATAGATACCCCCCTCAGGGAGTGGAAGAAGAGTGGACGGGTTAAGAACTTGACATCTTTGGATGGAAATGTTGTCAGGCAGAAGAAGATGGCACTGTAGGCGTAGGTGTCTGGCTGGAGACACGTGCTTGAGCTGGACTTGGTTGATGATGGCAGAAATGTCATGAGGGGCCAAAACAACCAGAGGGTGGCCAAGGACCAGGTCTGAGGTTCTTTCTATGAGCTCTCTTGCAGCAAAAACAGCCCTGAGACAGGAAGGAGTCCCTCTGGCCACAATGTCCAGTTGACATGAGAAATATCCAATAGGCCTCTGGCGGCCTCTTAAGTCATTAGTTTGGGTGAGAACTCCTGTTGCATGGCCTTGTCTTTCGGAGACAAATAATTTGAAAGGTTTGGTGTAATCAGGTAGGCCCAGGGCAGGAGCAGAAGCAATGGCACGTTTGAGAGCATTGAAATTGTCCAGAGCTTCATTGGTCAAACAGAATGGGTCAGACTTAAGAGCATCATAGAGAGGTTGCATAAGCAGAGAGGCTTCTGGGATCCATGCTCTGCAGTAGGAAATGAGGCCTAGGAAGGCATGAAGAGACTTTGAAGTCCTTGGAGGTGGAATGTCCAGTACGGCTCTTACCCGGTCCCGAGTAAGATGTCTGGTGCCTTGAGATAGACAATGTCCAAGGAAAATCACTGAAGGTTGGCAGAATTGCAGCTTGATGAGTGAAGCTTTGCATCCTTGTTCTGCCAAATAGGAAAGAAGGCTAATTGAACACTTTTCAGTAGTGGGTATATCATCTCCACAGAGCAGTAAATCATCCACATACTGGAGCAAAACAACTTCTGGGTGCTCAACTTGCCATGGGTCAAGGATGGTACCCATGGCCTTTGCAAATTGACTTGGAGAATTTTGTGCCCCTTGGGGCATGACAGTCCAGGTATACTGTTGCATCTCATGAGTGAAAGCAAACAGGTATTGACAGGAAGGGTCCAGTGGGACACTGAAAAAGGCATTGGCCAGGTCAATGACTGTGAAAAATTTTGCAGATGGTGGGACTCCAGAGAGCAGAGTATGGGGATTTGGTACAAGAGGGGTGTCCAGGACGGTAGCTTCATTGACAGCACGGAGATCCTGAACCATCCTGTACTTCTCTGGCTCACCTTTTGGAGTTTTCTTTTTCACAGGAAATAATGGGGTGTTGCATTCAGATTTACATTTTACCAGGGCACCCTTCTCCAGGAGTGCCTTGATGTGGATAGAAATGGCAGCAGCCTGTGCTGGTTTTAATGGATATTGTGGCTTTCTTGGTAACTTAGCTCCTGGAATAAGCTTTACCACCACAGGGGGAACATTTAGGTGACCTATGTCCTCTGGGCCTGAGGACCATAACTTGGCGGGCACCTGTGTTTTTAATACCTCTGGGAAATTGGACCTTAATTCTGCTGCTTCCTCACGGGGCTTTTCCAAATGCAGCATCAGAGGCAAGGAGCACAAGGCTGAGGTGTCTGATTCAGATAGAGGTGTAGACATTTCTACCTGCCCATCTGGGGTGAAGGTGATGGATGCTTGCAGGCGTGAGAGAACATCAGCACCTAACAGGTTAATTGGGCAAGTGGAGGATACCACAAAGCGAGCAAGCAGGCTAGAGCCAACTCGTAGTGGAGTTGTTAAAGGGCTGTGTCTTGGCTGGCCATCCACTCCAACACAAGAGACATCAATATTGGACAGGAAAGATGGGTCTGGCAGGTCTTGTTCTCTCAGAACACTACGGGCTGCACCTGTGTCAACAAGAAATGTGGTTGGTTGGCCCTCAATGGGTAAAGTCACTGTAGCAAGTGGCCCCCCCTTATCCCCTGTAGACACTGCCATAACAGGGGTTAATGACACAGGCTTGCCAATTTCCTAATCATCTGGTTCCTCAATTATCGGGACCTCCTTCTCGGCCTTGGGGGCCAGGGCAGGCCTGGATGGCTTTCTTGGCTCTCTCTTGGGTTCTGGGCAATCACTTTTAAAATGCCCTTTTACCTTGCAATTAAAACAAACACCATCCTCTGGTCTGGTACCCTTGGGAATAGGGGTAGTGCGTGCCACCATAAGAGGAGCAGAGCTTGGCCTTCTGGGGGTCTGGGCAGACTCTAGGCCCCTAGCAACTAGGAGTAAAGTATCCAGGGGAACAACCTTATATTCAGGGCGGGCAGCAATAATTCCCTTGCGTATTGAGTCTTTAACACCTTGGACAAAAGCACCGGACAGCATTTGTGAATGAATCTTGTCAGTAAGATCAAACCCCAAATCTGTGAACATTTGGTACAGTCTTGCATGAAACCTTTCCACTGATTCTCCTTTATCTTGTATAACATCAGTAAGGCCAGCAGCCTGATCTGCAAGTTTATCCTTAGCCCATTCTCTTAATTGGTTGCAAAAAGTTACTCCGGAGGGGTAATCCACGTCACTGCTGAGTAGATCTGTACTGAGGTGTCGGGCCATGCTTGGCCAGTATGCATCCCCTGCTTTAATGGCACAAATACTCAGTAAATCACGCCATGCGGCGGAATAAGTCTTTTGAATTTGAACTACCCCTCGGTAAAAGGGCATAGGTTGCTTTTCTGGGTCAGGGAGTGATTTCATTAAAGCACTAGCTTGAGTGGGGTTAAAAGCAACATACTTAGGAGGGGCCCGTTCTCCCCGACCCTTGTGGCCGAAGGGATCATCGATAGAACGATGAGTTGGGGCTCCCGCAGCGACCTCCGATGAGACATGGGATACCCTGTCCTCCTCTTCGTCATCGAATTCTATGATGTTGGCTCTCTTACGTGGTGCAGGGCCCGCGTGAGGTGAAAGGATCGGGGGATGGGAAGGAGCCCCAGATGCAGGGGTGGCTAGCGAGTCATAACCTGGGGATAGGTAGTCACCGGGGATTACCGGCATCAGGGCTGAACTGGGGGCCGCCATATTGGAGGCGGGAAAAGGAGTTGCATTAGGATTAAGGGAAGAAGTGGCGGCCATGTTTGATATGAGTACATCCGGGGCAGACTGAGCCGGACTGGGCATGACCGGAACCTGAGGAGTGGCTTGGGGAAAGGGAGGGTAACCGGGGTAGGGCAGGGCCATGGGATATGGGAAGGGGTAGGGCCAGGCAGGGGAGGGCAGAAGAGTAGGGTGGGTAGTTACATTTAAGGAGGTAGGGTATTGGACTGGGGTGGAGCCGGTTATGGGAGGAGACAGGACGGGATTGGTAGGGATGGGTGCAGAAGGAGGAGTCGGAGCAAGGGAGGGAGGGGTAGTTAGTTGGGCGGATGCTGATGGGAGGGGATTAGCTACGGAGAGGGATTGCAGGGAGGAAATGGCAGATGAAATGTTAGGATTAGGCATGGAAGGTAGCGTGGGGATGGATGAGGATGAAGGGGGGACTGATGGGACTGTTAGAGACGGGGAAGGGGTAAAGAAAGATCCATCAGAATTCAGGACCGGGCAGACAGGGGAGGTAATGGGATGGGATTCGGGAGGATTGGGAGTGGGGAACATAGTCAGCTGGCTATCACCTACTGCTGACTGAACCTTGGGGATAGACATCCCCTGGGCGCCATTTTGGGGCGCTGGCTGAGGGTAAACCCCAGCAACACAATTCTTATGATACACAAACAATTTCACACCTTTGTGATTTATCTCTTCCTCAACCCAACCTTCTAACTGAATAGCCTTCGCTACTCTGTACCATGCTTCAGCAGTCTTTAATAAATCATTATCTGTAAGCTTGCCTTTCATTTCTGTCAGTAACTTGCGCCAACTTTCTGGTTGTAATCTTCCACATGTCGGTACAGCAATTTTACATACTTTTGCAATCCTTTCAACACCTTTAACCATCTCCTCACCCTCTCTGTTCTCTACTAAATCACATGCTAACCAGCCCTTACTGGGCTTATCTAAATCCTGTCCCATAGTCCTCCTACCCCTACACCAGCGTCCCAGATATAGAGAGAGAGAGAGAGAATTGAACAGGAACGTCTACAATGCTCGACTGCCACCCGAGAACCGTGGGACTTTCACGGGTGCGTCTTCCCAAAACGTAGACAAGTCACTGAATCCGCCTACCCGGGGTGGTAGACACGGATTGGAGCGAGGTGAGAAGTGTGTGACCAATCACTTCTCTTTTAAGAGAAATGGGAGTGGATAGTATAATAATATAGGAAGTGTAGAAAAGATGAAAGGCAAGGAAAATCCTTAGAGACAGACACAGGAGTTCATGAGACTCCTCATTAAACAAACAAGACAACAATACAGTTGAAATACAGTGCATGCATCACAGTTCAAATGAAATCAACAGTAATTCCTTTCCTTTACTCGTGTGCTTACTCCAAAGTCACCTCCCTCAATCCCGTAGTGTCTCCGCTCGGAGAACAACTTTCGTAAGTCTCACTACCAGCGGCCACGGAAAACAACTGACACCGGTCCGAGTTCCGTCAGCCTCCCTCTGCACAGTAGCCCACAAGAATGTGGCCACCTCTATCCTCACTCCCGTAGTGCCCCTATAAAACCCACGTATAAGTCTCACTACCACGTGATGCGGAAAACAAGCAATGCCCACTTGAATTCCCCCAGGAAACAGAGTCCCCTGCCACAAGACTAAGCCCCCCTCACAAATAAACAGAAAACTGGAATTCCACCAGCCCCAGCGCTCAGGGTTGTGGTTACCAAAGAAAACCGGAATCCCCCCAGCCGAAGCTGTGGGTTACCAAAACCGGACTCCCCCCAGCCGAAGCTGTGGGTTACCAAAACCGGACTCCCCCCAGCCGAAGCTGTGGGTTACCAAAACCGGACTCCCCCCAGCCGAAGCTGTGGGTTACCAAAACCGGACTCCCCCCAGCCGAAGCTGTGGGTTACCAAAACCGGACTCCCCCCAGCCGAAGCTGTGGGTTACCAAAAACCGGACTCCCCCCAGCCGAAGCTGTGGGTTACCAAAAAGCTAGCTAGGCTGTAAAACAGGCAACAGAAGACCCAGGCAAATCCCCTCAGGTCCACCCCCCTTTATCCCAAAAAGGGGTAAAATACAAACAGATAGACTAACAAACTGAAGACCCAGGCAAATCCCCTCAGGTCCACCCCCCTTTATCCCAAAAAGGGGAAAACAAGCAAGACAGAGAACCCCAGGCAAATCCCCCGCAGGTCCACCCCCCTTTATCTCAAAATGGGGAAACAGGCAAACAATTCAAACACACCCAGGCAACAGATAGACTAAAATGCAGGTAAACAAGTGAGTAACGAGGCACCGGGCAAGATATTACCTGTCTTTGATGTCCTCCCGGGAAGCAGTCACAGACACGTGGACGGGTCAATCAAAGGGGCCGGAACATACCGGTGGCTCTGCAGAAGTCTCTACCGTGTACCTGGAGGTGATCAATCTCCTTTCCTTCCCCCCGGATTCCTCCGTCCAACCGCGTCTTCCTTAGGACGGCTCACCGGCCGGACATAGCCCGATGCCCCATGTTGGGCGCCAAGTTGTTATGGTACTTTTTAGCAGTAAACCAAAATGTTTAAATGTCTATCTGTTCCTGTCCAAATTAATGAAATTGAATTGCGTATATACGCTGAAGTAATTAAGTCTGACACACAAGGTTCAGGTTAAAATAACTTCGAGAAAATTTATTGGCAAGTGATTAAAAAGCGGGCGCGCAGGCCCTTTTAAGAGGCATTTTGCGTCATCATTGATTATTAGAATATCAGCAAATAAACATCATTAATTGGATTAATTGTTAAGTGTCGGGATTAGTGTCCACCTATCAATATTACTAATTGGCTCAAAAACTAAGTGGTTAGTCCCGTGCCCACCCACCAAGAGGTGGGATTGTTCTGGACACGGGTGGGGACAAGGGGGTCTTGAAAGTCATTTTACACGGTCAGTGATCTCAGGCCTCGTGGCCAGGTGCAAGGTCTCTTATGAATAGAACATTTCATTACTACTGTGTTCTCATGGCCTTCAAATTATACTATGTTGCAAGTTAAGGAAAAGTCAGCAATTCCTGTGTTAATCATGTCTTTATAGAAAATACAGTCTTTGTCTATTGTATTAGATGTGCTGGGAAATTCTGTCATGTAAGGTAGTTTTAAAATGAACAAGTTAGGTTATGAGGACAAAATGGAGGATTGAAGAAGTCAGGTTAGGAGGACAAAATGGAGGATTGTCACAGTATGAAGTTAAAATGGAGTTAGTGCAATAATTCAATACAAGTACAATAAAGATTTTTAATAATCCCACATCACTACCACCCTGCATGTTTATTTCCAGAGCTTCCTGCTATACACTGAAGTCTGGTTACCACGCTGGCTGTGCAGATACGCTTGTAAGTGCAATGTTGTGCAATAAATTTGTCATTTTTTAATACCACGTGCACTATACTCTTTACTTTTTTTTTGCACTATCCTGAGCCATCACAAAGATTCCTCTGAAGACGATTCATCTACACTTCCTGACCCTATTTGAAAGGGGGATATGTCTTATTATTTATCTATCTACTGAGTTCTCTACCACCCTCACCCTGACACTTTTATTGAACATACTGCACTACATATATTTTTATTTATTTTGCAGAATATCTTTTAACTATTTATCAGGTTGTATATAACCTTTATTATTCACCTATTTGGCGGTTTTTTTATATATAAATAAATATATATATATAATCTCATTAAGCTCTTTTTTGATTTTTCTTTTTTTTTGGTTTTTACTTAACTCTGAGTGTCTATAAAAGAACACTTTTTCCATAAAGGCTTATCTGTGTTTTGGGAGCATATAGTGAACTGCTGTTTGTGTACTTTTAAATATTGAACTGGGAATAAGCTACAAATATTCATATTTGCTCTCCCTACAAAGTAATCATTTTTGGGAGACGGTAGCATCCAAGAACTATATTTGACAGTTTTGCCTTTAGTCTGACACCATTTAGTTGCAGGCATCGATATACCACATCATTTTAAACCCTGACTTTTACAGTTACTTATAGTAATGATTCAAAAACTGGTGGGTGAGTTTTGTGAAACTAGAATCCAGGGCAACCTGCATGCTTCTTATTGAATGGCTATAAACTGGTGTGCATATAAAAAGTTCCTTGCTCGTAGTGTCTCAAAGAGAAGCATATGTTAAGGGTTATAAGTAGTTTTATCTTCCCCAGGGTGTATTGACTGTCTAGAGAAATATGTTGCACGACCATATAGCGCATAAACATGACCTGCTGGGGAGAATGAGTGTAGTCAATGTAAAGTCAGGTCCATAAATATTGGGACATCGACACTATTCTAATCTTTTTGGCTCTATACACCACCACCACAATGGATTTGAAATGAACAAGATGTGCTTTAACTGCAGACTTTCACCTTTAATTCGAGGGTATTTACATCCAAATCAGGTGAACGGTGTAGGAATTACAACAGTTTGTATATGTGCCTCCCACTTTTCAAGGGACCAAAAGTAATGGGACAATTGGCTGCTCAGCTGTTCCATGGCCAGGTGTGTGTTATTCCCTCATTATCCCATTTACAAGGAGCAGATAAAAGGTCCAGAGTTCATTTCAAGTGTGCTATTTGCATTTGGAATCTATTGCTGTCAACTCTCAATATGAGATCCAAAGAGCTGGCACGATCATTGAAGCAAGCCATCATTAGGCTGGAAAACCAAACCCATCAGAGAGATAGCAAAAACATTAGGTGTGGCCAAATCAACTGTTTGGAACATCCTTAAAAAGAGAGAACGCACCGGTGAGCTCCGCAACACCAAAAGACCCGGAAGACCATGGAAAACAACTGTGGTGGATGACCAAAGAATTCTTTCCCTGGTGAAGAAAACACCCTTCACAACAGTTGGCAAGATTACGAACACTCTCCAGGAGGTAGGTGTATGTGTGTCAAAGTCAACAATCAAGAGAAGACTTCACCAGAGTGAATACAGATGGTTCACCACAATATATAAACCATTGGTGAGCCTCAAAAACAGGAAGGCCAGATTAGAGTTTGCCAAACAACATCTAAAAAAGCCTTCACAGTTCTGGAACAACATCCTATGGACAGATGAGACCAAGATCAACTTGTACCAGAGTGATGGGAAGAGAAGAGTATGGAGAAGGAAAGGAACTGCTCATGATCCAAAGCATACCACCTCATCAGTGAAGCGTGGTGGTAGTGTCATGGGCATGTATGGCTGTAAATGGAACTGGTTCTCTTGTATTTATTGATGTGACTGCTGACAAAAGCAGCAGGATGAATTCTAAAGTGTTTCGGGCAATATTATCTGCTCATATTCAGCCAAATGCTTCAGAACTCATTTAAGGGAAAGAAGTGGAATGTTATGCAATGGCCAAGTCAATCACCTGACCTGAATCTGATTGAGCATGCATTTCACTTGATGAAGACAAAACTGAAGGGAAAATACCCCAAGAACAAGCAGGAACTGAAGACAGTTGCAGTAGAGGCCTGGCAGAGCATCACCAGGGATGAAACCCAGCGTCTGGTGATGTCTATGCATTCCAGACTTCAAGCTGTAATTGACTGCAAAGGACGTGCAACCAAGTATTAAAAAGTGAAAGTTTGATTTATGACTGTTAATCTGTCCCATTACTTTTGGTCCCTTAAAAAGTGGGAGGCACATATACAAACTGTTGTAATTCCTACACCGTTCACCTGATTTGGATGTAAATACCCTCAAATTAAAGCTGAAAGTCTGCAGTTAAAGCACATCTTGTTTGTTTCATTTCAAACCCATTTTGTTGGTGTATAGAGCCAAAAAGATTAGAATTGTGTTGATGTCCCAATATTTATGGACCTGACTGTATAAGGAAAGCAAACCTCTGTGTAGACATTTAACATGTTAAACAAGGATGTGACTTTGTATCACCCAAGATCCGGTCAGGGAGTGGCCTGAACTTGCTGAAGGGGTGATCCACACACTCTACCAATGGACCACCATAGCCACTCTCCATGCAGAATGCTAGACAAAATGGTCCAAAGCAAACCTAACACTCACACGCATTACACAATAGTACACACAGACACACACACACTCTATAGGAAGAGGGTGAAAAATACATTAATATTCACTATTATTCACCTTTTTATAAATATGAATAGAACACTTAAAGCTAAATATTTTGACTGTAGTTCTATTTGACAGATTTTACAGATTGGCTTTTTTTTTTTTGTTTCAATTTTTCCATCTGGATTCCATTAGCAACAATTCAGAATTTATTGAATAACCCTGTCAATGTCCATGGCTTTAGGAATCTGAAATTTTGTGTGTCAGGACAAGTAGACTGGGTTACCATTTTAGTCCCTTGGACAACCAGACCTTTATTTAATACATTGTATTGGGTCTGTTATCATTTCAGACACATATTACAGTCATAGAATAATATGCAGATGGATGGTAAACGAGAACGTAGTAGAATATGACCACAGACACTCCAAATTTGTTTTAAATTTATAAAAACATTTAAAATCAAAGTAAAATAAAAACTAATACATTCACTATTTAGAACAATTGACCAACTTCCTGCTCGTCCATCCACAACTTCACCACCCCACGAGGGAAGAGTCTCCCAACATTAAAGAAGTTTGAAGGGGTTATGACTGACAAGTTACTCATTAATTTATGTCTCAATTAGTGAGCCTGAACATTATTCTAAATATTGTTATACTCCTGAGATATTGTTGAACTGTGTGTTTCCTCACAGTAAAACAGGATGATAATAAACAGTAAAAATGCAGTTTTTGAGTGAATAACGCCCCCCAAAAAAAATGAACACCAAATTTGGCCAGTTTGTGAGAGAGGTACTACTAAAAAAAATAACTATGCATACACCTTTTGGAATACCCTGGGGTTTACCTACTTCTGAAAATTAAAATTTTCATTCCCAGGCTGCCATACTCCACATGAGGACATCCAACATCCGTAAAATCCAATTAGGAAAACACTGAATCAATGCTTTCCTATGGGGAGGGCCTAATGCGCTCGCTGCTCCGTACACTATAGAATACCTTTAAATTATATTTTTTATATAAATTGTTTATGTGAAATTAAAGCCCTATTTTTCCTGCACAAAATTATATATACGTGTGGGTGCACTTAATGCGAAAAAGGTAAATTTTGGTTGAACAAACATATAACTCAAATTCCAGGTTTTGTTTTGATTCACAACTTGGACAATTGCCTTCGTCCTTAAGGGATTAATAGGCAACTATTCAAAAGCTGGTTTTGGAGAAGTGACAGCTCTATGTGCATTTGAATATTACCAAAGAAATCAAAACAAGCCAATAAATCAATGTCTATTAATTGTATTAAGCATATTTGTATACATACACTGCAAATCGTCTGCAATTAGACTGCAACTTCATTTGCATATTTGTTCCCTTGATATTCTTATAAGAGCTTCAACAGTTATACCTGTGTTCATAAAAAAAAAAAGAAAAGCTAAAAATAAAAAACAAATTCTAGAAGTTAGGTGTATCTAGCATGTGTACGAATAGTCAACCACACCTATCCTCTACGTATGTGTAGTACATATCAAAGAAATGTGGTACAAGCATTCTTTACAACTAAATCATATATGAAAAAGAAAAGTGCAACTCTAAAAATTCAATCCCACTGGCAATATTCAGTTGTCCAAAAAAGGTAAATTAAACAATCTGCACATACTAAACGTGTTCTCTAAGTTAGAAAATAGCTGGCTCGCAGGGTATTATGACTGTGGGCAAGATAGGATATAAGATATTTTGTAGATGTGAAATGTTTTTCTAATTTACCATTAGTGTGGGTTTTTTTTTTTTAAACTCCAGCATCACAAAAAAAATATATATCTGTAATGTTGAGGTGTGTTTTAAACTTCTCATCTATTATTGGGCTCCTGAAATAAAGGGTTAACTTACTTGTAACCCAGCAGCAAGAAAGTCACTCACCACAGCTCCACTTAGCCCAGAGATCATAAGTACTACAGAGCTATGGGAAGTATTGCTTTCCACTTTGTGTTGTGGCACCAAGTTTTCAGGAAGAGAATCCGCCCGCCTGACAGTTACGAGGGTGCAACCTTTTCACTTTGCAATTTCTCTTAAATGTGGGCTTTATCGCCGTTAAGGTGGCATTGTACGCCCTAACGGTTCGCAGTGGTCCCCTTCAGCCAAGCATGTCATCGCAATCACATGACTGGATCTGCCGTTTGAATCACTGCCTTCAGGGGACTACATGAGTTGTCAGTCAGTCCCCTAAGTACTAAATAATAAAATATATATATATATATATATATATATATATATATATATATATATATATATATATATATATATATAAATATATCCATACAGTTGCAAGAAAAAGTATGTGAACCCTTTGGAATGATATGGATTTCTGCACAAATTGGTCATAAAATGTGACAATCACAGTCTGCTTAAACTAATAACACACAAAGAATAAAATTTTGCCATGTTTTTATTGAACACACCATGTAAACATTCACCGTGCAGATGGAAAAAGTATGTGAACCCTTGGATTTAATAACTGGTTGAACCTCCTTTGGCAGCAATAACTTCAACTAAAAGTTTCCTGTAGTTGCAGATCAGACGTGCACAACGGTCAGGAGTAATTCTTGACCATTCCTCTTTACAGAACTGTTTCAGTTCAGCAATGTTCTTGGGATGTCTGGTGTGGGGTCATTGTCCTGTTGCAACACCCATTTTTCTGTTGAGCTTCAGCTGGTAGACAGATGACCTTAAGTTCTCCTGCAAAATGTCTTGATAAACCTGGGAATTCATTTTTCATTCGATGATCGCAATCCGTCCAGGCCCTGACGCAGCAAAGCAGCCCCAAACCATGATGCCCCCACCACTATTCTTTACAGTTGGGATGAGGTTTTGATGTTGGTGTACTGTGCCTCTTTTTCACCACACATAGTGTTGTGCGTTTCTTCCAAACAACTCAACTTTGGTTTCATCTGTCCACAGAATATTTTGCCAGTACTGCTGTGGAACATCCATGTGCTCTTGTGCAAACTGTAAACGTGCAGCAATGTTTTGTTTGGACAGCAGTGGCTTCCTTTGTGGTATCCTCCCATGAAATCTATTCTTGTTTAGTGTTTTACGTATTGTAGATTCGCTAACAGGGATGTTAGCATTTGCCAGTGACTTTTGTAAGTGTTTAGCTGACACTCTAGGATTCTTCTTCACCTCATTGAGCAGTCTGCGCTGTGCTCTTGCAGTCATCTTTACAGGACGGCCACTCCTAGGAAGAGTAGCAGCAGTGCTGAACTTTCTCCATTTATAGAAAATTTGTCTTACCGTGGACTGATGAACAGCAAGGCTTTTGGAGATACTTTTATAACCCTTTCCAGCTTTATGCAAGTCAACAATTCTTAATCATAGGCCTTCTGAGAGCTCTTTTGTGCGAGGCATCATTCACATCAGGCAATGTTTCTTGTGAAAAGCAAGCCCAGAACTGGTGTGTGTTTTTTATAGGGAAGGGCAGCTGTAACCAACACCTCCAATCTCATCTCATTGATTGGACTCCAGTTGGCTGACATCTCACTCCAATTAGCTCTTGGAGATGTCATTAGTCTAGGGGTTCACATACTTTTTCCACTTGCACTGTGAATGTTTACATGGTGTGTTCAATAAAAACATGGCAACATTTCATTCTTTGTGTGTTATTAGTTTAAGCAGACTGTGATTGTCTATTGTTGTGACTTAGATGATGATCAGATCACATTTTATGACCAATTTGTGCAGAAATCTATATCATTCCAAAGGGTTCACATACCTTTTCTTGCAACTGTATATATATTAGTGTAATACAAAACATACTTAGATGAGTATTTTGTATATAATTGTAAAAAATATATATTAAAAAAACGTGTAATTTTATTCTTTGTGTATTTTTTAGTCAATCTTTATTTTAAGTTTTTCAAAAACAAACAAGACATAAAGAAATGTCCAAGGAATACGTTTTACACAAACATCGATAACATAGTTTAAGGATACACACTCGTCTCCCGATAGGGTCTATTGCAGTATATGGTACAATTGTGTGGGATAACCCCATTCGCTACTACATCTTCCTTACATTTAGCGGTGTAAGACCTAAATTCACATGGATAGTATATATCACAAGCATGACAGCATAACCGAGTGAGCATACAGAAGTGTCAAGTGGTAGTGTCAGCTTGGGACCATGGACAGCAGCGTTGGTGTCTCCCTGAGTTACCCAGTCATTTGTCTTCTCATCTGTCGTCACTGAGCTACTCCCTTCTGTCCTCCGTCTATATTGATTTCCTGTGCTGAAGGGGGATAGTTGTCAGTCCGTAACTGGTGTAACCTCATTGTGCTTGCTAAGTGCACCTTTGCGTAACAGGCAGTAGTCAACAGAGCGTGGGGGGAAGTGGGGCTTGCCGGTATGAAGGCTTGGTGGGGTGCAGTCAAAGCATCTTTTGCTATCATAGTTCCTGCCCTGCCAAGCATTAGAGCTGATCTATCTGTGGTACGCCTATTGGGTGGTCAGTGTGTGCTTGTGTTCAGATCTTGGGCAGTCTATCTCCTCTCATCGTTGGTGACTTTTGGCGATCAAGGGATTACCGGGCCCTCAGTTTGCCCCCAGTGTAGCATTAGTACGTGTGTTCCGTTTGGGTTCACTGTCACCTTTCCCCCCTTCGTTGCCAGTGGTCTTTGTGTATTTTGATATCAATATATAATTATAATTTGAGGGACCTGCCTGACAACCCAGGCAGAAAGTCCAGAGAATTTAATTTTCAAGCCCTATATTTGATCCTGTAACTTTCCAAAACACCATAAAACCTGTAAAAGGGGGATACTGTTATACTCATGAGACTTCGACGAACACAAATAAAAATGTTTTAAAACAGTAACATGTTTCATGATAATGATATCATCAGTGAAAGTGTAGTTTGTGTGTGAAAAATACAAAAAACGAAATAAATATGAATGCTAACTTTGGCCAGGGCTTGTGCCTAAGTGGCTACTAAAAAGACTGGACATACCCCATTTTGAATACCTTGGGCTATCTACTTTTGGTAATGGTATGCCAAGACTGGGGCAATTTTTCTGGGCTGCCATATGGTCTCAAAGGTAACATAGACCCAGCAAACAAAACTGGCAAATTTCAATGTGTAAAAACTGAAATGAGCAAACTTAATTTGATCCTGTAACTCTCCAAAACACAATTAGACCTGTATATGGAGCGAATTGTACCCATGGCACATCACAGCATACAAATATGTGTGTTTTATTGCAGTAAAAGCTAACAATATTCACAGTTAAAATGCCATGCAGAACTTGGGAAAATATTTTTATATAATAAAATTGTGTTCCATCTATAAACGTTTGATGTGCAATGAAAGCCCCTTTTCACCTGAACAAAATTATATATAATAAGTGTGGGTGCACTTAATATGAATGAATTAAAATATTATTTTAGACATGTAAAATTCCATTTTCAAAAAACATAGAATGTGCTGGCACTCTTCTACTGGCTGGTGCTGGTATTGGAGGTATTCCCCATAACAACCTCAAAATAATACAAAAAATCCATAAATTCAACACCGCACTCAATTATATAAATTTATGAAAAAAGAGTTGAGAGTCAATTAATGTATATGCAAAAAAGAAAAATGAAATTATACAAATTATGTACACCAATTCATGGGTAATATGTGAATCACTATAGTAATTTGATGATAACCTTATGAGTTCATTGATTTTACAGACTTCATAGTATATACATCCCAGAATATGTACAGTTATTTACAGTCTATATACACAATATAAATAGAGTTCGATAGTTCATTGATGTTCAAATGGATCCACCGTTAAATAGTTCTCTATGTTTAAAAAATTGTATATATAACACAGAAAAATTGAAAAGTTTAGAAAAAAATGAAAGAAAAAAAAAATATATATATATATGAAAAAGAGAAAAATATGGAAAAAGGAAAAAATGAGAGAAAAATTGATAACTGAATGTTCAATGTATATACAGAAAAAAAGTTGGTTGGATCTCACCAATTGAGGATTGCAATCCCAGACTTCAAATTATCCAATAGTAGTAGGATGTCCAGTAGTTGTTAATTAAGGTGTGACACCAAAGTCCCTTGTTCTGCAGACCCGGAAACCAGGGTAGACTCCTACAGTGGGTATTTCAAATATCAAAACTCCTTCTTGTGGCTAGGCTGTGCTGGGCATGTATAGCTGCTTGACTGCTCTCACTCACGTCCTGCTCAGTATGCCCATTCCATTTTCTTTTGCTTTTGCTTTGCTCAGAACTTGTACAATTGCCTGCAGCCTTAAGGGGTTAAAGCAAAGTCACATGATTTGTCTATTCGCTAAGAATGCACTAAATGAGAAAAGTCAACAGTTGTTTTTTGGAGATTTTAATATTGATTGGCTAAATCCTAAAAATAATAGTTCTTGCTTGCTGTTTAAGACTTTGCAGCTAACAATTAATTTCCTCCCCAATTTGCATAAACATTAAAAGCCATAACCAAACCTTGCTGGATTGGATTCTTTCCACTTCACCCAGGGATGTATTTACCACAAGGCAAACAAGGCATTTGCCTAGGGCGGCACTTTCAGGGGGGGCACCAAAAATGCCACCCCAATCCCCCAGACAAATGCCTTGTTTGCCTCGTGTTCTGGGGCTGTCCAACTTACTGTGAGTGATTGAGTACAGCTGCCAGTGTGTGTCTGTGAGTGAGAATGGGTGTGCCTGTGAGTGTGTGTCAGTGTGTGTATGTACATTTCATTCTTTGTGTGTTATTAGTTTAAGCAGACTGTGATTGTCTATTGTTGTGACTTAGATGATGATCAGATCACATTTTATGACCAATTTGTGCAGAAATCCAAAGGGTTCCAAAGGGTTCTCATACTTTTTCTTGCATCTTTATTTCTTACCTGTTCTATGTTAATTTGTGTACATATGTTGTATATTAATATTGATTTTTAATTGTATTGTACCCTATTGCAACGATGCAATGTTTTGTGGGCAGAAGACATACTTAAAACAAGAGAAATCTTAATGTATCCTTACTGGTATAATATTTTATAAATGAATACACATTATACAACTTATACTATAAATGGAATTTAGAAATGTGCTACTCTAAATATATTCCCTGGAACACGTTTAGTCGGACAGACTTGATAAGTGACTGGGAACATAGCGTAAGTGTGTAACCAGGAACAAGTTTAAAAGGACAGGATAGGTGTGTGACCAAGAATATATATTTAGGATATATTTATATGAACAGGGTATGTGAGTGACTGAGAACACATTTATATGGACAAAGTAAGTGTGTTTGTCAGAGAATATGAACTTATTGGGACAGGATTGGTGTGTGTCCAAGATAACATGTATTCCATCAGATGATATTTTGTGATTTTTTCACCTGTTTACTACATAATAAGGTATGTTACAAGCTTCTTATTAACCCTACGATCCATAGTTTTATAGTTGCATATAATTGTGCAGTACAAGTGTTCAAACACTACACATGTAGTTGTTAGTGAACCATAACTCTCTGAACCTTTGCCTCCAAAATAGACAACAAATGGCTGGCAAAGGCGCCTAGGAGCAAAGTTCTTCAACATCTAGACACACAGTGTTTGAATATGCATGTTGTCCACTAGATTAGAACATTTGCCTGATCATTATAAAATATATATATATTTTATTAAACTTGATATAAAGTTAGATGACCACATTGTAATCAATTGTGGAGAAGCTGAGAATCAGATTGGAGATGCTCATTAGCAGACTGGAGATGCTTTGCCTAGAAAAACTGACCTTAGCAGACAAACCTTTATTTACTGACACAATATTGTTGTATTGCGTCAGTGCTGTGGGGACGTTCTTAATGACGTGTAAGATATGCATGCTTATGTAATTGTGATATCAAAATCCACCTGTACACTAACCTTCATTTCAACTAGTTAATGTGCACAAGGTAATTAATTATGAAATGCAGAACTAGCATTTCTAGGAAATTTAAAGTAAGTCTGAGAAGGGATTTGTTGACCATATTTAGGCACAAATAGGATATATTAATATATATTTACCAGGAAATGCCTCAAATTACCATTATTTTTAAATTCGGTGGACCTTGATTCACAGGATTCTGCAAAAGTATAAAGACAGAGAAAATTCAGCTGCAAAATAAATACGAGCACACAAGCAAGATAAAAATAAGTAGTGAGTTAACGTTCAATCAAGATGAGATGAATTGTTAGGATCACAGTGAATGCTAACCGTTATAAATCTATACATAAAGTTTTTATTTATACATTTTTTTGGATGTAGAGTGTCAATGTGTGGATATAGAGGAGCACACCCTGTAATGTGTACTTTTCTTATTTTTAATGCTGCTATTACACCTACTACAACTGTCCCTCTTGCAAAGTCACAGTTTGTGATGCATACACCCTATAACAGTGATGGCAAACATTTTTGAGCTTGAATGCCCAAAACGCAATACAAACCAACTTTTTTTTCTTAAAAGTGCCAACACAGCATTAAACCTGAATACTGATGTCTAAGTTTAGAAAAAACAACTCGTACAGTCGTCCGAACTTATTAACATCTTTTGTTTTAAAAGAAGAACACAACAGAGAGTTCAATGATACAAACTGTTTTTTTTAACCCCTTAAGGACACATGACATGTGTGACATGTCATGATTCCCTTTTATTCCAGACGTTTGGTCCTTAAGGGGTTAAACATTAACTGGCTACTTAGACCCACACATACTCACAGATACACACTGACAATCACAGATACACACACACACACACTCACATATACTCATTGACACACACAGATACACACATATGTGGTGGAAGCTCGGGAGAAATTAAATTTAGTAGGCCGAGATTTCCACGTGGCATATGTGTAAATGTTGGTGTATCAGTTAGTCAGTTACACGTAGCTAAGATACAATCAACAGTGCACTGAGCAAGTGCAGGAATGCAGGAACTGAAAACACTTCCCCTCCTCCATTGTTCTGGGTGAGCCATGTGGTCTAACAGGTAAGGGAAGTTAGGCTTTGTTCAGCTGATTGGGTAAAGAGTATATGTGGGTAGAGTTAACTATAGGAGGAGCTATATGTCTATATTATGCATTTACACAGTCAGTTCTGGGCTCAGACTGTTTGTTGTGGTGACGCTAGTCCCTCTGAGCCCCGGTCGGTGAATCGAATAAAGAATCTCTTCCTTCCTGAAGAACCCTGTGTCCACTTCTCTGTGCTTGGCTTCCGTCAGTTTCTCCGGTATCACATACACATACCTAAACATACACATGGGCAAACACACAAATTGCAATTTACATTTGTTAACCATCCTCTGCTCCCATACCTTTTGTTTGCAGGGAGGTTAATTCTGCGGTCTGTATGCTGGGAGGAAGTAACAGTCACTTCCTCCCAGCACTCTCTGCAACATTAAAGGGGCCCGGTCTGCCAAAGGACTGCAGCACCCGACCGGGCCCCTGATGAGGTAGTCCCCCTATGGGAGCTGCACTAATTTCTCGGGAGGGACAATTGCCCCATTGTTCCCCCCTGGATCCGCCACTGCAGCTCAGCTCATTCCGGGACACTTAATTGTCCTGGAATGAGGGTGCCCGAGACTCGGGACAGACTCTCAAAACACTGGACTGTCCCTGTGGGCACCGTACCGCCGAGTGGCGACCTATAGCTGCATGCCCACAGAGAGGTATTGACGTGCTATAGGTTCACCATCGCTGCCCTATAAGCAGCGATGTATTTTCAGCAAGGTAAAAAAGGCACTTGCTTTTGGCGGCAAAAAACAGAAGGAGGGATGACAAGCTGCTATTCTCAGTCTGGTGAACTTTATATTTGTTGCCAATTAAAGCTTGAATTGTAGAAGAGGGTGAGACAGAGAGAAACTGCAGCAGGATGAGGAGTCTTTCTCCTAGAAAGCAAAAGCCAGCATGAACAGCAGTTGAGTAACCGCTGCACACCCCTCCAGATCTCCAGCTAGTGGAGCCTTCCAGCTCCTCTCCGAAATCAGCTTAATAGCTGACACGCCCCCTGGCAGATCACGCCCCCCACCAGACCATGCCCCTGGCAGACCATGTGGTAGCTCTCTATGGTTGTCTTAACTCCTTGATGTTTCTTTGCTTTGAAGGTATTGCCTGACTACACACACACTATATTGCTATATACATACACACACACACACACTCTCTCTCTTCCCTCCCCCCACCCCCACTCCCCCATATGGCTATCTCTATATGTAAACTGATCCTATATTTAATCACACACACTATATGGCGCTTTATATACACACAGACTATATATGGCTCTTAGTATATGTAAAATTATCACACACACATCCTCTCACACCAAAAACTTTTAATTGATCTTAAAATACACAATATGTGGTTATTTTATATTGTGTATTTTAAGATCAGTTAAACGTTTTTGGTTACTTACTGTGCCAATTCTCTTTTTATTGTATTTTTATGCACTTTTACTATTTTTATTTTCCTGGCTTTTTACTGTTGTTCCTGCACTTAAAGAAATCCCAGGTGGGGATCATACCACCAACGCTTTATTAATAGAGCAGTGTTTCTCCTCTACACTTGTAAGTATTATTTTAGTTACTCTTACTTACTCTTATCCAATTGAGAGCACTATTGTCGCCTCTTTTTATCCCTATTTGGAGACTTGGATGACAAGACGGTGTTGACAGAAGCACTCCCTTCTCATATCCCATAAGCGAGGATTGTATCGCTGTACACCCTTCACACCAGAGTTGGCCATAGCTCTTTTAAATGTGAGTTCTTTACCTTCTACTATTATTTTACTCTCTGGATTTTATATGTATTGCACTACTGGCTGCCCCTGTCTCCTTGTTTTTCTTATATGCGAATACCCTGAGACAGTAGCACGCACCCACTTCTACCAAAAAGTCTACTCATCTATATCCCATCAAGCACAGTCACTCTACTGAGACTCTTTTGGACTATTTTACACTATTTTATTTATTTATTTATTTATTTATTGTTTGTTTGTTATTGGCGCAACCCTACCCCATTTCTTTGTATTTTCCTATATGGCTTTTATTGTCTAATGTAATTCGGTTATAGTGCAAGCTTTATTGGTCATCTAAATTACTTTAGAGTGAAGCTTTATTGGTTATATTAATTACATTAGAGTGCAAGCTTTATTGGTTATCTGAATTACATTAGTGGGATGCTTACAGTAGAGGGATGCTTAAAGGGACACTATAGTCACCTGAACAACTTTAGCTTAATGAAGCAGTTTTGATGTATAGAACATGCCCCTGCAGCCTCACTGCTCAATCCTCTGCCATTTAGGAGTTAAATCCCTTTGTTTATGAACCCTAGTCAACCCTCCCTGTATGTGACTTGCACAGCCTTCCATAAACACTTCCTGTAAAGAGAGCCCTATTTAGGCTTTCTTTATTGCAAGTTCTGTTTAATTAAGATTTTCTTATCCCCTGCTATGTTAATAGCTTGCTAGACCCTGCAAGAGCCTCCTGTATGTGATTAAAGTTCAATTTAGAGATTGAGATACAATTATTTAAGGTAAATTACATCTGTTTGAAAGTGAAACCAGTTTTTTTTTCATGCAGACTCTGTCAATCATAGCCAGGGGAGGTGTGGCTAGGGCTGCTAAACAGAAACAAAGTGATTTAACTCCTAAATGACAGTGAATTGAGCAGTGAAATTGCAGGGGAATGATCTATACACGAAAACTGCTTTATTTAGCTAAAGTAATTTAGGTGACTACAGTGTTCCTTTAAGATTTCTGTCACTTTGTATCAGTAACATTGCTCCTGATGCATTTTGTGAGCTAGAAATTACACCTCTACTTTTCCAACGTGAATAACATTGATGTTACATCCCAGAACTCGCTAAGAGGCAGCGGCTCCAGAGTGAAGCGCTCTACAGGTCATTGGCAAGATATACCAGGGATATGCATTTAAAGTTCAGTGGCATGAAATACCAGATGGCACTGGCAAACTGTTTGTGGACATATATGGATGTGGCAAGTTGTTTGTGTGTACATATGTCACTGATACAGTGTTTGGGGACTGAAATAGCACTAATAAGCTGGTTGGGAATAAAGCTTGCACTGTATAGTTGTTTTGGGGCAAATATGGTACTGGTAACCTGTTTGATGGCAAAGATTGCTTTCACAAGCTGTTTGAGGTCAGAGATGAAGGTGGAGCTCCCTGGTTACCCTCTTGTACTGTCCTATATTATTAGATTTCTCACAGTGTCCAACTTTTTTCCCATATATAGTTTTGTACTTCATAACCTTAGGTGGCATTAAAGGAACTCTAAAGTGTTAAGAATATCAACTAGTATTCCTAACGCCTTAGTGACCCTGTCCCAAATTATTGTTGTCCCTCCATGTGTGCCATAAAAATAATAAAATAAAGGATTTGTCTGACAAGGGAATTTGATTTAGAATTTAGACATAAATCATTTTCTTCTACAATAAACTGATGTTTTCAGAAAATACATCCCCATGCGCAAACATAACCCCATTATTTTGTCACTAAGTAAACTTTATATATTAACAAAATGTTCTTCATGCTCTGTTTGTTATTTGTTGCTGTTTTTTTTCTCTTCTCTTATATTCTCAATTATGGAAACAATATAAAAATGTGTACTTAAAATAAAAAATACCCATGTCTCACATGCAGGAAATCCCTAAAAAGCCATGGAGAACATGGGTAAACACACAGAGATGGGTCTCAAAGAGGACCTCTGAAAGCCTTGAAAGATCATCCCACAGGTAAACAATAAAGAGGAGTTTACTTACCAGTCCTAATACCCTGGGATCTCAAATTACTGGTTAAGTCCACCTGTGGATCTTGAAAGGCCCAGCCTGTTCAAGGGAGTACAAGCCCCCGTCTAGGGACCTATGAAGATGTTCAAAGGTTCACCCTATGATCCATAACCTGCGTAATAAGCATAGGTTGTTGTCGTGTGTACAGCTTCCCAGTGATTTGGAAAGACTGTCTCCTTGATTACTGACATTTTACATCCTCCATTGCATTTTTTAAAAAACGTCAAATTGCTGCAAATGTCAGCAGCTCAGGAGATCAATGCAAACATAATTTTGAACAGAGTCATTAATAAGCTAACTGCAGGTGTGATAATCAGTAGTTTCACTCATTCTGTGTAATGTGTGAAACTTCAACTGGGGGATGAACTACTTAATCCCATATTATCTTGTTAGACAAAGATTTATCGGAATAAGAACCTGCCATATCGGGCAGAATGGAGGGGGATAACTCAGTCCCAAATGTGATCATCAGTGACGTTTTGGCATATCAAGAAGAAAATACAGTTCTTTTAGAATGGACCGTTATTTCCCTAATCATATAAACTGCAGAAATATGAATAAACTTTCTTATTTTCAAAAACTCTAATCTGGTTATGGACAAATGTAGACTCACCAGCCCAGAAGCAACACTATTGGATCAGGAACACAAACATATTACTGACACTATAGTGTTAGCACCACCATCTAGCTCCACTTGCCCCCCTTTCCCTCCTGAAGGTAGTAAAAAGCCTGAGGGGGATGATTATAGTCACCAGAACAAATACAAAAAGCTGTAATTGTTCTGGTGACTATAGTGTCCCTTTAAGGCTGGCAGAGCCTCAAAAGGTTATCCTTGGCTACCTCTGCTCTAATTACTCTAGCATATATTAAAATGGTCATTGTATGCATCATCGCCACTTCTTACTGAAGTGGTTGTGATGCAAAACCTCAGCCACCCTGGACAGATTGTCATTCTCTTTCCCCCCTCCCTCCCTTGTCACTCTCTCCCCCATCCCTCCCTTGTCACTCTCTTTCTCCCCCTCCCTCTCCACTCTCTATCTCCCTCCTCCCGCCCCACTCTCTTTCTCCCCCCTCCCTCCCTCCCCACTCTCTTTCTCCCTCCTCCCTCCCTCCCCACTCTCTTTCTCCCCCCTCCCCTTATCCCCTCCCTCCCTCCCTCCCCACTCTCTTTCTCCCCTCCCTCCCTTGTAACTCTCTTTCTCCCCCTCCCCCTCTCCACTCTCTTTCTCCCCCCTCCCTTCCTTGTCACTCTCTTTCTCCCCCTCCCCACTCTCTTTCTCCCCCTCCCCAGTCTCCACTCTTTTTCTCCCCCTCCTCACTCTCCACTCTCTTTCTCCCCCTCCCCACTCTCTACTCTCTTTCTCCCCCTCCCCACTCTCTTTCTCCCCCTTCCCCATTCTCTTTCTCCCCCCTCCCCACTCTCTTCCTCCCCCCTCCCTCCCTCCCCACTCCCCACTCTATTTCTCCCCCTCCCCACTCCCCACTCCCCACTCTCTTTCTCCCCCTCCCCACTCTCTTTCTCCCCCATCCCAACTATATTTCTCCCCCTCCCTCCCCACTCTCCTTCTCCCCCTTCCCTCCCTCCCCACTCTCTTTCTCCCCCTCCCTCCCCACTCTCTTTCTCCCCCTCCCCACTCTCTTTCTCCCTCCTCCCTCCCTCCCCACTCCCCACTCTCTTTCTCCCCCTCCCCACTCTCTTTCTCCCCACTCCCCACTCCCCACTCTCTTTCTCCCCCTCCCCACTCTCTTTCTCCCCACTCCCCACTCCCCACTCTCTTTCTCCCCCTCCCCACTCTCTTTCTCCCCCCTCCCCACTCTCTTTCTCCCCCCTCACTCCCCACTCTCTTTCTCCCCCTCCCCATTCTCTTTCTCCCCCCTCACTCCCCACTCTCTTTCTCCCCCTCCCTCCCCACTCCCCACTCTCTTTCTCCCCCTCCCCACTCTCTTTCTCCCCCCCTCCCTCCCTCCCCACTCTCTTTCTCCCCCTCCCCACTCTCTTTCTCCCCCCTCCCTCCCCACTCTCTTTCTCCCCCCTACCTCCCTCCCCACTCTCTTTCTCCCCCCTCCCTCCCTCCCCACTCCCCTTCTCCCCCTCCCTCTCCACTCTCCTTCTCCCCCTCCCTCCCTCCCTCCCTCCCTCCCCACTCCCCTTCTCCCACCTCCCTCCCTCCCCACTCTCTTTTTCCCCCTCCCTCCCTCCCCACTACCCACTCTCTTTCTCCCCCTCCCCACTCCCCACTCTCTTTCTCCCCACTCTCTTTCTCCCCCTCCCCACTCTCTTTCTCCCCCTTCCCTCCCTCCCCACTCTCTTTCTCCCCCCTCCCAACTATCTTTCTCCCCCTCCCTCCCTCCCCACTCTCTTTCTCCCCCTTCCCTCCCTCCCCACTCTCTTTCTCCCTCATCCCAACTATCTTTCTCCCCCTCCCTCCCTCCCCACTCTCTTTCTCCCCCTACCCTTCCCTCCCTCCCCACTCTCTTTCTCCCCCTCCCTCCCCACTATCTTTCTCCCCCTCCCCACTCTCTTTCTCCCTCCTCCCTCCCTCCCCACTCCCCACTCTCTTTCTCCCCCTCCCCACTCTCTTTCTCCCCACTCTCTTTCTCCCCCTCCCCACTCTCTTTCTCCCCCCTCACTCCCCACTCTCTTTCTCCCCCTCCCCATTCTCTTTCTCCCCCCTCCCTCCCCACTCTCTTTCTCCCCCTCCCTCCCTCCCCACTCTCTTTCTCCCCCTCCCCACTCTCTTTCTCCCCCCTCCCTCCCTCCCCACTCCCCTTCTCCCCCTCCCTCCCCACTCTCCTTCTCCCCCTCCCTCCCTCCCTCCCTCCCCACTCCCCTTCTCCCACCTCCCTCCCTCCCCACTCTCTTTTTCCCCCTCCCTCCCCACTCCCCACTCTCTTTCTCCCCCTCCCCACTCTCTTTCTCCCCCCTCCCTCCCTCCCCACTCTCTTTCTCCCCCTTCCCTCCCTCCCCACTCTCTTTCTCCCCCTCCCTCCCTACCCACTCTCTTTCTCCCCCTCCCCACTCTCTTTCTCCCCCTCCCTCCCCACTCCCCACTCTCTTTTTCCCCCTCCCCACTCTCTTTCTCCCCACTCCCCACTCTCTTTCTCCCCCTCCCCACTCTCTTTCTCCCCCCTCCCTCCTCTCCCCACTCTCCACTCTCTTTCTCCCCCTCCCCACTCTCTTTCTCACCCTTCCCTCCCCCCCACTCTCTTTCTCCCCCCTCCCTCCCTCCCTCCCTCCCCACTCTCTTTCTCCCCCCTCCCTCCCCACTCCCCTTCTCCCCCCTCCCTCCCTCCCCACTCTCTTTCTTCCCCTCCCTCCCTCCCCACTCTCTTTCTCCCCCCTCCCTCCCTCCCCACTCCCCTTCTCCCCCTCCCTCCCTCCCCACTCTCTTTCTCCCCCTCCCCACTCTCTTTCTCCCAACTCCCCACTCTCTTTCTCCCCCCACCTCTTTTGTACCTGCCTTTCAAGGTTCTACTGCAGCTATAAAGCAGTCATTTTGCTCTTCAGCAATGAACATATCTCCTCCAGTACTAGGAGCCCATTTTTCTGATCACACATACCTGGGCTCGTCATACTCTGGAGGCTTGAGTTGTATCCATGGTCCAGATTGATATAGACTGGAGATTTTTCTTAAGGACCAACAGGAGTATTAAGACCAATGAATCAAAAGGTAAAGCACTGAAGGAAGAAGCCTTCTGGATGAAGAGGTGATTTTTTTTTTAGGTCCCAGAACAAGAGCCGTTCCAGGGACAAGTTTCGCCTCTCTTCTGGTGCTAAGAGGAAAAGCACATGAAGGCCTACACTGGACCTAAGAGGGGCCAACAAGAGGCTAAATGTCAGAGTCTTTGGGATGGAGTCAATCAGATCCATATCTCAAGCAATCTGGACGGATCATTTCCTTACCTCTATATATCTCAAGGATGCTTACTTTCAGTCCAATCTGCAGAAGAAATCTTCGGCATTAGCTCAGAAGAGAACTTCCATGTTAGTGCCCTACCATTTGGCCTCAATGCGGCCCCAAGAATCTTTATACGGTACGTGCTTATAGTGTTATTGAGAGTCCAGAACTCCACCTGGTTCCATTATCTGGAGGATCTACTTCTGATAGCCTTAGACCCTCAAAAGTCCGGCACACAGAGGTATATAGTTCTTTCATAACTCCTAAAGTTTTGCTGCTTGATGAATATCAAGAAAACCAGTTTCAGACCAGCTCAGTGGTTGACATTCCCGAGTGGAAAATTCTATGCTCTGCTTTTCCCTATCTCGGGAACAGTTCCACAGATTGTAAAGGTTTTCTCTCCCAGTTTCTTCATTTCTGCTTGGTAACAGCAAGAAAATAGATGCAACTACTAGGAATCCTGACTTCCACCAGCAGACTTGCCAGATGGGCCCAATGGCATCTCTGGATTCCTTACAGATCCTTCCTATCTTGGTCTAACAAGAAAAAGATTATTGGAGCCAGACACATACTATGTCCCTATCAGTGGAGTTACACCTTACCATGGCAGCTGGAAGAGGGATTAGATCTCTGAGTTTCCAGTGAACAGAACCTCATTGGTCAATTATTAGCTTGAATTCCATTTTTTATAATATTGGTTGCACAGTGTTTGGACCATGTTGCATAATAGAGAGACAAGAAAGAAAATATTAGAAGTGGACAGAGCCCACATCCAAAATTCCTATAGGGTTACAGAGATATCAAAGGGCACGAACCCCACATAATAGTTAAAGCAAAAGAAAAAGACTAAAGTGAAATGGCTGTTCCACTAGAGATGGAAAAATTGGACATCCATTCCACCAAAAGATATCTCTAGATTATTAGAATAATTATTAGGTATAACCTTTATTAAGCCGCTTACAGACAAAACAAAATAAAGTGTAATAACAGTGAAACACTCATGAAAATACAAGTGAATTAAAAACTGGGTGATGATATCCCGGTCCCCACCAGGCGGGCTGCCCCGAACCCTACACCAACAGAATGGCACACTGACCACCATAAGAGACGAGGGGACGGGAGCGCCCAAGATGGCGGACAAGCGACAGCATCTTTCCCCCACACCCTGAGCCCTCCTGGGCTGAGAGCAAGATGGGGAGTACCCCAGAGGCGCTGGCCACATAAGCGGAGAGGGGCAAGACGACACCACAAGCGACCTGATCTACCTCCCTGCAACAACCCAAAAGGGCCGATCCTGGACCACGAAGGTTCCCAGGCTCGTGGCCTACGAGCGCCAGCTCTCCCACAGCTCCAGGGCAAGAGGGGATTCCCACATCCGAGACACTGGCACTACCCAGAAAAGACGGAACTCAAGCGAGAGGCCCAAACCTGGGAAGCAGCAGATAACCGGAGGTCACCAGGCCTGCAGTGACCAGACCAGCATTCTGGCACAAGCTCGAGGGATGAACCCCCTCATCGCCATCACAGCCCTAAGCGACTGTCTAGCTGTCTCCATCCACACCAGACAAGCAGGACTCTGCAAGGCAAGGCACCGAGGCCAGCATCTGATGAACCCCAGGGATGGTACGGACCTACCGAGCCAAGGCATCGGCTAACAGTGCCACATGCCCCCGAGCGAGGAACCGTGCCCCCTCAGGACTTACTGCTATACTGCTATACTGCTATATACTCACCCATTGATACCCAGGCAGATGATCTTGATAAGCTAATGTATAACAATGATTTATAAAGGCATCCAGTGATATCTTTTATCTAGGTTATAACAGCAACCTTTATATATGTTGTATTGGTAACCAGCGATATCTTACAAAATGTTAAAATTTAAATTTACACCAGTGATAACCTCCATACGCTTTATATTGGCACCAGCGATATCTCTCTGTATGCAACCTGTGACAACACATAACATGTTGCCATGTTTTCAATTACGGCAGCCTTAACATCAGCCATAACATAGCCTGCGTTTAACCATAGCAGCACGTTTAAGCCTGTAAACATACCAATCTGTAATTATTTTTGCCTGGAATTAATCTAAGTATAAACCTTACCAATGGAAGAGTACACTACACGTTAAGCAGGCTGCTAGCGCACAAGCGTGGCTCACTCCCCTTGTCATACCTTTCACCCTTTCCAAGCTATCTTTAACTTGTACTAATGGAACACTGACCAGTCTGATTACCTTCACTGTTTATAACTCAGCTTGTTTCCTATTCTGACTCCTAAAACATAAAATGTGCAAAGTTTTTAAATGCCATACAAATGTTCAGCAATGTCTATATTTTTTGCTTGCACCAGCTATTGTGGCAGTGCAAACATGTCTGTTATATCTGTGCACGAATAAAATAAAGATTAAAAAAAAAAAAAAAAAACATGTTGGGAGATCTCCTCACTTGATAACTACATCAAAAAAGAAATGATCCCTAGGGGCCTTAGAGTCCGCAATATCCCGACAACTTATAATGAGAACCCTGAGTTTATGAAACAGTGGGAGCTAGCAGCTGGAACATGCTCAATGAAATTTATGGCGATAATCTGTACCTTTGAAAAAGAGAAATTGGGCAACGTTAATCAAAAACTAGATGAAGAAATCGATAAGCTTAATTTGTTCAAAAGTGAAACTAATTTCTCAACTCTGGAAAACAAACTTAAAAATAACCTTGATAGATATCAAGACTCTATAAAATCTAGAAAACATCAAAAATATATGAGAGATTTAAAAGATTACCAATTGGGGAATGTATATAGGTTTCCTAATCGGCGTCTGAGAACCAACTCTGAAAATAATATGACTTCAGAATATGATTCCTCAGACACAGATTCCACTGCACAACACACATCCTCTGATCAACAACAAGCCCCCTCAACCCCTAATACTAGCAATCCCCATAGTATTCTTAAAAAAGGTGTACATTTTTTTGCGGAGGGTCAACAAGAAGACATCCCCAACTATCAGACACGCTACCAATCCAGAAACCCGGAAAGAGGAGGGGGGAGAGGGAGGACACGAAGGAGACGATACTAACCATGAATTCCAAGACACCACATCCCCCTACACAAAAACCACATGTGATTAACTTGTCTACGTACGAGCTAAATGAACATCACATTAGGGTATTAGAGAAGGGACTTTCCTTTGTACCAACACCTGTCTTTGACAAATTTACTTGGATCAAAGACTTACATCTGTTTGTACGTAAACTGGCCTTACACAAATATCATACTATTAGCGAAGAGAAAAAAGCAAGAGCTTGTGGTTTGTCATGTAAATATTTAGAACTAGTGAACACACTAGTATCACTCCTGGATGAGAGTGATGTCCAGTTGTCTACTGAGTATACCAAACTGAAACCAAAAAGCCGATTCACCCCTAACTTCTCCAGCTTTAGGAATTTGGATTTGTTTTTAGAAGCAGTGAAAAGTGAAATTGAGGGTATAGAGAGCAATTGTTTTGACTCTTTTCCTAACGACAACCTCTCTAGAATAGAGCAAACAGCTCTGAAGTCACTTAAAGAGAATGACCAGCTGGTCATTAAACCAGCAGACAAGGGAGGCAATGTGGTGGTTATGAATACACTTAATTATGAAAACATGGTACAGAGGGTCTTGGGAAATAACGACACCTATATGATGTTGAAGGCTGACCCTACAAATCTATTTCTAACTAAATATAAGGAGATATTGGATGATGGCCGCAGTGGGGGGTTGCTATCCAGGGACGAATACGAATTCATTCTGAATCGATGTTCCAGGATAGCAACCTTCTACTGCCTGCCTAAAATCCAAAAGAATGCACAATACCCACCTGGTCGTCCCATTGTCTCTGGTGTTGACAATCTAACACAGAATGGCAGTCTCTATATCAAAAAAATACTGAGACCTTTCGTTGAACAACTACCTTCGTACATTAGAGATACGAAACAGGCATTGTTTCTGTTTTTGAGTCTCCAGTTACCGACGTCAGCAAAGCTTTGCAGTTTGGACGTCGAGGCTCTATACTCCTCAATTCCCCATGAACGGGGTATTGAACATACAAAACATTTCTTGGATCAGAGAGGTCCAAATCATACCTCTCACACTAGTTTTGTATTAAAACTATTAGGCTACATTCTGTCTCATAATTACTTTCTATTTCATGACAAATTCTTTCACCAAATAAGGGGGACGGCAATGGGTACGGCGTGTGCACCCTCCTATGCCAATCTCCATCTAGGCTGGTGGGAGTCACAAGTCATGAAATCTAGTACCCTCTTGATCTACATACCAAAAATACGTACATGGTTTAGGTATATAGACAATATTTTTATTGTCTGGCTGGGTGAAGAAGAGGAATTTAATGAATTTGTCTCCTTATTGAATATGAATGAAGAGAATCTCAGATTTACAGCAGAATTTGGGGGACAAACACTGAATTTCCTGGATATAACCATCTCCATCAATGCGAATGGCTCTTTGAAAACAACTCTCTTCAAGAAGCCAATAACATCTAATGCATTTCTGAGATGGAACAGCTTTCATCCTAGGCCCTTAACCCCTTAAGGACCAAACTTCTGGAATAAAAGGGAATCATGACATGTCACACATGTCATGTGTCCTTAAGGGGTTAAAGCAGGGCATCCCGGTAGGACAATACTTGAGGGTACGTAGGAACTGTACGGATCTATCGGACTTCAAGATAAAAGCGGCTCTATTAAGACAACAATTTCGGGAAAAAGGCTACCCGAATAAATGCCTTAAAAAGGCATCTAAAAGAGCCCTTGAAATAGATAGAGATGACCTCATCTCAGATCAACCTAAACAAACACTGTTCGTATGATTGGAACCTTTGACACAGGATGGAATACAGTGAAAAAGTCAATTGAAAAATTTTGGCCTATACTCCTGAAGGATGTCCATCTTAAAGACGTCCTTAGTCCTAGAGCAACCATAACAGCACGCAGAGGTAAAAATCTCCGTGATATGTTGGTGCCACTTTTCAACTAAACAGAATAAAGCGACTTGGTTGGGCCGCAACCCCCCTTGTGGTTCATATGGGTGTGGTAGATGTGTTGCATGCAAATACATTCTACGGATTCAAAAAAAGTTCAAGATAGTGATGGACAACAGAGTTTTGAGATTACCCATTTTTTCAACTGCAACACAGCCGGATTGGTATACCTTCTTACCTGCAGTTGCAAAATGTTGTATGTGGGTAAAACCTTTAGACCGTTCAAGGAACGGATCAAAGAACTGTATGGAAACCCCAATCTCGAGGCATCTAAAAAACTTTCACGAGGGTGTCTCTAGTGAGATTAGGTTCTGCGGATTAGAATGGGTTAAACGTGATCAGAGACGAGGAGATTTTGACAAACTTCTACGTCAAAAAGAGTGTAGGTGGATATACAAACTTTAAACTCTTAGCCCAAAAGGCCTGAACGAAGGTTTTTCTTTCTCCCCCTACATCTAATCATCACTATAGGGTTTCTCTATAGTGTTTGATCTTTAATTGTCGTTTGGATACAGCCAGGGGCGTACCTAGAGCATTTGGCACCCGGGGCGGGTCCTATTTTTGGCACCCCCCTGCCCCCCCCCCCCCCCCCCCAAATTTAAATATAAAAACAACCAATTTTTTTTATGTATTTAGCACTAAGCAGTGTTTGTGTGTTTGAATGTATGCATGTATGCATGTACATATACACAAAACACAGTCACACACAGATACACATTGACACACATGCAGACATCGTGGCGACTCTAGGAACAATATATATGGGGGGGGCACATAAGATACCACAGTCAAAACAGGAGGGGGAGGGGGAGCAGTAAAACTTCTCACTAGGGGATGGGGTAATATGCTGCCATTGGCTGTCTGATGCCAGCATGCTGTGTTCTGCATGCTGGCATCTGACTACACATTTGCATATTATTCACATTAGCCACCCAGATTTCTTGTTGTGGGCTGGCTGACACCTCTTAATTGCAATCTTTGTTTAGCAGATAACTCCTCTATTTGCTATCCTTTGTGGGATTGCCATATTTAAGGACACCAAATAAGGTGCTATCTGCTAAACAGCACCCTCATTTGGTATCTTTAAATATGGAAATCTCACATACGGGCACCAATTCAGGGAATGATCTACTAAACAGATAAAGGATAAAAAAATGCCCTTTTCTTATTTTCAGTTGTTTAGCAGATAAATCCCTTATTTGTTATCCTTATGTGGGATTGCAATATTTAAGGACAGGAAATAAGGGAGCTATCTACTAAACACATACGCAGAGATACACACAATCACACATAATCACAGATTTACACAAACACAATCACTGACCCACAATCACATACACACACACAAATATTACATACATACACACATTTAATCATTAAGAGGTCCCCCATGCCTCCCTACCTTGCTCTAGAAGGGCTGGAGTGGATCCTCAGTCCCTGGTGGTCAGTGGTTGCTGCTGGGATCTCTGTGCTCTTTCTGCACAGGTCCATCGCACGCCCTGTAATGATGCCGAGGCCGCGATGACATCATATCCTGGCTGCCGGCTCACTGCAGGGCGAAGACTTCCTGGTTCCACGGAGCTTAGCCACACCTCTTTATGACACGGTCTCCCTATTTAATCCGACCGCACCAGCTGATCGACGCTGGATTATTGAACTACGTTCCGTACTCACGAACCGGCTACAACGTCGTTGTGAAAACCCTCTGTTACCGGACCGGACTGGAAGACTTCAAGTTCCCTTCACGTCTCCTCATCCACGACTAAAGCTGAACTCTCTCCATTCAGGATAACCGCCTCTGAGGAGATCTCGGGAACCAGTGTTCTATGTGCCGGAAGCTAAGTAAAACCTCTGTGATAAGCGTTGCATCTCAAAGCTGTTATTTCCTGTCTCCAAAGTCCTTCGATAAAACAAACCCGTTACAGCTAACTTCAACTCATACCTTATCTCAGTTAGCTGCATCTGTCTTGCTTCAGTTAAAGTCTATGGAACAGCTATTGTAACTTCTTATCACCTAAATTCATTAATACTACTAAGAGACTTTTCTGATTCAGTGTCTGCTAATTACTACCGTTTACTACTTAAAGCTACAGTGCCTATAATTGTGGACTTCAGTTATCGTTTACTACTTAAAGCTACAGTGCCTATAATTGTGGACTTCAGTTATCGTTTACTACTTAAAGCTACAGTGCCTCTAATTGTGGACTTCAGTTATCGTTTACTACTTAAAGCTACAGTGCCTATAATTGTGGACTTCAGTTATCGTTTACTACTTAAAGCTACAGTGCCTATAATTGTGGACTTCAGTTATCGTTTATTACTTAAAGCTACAGTACCTGTAAATTGGAATTAAAGTCAATACCTTTTACTTTTTATAATAAATATTCAAACTATAAGAAATCTGCAGTTGTGTTCCTTCATAACAAATGTTTAGACGTGACAGAATAATCCAGCCCTTGTAATGGAACCAGCAGATTTCGATTCTACGATAACTACGCTGAATCAAAGAGTTGATACACTAGCCCAAGGTGTGCAAGACCTGCAAGTTACTAACGAAAGAATTCTCACTTATGTCAGAGATCTACAAACTCATACTCCTCATACTATTCTGCACTCGGCTAGTGATCCTGCTGTATGTAACCCTGAAAAGTTCTCTGGAGATCGTTCAAAATACAGGGAGTTCCTCAACTCTTGCAAACTATTAATTGCTTTGAAACCTAGATCTTATCCTACAGAAAGAACTAAAGTTTGTTCGGTTATTTCCTTTCTAAGAGGTGAACCTATGTCATGGGCCCATTCCTTTCTGGAAAACGATGACCCCATCTTAGACTCACTAGATGAATTTTTTGAAGCCATGTCTCTTCTCTATGAAGATCCTAACAAACAAGCAACAGCTGATTTAACAATCAGAACACTACAGCAAAGACATAGACCCGTTGAAGATTACATTGCTGAATTTAAAAGATGGGCAGTAGAAACGCAATGGAATGACATCACATTGCGCAACCAATTTCGAATTGGTTTATCTGAAGCTGTAAAAGACGAACTATCTAGAACAGAACTCCCTACTACTTTGAACGCTCTAATTCACTTATCAATCAGCATTGACAGAAGATTAAGAGAAAGAAAGGCCGAAAAAGCCCTTTTACATTCTAAAGACCGCAAACCTTTCACTCCCTCAAAAGCTCCAGAAAAGACTTCCTTACCAAGTGAACCTATGGAAATAGGGGTAATAAGAAGTCCTCTCACTCCTGCAGAGAAGAACCGAAGACGTCAATTAAACCTATGCATGTATTGTGCCTCTCAAGATCATTTGGTTTCTGATTGTCCCTTATTAAAACGGACAAAGGCCGGTAGGCAAGCCTATACCTCTGCGATCTTCAGTGCACTCCCTTCTACACCGACCACTCCGTTCACTCCTATATCTCTTATACTACAGTGGGACAAGGTGAGAATTGTGACTGAAGCTATCATCGATTCTGGTGCAAATGGAGTATTCATCGATTCAACCTTTGTAACAAAGAATAAAATTCCTTGTGTTCGAAAAACCATTTCTGTTCCTATTAAGGTGATTGACGGCTCCTTTATCTCCTCGGGACCGATTCTTCATGAAACCATCCCTCTAAAGGTAACCACCAATCATATTCATACTGAATTTCTAGTATTTGATGTTATTCCATCACCTCTCTATCCCGTTATAATAGGGATCAACTGGTTAAGGAACCACAACCCTCAAATTTCTTGGTCTCCTTTCTCTCTCACCTTTAACTCACATTATTGTAAAGAAACATGTTTACAGCAAATTCCTATTCTTCAGATCTCCAAAGAACCAACTATACCTTCTTGTTATTCAGACTTTTCAGATGTATTCAGTAAAAAAGAAGCTGAAACGCTCCCACCTCATCGTTCCTACAATTGTCCTATAGACCTCATACCTGGTGCCCCAGTACCTTTTGGGCACATCTACCCTCTCTCTGAGGCTGAATTGCAAATTCTCAAAGAATATCTAGATGAAAACCTACGGAAAGGGTTCATTAGACCCTCTAGTTCACCTGCTGCCTCAAGTATGTTTTTTGTAAGAAACAAAGACCAGACTATACGTCCTATCATTGATTACAGAGCCTTAAACAAAATAACAGTTAAAAATCGTTATCCTCTTCCCCTCATCAATGAACTGGTTGAACGATTAAAAACTGCTACCATCTACACTAAGCTTGACCTTCGCGGGGCATATAATCTCATCAGGATAAAGGCTAATGATGAATGGAAAACTGCTTTCCGAACAAGATATGGCCTCTTTGAATATCTGGTGATGCCTTTTGGCCTCTGCAACGCCCCTGCAACTTTTCAACATTTCATAAATGATATCTTTAGAGACCTATTGGACGTCTGTGTCATCATTTATTTAGATGATATTCTCATATACTCCAACACTCCTGATGAACATAGAAAACATGTCAGATGGGTGTTATCCAGACTCAGAACTCACAAACTATTCGCTAAACCCGAAAAATTTATTTTTCACGTCAAAGAAATAACCTTCTTAGGTTATGTTATCTCCCCTCATTCAATAGGTATGGATAATTCAAAAGTCGATTGTATCATCAACTGGCCTGTTCCCTCTACAGTAAAAGAATTACAGCGATTTCTAGGGTTCGCCAACTTCTACAGAAAATTTATTAAAAACTATTCTGAGATAGCTCACCCACTCAATCAACTTAACAGTAAAAAACATCCCTTCAATTGGAACGAGAAGGTTCAAACTGCCTTCAATGAATTAAAAAGAAAGTTTACAACAGCTCCTATTCTTCAACTTCCAAATCCTTCATATCTTTATGTCCTTGAAACGGATGCTTCGGAAATTGCAATTGGAGCTGTCCTTTCTCAACACAAAACTCCTCAAGAACCTCTTCATCCTGTCGCCTTCTTCTCACGATCATTATCTCCTGCCGAAAAGAATTATCCTACAGGGGAAAAAGAATTATTAAGTATCAAAGTGGCTTTAGAAACCTGGAGACACCTTCTTGAAGGTGCTCAGAACTCTTTAATCATATATACTGACCATAAAAATCTCGAATATCTTCACTCCAATAAAACACTGTCTGCTCGACAAGTAAGATGGAATCTCTTTTTTTTCCCGGTTCAACTTCCAAATCGTCTTTAGACCTGGGTCTAGAAACAAAAAGGCTGATGCCCTTTCCAGGATCCATAAATACACTACAATTGAACCTCCTTCGCCTACAGTCATTGGAATCTTATCTTCTCTCATTGACGACATTAAAGATCTCAGTGAAGATGCTCTTGAACTTCCTAAATCAATTAAATTATCCAAGAAAAACTGTCTCTACTATTTTAAAGACCGGATTTATGTACCTCCCTCTTTCAGAATTAAAGTACTCGAATTTATTCATGATTCTCCTCTGGCAGGTCATCCAGGTATAAAAAAGACCCTTGAATTGTCTAAAAGATACTATTGGTGGCCTCGTCAAGACCAAACTATTGAATCTTATGTCAAATCTTGTTCTGTATGCCAAAGATCCAAACATGTCCATCATCAACCATTCGGTCAATTATTGAATTTACCGATTCCTGAACGACCTTGGCAATCCATTTCTATGGACTTCTTGGTGGAATTACCTCCTTCTCATCATCATACCACCATTTTAGTGGTAGTAGACCGCTTCACGAAAATGTCTCATTTTATTCCTTTAAAGAAGTTACCCTCATCCTCTGAACTTTCGAAAATATTTCTTGACAACATAGTTAAACTTCACGGACTGCCAGACGAAATCATTTCAGACCGAGGAACTCAATTTACCTCCAAATTCTGGAATGCATTATGTGCCACTCTTCATATCCAACGTAAACTATCATCTGCATATCATCCTCAAACAGATGGACAAACTGAAAGAGTCAACCAATGCTTAGAACAATATCTACGCTGTTATTGCTCTCACTTACAAGACGATTGGATAACATGGTTACCCATGGCAGAATTCGCATACAATAACTCTTTCCATACCAGCAGCAAAATGACTCCATTTTTATCCAATTATGGATTTCATCCTTCCTCATTTCCTGCTCAGACAGTTTCTTCATCTAATCTCTCCGATTCAAATCAAATCTCTCATATGTCCTCTTTATTCAAGAAATTGCATGAAAATCTAGAATTGGCCTCCTCCAATCAAAAGAAGTTTTTTGATACAAAAAGACAACCTTCACCCTCTTATAAAATCGGTGATCTTGTCTGGCTTTCCTCAAAGAACATCTCTACAAACCGTCCATCAAAGAAGTTAAGTTCCCTTTTTCTTGGTCCTTTTCCAATAATATCGGTTATCAACCGTAATGTTGTTAAATTGAAACTTCCACCTACTTTAAAGCTACATCCTGTTTTTCATGTGTCCTTGCTGAAGCCTCATCATCCTGACCCTTTCCAAAGAAATGTCACTACTTCTCCTGATCCCATATTGGTCCAGGGTGAAGAAGAATACGAAATTCAAAGTATACTGGATTCAAGGATCCATCGTGGCTCTTTACAATACCTCATCAGATGGAAAGGATATGGAATTGATGAAGATACATGGGAAAACTCCTCTGTCGTTCATGCTGACAAATTAATTTCCAAATTTCACAAGCGTTACCCTTCTAAACCAAGTCAATAGCACCCAGAGGTTGCTCATTAAGGAGGGGATACTGTCATGCCTTAATTATGGTATCCTCTTACTTCCTGGTTCCACGGAGCTTAGCCACACCTCTTTATGACACGGTCTCCCTATTTAATCCGACCGCACCAGCTGATCGACGCTGGATTATTGAACTACGTTCCGTACTCACGAACCGGCTACAACGTCGTTGTGAAAACCCTCTGTTACTGGACCGGACTGGAAGACTTCAAGTTCCCTTCACGTCTCCTCATCCACGACTAAAGCTGAACTCTCTCCATTCAGGATAACCGCCTCTGAGGAGATCTCGGGAACCAGTGTTCTATGTGCCGGAAGCTAAGTAAAACCTCTGTGATAAGCGTTGCATCTCAAAGCTGTTATTTCCTGTCTCCAAAGTCCTTCGATAAAACAAACCCGTTACAGCTAACTTCAACTCATACCTTATCTCAGTTAGCTGCATCTGTCTTGCTTCAGTTAAAGTCTATGGAACAGCTATTGTAACTTCTTATCACCTAAATTCATTAATACTACTAAGAGACTTTTCTGATTCAGTGTCTGCTAATTACTACCGTTTACTACTTAAAGCTACAGTGCCTATAATTGTGGACTTCAGTTATCGTTTACTACTTAAAGCTACAGTGCCTATAATTGTGGACTTCAGTTATCGTTTACTACTTAAAGCTACAGTGCCTCTAATTGTGGACTTCAGTTATCGTTTACTACTTAAAGCTACAGTGCCTATAATTGTGGACTTCAGTTATCGTTTACTACTTAAAGCTACAGTGCCTATAATTGTGGACTTCAGTTATCGTTTATTACTTAAAGCTACAGTACCTGTAAATTGGAATTAAAGTCAATGCCTTTTACTTTTTATAATAAATATTCAAACTATAAGAAATCTGCAGTTGTGTTCCTTCATAACAAATGTTTAGACGTGACACCATGATACACACTGACACAGAGCAGAATAGAGACTGTTCCCTGTCCACAGAGACCATGATGCACATTGACACAGAGCAGAATAGAGACCGGGGTCTAGTAGCGTGGACACCCAGCACAGGTCGTTCTCCTTCAGCCTTTTTATACGAGGGTCCCTCAACAGGCACGACAGCATGAAAGACCCCATTTGCACAAGGTTGGATGCCGAGCTACTCATTTCCCATTCCTCTTTCTCACACAGAGCAGAATAGGGACTGTTCCCCCTATATAGGGTCACTTGGCAGATATGGATTGACACCTGTCCTCAAAACCCCTGATACACACTGACACAGAGCAGAATAGAGACTGTTCCCCGTCCACAGAGACCATGATACACACTGACACAGAGCAGAATAGAGACTGTTACCCCTACATAGGGTCATTTGGCAGGTATGGATTGATTTGACACCTGTCCTCAAAACCCCTAATACACACTGACACAGAGCATAATAGGGACTGTTCCCCCTACATAGGGTCACTTGGCAGATATGGATTGACACCTGTCCTCAAAGCCCCTGATACACACTGACACAGAGCAGAACAGGGACTGTTCCCCCTACATAGGGTCACTTGGCAGATATGGATTGACACCTGTCCTCAAAGCCCATGATACACACTGACACAGAGCAGAATAGAGACTGTTCCCTGTCCACAGAGACCATGATACACACTGACACAGAGCAGAATAGAGACTGTTCCCCGTCCACAGAGACCCTGATACACACTGACACAGAGCAGAATAGAGACTGTTCCCCCTACATAGGGTCACTTGGCAGGTATGGATTGACACCTGTCCTCAAAGCCCATGATACACACTGGGGAGAGCTACTGTCCTCCCCAACCCCTGTGCGGTGGGTGGGGGCCATAAATCACAATGGGGGGACCTACTGTCCTCCCCCCCTCGGCCCCCACCACTGCGCGGTGGGTGGGGGCCATAAATCACAATGGGGGGGCCTACTTTCCTCCCCCCCGGCCCCCATGCCAGCGCGGTGGGTGGGGGGCATAAATCACAATGGGACGGACCTACTGATAGGAGTGGAGTATTGTTCATATCAGTTTAATACCTTCCGCGTCTCCTATCAGTGGAGGTGTATATGGCAGCCATTTTAGGAACCGCACACCTGGGACCCGAGCAAGGTCACCTCTTTCAACAGGCGACATGATTTGGCCCTGTAAAACTATCCTGGATATTCTCTACAATTTCTATGGATATGGCATTGATTTATGTAACAGGGAGATGGAAGAAGATGCTTGGTCGGTCCTCTTACTTGAAATTTGGGGCACTGCGCGGGCAAGCTAATGTGCCACCAGATAGGAGTGGTGAGTTTAGTAAATGTTCATATCAGTTTAATACCTTCCGCGTCTCCTATCAGTGGACATGTATATGGCAGCCATTTTAGGAACCGCACACCTGGGACCCGAGCAAGGTCACCTCTTTCAACAGGCGACATGATTTGGCCCTGTAAAACTATCCTGGATATTCTCTACAATTTCTATGGATATGGCATTGATTTATGTAACAGGGAGATGGAAGAAGATGCTTGGTCGGTCCTCTTACTTGAAATTTGGGGCACTGCGCGGGCAAGCTAATGTGCCACCAGATAGGAGTGGTGAGTTTAGTAAATGTTCATATCAGTTTAATACCTTCCGCGTCTCCTATCAGTGGACATGTATATGGCAGCCATTTTAGGAACCGCACACCTGGGACCCGAGCAAGGTCACCTCTTTCAACAGGCGACATGATTTGGCCCTGTAAAACTATCCTGGATATTCTCTACAATTTCTATGGATATGGCATTGATTTATGTAACAGGGAGATGGAAGAAGATGCTTGGTCGGTCCTCTTACTTGAAATTTGGGGCACTGCGCGGGCAAGCTAATGTGCCACCAGATAGGAGTGGTGAGTTTAGTAAATGTTCATATCAGTTTAATACCTTCCGCGTCTCCTATCAGTGGACGTGTATATGACAGCCATTTTAGGAACCGCACACCTGGGACCCGAGCAAGGTCACCTCTTTCAACAGGCGACATGATTTGGCCCTGTAAAACTATCCTGGATATTCTCTACAATTTCTATGGATATGGCATTGATTTATGTAACAGGGAGATGGAAGAAGATGCTTGGTCGGTCCTCTTACTTGAAATTTGGGGCACTGCGCGGGCAAGCTAATGTGCCACCAGATAGGAGTGGTGAGTTTAGTATTGTTCATATCAGTTTAATACCTTCCGCGTCTCCTATCAGTGGACGTGTATATGGCAGCCATTTTTAATTGTGGAATCACCTCCCCTTTTCAGGCCAAGGTGGGAAGATGCTTAGACCACTGGTATATTGGTGCCATCTTGGAGTATTTTTTTTTTGGTTGGTTTTTGAAGCCACAGTGCTGCACCAGTGGGCCTAAAAATTAGGCATGTACACATGCCTGAAAAATGTGGTATTGTTGCAGCTGTAGCAGCGGCCAGAAAAATTGATGTTTGTTTCACAGGCAGAAAGTGCCCTAAAACATGGCGGCTTGAACCCTAGTTGGTGGCGGATAAGTCACGCAAGTCAAACGTCATTCAGAGCTAAAATACAGCAGCGTGTGGACCATTTTTAGCCCAAGGCAGCTCATCTCATCAGGCCTTTTTTAATCGAATGTATCGCCCAGTGTCAGTCCCTTCGGGATCCATCCCTCATTCATCTTAATAAAGGTGAGGTAATCTAGACTTTTTTGACCTAGGCGACTTCTATTCTCAGTGACAATACCTCCTGCTGCACTGAAGGTCCTTTCTGACAGGACACTTGAAGCGGGGCAGGCCAGAAGTTCTATCGCAAATTGGGATAGCTCAGGCCACAGGTCAAGCCTGCACACCCAGTAGTCAAGGGGTTCATCGCTCCTCAGAGTGTCGATATCTGCAGTTAAGGCGAGGTAGTCTGCTACCTGTCGGTCGAGTCGCTCTCTGAGGGTGGATCCCGAAGGGCTGTGGCGATGCGTAGGACTTAAAAAGGTCCGCATGTCCTCCATCAACAACACGTCTTTAAAGCGTCCTGTCCTTGCCGGCGTGGTCGTGGGAGGAGGAGGATGACTTCCACCTCTCCCCCTGTTAGATTCCCGTTGTGCTGTGACATCACCCTTATACGCTGTGTAAAGCATACTTTTTAATTTATTTTGAAAATGCTGCATCCTTTCCGACTTGTTGTAATTCGGTAACATTTCCACCACTTTCTGCTTATACCGGGGGTCTAGTAGCGTGGACACCCAGTACAGGTCGTTCTCCTTCAGCCTTTTTATACGAGGGTCCCTCAACAGGCAGGACAGCATGAAAGACCCCATTTGCACAAGGTTGGATGCCGAGCTACTCATTTCCCTTTCCTCCTCCTCACTAATGTCATTGAAGGTATGTTCTTCCCCCCAGCCACGTACAACACCACGGGTACCAGATAGGTGACAACGAGCACCCTGGGATGCCTGTTGTGTTTGGTCTTGCTCCTCCTCCTCCTCCTCAAAGCCACATTCCTCCTCTGACTCCTCTTCCTCACAATCCACTTCCAGCGTTGCCGCAGGTCCAGCAAGCGATGCTGATAAGGCTGTTTCTGGTGGTGATGGTGACCACAACTCTTCCTCTTCCTCTTCACGCTCATCTACGGCCTGATCCAGCACTCTTCGCAGGGCACGCTCCAGGAAGAAAACAAATGGTATGATGTCGCTGATGGTGCCTTCGGTGCGACTGACTAGGTTTGTCACCTCCTCAAAAGGACGCATGAGCCTACAGGCATTGCGCATGAGCGTCCAGTAACGTGGCAAAAAAATTCCCAGCTCCCCAGAGGCTGTCCTAGCACCCCGGTCATACAAATATTCATTAACAGCTTTTTCTTGTTGGAGCAGGCGGTCGAACATTAGGAGTGTTGAATTCCAACGTGTAGGGCTGTCGCAAATCAAGCGCCTCACTGGCATGTTGTTTCGCCGCTGGATATCGGCAAAGTGAGCCATGGCCGTGTAGGAACGCCTGAAATGGCCACACACCTTACTGGCCTGCTTCAGGACGTCCTGTAAGCCTGTGTACTTATGCACAAAGCGTTGTACGATCAGATTACACACATGTGCCATGCACGCACATGTGTCAACTTGCCCAACTTCAATGCCGCTATCAAATTTTTGCCGTTGTCACACACCACTTTGCCGATATCCAGTTGCTGCGGAGTCAGCCACTTTTCCACCTGTGCGTTCAGGGCGGACAGGAGTGCTTGTCCGGTGTGACTCTCTGCTTTCAAGCAAGTCAAACCCAAGACGGCGTGACACTGCCGTATCCGGGATGTGGAATAGTACCTGGGGAGCTGGGGGGGTGCCGTTGATGTGGAGCAAGACGCAGCAGCACAAGAGGACTCAGCCAAGGAGGTTATGGAAGAGGATGGAGTAGGAGGAGTAGAGGAGGTGGCAGCAGGACTGCCTGCAAGTCGTGGCGGTGTCACCAACTCCTCTGCAATGCCACGCATTCCTTGCTTGTCAGCCGTCAGCAGGTTTACCCAATGCGCAGTGTAGGTGATATACCTGCCCTGACCATGCTTTGCAGACCAGGTATTAGTAGTCAGATGGACCCTTGCCCCAACACTGTGTGCCAGACATGCCATGACTTCCTTTTGCACAATCGAGTACAGGTTGGGGATTGCCTTTTGTGAAAAGAAATTCCGGCCGGGTACCTTCTACTGCGGTGTCCCAATAGCTAAAAAATTTTTGAACGCCTCAGACTCAACCAGATTGTATGGTAAAAGCTGGCGGGCTAATAGTTCGGACAAGCCAGCTGTCAGACGCTGGGCAAGGGGGTGACTTGGTGACATTGGCTTCTTACGCTCAAACATGTCCTTGACAGACACATGACTGTGGGCAGATGAGCGGGAACTGCTCAAGGCGGGAGACGGAGTGGCGGATGGTTGAGAGGGGGCAAGGAGGACAGCAGTGGTTGACGTGGCTGAAGATGCTGGACCAGGAGGAGGATGGCGGCTACGAGTAGGCGTGCTGCTTGTACTCATGTGTTGATCCCATAGGCGTTTGTGATGTGAGATCATGTGCCTACGCAAAGCAGTTGTACCTAGGTGGGTGTTGGACTTCCCACGACTCAGTTTCCTTTGGCACAGGTTGCAAATGGCATCGCTGTTGTCAGAGGCAGAAACACAAAAAAAATGCCACACTGCTGAGCTCTGCAATGACGGCATTCTGGTGGTGGACACAGCAACTGCTCTTCTATTACAGTGAAAAAAAATATTTTTTTTAATCTAAAGCTTAAGCTATTGTAAAAACAGATATGAGTGGTGGCACTGGGCAAGTGGGCACAGTATCCAATGTGAACCTCACACAGAAGCTGGCAGACAGGCAACTGCTCTTCTATTACAGTGGAAAAAAATTATTTATTTTAAATCTAAAGCTTAACCTATTGTAAAAACAGATATGAGTGGTGGCACTGGGCAAGTGGGCACAGTATCCAATGTGAACCTCACACAGAAGCTGGCAGGCAGGCAAGTGCTCTTCTATTACAGTGAAAAAAATATTTTTTTTTAATCTAAAGCTTAAGCTATTGTAAAAACAGATATGAGTGGTGGCACTGGGCAAGTGGGCACAGTATCCAATGTGAACCTCACACAGAAGCTGGCAGGCAGGCAACTGCTCTTCTATTACAGTGAAAAAAAAAATTTAATCTAAAGCTTAAGCTATTGTAAAAACAGATATGAGTGGTGGCACTGGGCAAGTGGGCACAGTATCCAATGTGAACCTCACACAGAAGCTGGCAGGCAGGCAGGCAACTGCTCTTCTATTACAGTGAAAAAAAAATATTTCTTTTAAATCTAAAGCTTAACCTATTGTAAAAACAGATATGAGTGGTGGCACTGGGCAAGTGGGCACAGTATCCAATGTGAACCTCACACAGAAGCTGGCAGGCAGGCAACTGCTCTTCTATTACAGTGAAAAAATTTATTTTTTTTTAATCTAAAGCTTAAGCTATTGTAAAAACAGATATGAGTGGTGGCACTGGGCAAGTGGGCACAGTATCCAATGTGAACCTCACACAGAAGCTGGCAGGCAGGCAACTGCTCTTCTATTACAGTGAAAAAAATAATTTATTTTAAATCTAAAGCTTAACTTATTGTAAAAACAGATATGAGTGGTGGCACTGGGCAAGTGGGCACAGTATCCAATGTGAACCTCACACAGAAGCTGGCAGGCAGGCACCTGCAATTACATTACACAGGGGAAAAAAAAAAAAGCAGCCTGATGTTCTAGCCCTAAAAAGGGCTTTTTGGGGTGCTGTCCTTACAGCAGAGATCAGATGAGTCCTTCAGTATTGTAGTGGACACTGAATACCCTAGCCTAGCTATCAATTTCCCTATCTAATCAGCAGCAGATAAACTTTCCCTCCTCTCACTAAGCATGCAGCTTCAGAATGAATCGAAAATGGATGCTGGGAGGGAGGTTGGAGGGTGTGGAAGGGACGGAGTGCTGCTGATTGGCTGGAATGTGTCTGCTGACCGAGAGGCACAGGGTCAAAGTTTGCCCAATGATGACGAATAGGGGGCGGATCGAACTGCGCATGTGTCCGCCCGCCGCGGCGAACGCGAACACGCTAAGTTCGCCGGGAACTGTTCGCGGGCGGACAGTTCGGTACATCACTAATATTGAGACATTCTCTCCACTGTTGTCTCCATCAAGCGAAAAACTAATTTTGTCTGTCATCAAGTTTATCTCCAAGATATCATAATCCTATAAGGAGACATTTGGATATCAGTAGCTAATATTGTGTATATATACATACATAGAAGCTGTTATTTGTTCACTGACCACACAGCTTCTTATGTACCACCACTCTATTTTAAATACAGAGTGGTAACATATGTATACACCCCCCTTCAGTCCACTCTAGACCCCTTTTTTACTTGCAACAATTTAGATAAATACTACATGACAGATTTACTGCACATGGATACTATTTACTTATTATAATTTGTATGCCTTACTAAAATCCATCAGAGTCTATGGGAATATATGTGGACTCACTTTTATAGCCGGATATCTATAAAGCCCTGCAGATTGTGGGAACCTCTTTCTAGAGGAGTGGGGTTTGTGTGATATTCGATCTATTATATACTGTACTATATACTGTACTTCTCACTCTAAACTTTATTTCGGATATCTTTGCCACTTCCATTACCTCCTGAGGGTATCCATATTGCATTTACCCAGTTTTTAATTCACTTGTATTTTCACGAGTGTTTCACTGTTATTACACTTTATTTTGTTTTGTCCGTAGGCGGCTTAATAAAGGTTATACCTAATAATTATTCGAATAATCTAGAGATATCTTTTGGTGGAATGGATGTCCAATTTTTCCATCTCTAGTGGAACAACCATTTCACTTTAGTCTTCTTCATGTTGCACAATATTTCCATTCATTTGTATGGAATTAAGAGTCATTTTCAAGGCTCTTCTCCACTTCAGAGGCTTGCTGAAGAACGAGTGGGTCAAAATTTGCTCAAATGTCAATGCAACTGTATCCTATATCTATCAAGATGGGTCTCACAGATACGTATTGATGGAATTCCAGCCCATAATGATCAGGGCACAGAAGAACAAACAGTGCCTCAGAATACAATGGCTGTTTGCTGGACCTGAATAACTGTGGACAAGGTGGATTGGCAACAATGTCCTGACGTATCCTCGGGGTCAATGCAGATTGTATGATACCCTACATAGATCTGATGGCCATTTCTTGGAACTAACAGGCCCAGAAGTATTTTTTACATGCTAGGACCAGAATGCTCAGGTTCAGGATACACTGACTCAAATTTAGAATTTTAGTCTGATGTACATATTTTCCTGTTTTCAACTTTCCTAAAAAGGCAATGCAAAAGGTGACAGTGGAAGACCGTGTCGACTCTAATTCCTATTTTGAATAAGATGTTTCTGGAACCTCCAAGGAAAATTCCAGTACGTCCAGACCTATAACAAGGCCCCATAACACACCAGGATCCTCAAGTACTGGTGTTGATGCGGGAGTCCAAATTAGTATAGGCATCCCTGAGATGGTCATTGAGATCCTCTTACAATCCTATACAGGCTTTACTAAGCTTGACATGCTTTTGTCTGTTGGAATTACTCCTCGTTCAGGCCTTGAAAGGTTCTGTGTTATAACACTCTAGAGGAGCACTTAGCTGCACTTTGCTTCATATAGGCATTGATTGAAATCATGCCTCCACTCAGTGTGGTGAAGCCAATATTTGACGTACCATTGGTCTCACGGGCCCTGACTGAACCATTATTCGAACCTCTAGAAGGAGCTTCCATGATGGTAGCACAGAAAGTGCTGGTGGCTGGTACCCAGGCAAGGAAAATGGGTGAACTCCAGGCTTGATCCTGTGAACCCCATTTCACTACTTTTCAACAGATATGGTCGTCTTGCATTTGTCACCTGAAGATCCTGCCTATGGTGAATGCTTATCTATGTCATTCTCTACCTGTACTGAAGGGTACCGATTGAGCGTTGATGCCCCTGGTGCTTTGCTTCATGTAAGCAACAATTGAACTCAAGCCTCCGCTGAGGGTGTTGAAAACAATATGTGACGTACCACTGGTCTCATGGACTCTGACTGAACCTCTAGCAGGAGCTTCCATGATGTTAGCACAGACGTTGCTGTTGCTGGTGACTGGTACCTCAGCAAGGTGAATGTGTGAACTCCAGGCTTGATCCTGTGTACCCCCATTCACTGAATTTCAACAGGATATGGTTGTCTTGCATGTAGCACCAGAGATCCTGCCTAAAGTGAGAGCCTTTCAATGCCATTCTCTACCTGTACCAAAGGATTTGGGGCATCCTCCACTAGTGCTGTTACAGCGTCTCGTGGGCTTCCATGGCAATGGTCTCTGCTGAAACTTTGTAAAGTTGGCATTTGGACCTCTTTGAACTAGTTTGTCTGGCATTTCATACTGTTCGTTAAAACAGTCTACGTTGCACAATTTGGTACTCAAGTACTTAACTCAGTTCATTCTTCTATCTATGTTGAATTATTCTGATTATTTGATTGGCTATTCTGTCCCTCCCTTTGTAAGCTTGGGTATTCCCCATGTGTATATGCTGCCATGATTAGCCAGGAAAGTGGAAAATTTATTCATACTTACCGTAATTTTCTTTTCCTGGCTATTATTCATGGCAGCATATACTTCCCACCCATTAATGTCTCTATTTATGTACTGTAGAGCTTGTAAACTGACTGAGGACCTTAGGGATGGAGCCTCCTTTTAAAACCTTGGTGGTTTTCCTGTCCTATCGGCTGTAGGGGAGGAGCTAACCCATGTTTATATGCTGCCATGAATAATAGCCAGGAAAAGAAAATTACGGTAAGTATGAATACATTTTCCACTATATATACATACTATATATATATATATATATATATTTATTTATTTATTTTGTATTTATTAACTTTATTTTTTATTTTACAACTTTTTTTTACTTTTTCCACAAGCAGGGGGACTGCCTGTCAGTTCAGGCAGTCCCCCGGCTGGCAGCACTATGGACACGTATTGCGAACATGTGATGCACTCCCTAAATAAGGCCACATATGTAAATCATCGTCACCTGCTGATGCAGGCTTTTTTTTTGTAGAAAAGAAAAATAGAGAGTTTTGTCCATGCATTGACTACAGAGCATTAAACAAGATTACCATTAAGAATGCCTATCCCATTCCCCTCATTTTCGAATTGTTTGACAGACTCCAGGGCGCGAAGATCTTTACTAAACTTGACCTCAGGAGTGCATATAATTTGATCAGGATTAAGGAAAATCGTGAGTGGAAGACGGCATTTAATACAAGTTGTTGGGACTATGAGTACCTTGTTATGCTCTCCGGGCTATGCAATGCCCCGTCCATATTCCTGGACTTAATTAATGATGTACTCAGAGATTATATCTACTCATTTGTCCTAGTTTACCTGGATGATATCCTTATTTGTTCCCCTGACCTTCAGACCCACCACAAAAATGTCAAACAGGTCTTGCAGACTTTACTGGAAAATGAACTTTATTGCAAACTGTAAAAATGCTTGTTTAATCAGACTGAAGTACAGTTTTTGGGGTATAACATTTCTGCCCCCGGGTTTCAGATGGACCCTAAGAAACTAGAGGCTGTTATACATTGGCCATTGCCTAGCGGACTAAAGGCCATCCAAAGGTTTATTGGGTTTGCAAACTATTACAGGAGATTTATCAAGGGGTTCTCTTCTGTAATCACCAATATGACACGTAAGGGGGTTAGTTGTACGGTATGGTCTAAGGAAGCTAGAGAAGCCTTTGAACTTCTTAAACAAAGGTTTGCTTCTGCCAACATATTAATACATCCTGACACCAGTAAACCCTTCATACTGCAGGGTGATGCCTCCGAAACTGGGGTGAGGGCTGTTCTTTCTCAAAGGGAGAGTCGGGATACCCCTTTGCATCCATGTGGGTACTTTTCTAGAAAGCTGTCTCCCGCTGAACGTAATTATGATATTGGCAACAGAGAATTGTTGGCCATTATCCTAGCGCTTAAAGAGTGGTGACATCTTTTGGAAGGTTTTAAGGATCCCCTTTTGATCATCACTGACCTGACTTATATAGGGGATGCTAAACGACTGTCTTCTAGACAGGCTAGATGGTCTTTATTTCTGTCTCGCTTTAACTTTCTTATAACTTACAGACCTGGTCCCAAGAATGTGAAGGCGATGCCTTATCTAGACAATTTGATACTGAATCTATGCAGGAACACAAGACATCCACAATTGTATCACCTGAGTGTATCATCGCTTCCATTGTTCTTTCACTGTCTTCTCCTTTGCTTGGTGCTATAATGGAGGCTCAGTCTCAGGCACCATGAAATAAACCACCAGATAAATTATTTGTTCCATTGCGTGAAAGTGTCAGGAGTACAAGTTGATCCAGCACGCAGTACTGTGTCACACCTAGGACTAAGGATAACGTATAACCAGACATTAGAATGGCCGGACTTAACGTCTCCATGAATAGTCAAAATACTTGCCGAGGTCAGGGACACAAATGTGACACAAAGATGAAGGAAAGCGAAAAGTCAAGGATACCAGATATCAGGAAGTCAAAACAAAGCCAAAGTCAAATACCAGAAAATCAAGTTCAGGAACGCACTCTCGGATAACCATAGGCATGAAACCACGACAGGGCTATGAGCAAGAGGAGAGTTGGGTTTAAATACCCCTTCTCTGGATCCGATTGGCTGTAACCGGTCTTTGACCCCAAAGGCAATTACCAGGTGTGCATGATTGCTACTCAGCTAAACCCTCCTGTGGATTTGATTGGCCAGGACCCCGGCCTTTGACCCCAAAAGTAATTACCAGGTTTCCATGTGCATGATTGCTGCTTAGCACAACTTTTCCTGTCAGGACGGTAATATTGCTTGGCACAACTTTTCCTGTCACGACAGTAAATGCCATTAACCACATTTTTATGTGTGGATGAATATGTGACAGAAAGAGAGAATGTCATGAGGGTATTCCACAACAACATGACTGCTGGACACAATAAATCCGTATCCACAATCATGAGATCATTTTGGTGGAATTCTCTCAGAAGTGATGTTAAGGAATATGTGCAGGCCTGTTCAGTTTGTGCAGTTTACAAGGTCCCTCATAAGCTTCCTTGTGGGTTTATGCAGCCACTTCCCGTACCTAATGTTCCATGGTCCCATTTGTCCATGGATTTCATCGTGGAACTTCCTAGTTCTAATGGCTATACCACCATTTTTTTGGGTAGTTGAATGTTTTTCTAAAATGGCTCATTTTGTTCCACTCAGGAAACTGCCTTCCTGTTAAGACCTGGTTCTTATTTTTGTACGAGAAATTGTCGGACTGCATGGCATTCCTCACAATATTGTTTCTGACAGAGGTTCTCAGTTTGTGTCTTGGTTTTGGAGGGCTTTCAATAAACAGTTGGGCATTTTCTTCATCATACCATCCCCAAACCAATGGCACAGGTGAGAGGGCTAATCAGTCATTAGAAGTGTATTTGTGTTGTTTTGTTAATAGCACTCAGGATAATTGGTCCGAATTACTACCCTGGGCCAAGTTTGCTAGGAACAATGCTAATCATAACTTTTCTGGACATAGTCCTTTCTTTGTGAATAATGGTCATCATTCTACTGTTCTGCCGGCTGTCTTTACCGACACGCTATTCCTGCTTTGGATGATCACCTTAATTCTACTTGTGATACTTGGACCAAACTGCGCCTGATCGGTTTAAATTGTATGCTGATAAACGGCAGGGTGCCAACCCTGTTTACCAAGTGGGTGAGAGGGTGTGGTTATCATTGCGTAACGTTAAATGAAAAGTTCCTAGTATGAAGTTTGCTCCCAGATTCCTTGGTTCCTTCCATATCATTAGAAAGATTAATCCTGTCTCCTATTCTTTACGTATTCCCAACACCTTTCATGTGTCCTTGCTCAAACCACTTATTTGCAATAGATATACTACTCACTGTATTCCCCTGGTATTCCCCCGGTGGTTGTTTCTGGCCAGGAGGAGTATGAGATCTCTTCCATACTCTTCCATACTCGATTCCAGATTTTCTCGTGGTTCATTGCAGTATTTGGTAGATTGGAGGGGGTATGGGCCTGCCGAGCATTCTTGTCTCTTTTCGCGCCAAATTTCCTCTCATGGCTGGTCCTGTCCACCCAGTAGGTGGTCTTCAGGTGGGGGGTAATGTAACATATTCATCTTCACCTTGCGACATCAATAATGATTGCCTTGCCAACAAGTGTGATAGTGCCGTTCAGCGGCCATGCATTGATATGTCTGACCCCTGCATCATGTTAATGGACGCCGGCCGATGCGGATGTACATTAATTATTAGCCCCACGTCCGCCCGCGGCATGGACGACGTCAGCGTGTGCGTGACATCACGCAAAGGACACGCACGCACGTTCTGGGGTCAGAGGCCGGTTACGGCCAATCGGACCCACAAGAGGGGTATTAAGCTCATCTATTTCTTCAGCTCATTGCCCTGTCGTGGTTTTCCTCAGTGGTTGTCCGAGAGTGCATTCCTGGTAGTTTGTTTGTGGTTATTGAATTTGGTTTTGTTTGATTTCCCTGTATTCTGGTATCCTTGACTTTTGGCTTTCCCTCATTATTGTGTCCCTTTCTGTGTCCCTGACCTCGGCAAGTATTCTGACTATTCTTTGGTATGTTAAGTCTGGCCATTCTAAGGCCCGGTAAGACGTTACATATTAATCTTAGGTAACAGAAAGAGAGAATGTCAGTTCTACATGCTGGATCAACTTGTAATCCTGACAGGTTATTGCAGGATGCCTCAACATCAAGGCACCACTCCAATAACCTTAGAGTGGCTGGAGGTAATCATGATCGCTTCCAGCGCTCTAAGTCGCGGCGGACCTACAGGGTACATCAACGGTCATTAACAACCGTTTTTTGTCTGACCTACCCTGTATGTCCGCGGCCATTATGGGGTTACAGGAACACCATAGACAAAATAACTTTAGCTTAATGAAGTGGTTTTAGTGTATAGATCATGGACCTGTAGTCTCACTGCTCAATTCTGTGACTTTTAGGAGTTAACCTCTTAACGCCGCAGGGCGTTCTCTGCCATCCTGCAGAAGCTGAGTTTTAACGCTGCAGGGCAGCATAGAACAGCGGTTCGGCAGCCCACCTCCTGCGATCAGTACTTACTTGCCACAGCGATACCAGCCGGGGAGACTTCCTGACAGCCCAGCCCTGCAGCACCTCTCTCGCAGAGCAATCACATGGCTACAAAAGCATACTATGCTTGCAAAAATGTATTAGTAAAGCACAAAATATATATTTAACTATATATAAATATTGTCATACTAACTGTATTTTTATATTAATTTATATATATATATATATATATATATATATATATATACATACACACACACACATACAGGGAGTGCAGAATTATTAGGCAAATTAGTATTTTGACCACATCATCCTCTTTATGCATGTTGTCTTACTCCAAGCTGTATAGGCTCGAAAGCCTACTACCAATTAAGCATATTAGGTGATGTGCATCTCTGTAATGAGAAGGGGTGTGGTCTAATGACATCAACACCCTATATCAGGTGTGCATAATTATTAGGCAACTTCCTTTCCTTTGGCAAAATGGGTCAAAAGAAGGACTTGACAGGCTCAGAAAAGTCAAAAATAGTGAGATATCTTGCAGAGGGATGCAGCACTCTTAAAATTGCAAAGCTTCTGAAGCGTGATCATCGAACAATCAAGCGTTTCATTCAAAATAGTCAACAGGGTCGCAAGAAGCGTGTGGAGAAACCAAGGCGCAAAATAACTGCCCATGAACTGAGAAAAGTCAAGCGTGCAGCTGCCAAGATGCCACTTGCCACCAGTTTGGCCATATTTCAGAGCTGCAACATCACTGGAGTGCCCAAAAGCACAAGGTGTGCAATACTCAGAGACATGGCCAAGGTAAGAAAGGCTGAAAGACGACCACCACTGAACAAGACACACAAGCGGAAACGTCAAGACTGGGCCAAGAAATATCTCAAGACTGATTTTTCTAAGGTTTTATGGACTGATGAAATGAGAGTGAGTCTTGATGGGCCAGATGGATGGATTGGTAAAGGGCAGAGAGCTCCAGTCCGACTCAGACGCCAGCAAGGTGGAGGTGGAGTACTGGTTTGGGCTGGTATCATCAAAGATGAGCTTGTGGGGCCTTTTCGGGTTGAGGATGGAGTCAAGCTCAACTCCCAGTCCTACTGCCAGTTTCTGGAAGACACCTTCTTCAAGCAGTGGTACAGGAAGAAGTCTGCATCCTTCAAGAAAAACATGATTTTCATGCAGGACAATGCTCCATCACACGCGTCCAAGTACTCCACAGCGTGGCTGACAAGAAAGGGTATAAAAGAAGAAAATCTAATGACATGGCCTCCTTGTTCACCTGATCTGAACCCCATTGAGAACCTGTGGTCCATCATCAAATGTGAGATTTACAAGGAGGGAAAACAGTACACCTCTCTGAACAGTGTCTGGGAGGCTGTGGTTGCTGCTGCACGCAATGTTGATGGTGAACAGATCAAAACACTGACAGAATCCATGGATGGCAGGCTTTTGAGTGTCCTTGCAAAGAAAGGTGGCTATATTGGTCACTGATTTGTTTTTTTATGTTTTTGAATGTCAGAAATGTATATTTGTGAATGTGGAGATGTTATATTGGTTTCACTGGTAAAAATAAATAATTGAAATGGGTATATATTTGTTTTTTGTTAAGTTGCCTAATAATTATGCACAGTAATAGTCACCTGCACACACAGATATCCCCCTAAAATAGCTATAACTAAAAACAAACTAAAAACTACTTCCAAAAATATTCAGCTTTGATATTAATGAGTTTTTTGGGTTCATTGAGAACATGGTTGTTGTTCAATAATAAAATTAATCCTCAAAAATACAACTTGCCTAATAATTCTGCACTCCCTGTATGAATATAAAAGTCAACTTACAATGATGAAAGATTTTTTTTAAAGTTCTATATATATATATATATATATATATATAATTGAATTCTAATTGTATTTTGATATATATATATATATATATATATATAATTGTATCTAAATACAGAATGAAATATATATATATATATATATATATATATATATATATATATATACATATATAGTTAATACATTGCTAAGCACAAAGACACACACCAGTCAAGCCATAAGACTTGCTTTTCCCACAGAAATCGCACTTTAACAGTGCTCTCACTACTGCAAGGGATTCTGGGTAGGTGTATGCAAATGAGCTCAACAAAGAACCACATTTTTGCCTCATAATTCCACTTTATGCATGGATATGTGTCTGAGGTACAACCGCTTTGAAACACAACTCAGGAAAAGGACCTTCATCCACACTTTTTCCCCCACCACAACTCTCTTGGTATGTACTGTACAAGTAACGCCAAGCCTCCATAGCAAGCCAGTAACCAACCTCATGCTGATGAGTTGCATTAACAACGAAAGAGCTGTCCATGAGTGGTTCACTGGATTTGCTCCTCTTCCTGATTTGTGTTTCAAAGCTGTTGTATACAGCAGACACATACTCCAAGGAATCCATGTATAAAGTGGAATTATGAGGCAAAAATGTGGTTCTTTATTGAGTTCATTTGCATACACCTACCCAGAATCCCTTGCAGTAGTGAGAGCACTGCTAAAGTGAGATTTCTGTGGGAAAAGCAAGTCTTGACTGGTGTGTGTATTTGTGTTTAGCAATGTATTGTCAGGATCGGGACAGGGATCCAACACGCAGAGTACAAACAGTAGCCAGATACGTATACCGGACCTTAGAATGGCCGGACTAACGTAAGTAGTACAGTATAGAATGGTCAAAGACAAGCCGAGGTCGAGGGTAACAGAAGACAGGTAAGCGAGAGACAAGCCGAATCAAGGGAAACAGAGATAAGCAGAGTAAGGTAAACAAGCCGGGTCAAAACCAAAAGGGATAATAGAATACACAAACACTGAGTGACTAGAACAAGCTAGAACCACGACAGGGCAATGAGCTAATGAAAGAAGCTCTGTTAAATACCCTGTTCAGAGCAGTAACCACGCCTCCGAGGAGTCCTGATTGGTCCTGCAGCAATTGACTGACAGGTCGTTCCGGGGGAGTGTCCTGATGACTACTTCCTGCCTAGATGCTGTAAAAGGCAGTCACTCCCTCGCGGCCGGCCTAGCATGACCGGATAGACCGCGGGGAAGGGAGCCATCAGGCCGTCTGGATGGAGGAACAGCTAAGTCTCTACCTCTTTCGGAGGTAGAGACCACAGGTACCCTGACAGTACCCCCCCTCTCAGATACGCCCACCGGGCGGAATGAACCGGGACGAGATGGGAAGCGAGAGTGATACGCCCTGCGGAGACGGGGAGCATGAACATCCTCCTGAGGTACCCAACTCCTCTCCTCAGGACCATATCCCTTCCAATCAACCAGATATTGTACTCTCCCCCGGGAGATTCGAGAATCAATAATAGAGTTAACCTCATACTCCTCCTGACCCTCCACCTGAACGGAGCGAGGAGGGGCTATTGTGGAGGAAAATCTGTTACATATGAGTGGTTTCAGCAATGAAACGTGAAACGAGTTCGGAATGCGTAAGGTATTAGGAAGAGCTAAACGATACGCAACTGGATTGATACGGGTCAGCACCCTGTAGGGTCCAATATAACGAGGAGCGAACTTCATGGAGGGCACTTTTAAACAGATGTTCCTCGTGCTCAGCCATACCTTATCACCTGGAACAAAGACCGGAGCCGCCCTTCTACGTTTATCAGCGTGTTTCTTGACCAACATAGAGTTGTGCACAAGGATTTGTCGAGTTTGATCCCACAACTTCCTCAAATTGGCAACATGAACATCAACCGACGGCACCCCCTGGGAAGGAGAATCCGAAGGAAGAATAGACGGATGAAAACCATAATTCATGAAGAAGGGGCTTGAATGAGTAGAATCGCAAACGAGATTGTTGTGTGCAAACTCCGCCCAAGGAATCAAACCGACCAAATCATCCTGGTGTTCAGAAACAAAGCATCGTAAATATTGTTAAATTTTCTGGTTGGTACGTTCAGCAGCTCCGTTAGACTGAGGATGATAGGCAGAAGAAAAGTTTAATTTAATACCAAGTTGAGAGCAGAAGGACCTCCAAAAGCGGGAAACAAATTGGGAGCCTCTGTCCGATACAATTTGAGAGGGTATCCCATGTAGGCGAAAAATCTCCTTAGCGAATATCTCTGCCAATTCGGGAGAAGACGGGAGTTTAGGCAGGGGAATGAAGTGTGCCATCTTAGTAAACCTGTCAACCACGGTGAGTATAACAGTCTGTCTTTTAGAGATAGGTAGATCGACAATAAAGTCCATGGCCAAACAGGACCATGGTTTTTCTGGAACCTCCAAGGGGTGCAGGAATCCACATGGAAGCGTATGGGGTTGTTTGGTTTTAGTACAAACTTCACATGCAGCGATGAACTCCTCAATATCCCTCCGTAAAGCAGGCCACCAGAAGTCCTTAGAGATCAACGCGTAAGTTTTGCGAATACCAGGATGTCCCGCCATCTTGCTATTATGTAAACACTGTAAAAGTTCCAGTTGAAGAGCAGGAGGAACGAAATGACGGCCCGCAGGAGTCTGTTTAGGTGCTAGATCTCGGCCAGTAATGGAGAATGAATCCTGAGATTCGTATTAGCAATGATATTGCATTTCGGAACTATAGAAGAAAGAACTGGTTCAGGTACAGTAGAAGGTTCATATTGGCGAGATAATGCATCGGCTTTAGAGTTTTTAGAACCAGGTCTGTAAGTCAGTACATAATTGAAGTGAGTCAGGAATAAGGACCAACGAGCTTGTCTAGAGGATAAGCGTTTAGCCTCCCCAATATAGGACAAGTTTTTGTGGTCCGTCAAAATCGTAATAGGGTGTAGGGTCCCCTCCAACAAATGTCTCCACTCCTTTAAGGCTTTAATGACTGCTAACAGTTCCCTTTCCCCGATGTCATATCTGCTCTCAGGCCCAGAAAATTTCTTAGAGAAGAAACCACAAGGGTGTAACGGTTTATCCACCCCTAACCTTTGAGACAGAACAGCCCCAACTGCTGTCTCAGAGGCATCGACCTCGAGCAAGAAAGGCAGAGTCGTATCAGGATGGACTAGAATGGGAGCCGAGGCAAAAAGTTCCTTGAGAGTCTTGAAAGCACCAAGAGCTTCCTTAGACCAGAACTTAGTATCAGCCCCTTGTTTGGTCATATTGGTAATGGGCGCAATGATAGAGGAGTATCCTTTAATGAAGCGCCTATAGTAGTTGGAAAAACCAATAAACCTTTGGATAGCCTTGAGTCCTTTGGGCAAGGGCCAGTCTAAAATAGATTGGAGTTTTACAGGATCCATTTTAAAACCCTCCCCAGAAATCACGTATCCAAGAAAGTCTACCTGAGACTGATCAAAACTGCACTTCTCCAATTTGCAATATAGACCATGTTGCAGCAGCTTGTGTAATACCTTTCTGACCTGTCTATGGTGAGTCTCAATCTCCTTAGAGTGTATTAGTATGTCGTCCAGGTAAACAATAACACAATCATGCTGAAACTCCCTAAGTACCTCATTAATCAAATCTTGAAATACTGCAGGAGCATTGCATAGTCCAAATGGCATAACAGTGTATTCGTAATGGCCATACCGGGTATTGAATGCCGTCATCCACTCGTGACCTTGCTGGATTCTCACCAAATTGTAAGCCCCTCTGAGATCTAACTTGGTGAAGATTTTGGAGCCCTTAAGACGATCAAATAACTGGGTAATCAGTGGGATAGGATAGGCATTTCTGACAGTTATTTTATTCAAGCCTCGGTAATCGATACAAGGTCTCAGCGTGCCATCCTTCTTCTTAATGAAAAAGAACCCAGCCCCGGCCGGAGAAGAAGACCTCCTGATGAATCCCTTTTCTAAATTCTCCCGAATATACTCCTCTAGAACCGAGTTTTCCTGAACAGACAAAGGATATACATGGCCCCTCGGAGGCATAGTGCCGGGTAGAAGCTTAATCTTACAGTCAAATGACCTGTGTGGAGGCAAAGAATCGGCATTCTTCTTGTCAAACACTGCCCTTAAGTCTAGGTAAAGGTCTGGTATTTGTCTTTCTGTGGACTGAGTAGGATTCTCCGGTATGTTAATATTAGCTAATGGAGAAACCTTGCACAAACACCGATCCTGGCAGCCCTGGCCCCACGAGAGTATCTCTCCTAACTCCCAATCGATAATAGGGTTATGTTTTTTCAACCATGGGTACCCCAGAACTGGGAACGGAAGGAGACGAAATGAGCATAAGAGATAAATTCTCCACGTGTAGGATACCAACATTTAAATCAATGGGTATGGTCTCACGAAAGATAACAGGGTCTAGTAGTGGTCTACCATCTATGGCCTCAACGGCCAAATGTGTCTCCCTTAGCTGGGATGGGAAATTGTTCTTACTAGCAAAGGCTTGGTCGATAAAATTCTCAGCAGCAACGGAATCTATCAATGCCATAGCCCTTACTACTTCCTTCCCCCAAGTTAAGGAAACTGGTAGCAGAAGCCTGTGATCTTTATAATTAGGAGTAGAGGACAAAATAGAAACACCCAAGGCCTGTCCTCTAGAGAGACTTAGGTGCGAGCGTTTCCCGGGCGGTTAGAACAGTTCGAGAGTAAATGACCCTTGGCTCCACAATACATACACAAACCCTCTCTTCTCCTGTGCTGTCTTTCCTCCTCAGAGAGGCGGGTATACCCTATCTGCATAGGTTCAGTAAGCAAAGATATCGTGGAGTCAGGACTTGGAAAAGCGGGAGCTAACCTAAAAGAAGGTCTCTGGTTCCTCTCTCGAGTGTTCTGTCTCTCTCTTAGACGTTCATCTATACGAGAGATGAACGAAATTAAATCCTCTAAATTCTCAGGGAGTTCTCTGGTAGCAACCTCATCAAGGATTACATCAGATAGGCCATTCAAAAATACATCCATATACGCCTGCTCATTCCACTTGATTTCTGCCGCCAGAGACCTGAACTCTAGTGCATAATCCACCAGTGTTCGGTTCTCCTGTCTCAGGCGCAACAGTAATCTGGCTGCATTAACCTTTCTACCTGGAGGGTCAAATGTTCTTCTAAAAGCAGCTACAAATGCGTTATAGTTATAAACTAATGGGTTATCGTTCTCCCATAGTGGGTTGGCCCATCTCAGAGCTTTCTCAATGAGTAGGGTGATAATAAATCCTACTTTTGCCCTATCTGTAGGATAAGAGCGAGGTTGCAATTCAAAGTGGATACTAATTTGGTTTAAAAAACCACGACACTTCTCAGGAGCCCCACCATAGCGTACTGGGGGGGTAATGCGAGAAGAAGCACCCACTGTGGCTACCTCTAGACCTGAACCGACAGGAGAAACAGGGGTATTACGTATCTCCTCTGGTGGGTTATTGGCACAAGCTAATAGAGCCTGTAGCGCAAGCGCCATCTGATCCATTCTGTGATCCATGGCTTCAAACCTAGGATCAGGAGCAGCCAGCTGACTGTTTGTACTTGCAGGATCCATTGGCCCTGTCGTAATGTCAGGATCGGGACAGGGATCCAACACGCAGAGTACAAACAGTAGCCAGATACGTATACCGGACCTTAGAATGGCCGGACTAACGTAAGTAGTACAGTATAGAATGGTCAAAGACAAGCCGAGGTCGAGGGTAACAGAAGACAGGTAAGCGAGAGACAAGCCGAATCAAGGGAAACAGAGATAAGCAGAGTAAGGTAAACAAGCCGGGTCAAAACCAAAAGGGATAATAGAATACACAAGCACTGAGTGACTAGAACAAGCTAGAACCACGACAGGGCAATGAGCTAATGAAAGAAGCTCTGTTAAATACCCTGTTCAGAGCAGTAACCACGCCTCCGAGGCGTCCTGATTGGTCCTGCAGCAATTGACTGACAGGTCGTTCCGGGGGAGTGTCCTGATGACTACTTCCTGCCTAGATGCTGTAAAAGGCAGTCACTCCCTCGCGGCCGGCCTAGCATGACCGGATAGACCGCGGGGAAGGGAGCCATCAGGCCGTCTGGATGGAGGAACAGCTAAGTCTCTACCTCTTTCGGAGGTAGAGACCACAGGTACCCTGACATGTATTAAATATCCACTTCAGGTGGAAGGGGTTTTCATCCACACTTTGTTCCCCACCACAACTCTATAAATATACAGCAAAAAGAACTGCACTCCAGGGGCTTGTATTAGATGAATAAAACTTAGCTTTTAATCCATTAAAGGTGTAATAAAAGATGTCAACATTTCAGCTCCAGCATGGAGCTTTCATCAGGATAAACAACAAATTACCAATGAAAGAACATTATATATATATATATATATATATATAACATATACATGTAGAGTTTAAATAGATATATATGTATATATATTTAAATTATATGTGTTTACTTATGTAATCTTTTTACATAATGATGTTATATTATTAATTACAATTTGAGGGACCTGCCTGACAACCGAGGCAGAAAGTCCAGAGAATTTCATTTGCAAACCCTATAGTTTACCATATAACTTTCAAAGAAAGTCCTATATTTGATCCTGTAACTTACCAAATCCCCATAAAACCAGCACATTGGGGGTACTGTTGTACACACAGTGGCGTACACACAACCCATGGGGCCCCGGTGCGAAAACTGATCCGTGGGCCCCCCCCCCCCGCGCGCGAGCTTACTCTGCGCGGGCTGGGGCCGCAACACATGGCGGCGGGCACCTGGTCGCAGGGCTGCGACCCCTGCGACCACGTTATGTACGCCAGTGCATGCATAAACACATACACTTAAAGGACCACTACAGACACCCAGATCACATCAGCTCAATGAAGTGGTCTGGGTGCCAGGTCTCTCTAGTTTTAACCCTGCAGCTGAAAACATAGCAGTTTCAGAGAAACTGCTATGTTTCACTGAGGGTTAATCCAGCCTCTAGAGGCTGTCTCATTGACAGCCGCTAGAGGATTTTCTGCGTTTCTCACTGTGAAAATCACAGTGAGAAGACGCTGAACGTCCATAGGAAAGCATTGAGTAATTGCCACGCATGCGCATTCGGAGCTGAGAGGCGGATCGGGGCGGAGAGATCCCCAGCGCCAAGGGAGTCCGGCGCTGGAGAAAGGTAAGTGCTTAAGACACACACGCACACATTAACTGACAGACACACACTCAGTGACAAACATACATACACACTCACTAACAGACGCACACAGACACACACTCTAACACTAACACGCACACTCCAACACACACACTAACACACACACACTCTAATACTAACACACACACACTCTAACACTAACACGCACACTCCAACACACACACTAACACACACACACTCTAATACTAACACACACACACTCTAACACTAAGACAAACACTCTAACACTTACACACACACACTCTAACACACGCTCACACACACACTAACACAAACACACACACACACTCACTAACATACACTCACACACACACACTCACTAACATACACTCACACACACACTAACACACACTCACTAACACACTCACTAACACACACTCACACACACACACTAACACACTCACACACACTCACACACACTCACTAACACACACTCACTAACATACACTCACACTAACATACACTCTCACACACACACACACACTAACATACACTCACACACACACTCACACACTAACTAACATACACTAACACACTCACACACACACTAACACACACTCACACTAACATACACTCACACTAACATACACTCACACTAACACACACACACACTAACACACACTCACACACACACACTAACGAACATACACTAACACACACTCACACACACACACTAACGAACATACACTAACACACTCACTAACATACACTCACTAACATACACTCACACACACACACACTAACTAACATACACTAACACACACACACACTAACACACACTCACACTAACATACACTCACACTAACATACACTCACACTAACATACACTCACACTAACACACACACACACTAACACACACTCACACACACACACTAACGAGCATACACTAACACACTCACTAACATACACTCACTAACATACACACACACACACTAACTAACATACACTAACACACTCACACAAACACACACTCACTAACATACACTCACTGACATACACTCACTAACATACACTCACTAACATACACTCACACTAACACACACTCACACTAACATACACTCACTAACATACACTCTCACACACACACACGTTTTTTTTGTTTTTTTTTCTATTTAATCCCCCCAGCCTCCTTACCTGTGGGAGAGCTGAGGGGATTCCCTGGGGTCCAGTGGTGTCACCCGGCGGGCAGTCAGGCTGGCGGGCGCGCGAGGGAGCACTCTCCTCTGAGTGCTCCCTCTTCAGCTCCCTCGCGCGCCGCGTACTGATGCCGGAGCCGGAAGATGACGTCATCTTCCGGCTCCGGTTTCAGTGCGGTGCGCGAGGGAGCTGAAGAGGGAGCACTCAGGGGAGAGTCCTCCCTCGCGCGCCCGCCAGCCTGACTGCCCGCCGGGTGTAAGCAGGGCCAGCCTCGGGGGGCCCGGAGGTGGCCGGCTCCTGGGCCCCCCAGGAGAAGAGGCTGGCCCAGTGAGTACATACCTGGGTCGCAGGGCGGCCGGGCCCCCTGGTGGGCCGGGCCCGGTCGCAGCCGCGACCACTGCGACCCCGGTATGTACGCCACTGTGTACACATTACTCTACACAAATAGGTGCATTTTAGTGCAATAAAAGCCAACAATGTTATGACATTCCCAGTTAAAATGCCACGCAGAACTAAGAAAATAACATTTTTTAATTTCTCACACTTTTTCAGTTTTGATTCCTATACATTTATGTTTCATATCTAAATATTAGATGTTAAATGAAAGCCATGTTTCTCCTGAACAAGATGATGTATAATAAGTGATATGAAAATGGTGGTTGAACAGACATATAGCACAAATTCCAGGTTTTATTTTGATTTTGTTTTGATCAAAAAGTGTACAATTGACTCTGTCCTTAAGGGGTTACGCTGTACTTGCACTGGTCACTATAGTGTCCCTTTAAAGATGATCAGTCACAAATGTTGCCATAAAGTACATGTAAATAAACAAAAAAATAAAAGATATTCAAAGATAGAATGTGACGCTTCTGCTAAGCCAGTAGGTGGCGCACTCAGTCCTCCCATCCAAGGCGTTACTAAAAAGAAGAGCCTGTTCTTGTCATTCACTTTCATACCCACCACCTGAATCATAAGGAAGTGAGGGAAACTCTTTTACTACATAAGTGAGGTGGGGGGAGGCAGCCGCTCAGTAGTTCACCACTTTACTGACAGATGTGGTAAGCATTGTCCCCATCTCGTCACTGCAAGCTGTCTAGGGGACTGAGTGCCAGCCCCACACATTTATTCACAGTTACCAAAGCTGGACCTGGCACTGAGAGAAGAAGTAACCAATCATTCCTGGATGGATCTGCTCATCTCCTGATACACTCTCTGAGAAACCCGTGTCAGTGGCAAAGGGTAAGTGTTATTCTGCATGTGGTGTGCCAGGACTTGCAGCACTGGGGTCGGTGGGCATCCTTCACTCTGCCATCTAAATCTCTATGGGTTCGGGCTCACATGGAAGGCGCAACTTTTCTGCATTGATACTTTCTATCCAGTGGAAGAAGCAGCATGCATTCTAAGTATCAACAACCTGTACCTTTGCTCTATGCATGTGACCTCACTAGCCTGGTAGACGTAGTTCGAGTTGCACAGTTCCCTGATATTACCCTCCTGACTCCCAGCATCAGCAGGTGTTGCAGGTGGACTTGGCTTTCAAGGCATATTTATGCAGTGACTTGTTTTGCACTCCTCTCCAGGACTGAAAGTGTTAAATGAAAAGTTATTAATGTCACTTATATTTCTAACCTTCCTTTAATCATCTTGTTTGGTTTGTGACTTTGTGACTTTCTTCGTTTTAAGAACTTCACTGTCATTGTTTTATTTTACTTCCCACTGTTAAGATTGTTTTTTTGTTTTAAATGAATTTTTGTTTTATAGTTAAATTAATGTTATTTAATTCACTTTCAGTTGTGATGAAATCTTTCCTAGACCCAAAAGCATTTTTTTTTTTTTTTTTTGAAGGGGCTAAAAAAAGAATTAGTTTATGTTTTGCACTCTTGTTTAAAGTTCCCACAATGAATCATTCTGATGAACAATTGCAATTTTGCATTTCTTTTTTATTTACGGAGGAAATGAATCCCATAAACTTACATAATGGTATACGTCTCCAAAGATTTAGTACTATAACTTTAGATTGAAAATCAGTTAATTGTAGTACTGCATGTGTCTATTGAAACTTTAAAAGGTTCATTAACTAAGCAAACAGTGAGCTTTTAAGTATTTTCAATATGCATTCATACATGAGTATATATACAAACAGATACATATTTAAACTAACACATTAAGAAAACAGTAAAACGAGAAAAACTGCAACTCTCTTGTCAAATCTCCAATAGTCTCATAGGGTTAGGTAAAACTATGAAATTAGATGAGAGAGAGAGAGAGAGAGAGAGAGAGATATTAATGTGAACTAATTCTAACTGTCTTCTGCATCATTTCTTCGGATACTAGTTCTGCCACTGTTAATGCTCATTTCACAATTACAAGTCCTGTACTGAAGGATATAGTGTTACACAGTTACACTCCATACCGTGCATGCGGGAAGCCAGTCTAGATGTATCTTTAAATACACCTGTTGCTCTCCTTATTTTCTTTCAGGATAAACCACAATGATTCCACCAGGCGAATGTATGTACGCAGGAAGGAAACGAAGAAAGCCGGTCCAGAAACAGTTAAGCATTTTAACCATTAAATTGTTATTTTTTATTTCTGTGTCTATCAATATTTTGTCATTTTTGTGAGCAGTGCTAAACTTGTGAAGTTATTCAATAAACATGGAATTCACTGGGAACTCCACATTTATGGCCAGAGTAGCTGAAGTGAAAGCAAATCTGATTTAGAGAATTTTTTCAGCTCTGCTTTTTTTGTTTTGTTTTTTACCTTAAATTTGAAGTTCACGTTGAATTCATTGAATTTTCATAATTTTTTTAATTCATTGTTTAGACTCCAGACTGTTTGCAGATTAGTTACTAACCTTGTGAACGGCAAAGTGAATTAGGTGTATTAATCATATTACACATTTAGAAAATAGCTACAAAAGCTTGTTATTATACCATTTTAATCCAAGGCTTTAAAAAAAATTTTTTTTTAATAAGTAAACGCTTGTTCTAATTAAATTTAGGTCTATTATTATTTTTTGCATTTATATAGCGCCAACTTATTCAGCAACACTTTACAATATTATAAAGGGGGAATTTAGTAACAAATGAGACAAACTGTTATAGATTTTGACAGGAACAATATTTTGGTGGGGATCCTGCTCAAATAAGCCTACAATCTAGAGACTATATTCCATTTTGTTTTTACAAGTCATCACGGCATCAGCTTTAAAGGACAACTGTGACCTCACAAGTATTATTCAATTTTGTTTTTATAAGTCATCACAGCATCAGCTTTAAAGGACAACTGTGACCTCACAAGTATTTTTTCCCTCATTAAGTTTTGGGGAAAAAAACACATTTCTGTTTTGTGTAGATAAAAAACACATTCCTACCCTTAGTATATAACAGGATCATCCAGTCATATACTAAAGATGTTTTTTCTTTTACACCTTTATGCAAGGATTAGTATATTCAAATCGTTTTGAGGGGGCAGATGTAATTTAAGTCCCAAACTTACAAGTTTTCCTTCTTGGGAAATAAAATCCAGCTAGATCTTAATGTATAGTCATTAAAACTAGCCACCGGTTTATCAATGTGCACTGCAGAGAGGTTCCAGAAGCAGATTTAAACTCGGCGGGGGAATTTTTTTTTCCAAGTATAACATTGTTTACAATTAAAAATATAGTATAAATTAGCTATTTAAACAATTTCCCCCTCAAAAAAACAAAAACAAAAAAACACCACAACTGTAATGTGCTTTTGTAAACACTGCTAGAGGTTAATGTCTAAACAGAAAATGGAAAATGCATTTTCCTTGTTGAGGTAGAAAATCTTCTCGAAGATGGGTTAATGAAACCATGTTTTTCAATGAAAATTATCTCCATACAGAATTAAGGTCAGAGGGTCGGGAAATACAAAGGGTTTATCCACTAAAAAGCAGGTTGTTGTGAGGTGAAAACTGGCTTGCAGAATTTTGAGAAGTTTAGTTGAGAAAAAAACTCCAACTCACCAGGTAGATTGATTGTTTTTTTCCCCTCAATGTAGCTGTTTTCATTATCATCGCTCAAATTAGTTATTATGAAACCACTGGTGAGCAACACTGTATACATTAACAGCCACTGGAAGACACTGCAATTACTGCCAGTGCATGGCTCCTGCTGATTGGCTCCATGTTTAAAACTGGTGACTGAGGGACTGGGTTACGGACTGTGGGAGCAGTAGGGCTGAAGAGCTTTCTTGTAGAAGCAATATGTGAAATATTAAGAAGAGTACAAACAAAAGCAAATAGTTGACAAAAGGAGACTAACTATGTTATAGTACTTTCAAACATTAATCCTGCGCATCGTGTAAAAGTATGTGGTTGTACATTTGCGCTCACGGCATCTTTATGGTTTATTAGTCATCACATGAAAGGAAATACATTTTTACATATTTTTTCTAATAACCAGAGAGTAAAGGAGATATATGACGTATATACCCCACATAGTCACAGTGAATACTCAAAGATATAAAATTCCTAACTCCACTAACCAATGCAAAACAAGCACAAATAAACATAGTTTAGCATAGCCTGATGTACTCATGGGTTCTCCGATAACTTGATGGGTACAACATCAAAATGATCCTTCCAGTCCCATGTTGGTTTGTCCATTTCCATCTTATCCCTAAGATCAATTGATGTTGTAACATACATGCAGCACATTTCCACAGTGGTTACAGTGTTAGCAGCAGTCATAGTATACGTTATATTAAGAATGTTCTCTGACTCTGATGAGCTTATATTGTAATATTAATGTCATTGTATGAGTAGGGTGAACTGCCAATCTTAAAGACAATTTTACGAGGGGGTTGTAGGTGGAGTATAGTCAATACTCGTTAGAGGGCTGCATTTGATTTATTAATATACTAGAACACTCCAGATGTTGTGGACTATATCTCCCATAATTCCTTTACAGCCATAATGCTGGCAAAGAATCACGGGAGATGTAGTCCACAACATTTTAAAGTAATGAAGGCTGCATACCCCTGCCCTAGAAGATTGTCTTTAATTTTAAAGATGAAACCTGGTCACCTTAATCTATTAATTACCAAGCACTATAGATTTATTCACTATTCCCCACATCACTTCATTTTGCAATTCAGTGTACAGTTCACTACAATGTTTTGTATTGTAACTAAACTTCTATGCTCTCATAACAAATATACTCTTCAAATGTTAACGGTTTGTTGTATGTTTAAAGAAAACCTTAATTGATTACTTTATGCAGATGCTTAGCTGGTTAATTACATGGGCAAAGGCAAAGTTAAATGACTAACATAGAGGAGATATGATTTACCGGTACTGGTGTGTCCACAGATCCACAAGCCGAACACAAAGTAATGTAACATAATAAGCCACACTCACTGGGCACTATGGGCATAAAGTATAATAAAAACACATTTGTTTCTTCCAGTATTCATAAAAACTAATTTAATATATTCACAATAAACACATGTAAAAATCTTTGGACATGAGAATAGGCTGGGGAGACAAACCAAGATCCTCAGTATCTGATTCACAGGTAAGGGATACTATAAGTGGGACGCCATGCTTTAAACACATATAGATGCTTTCGTCCAATCACTGGTTAGAAGTATCCATGGTATTTTTGCTCTAGCTGGGCTGTAATCCATTATAAGCAGATTCACGCAAACTAGTGTAGAAGTGACTATTGTCTTCTTCTTCTTTGGTAGACCAAACAACCAAAATGAATAAACTGAGCTAGAACTGTTTGTAAGGTTTTACCTGTAATGTAGCCAAACTACACAGTGACATGTTATTTCAATATGGCCCTGAAACCTGGTATGTTTTGACCCTGCAGAGCAAGCTGTGCCCCTGGTATAAATACATGGGGTACATGCATCACTCCTTGAATTTCAGTCTAAACAGCATATAATCAATGAGGTATATAGTCTAATAACAGGCATGCTGGATATTCATTGCTGGATCACACATTTAAACTGTAAATGTTTGTCTTGTGTTATTTCTTATACTTAAAGAGACTCTCTCGTTGCAGTGGTCCTGTCCCATTAACCCTGCAATGTTAACATTGCAGGGTAAAATCCACCTCTAGTTACTGTTTACCTGACAACCACTAGAGGCATTTCCGCTGCACTGACTGAGTAAAACAGGGCCACATGACAAGGAACTCAATAGTAAAGCACTGAATACAATGCTTTCCACTGGTGAAGGTTGAATGCGCACACACAACACTCACTACACATGCACATTAGGCCCTCTATGAGATGAACTGGTTTAGACCTGGCCTTCTTAATGACATCGCAGGTGATGGGAGGGGTTGAGCATCGTTGAGGTAGACTTTGCGCTGGAAAAGGTAAGTAACCCTTTATTTTATTTTTTTATGGCAAACAGGTGGGGGAGGGGGACCCTAATACCACTATGGACAGGGGCAAGTAATCCCAGAATGTGAATCCGTAAAGAGATAATGCAGTAAGAAGCAATAGAACCAGAGGGAATGATTAAGTTAGAAGCTTGTACACACATGCTGTATATACTGTTTATAGTACACATACTGTGTATAATGCATATAGTAAAAACATACTGTATATAATGCATAGAATAAAATAGAGAAAAATACCGGCACTCTAGGTCTTCCAAGCAATGAGGTTTATCTTCTGTCAATCCAAGGTCAACGTTTCAGCCCTAGTTCAGGGCTTTCATCAGGACACATGAGAACGTATAATACACATACTGTATATAATGCATATAATACACATACTGTATATAGTACTAACACTGTATATACTGAATACAATACATCCTTACTGTTACTTCATATAGTTCATATAGTACATACATACTTTATATATACAGCATAAAATACATACATATGGTATGCATACTGTATATACTACATATAGTACCCATATACTTTATAAAATACACACATACTAAATATATTGCATATAGTACATACATACTGTGTATATTACATAAGGTGCAAATACACTCTAAACACTGTATATGTAATAAACCAACTATGAAGACTGCATATAGAAAAAACTTAATACAGTACATTATGCAAACATACTATAAATAATACAACTTTGCTGCATTCACTGCATAAAATTGAAATTTACTAGATATATTGTATATGATATAAGCTGGGTTCACATTTATCAAGACAACTCTTGAATAGACATGAATGTGCTCAGGATTTTAGCCTTTTGATAATTCTATATACTGTAATTCCAAAATGATTGACACTTGGCAACAATCGACCTCTGAACTTTTTCAGTCCATCGTCTTGTATCAAATAGTTGAGAGGCACTGTGAGGGTTAATAAGAGAGAGATGCCTATGGTGTGATGGAGTGATGAAGAGACCACATCACTAGTCCTTCCTGGTAAATCAAAGATTTAGTGACCCCTGCTTGGTTCAGTTTATTTATGAACATTTCCCTGTTGCTGCTTGTGATTCCACTGGTCAAATATCGCAAGTTTTTTACATTTTCCTAAATGTTAATGTGCCTCCTAGAAGTGCGTACTAGATTAAATCTGTCATTTTGTGTTATAAGTTTGCACATATGAATGGCTGATGTTCTAGCACTGGAATGTACTGAATTGGATGTGTACGTTCTATACGATTCAATGATAGTACCCTGAGTAAACCTCTGAATAGCTAATCCAGGGAATATGTTTAGATTATTTTGGGTGTGCAATTGGATTTTATTGAAAAACTCTTCTGTATCTTTCTGTGTAAATGTAATTTGTCCAAAGAGCTTGCTATCAAGTGTGCATATAACTCAGTTAGTTGTGTGCCACTAAATCCAGAGCCTAAATAAAATGATTTTTAAAACTATTCCGGTGCTTTGTGGTGTCTAAGAAACAGCTCCAAAGCAAGTTTCCTAGGAAGTAATATAAGCGTTTGACATTTTAGGAAGGAAGGGTCATTATCACTGCAGTGGGGAATGGCTTCCAGATGCCCCTTTTGCAAGAGAAATGTTTTTTCTTATAATAATTCCCTTCATTTCTTTTTTTTTTTTGTATCTTTAAAAACGTATGTTTTCCCCCTCTGCTTTTAGTTTTACTTCACTTAAGCAGAGTTCAAGGTTTGTAATTTTCTTTCCACTAAAAGAAGTTTGGGAGAGGTTCAGACTATACTGTAATGCCGGTCTTAACAGGCAACTAACCAGGGACTTGTTGGCTTAGTGTTGATCTTTTTATAAGGCTTACGGCTGCTGGCAGTAAACCTTGAAAGACTAAGGGAGCCAATTTTTAGATAAGGGGCCTCAAAGCAGAGAAGTCCACATATAGGTTATAAATTATAGGCAAGGTGTATTTACTCAGACATCCCAGGCAATATATCCATGTCTAGGCACAAGGTGATCGTAGACATATTTTCTCATATACTTTGATATGCCAATATATACAGAACTGTAACATTGTCAACTCTGGATCATATGTTACCTGGGCAAAAATCGACTTTTGGTCATTTAGTGGCAATAAAATGGCTGAGGGTTCTCATAGCAATATGGCAGGGGTAGGCAACCTTCAGCACGCCAGATGCTGAGGACTACATCTCCCATAATGCTCTTACAGCCTTATTACTGACAGAGTATCATGGGAGGTGTAGTCCAAAACATCTGGAGTGCCGAAGGTTGCCTTCCCCTGCAATAGGGTATAATGAAATTAGGGCGGTAAAATTTCACCAAATGATTTGCGTCCACTCGGTTTTGTTTAGTTTATTTTCCCACTGGAGCTTTTCAATGGTGGAGTTTCTTATAACACTACTTTGAAAAAAGAAGAGAGTCTTATTGGCAGCTGCTGAGAGGAATTAAATTAATTTAAGGTTCCTTGTCAAATCACCCAGGTGACACACGTATTGTTAATCAACCGATGGCAAGGATGATAAGATTGTTCAAATTTTGTGGCGTTCTTTGTTGTCTTTTTGTTTTGTTGTTTACCTGGATAAACGTAGCAGTTTAACACACTATACATTTTGAAAAACATTACAGTTGCTGCTTATTTGTTGGTGACGTCAACGATTGGATGTCTTGTTTGTTTTACTGCCAACTGTGTATAGGAATAGGTAATATTCTATAATGAAAAATATTTTTCAGATTGAATTTATGTAAATATAGGTCTATTGACTTATCTTCCCAAGCAAAAAGAGGTTTTACAAGGAATAAGAATATTTAGAGTTTTATTTATTGAAGTGAACTTCTCTTGGAAGTCAATGCAAGTCACCAGTGGCTTCCATTAACTGAAGCAATCTTTTTTTTTTTTTTTTTTCTATTTTGTTTTTCTCATGTCCTTGTTAGTGGAGAAATGTTTACTTATTTGTTTTAATTTGATATATTTTCTCACACCCTTGGTGCCTGGATTATATCTATAAAAGTGACCCTCTATGCACCATAACAACTACAACTTCTTAGTTGTTATGGCACAAAGAAGCTTTGAGTGCAGTCCCTCTGGATTATGTCAATCCAAGCAGTTTGAAAAACACGGGGATTAGAATTTCCCTGCAACTTCAGTCCTCCTCATCGTCTTCAAAAGCCATAATGAGGAATTTCATTTTCTCATTATTTATATTATATTATAATTATAATATTTGTAAGGTGTGAACATGCATTTTATGCACATGGCATGCATTAACCTATAACCATAAAGGTACAGGAAGATTTTATTGTAAAGTTCTTGTAGCTCTTTAAAGACACTAAAATTGCCGTGGACCAATTTAGCGCAAAAAGAAAACAAATTTCAAAATACTTTAACAGATAATAAGGAAGTAAAATTCCTCATTATAATGCCTGAAGCTGAATAGAAAAACCAAAGAGGCTGCATCTATATCCTGTTAGCTATAAAACAGCCACGCTAACTTGTGGTAGTTATAGTGCTTTGAATGTCCCTTTAAGAGCTGGTTTGATAACCACAGTAATATGGTCATATTAGTAAAAGGCACAGGCTAATAAAAAAAACAATAAAGTCTAGAATATGTCATGTAAAATAAATACTTAGAAGTCTATTCACAAAGCAGTTTATTGCTAATGTTAGACTAGAAAAACAAGATAGAAAAGATAAAATATTGTTCTTATCAAAACTGGAGTTGGAGATTATTTCGGATTAGACTGTTTTAGTGGAGATTTTACAAGCCGGTTTTCTTCTCACCACAAATGCTGTTGTTTACTACATAGTTAAAAAATTCTATGCATTATTGTCCACTTTCACATGTAAGTCACAGGAAAACCCCCACAAATGCAGGGCATTGCTGGCTTCTGTACAATAAGATCAACTAAACCAAGTAAAATGTTAGTATATATATTTGGGAGTTTGGGAGAGGTTCAGACTAGACTGTAATGCCGGTCTTAACAGGCAACTAACCAGGGACTTGTTGGCTTAGTGTTGATCTTTTTATAAGGCTTACGGCTGCTGGCAGTAAACCCTGAAAGACTAAGGGAGCCAATTTTTAGATAAGGGGCCTCAAAGCAGAGAAGTCCACATATAGGTTATAAATTATAGGCAAGGTGTATTTACTCAGACATCCCAGGCAATATATCCATGTCTAGGCACAAGGTGATCGTAGACATATTTTCTCATATACTTTGATATGCCAATATATATGTTATGGCTGTATCACTCAGGCTGAATTTGATATGACCGGGTGCCAGTCCCTGAGGTCAAATCTTGCATATACATCAAATGTTAGAAAGGGCTGCACTCACGGTCTTATTGAATCAAATTTCTTTATTAATGGATCTTTATCCATCGATCCCTGGACCCTTAATAAAGAAATTTATTGAAGAAGACCATGAGTGCAGCACTTTCTAACACTTTCTAACATTTGATACCAACCTCATGCTGATGATTTGCATTAACAACGAAACAGCTGTCCATGAGTGGTTCGCTGGCTTTGCATCTTTTCCTAAGTTGTGTTTCAAAGCAGTTGTATGCAGCAAACACAGACTCAAAGGAATCCATGTTTAAAATGGAATGAGGCAAAAATATGATTCATGGTAAAACTAATTTGCAAATGTCCTCCAAGAATCCTTTGCTGTAGTAACATCACTGCAAACTTGTGATTTCTGTGGGAAAAGCAAGTCTTATGGCTTGACTTGTGTGCAGATTTATGTTAAACATTGTATTTACTAACCATAGACTTCAGGTGGAAGGGGTTTTCAATCACAATTGTTTCCCCACCATAACCTTTATATATATATATATATATATATATATATATATATATATATATATATATATATATATATATATAAATAAAAAGGTTATGGTGGGGAAAAAATATATATCCTACCAAAAGTGAAAAAAGTGTGGATGAAAACCACTTCCACCTGAAGTAAGTGGATATTTAATACATTGCTAAACAGGAATCCATGTATACAGTGGAATAATGAGGCAAAAATGTGGTTCTTTGTTGAGCTCATTTGCATACACCTACCCAGAATCCCTTGTGGTAGTGAGACCACTGTTGAAGTGAGATTTCTGTGGGAAAAGCAAGTCTCATGGCTTGACTGGTGTGTATTTGTGCTTAGCAATGTAATATATATATATATATATATATATATATATATATATATATATATATATATAATGGCTAATAAATATTAGTATGGGCCCATTGGTGATCTTTACGCGGCCAGATTACTTATTTATTTTCTTGTTTATTTCAGGGTTAGTTTGAGATTTATGTTCTGGGTAGTTCCTGCACTAATTTGGAGCTTATTCAGGTTACATCATGTATGGATGAATTTAAATTAACTTAGAGGCTTGTACCTTCAGTTTGGATTATAGCAAATTTTGTGAGTTTAAATTTAATTGAAAGCTTCAAATTCCTCAAATGATTTTAAATTACATTTTCTACCAAATGTGAAAAAGAACTCTTTTCAAACTGTCATACATATATTATTTTGGATGTTTTATAAATCTGGGTTTCCAGTAACTGCATTTTCAATATTGGCTCACGCAAGATCCCATACCTAGTTAGTGTCAGACGACAATGTGAAACATCTGTGCACAATTCATGTTCATCTAACAACATACACAGATTCTATTTATTTTCAATGTCAGATACAGCTACTAAAACTCTGCTGATGGAAAGACCAACTGATTTCCAATTCTTTCCGTACGGGTGCAGAATTGACATGACAAAATAAAGCAACAGTTGTGTTAAATATGAAATATTGTGTCATGTGATATAATTAACCACATATGCAAACATTTTATGGAATTTAAAACATTAATCCCCACAAATGCAGGGCACTGCTGGCTTCTGTGCAATAAGATCACTAAACCAAGTAGAATTTTAGTATTCATCGAATTTATGCGCATTTCATTTTGGGAATGTGCTGTATAGATATATGGACGCAGAGATATGTTCTTTGTCATGCAATGCTTTTTTTCTGAAATTGAGAGGGAAAATATATATATGTAATTTTTGGAGTATAATGGCAAACCATCAAGTTCTAAAAAACTAAAAAAGTTTAAAGAAATTAGTTTTTAGATTTTTCATTAATTCACTACACTGAATATTGTACTGAATTTTTACGTGAAATATTTATTGAAAAAAAAAGTGAAAAAAAACAGTGTTATTCACTAAACTGTGTCAGAAATTCAAAGTGACATTTAGAATTTTAGGATAAAATAATTGGTCAAATATATGTTTTTTACTGTGTAGATTGAGTCTATTTTTTTTTCTAAAACTGCAACTAGTAGACTAGTGCAAAATATGTTTTTTGAATGACTGGGATGATGATTTTGAGCTGCACAATTGTTGACAAGGTGAGCAGATTGTAACTGCTGCTAAATAATATTCGATGTAAAAGACCAACAAATTGCAGACTTTGAGAACCAGTGGTTTGGTGGTCACAAAAAAGTAATTGTAGTCAGATTTCAAAATTGTATTTATACATTTCAGATCTCTTTAATTTCCATGTATTTCCTGGAAAATAACAATTATTATAACATTTGAAGTCTGCATAAACATAACTCTTGAGTTTAAAAAGCGGTTCAATCGTTTCGAACTGACTTCAGGAATTTGTATGAAAATAACAAAATTTTAAGAGCTCAGCTGAATTGGAGATTTTTTTTAAATTAGGTGAATTTTGTAAACCTATTGTTAACTCAGGACAATTTACGGTTTTGTAAATAAAAATGTAGGGGTTTATTCACTAAACTTTGAATTGTAGTGAATTAAAATGCAAATGGAAAAATATAGGTTAAAATTGATTTGGACTCGGGTGGGGCCTGACCAGCATGGTGGAGAGACATGTTTTACATGGGCTCCCACATAATCTAGAGTTTGACAGACTCCTTATGCCTTATAACGCTCGATCTGGACCAGCATCGGCAACCTACCTAACCCTCACTACAGAGGGTAAACCTCAGGGTATGCTCTTGATAAAGGTGCTACATAGCGCAGAAACGCGCGTTGAGCTAAGACGCTGCCGTTAGGCTATATTTTTCTAACTTTATAGGGGTTTCTATGGAGCCTGATTACTATACTATACATATCTGCTTTGAAAACAGCTAGTTTACTGCAGGACAAGCTTAGGGAGCCAGGGCTTTTCTAGGAATGCTCTATACTAGGCTTAGTAATTGGGGTAGTGTGGCATTTCAACTATCAGGTAGGGTGGGGAGAAATACCTAAGCACAGTGTTCTTGTATTTTACTGGGGAAACAGCATGTTTTGGTCCTGGTGGGGAGATTACCTTTTCTTTACACCCACTTAGGCTCCACGCCATTCCCAGATACTTTGCTTTACACTGGTGCTATATCTAAGATATATTTTTTTTTTAAAAGGGTGAGATTTGTTAACCCTTGCCTCCTGCACTCTGATATTTGAGTTTCATGTCTGATAAGGTAGGGAGGGGCAATCTATCACTTTGGTTCCCTATTTTTCTTCTATTCCCTCGTTTCAGCTATTATACTCAGTGGCGGAACTACCGCAGTCGCAGGGGTCGCAGCTTTGACTGGGCCCGTCACTTCAGGGCCCTGTGACCACGGGTCCCTCCAGCTAAATAATGTGGCCCCGGCCCGCGCGGTGTAACCGCCAGGGCTGCATTACAGGAGCCCATCGGGTGGCCCATGCTGTTAGGGCCACCCAATGTTATGTAATTCCAGGGGGCACGGTCAGCACTTTTACAGCATGACCGGCCCCCCTCTGATGATGTCAGAGGCTGGGAGGAAGTGACTACCCCTGTCACTTCCTCCCAGCAACCACAGGGAGCCGTGCGGGAGGAAGGAGAGAGAGTCAGAGTAGGAACTCTGACTCTCATCAGCCTGAACCACCACTGGACCCCAGGGAAAGGTATGTGAGTGTATGTCTGTCTGTGTGTCTGTATGTGTGTGTGTATGTCTCTCTGTGTGTCTGTATTTCAGTCTGTGTATGTGTGTACGTATGTGAGTGTATGTCTGTGTTTCTGTATGTGTGTGTGTGTGTGTGTGTGTGTATGTATGTGTGTGTGTATGTGTGTGTGTGTGTGTGTGTGTATGTCAGTCTGTGTGTATGTGTGTGTCTTTCTGTGTCTGTCTGTATGTATGTATCTCTGTGTGTGTTTGTATGTGTGTGTGCGCCTGTATGTGTGTGTGTCTATGTGTGTGTCTACATGTGTATCAGTTTGCATGTGTGGAGGGAGGGGGTAACGTATGGGAGGGGGACGATAGACTTATGGGAGGAGGGTGGCGGGGGGTTTACATACGGGGGGGACCATGGGCAATTTTCAAACCGGGGTCCGTGGTTTCTAGTTATGCCTCTGATTATACTTGATGAGAATTAATCTCCAACACCCTAACTCTGTGCCCTTATGTAACTGTCTACTCCTGTCCTTATACCTTCTCTAGCTGGATTGTTATCATAGATACTTCAAGATCTTGTGTATATATTGACCTGATTGATGTAGTTACAAAATTGCCCTAAAATTGCCCTAAAATACATTTGTATTTAAAATTCCAAAGACATTGTGAATTTGAATTGCTACCGGAGCATCTGCTTTGTACCTGGATATGTTTATAGCAGCTATACATAGGACATATCAGGCAGGCTCCACAGACTCCCCTTTTTAAAATCACTTGCACATTTTTTGTATCACTATTTTTCTTTGGTTTAATGTTGAGTTTATCATGTGTCTAAATAAAGATTCTAAATACTTGTCATGTTTACCCTTTAGATTGAGTTGTTTACTTTTCATATGGGTAAATCTGGCGGTTTTTGAGAGTTGGTATCTGGGTAATGCTTGGGTTCTTGCTCTCAATATCCCTGCTTTAAGAACGTTCCTTCTTTTTTCTCCTAAACCTCAGGGTGATCAACTACACGATCAAAGCCTGTTCATCTGTAAATAATCTCCTTGTAATCACAGTGTATAATTTTCTTTCTCTGTTATGCGCAAGCACGACAAAAATAAACCTTTTTTTTTTTTAAAAATAAAATTTTTTGACTTGGACAAAAAATAACTGATCAATAGTCAAAACTTGGCTATTTTAGCCCAATTTTTTCTGTTTAGATCTCATTTCTGTCTGGTTCAGTGTTTAAACGCTTTAGTGTGCCAAGACTAATGGTAAAGTGAATAGAGAATGGACTTGCTGTATGTCATGCAACCAATATCAAAACCGATGATTAATATGTATACAAAACAAAAGATTTCTATTGAACCTAATGGATTTGTGTGCAATTCTCTGCTGATAAGATTTATATTAAAATAAATGACATGGATTACAAATTTAGAAATACTTTACAAAGTGTGGCCATTTTGTGCCATTCGTACAATGTATTTATCCTGACCGAATGTGCTAGCTGTCTGATCATCACTGACAGCTGCTGAACATTTTTAAGACCCAAATGTTTTTCATAATTGGACAAGCATTAAGTGCAGTCTAACTTCACAGAGCATATTGAAATATTCTGAAAGGAAACATCTGCACCCATAGCATGAAATAATAATTTTGTTAGTTTGCACAAGCTGGCTCTGAAACTTTGTCCTATTTTTTTGTTTTTTTGTTGATGTTAAAATATTGGTATATTTTGATGGATCTAACAAGATGTTTTGATGTATGTAAACTTGGAATGCTGTTCTAGGCTAATTCTAATTAGCAGCATCAATACGTCAACTTCACTGTTAACTATGCAAAGAAGACACTAGAAATATGGCAACAATAAAGTAATTGCATCCACAATCACTTTTCTTTGCTGTAAGAATTGATATTGATTAGAATTTATTCATTAAAACAGCGTGTTTTGGTGACTGGAGAAACAACTTTATTTATTTTGGATAAGACTCCCGAGCTGCTAAAATCTTCAAATGCCCCAAATGTATTTTTGCCAGCTCAGATATTTTGGCTTGGATTATGTAATCTGTCAGCTCAGTACAAATATTATAAATATTGGCATTGATATAGTGCCACTTTAGTCTGCAGCGCTTCGTAATTTTAAAGGCGGATTTAACGGCAAATGAGACAAACCGCTGCAAATTTTGACTAGAACATGAGGTTAATGAAGACCCTGCATGAATGAATTTACAATCTAGAGAGTCTTTATTTAGTGAATAAACCCCTTTATGGATTAGCACGTAAACTTTTGTCAGTCAGCTTTGTCTAAAAAAGTCTGTTCTATACACTTTCCATGATCGATAGAGAGAGAGAGAGAGAGAGTGTGTGTGTGCGTGCATATTTATGATGTGCAGAACACTAATCTGTGATATACAGCGTGTTTTTATTATTAGTCAAAACTTAAAATGGCCGTTTTCAGTTTTGAGAGGTGAGTGTATTGTTCTGCCGACCATTGTGAAGAATTAATATGCTACCAGATGTACATCAATGAATTAATCATGATTACAATCTTACAGAAACCATTGTGATACATTAAACAATGGGATCTGGCAGCATGTGAATGCTGAATACGGATGGGCAGCTTGATTAATTCAACAGCATATATATTCGTTAAGGAGAAATTGACAACTTTATTAATACAGTAGTTCTTGCAGTTCTTGCATATAGTAAATTTAGATTATAGGGGATATTGAAAAGTATCCAAATCCAGCTATTTATTTATTTTGCTTAAATGTTGCCGTTTTGTTGCTTTCAATTCGCTATCATTTCCATTTAGTGAATAAACTGCATAGGTCACTAAGCAGTATGTAGAAAGAATATTCTGAAGGAAAGACATTCTATCAAGGATCACAGTTTAAATGATTTTGATTCATACAAGGGGACTTCCTGAATTGAAAATTGTAGGGAAATCAACGTGAATTCCCAGATTTTACTAGTAACATGACGTAAAGTCATGATTTTATTAAAGACACGGAGGCTCATATTATGCATAACTCTTTCTTTATTTCCTCAGCAGCAAAGATAGAGGAATATAAATATTGTCAAAATGAAAGAAAAAACTGTACAGGCATAACAGGCAGCCGATCACATGGTAGAGGAAGTAGCTATATAAGTCCTGTGTCTCCCACAATCCCCCTCTTTCTTGCGAAAACCGAAGACCAGGTAAGAAGAACGTTGTCCCACTTGACCAACACAGGAAACAGGAACAATGCGATAACTTCAAGCTAAAAAAGACAGAGAAATATGGTAATTTCCAAACTCAAAACTGTAGACTTACCAAACATCACTGTGAGGAGTCACCAACAAAAAACTGGATTCTGAAATATAAAATATAAATAATTAGTAACCATAATAAGACGTACAAAACCATCCAATCATATAAATAAATACATACCTAATTGAACAACAAACCCGTAGAGTCTCAAGCATCTCGTGTCCCAAATCCACACCGGGAGGGTGGGAGGGAATAATACTCGCCTCCGTGTCTTTAATAAAATCATGACTTTACGTCATGTTACTAGTAAAATCTGGGAATTTTATTAAAGACACGGAGGCTCATATTATGCAAGTTCAAAGCTGTGCTACCACTCGAGATGCGATGTGTTCATTAGGTCTGAAATAGAAGTCTCTAAAGGTCAATTCTCGGGACCAATCTGCTGCCCGCATAATATCTTCCAGACGACATCCGACTGAGGAGGCTTTTGAAGCCATCGCGCCTCGTACAGAATGAGGCGTAAATACAGAGGTGTCTATACCCGCAGAGGATAACAGCCAACGCACCCAACGTGCCAGGGTAGGTGTCGAAACCGGCCGATGAGGCGACTTAAAAGATATGAACAAATCGTGTAGATCGACAGAGCGAAGGGAACGCGTAACATCCAGGTAAACTCTGATGCAATCCACTGGACAGAGCGCCGGACAACCAGGAAACCTGGTATATGAAAATGACTTGGATGCAGATTTAGTCCTCCTGGATATGTCAAAAGTAACACCCTCCGGGGTGAATGCAATGGCGTCCCAATCCAGGGCCCTGACGTCAGAGACCCTCTTGCAAGAGATCAAACAGAGTAACATTACCAACTTGGATGACAATCGTTTCAAAGTCAGCTCTTGGTTAGGGTACCATGATGAGAGGAACTGCAACATCACGTTAACGTCCCAAAAGGCAGAGAAGCGAGGCCGAGGAGGACGAGCAAGGCGAATACCCTTGAGAAGACGACATACAAAAGGATGTCTGCCGACAGGGGAACCATCCAAACCCCTGTGTCCGGCCGAAATAGCCGAGCGGGAGAGGTTAATCGTGCGGTATGCCTTGCCTGAGTCAAACAGGAACGTGAGGAATTCCAGGATCAAAGGTAGAGGGGCAGATACGGGTTCCACTGCCCGTTCCATGCACCAACCAGACCACGATCTCCATGAAGTTCGATAGGCAGTTCGTGTGCCTGGGGCCCAGGCGTTATCGAGGAGCAGGAGAGTTGTCTGCGGAACGTCTGGGACAATCCAAGGTCCCCTGAAAGGAACCATGCTATCAGGGGCAGCTGGTGTTGCAACACTAGCCCGTGTGAGTTCCCATCCGGGTCCAGAAGGAGGTCCTGGAAGACTGGTATCAACCGAGGATAATCGATCGACAACTCCATCAAGCGAGGGAACCATGGGCGAGATCTCCAAAGCGGGGTGATCAGCGCTACACGACAGTCGTGGCGAACCAGTTTCGAGATCGTGCGCGCTATCATGTTGAATGGGGGAAAAGCGTATAGGAGACCCTGCGGCCATTCTTGAAGGAAGGCATCTGTTGCCACCGCTGCCGGATCCGGCCTCCAACTGAAGAACTTCGGCAGTTGAGTGTTCAGTCGAGATGCGAACAGATCCATCTGGAATCTTCCCCACAACATGTCCAGGCTCTGGAACACCGAAGCGTGTAGACGCCAATCTCCAGAGTCTCTTAAGTGTCTGGAATTTTAATCCGCTCCCGAATTGTCCAGGCCCGGAATGTGTTCCGCTGTTACCGAGACGTTGTTGAAGAGGCAGAACTGCCAGAAGTCCTTCGCTAGAATTGCCAACATCTTGGACTTCGTACCCCCCAGGTGATTTATGTAACGGACCGCCGACACGTTGTCCATCTTGAGGAGAACGCAGCAATTCGCCCGTCCTGGGGTAAGGCTGCGGATCGCGAAAGCCCCAGCCAGGAGTTCTAAGCAGTTGATGTGCAACGACTTCTCTACGTCGGACCATCTGCCTCCTGTGGAAACGTCACCACAATGAGCACCCCAGCCGTGCAAGCTGGCATCGGATTCGATCACTACGTCCGGGATGGAGCCGAAGATGGCTCTCCCGTTCCACGCCTCCATGTGTGCCAACCACCACACCAACTCGTCCCTGGACTCTGCGTCCAAACGTATCCGAGACTCGTAGGAGTGACCTGACCGAAGGTGTGACCCTTTGAGTCATTGTAGGGCCCGGTAATGTAGCGGGCCCGGGAAGATCGCCTGAATAGAGGCCGCGAGAAGGCCAATTATTCTCGCCAGCTGTCTGATGGACAAGTCTGAGACACGCAGAGCCCTTCGAATTTCCTTCTGAATGGCTCTCACCTTGGAACCCGGTAGAAACAGAAACTGCTGGACGGAGTCCACTCTGAATCCCAGGAACTCTATGGACTGGGCGGGATCTAGGACCGATTTGTCCCAGTTGATCAGAAAGGCCAACTCCTGTAGCAGGGTGGTAGTCCATTCTAGGTGTAGAAGGAGATTCTCCTTTGATTGGGACAAAATCAGAATGTCGTCCAGGTAAATAATGAGGCGAACCCCTCGGGTTCGGAGGAACGCCACCACAGGCTTCATAAGCTTGGTGAAACACCAGGGAGCCGAAGAGAGACCGAAAGGCTGGCAGGTGAAGCGCCAACGCCGCCCGTGCCATGTGAAATGGAGATAGTCTCTGAATTCCAAAGCAATGGGGACCGTGAAATAAGCGTCCTTCAGGTCTAGTTTGGCTAGCCAGTCCGACTGGCGTAGAAGGTCTCTGAGGCAGTGTATACCTTCCATCTGGAAGTGTTGGTAACGTAGGAAGGCGTTGAGGGGACGAAGATTTATAACAGGGCGAACTCCGCCTCCTTTCTTGGGCACCAGGAACAGATTGCTCGTAAAGCCCTTGGCGGCGAACGGCAGTTCCTCTATAGCGCCCTTGGAGAACATCTCCATGACCTCCGCGGAGATCATCTCATCCTGATCCTGTGGAAGGGACAGTTCTCTGGGGGAATAAAACTGGACAGGCACTGAAACAAAATCTAGGCGATACCCCTTTACACATTGCAGAACCCAAGCATCCGAGGTGATATTTGTCCACTCTCGGTAAAATAAAGCCAGCCTCCCCGCTACTTGAACGGGAGGGAAAGAAAGGGTACTCACCGTAAGGACGTCTGCTGGGGGTACCACCGCGGGGGTATCTGGAGCCCCAAGCCCGACCTCTGGCTGGGAAGAAGGGAGGGGTTCTCTGGTCCTGAAATCCCCGGGAGGGAAAAAAGGAACCTCTGGTAGCGCGGAATGCGCCTCGGAAACCTCGGCCGGGTGGACGGTTCCTGCTACGCCCGGCCCCTCCAAAAACCTTAGGCGCGAACACGCGTTTCATGCTCGCCTGCGCCTTGTCAATTGCCGTGAAGGTCTTGACATATGACCCCATGTCTTTAACAAAGGAGGTGCCAAACAGTAAACCCTCCTCTGTCGGGTCAGGCTCCGCCACAGTCATAGTGGCCAGTTTAGGGTCGATTTTCAATAATATTGCCTTACGCCTTTCCGTAGACATTGCCGTATTGGCGTTCCCCAGTAAGCATATGGCACGTTGGACCCAACCTATGGCCACATCCACGTCCAAAACTGAATCCCCAGTTTTAGCAGCATCTAGAACAGTGATGGCGAACCTTTTTGAGCCAGAGTGCCCAAACCGCAATACATGCCAATTTTTTTCCCTTAAATTGCGTGTGTGTGTGTGTGTGGGGGGGGGGGGGGGTGCGTGTGTGTGTGTGGGGTGCGTGTGTGTGGGTGTTGTGTGTGTGTATGAGGGGTGCTGTGTGGGTGTATGAGGGGTGCTGTGTGTGTGTATGAGGGGTGCTGTGTGTGTGACGGGTGCTGTATGTGTGTGTGAGACGGGTGCTGTGCGTGGGGTAGGGGTGCTGTACGTGTGTGTGAGAGGGGCGCTGTGGGGGTTAGGGGTGCTGTGGGGGGTAGGGGTACTGCTGGGGGGGTAGGGATACTGCTGGCGGGGTATGGGTACTGCTGTGGGGGGTAGGGATACTGTGTGTGGGGGGTAGGGGTGCTGTAGGGGTACTGTGTGTGGGGGGGTAGGGGTGCTGTGGGGGGGTAGGGGTGCTGTGGGGGGGTAGTGGTACTGCTGATGGGGGGTAGGGGTACTGCTGGGGGGGTAGGGGTACTGCTGGGGGGGTAGGGGTACTGCTGGGGGGGTAGGGGTACTGCTGGGGGGTAGGGGTACTGCTGGGGGGTAGGGGTACTGCTGGGGGGGTAGGGGTACTGCTGGGGGGGTAGGGGTACTGCTGGGGGGGTAAGGGTGCTGGGGGTAAGTGTGCTGGGGGGGTAGGGGTACTGTTGTGGGGGAGTAGGGGTACTGCTGGGGGCGGTAGGGGTACTGCGGGGGTGGTAGGGGTACTGCTGGGGGCGGTAGGGGTACTGCGGGGGTGGTAGGGGTACTGCGGGGGAGTAGGAGTACTGCTGGGGGGGTAGGGGTACTTCTGGGGGGGTAGGATGCTGCTGTGGGGGGTAGGGTGCTGCTGTGGGGGGTAGGGGTGGTGCTGGGGGGTAGGGGTGGTGCTGGGGGGGTAGGGGTGGTGCTGGGGAGATAAGGGTACTTCTGGGGGGGGTAGGGGTGCTGTGTGTCTGTATCCCCCCTCCCTTCTTACCTTTAATGAAGTGTGGGGGGGGGGCACAGCCATCACTGGTGGTCCGGTGGTGGTGGTACCGTCATCCCTGGTGGTCCGGTGGTGGCAGGCAGTGCTTCCGTGTCGGGAGGCAGGGGGAGGGATCTGTGAATCAGCTCCCCTGTCCTCCCGCGCGATGCTGTGTGGAGCGTTGCCATGGTAACGCGCGGCAACGCTCCACACAGCATCGCGCGGGAGGACAGGGGATCAGCATCACAGATCCCTCCCCCTGCCTCCCGACACGGAAGCAGAGTAGGCGCCTGCCGTTTCGGGCAGCTCTGCAGTGATGGCGGACCTGTGGCCGCGTGCCCACAGAGAGGGCACGGCGTGCCACCTGTGGCACGCGTGCCATAGGTTCGCCATCACTGATCTAGAAGCTCATAGAGTTTCGAGAGGGGTCCCAGTGTATCCAGGATCTTGTCCTGGCATCCCTTCAGGGAATGGTTAAGGCCCTTTTTGGGCTTCCAGCCCGACTTACCCAAGAATTGGGCAATCTGTGGATCAATGTCTGGGGTCTTACACGCAGCGCCCAGGAGGGAAGGGCGTGGGCATTCGGCGCGCAGTTTATTGCGCCCTTCTCTGGAAAGGGGCGTGCGGATGCGCTTGGCCACATACTGGGCAATATGATCCGGGGGGACCCATTCAGCGGACCGGGGGTGACGCAGGTCGTCTGGGTCAAACAGGGGGTTACCCTGCGGATCAAGGATCGCTTTGTCATCCCCAGAGGGGCCTAATACTGGACCCCGGGCCTTGGCAGAGGACCCCGATGGGTTAGCGCCCGTAAGGGGCAAATCCTCTCCAGATACATCATCATCAAAGGAGTCATACTCCATAGCGTCGGATTCCTCCTCCACACTCCGGTCGGTATCCGACCCATCATCAAGGGCTCTAGCCCGTTTCCATAACCTAGCCCTTTTAGCCCGGCCAGGGGCTCTTTTGCGCGTGGGGTGCACGCCATCTGTGACCGCCTCTAGCGTGTCCGTCATGGCAGGTAGAACCTGCATCGAGGAGTGGGAGCCGACATGTTTGGACTTGGCCCTTGCCTTACGGGCTCCAGGCACAGTCTGAGCAGGGGAGGGGGACCCCACACCAGTAGGGGCGGGGGAGGCCAGAGCAGGCAAAACCAGGGAGTGCATGGATTGTGAAAACGAAGTAGTAACAGCTCCCATGGCCGAGGCGATAGCCTTCTGTATGGAAGAGGCCATAGTGGCTTCCAGCATGGCCTGAAACTCTTGGGAGGCCATAGCACCCTCAGCACTGTCTGAGTGAAAGTCCCCAGGGGGACCTGTAGGCCCATCCTCCCTATCCTGCATGATGTATAGCTGTAATAGGGTAACTAAAGAAAATAAATAGCCCCAGCTAAATGACACTCAAAATGACAGAAAGGAGAGCAAAGGGTTGATTAACCCACAGAAAGCGATACACACAGACCGTCTAGCGTTCCCAGGGGACCCGGCAAACTAAGGTGACCGCACGGCAGCACAGGGAATGGATCGAGGTCCGCCCAAGATGGGCGCCGCACATGAGGGAAGGCGCACGCGACCAGGCACCCGGCTGGGGAAGGGGCTCGTGCACCCGACCCGCCGAGCCCGCCCGCGAGCGGGGAGAAAATGCGTGCGCAGCCGCGGCCGAAAGATAGAGCGGTCGCGGCAGAAAATACAGAGTCGGGACCCGTGCGGAAAGCACGAGGAGGAGGGAAGGGCAGGGAATAGGAATCCCCCGGCAGGGAGTAGAGCACTCAGGGGTCCCAGGGGGAACGCTAGCGGTAACAGGTTAAAACAGTACAAGCTATAAGCCAGTATCACAACGAAAAATCAAAACAAGTAAATTAATATCAAACTGAGTAAGAGAGAAGCAAAACACTTATCTGTCTGAGGAAGCAGCAAAGAAAGAGGGGGATTGTGGGAGACACATGACTTATATAGCTACTTCCTCTACCATGTGATCGGCTGCCTGTTATGCCTGTACAGTTTTTTCTTTCATTTTGACAATATTTATATTCCTCTATCTTTGCTGCTGAGGAAATAAAGAAAGAGTTATGCATAATATGAGCCTCCGTGTCTTTAATAAAATTTTAAGTGAATTGGCGATTTCTTTTTTCTAGTTTAACCATTTTGAAAATTTAATTTTACTTTGAATTCGCCTTGATTTCCCGAACTTCTCCTTTTAGTGAAAACCCTTATAGTGTGATAACTATCTGTGAGTTTTGAAAATTCAGGATCTAATATTAAAACAGAATAGAAATACTATGTATCTGGAACAAGGGTTTAATTGCAAATAAACCCCTAAAATATATCTCTAGGGTTATTCACTAAAGTGAAAATTTAAAGTCAATTTCAAATTAAAGGCAGCATTGTTACCACCTGGGGACTTAGCAGAATTAGCAAAGACCTCTGAAGGTGAAATCGTGGCTGGGTTTCCGGTGGCTGGGGGCAGGCAAAGGTGAGATTGACTTAATTGTCCTTGCTGGGTGTGTCCATCTTCCAAAGTCTGGTCCTCTTCAGCTCTCCGCGCTTCATGCACGAGTGTACAGCATTGAGATCTAGGACCACAGGATCCCCTATAGACATCGTGATTAATGCTGCCAGGATTAACACGGTAGCTCGGCCCAGTGTCTAAGAAAGTCAGGCAGAGGAAATGTACAAAGTAAAATATCTCTTGACTGGGTTGGAATTTCAGTGATTCTATCTTTTTGAAATACTCATTTTGCAGGGGGAGTGACAGTACCGCTTTAAAGTCCAAATAGCCGAACTAGAAAAAAAAATCTTTAAATTTGCTGTACTTTCACTTTGGCTACTCTGGCCTTACATTTGAGAGTTGCATTGAATTCTCACTTGGGTAAATAACCCTGCTAGTAACAGGAAACCAACTTTGAGGCACCCAGTTTCAGAACTATGGATTTCTATTTTTAATTGTATTTTTCAGATCTCACAAATACATATTTATTAAATACTATGTAGTAAGTAAGTAAATATAATATTGAAAACCCTGGGAAGTCACGGTTCCAAATTAAGTTCTGACCTGAAAACTCAAAGGCTTTAAGTGCTTAGTCTTGGGAACATATAACACAGCCTCTCAGTAATACTCCACCCTGACAGCCAACAAATTAGTTATATGCAGATACCAAGCCTACAGTTAATAGCTTGTTAATAAATTGTCTGTACAGAGGTTCAGCACCTTTTGCCTTGAAGGAATTACTGTGCAGATACTGCAAGATCACTTTCAGTTTGCAGTCTGTTACATAGAAACACTTGACTAAAATGCTGATTTAATTGTATATTTGCTATTGCATGAAAGAAAGATTAGATATTTGCTAATATATCATGGCAGTTTCAGAACAGCAGAATGTATACATTTTGGTAACCCTTGTGTTGTTGTTAGAAAATAGTACATATGTTTTAGCTAATAAAGGAGTTTGAAAAACTATTCCTGGTTCCTGGTTCTAGGTTAAAAAAAAAAAAAAAGCCACACTTTAATTTCCACTTTCTATGTAATGATTGAACAATGCTTAAAGGGGGGCTGTCATCTTTGGATTGATGACACTTCCTCTTTAAAGGAGCCTGGTAAATGTTGTTAAAGCATAATGTGTGCAATGCAGGTAGGCATAAAACATGCTTATAATCAATGTGCTTTTTGGTGGTGGCAGTCACCATATTCCCAAGAGATGCTCTGGTAATGCATATATATGGCAGTAATTTTCCCCTTATTTTATGAATGTGCAATGATTAGTGGGACATTTTGAATGTGCATTATATTCCAGGCTAGAAAAATCCAAATAAAAATGTAACAGTTCCTTGCAGAATTTCTTCACCTCCAACCACTAACCTTTTTTATGCATCTCTTATGCATAAACTACATCTATGACTGCCAAAATGCACTCATGAAGTTTAAACTTCACTATTTGCTATAGAGTGCGGGAGGAAGTAGGCTAGTAATGTTTAAAGGGTCACTATAGTCACCAAAACAACTTTAGCTTAACAAAGCAGTTTGGGTGTTAAGATCATGTCTATGAAGTCTCAGTGCTCAATTCACTGCCATTTAGGAGTTAAATCACTTTTGTTTCTGTTTATGCAGCCCTAGTCGCACCTCCCCTGGCTGTAACTGACACAACATGCATTTAAAAAAAATAGTTTAATTTTCAATTCAACCTTACTTGAAATATTTGTATCCCCTGCTCTGTAAATTGAACTTTAATAAGATACAGGAGGCTCCTGTACTGTCTAGCAAGTTATTAACAGAGCAGAAGATAAGACATTCTAAGTTAAACAGAATTTGCTATAAAGGAAGTGTAAACATTAGATGACTCTTTACAGGAAGTGTTTAGGAAGGATGTGTAAGTCACATGCAGGGAGGTGTGCCAAGGGCTGCATAAACAATGTAATTTAAAGGGCCACTATAGGCAAATTATATGTTTACATTGCAGGGTTAATCCAGCCTCTAGAGGCTGTCTCACTGACAGGCGCTGGAGGCGCTTCCGCGATTCTCACTGTGAAAATCACAGTGAGAAGACGCTGGACGTCCATTGGAAAGCATTGAGTAATGCTTTCATATGGGTTGTTTGAATGTGCTCGCAGCTCTTGCCGCGCATGCGAATTCGGATCTGACGTCGGCAGGGGGTGGAGACATCCCCAGCACAGAGGGAGCCTGGCGCTGGAGAAATGTAAGTAGCCGAAGGGGTTGTAACCCCTTCAGCCCAGTGGAGAGGGGGACCTAGGGTGGGGGGGACCTAATGACCCTATAGTGCCAGGAAAACAAGTTTGTTTTCCTGGGACTATAGTGCTCCTTTAACCCCTTAATGACACAACTTCTGGAATAAAAGGGAATCATGACGGAATATATCCGTCATCTGTCCTTAAGGGGTTAATATTTTATTAATTTGGTGTAAACATTAGATGACTCTTTACAGGAAGTGTTTAGGAAGGATGTGCAAGTCACATGCAGGGAGGTGTGCCAAGGGCTGCATAAACAATGTAATTTAAAGGACCACTATAAGCACCCAGACCACCAGAGTGCCAGGTCCCCCTAGTTTTAACCCTGCAGCTGAAAACATAGAAACTGCTATGTTTATATTGTGGGGTTAATCACGCCTCTAGTGGCTGTCTCCCTGACAGCCACTAGAGGCCGCTTCCACGATTCTCAGTGAGTAAATCGTACTAAAATGATGCGGAATCCAGCGCCAAATAAGATCCCTGTAGGAAAGCATTGAATAATGCTTTCCTATGGGCGGGTTTGAATGCGCGCGCATCTGGCCGAGCATGTACATTCGGCTCCACTTGGAGGGCGCCCGGCGCTGGTTTATGGTAAGTGGCTGAAAGGGTTTTAACCACTTCAGCCCAGTGGGAGGAGGGACCTATTAACCCTATAGTGCCAGGAAAATGGGTTTGTTTTCCTGGCACTATAGGATCTCTTTAACTCCAAAATGGCAGATAATTGAGCAGTGAGACTGCAGGGGCTTGATCTATACACCAAAACTGCTTGTTTAACCCCTTAAGGACACAGCTTCAGAAGCTTGTCTTACGCTTAAGGATACAAGCCATTTTTGCATTTTCTGCTGTTTGTGTTCAAACGCAGTTTGTATCTCTGTCATTTATTGCACCAACACATATTATATATCATGGTTTAGAGGGCCAACCGGGCTTTAATTTGATGTCACATATACATAAATACATTCTTATTAATTATAATTAAAAAAAAAAATACATTTTTTTTCACAGTTTTGGCAATAATAGTGTGTGCATAATATGTCCAGCTTAGAAAAAGTTATTCAAAATACATTCATTTATGTGTCTCGATTTATAGAGTACATCATATGTATAGGATTTCAGCTTATTTTGAAAGTTACAGGTCACAAAATACAAGGACTAAAATAAAATTTAAATTTTAGAAGTTGGTATGTTTGTCTTGTAGGTTTAGTAGCCATCACAGAAAAAAAATTGCCACACAAAAGTATATATTTATATAAAGTAGGCATCACAGGCTATTTATCTAAGGTTAGTTTGACACTTTTTACGTAGCCTTTTCATCGCTAATCTCTGCTAAATATTGGAGTAAAATTGTGTTTTTTCTTTATTTTGGCATATACATAAATAACAAGGTTTTTGTAATGTGTATTTCGTAAAGCTGGTGTGTGCTATTCCTGCACAGAACCCCGTATTGTGTTCAGCTGCATCTGCTGAGTAAAACAATACCCCCATTGTATGCCTTTGGCACTTTTCGGTAAAGCTACAATGCCATATAAGAGACAAGGTTATTTCAGTTGCTAGTTAGAATTTTCGTAGATGGATTTTATAGGCCTATGTCTCATTTTAGGGTATTATAGCAGTGTGACTGTTCAAATAACCCCACAAAGGGCTTTCATTTGATCAAACAGACACCCAAGGTATCTTATATGGTGTATATTGTGCCTTAACATGTCACCATTTTGTCACCAATTTATGTCAATGTTTGTGGAGAGGGGGGAAAAATTAAATTTTTACATATATGTTGCATTTTTGCTGAGTATTTCTTACACTTGATATGTACCACTGTCATAAAAATCCCCAAATTATGCTCAGGTACATCTTCTGAGTAAAACAATATGCCCAATGTATGACCTAGACACTATTTTGTGAAGTTACAGTGCTGTAAAAGAGATGTGACAAGTTCAGATTTTTAAGTGTGAATTTTTATGGAGGGTTTTGATGCGTCTGTGTCCCACTTTGGAGCACTTGAGCAGGCTACATATTACAGCTACACCATAAAGGCATACCATTTATTAAAGAAGACATCCCATGGTATTTCAAAAGGCAGGCACATTTTGAACCTTAGCGTGGGATCATTTTTCCGCTAGCTTGTACGAAGTGTAGTGGTAATAAGCGTTTTTTCTGCCTTTTTGACACACAAAGTGAGTTTGCACAATATATTTTGCAATTCTTATGTGTGCTACGACTGTATAATATTACATATGTTGCTCAGCTATGTCGTCTGGGTAGAGCAATACCCCCGTATGTACCTTTGCCAGGTATATGTGGATGTTGAAGGGGCACATTTGAGACGCAGCCGTATAGTTTTTTTCTAACTTTGAAGTTTTACGCTGTGCCCATGTTCCATTTTGAAGTAGTTTAGCTAGTTGGTTATTCAAACTTCCCCACAAACACATACTATTTATTAAAGAATACACCCTGGGGTAATTCAAAAGGCGTATTTTGAACCTTAGCGTGAGATCATTTTTTCTCTAGTTTGTACCAGATGTAGTGGTAATGAGCATTTTTAAATGTATTTTTTTTACTTTTTAAAACTTTTTTTACTTTTTAAACTCGTTTTGAAACTTTTTTGCTTATTACATTTTTAAAGCTTTCCTAAACTTTCTTAAACAGATTCATAATTTTTATAAACTTTTTTTTACCGTGAACCCCTAACTAGCAAGCAGTAAGCAGCACTAACAGTAAATTCCCATAAATTTGCCATAACTCCCACCCACCCCAGCTAGCAAACTATATCATTTTAAAATATTTAAATTAATTAATGAAATAAACTGAACCCCTGAGGGTTAAAAAAAAAAAATGTTAACCCTAAGTGGTTAAAAAAAAATCGGATCACAGTAGGGATCCGATCCGTGATCCGGGTGTAGGTAGTGATCAACTGGCAGGGAAGGGGTTAATTTTTATTAGGACTGTTTTTTTTTTACTTTTATTTAAAACATTATTAAAACATTTTTTTAAAACTTTTTTTACTTTTTAAAACTCGTTTTGAAACTTTTTTTTGCTCATTAAATTTTTGAAACTTTCCTAAACTTTCTTAAAACTTTTTTTATGGATTTAACTTTTTTATAAACTTTTTTTTACCGTTAACTCCTAACCAGCAGTAAGCAGCACCAACAGTATATTCCCTAATTTCCCATAACTCTCACCCACCCCAGCTAGAAAAAGAAATAATTTTAAAATATTTAAATAAATTAAATAAATTGAACCCCTGAGGGTTAAAAAAAATAAAAGTTAAGGCTAAGGGGTTAAAAAAATCAGATCACAGTAAAATGTAGTCCCTGCCAATTGATCACTGTAGAGTGATCAATTTTCAGGGAAGGGGTTAAGTTTTTATTTTAAATGGGTAAAGGGGTGTAGGGTTTTAAACTAGCTTTATTTATTTTTTTAACAGGGAGAAGATCATCAGTGAAGGGGTTAAGCTAATGTTGTTTTGGTAACTATAGTGTACCTATAAAGTCCATCTGCAAATATAGGCATTTGTTTTTCTGCAGAATGAAAACTGGCAGTGAAGCAAAGGAGAAGGCTACCAGGGCTTTTTGGGCCAAATTTTCACTTGTTTGCAACTTGTTTAAACTATTGGGATGGAAGGAGTTAAGGATCTTTTTTGTGTTATTCATGACATGTGTATACAGTTAATAGGACATTTCTGGATCATGAGGGGAAGCAAAGCCCTAAGTGAGATTGTAACTAGAAATTGACTATAATGTAGTTGAAACACCTGCAGACCATTACCAATTACAGATATTCTCCAGCTGCCATGTATCACATTGTTTCAGTAGGCGATGGGGTCAGAATAATGAGCTGATAATTATGGTAAAGAACAATCATTGTTTTAGATATTTGTATACATAAACCTGTTAGCTGCTGAAGCTGGCTGTTTACTGCAGTTCACTAAAAAGGAACATAAAAGCAGACCACATATTTTAATTATTTGTTATTGCCAATTGCAGTAACTTTTAGACTATACTTCATAAAAATACAATAAATTGAAAGGATTTCCTTTAAAGGAAATATTATCCCCCCATTTAAAGGGACACTATCGTCACCCAGATCACTTCATATCATTGTCTGTCCCCCTTAGTCCTGCAATGTAAAACATTGCCGTTTTAGAGAAACTGCAATAATTACCTCGCAGGACCAAGATAGCCTCTAGTCACTGTCTATCAGCCACTAGAGGCACTTCGGGGATTCTAACGGACATTTAGTCCCTTAAATGTCATTGGATGTCCTCACACTTTGCATGAGGAGTCAGGGAAATCGCCATAGGAAAGCATTTCCTATGGTGAGGGGTTAATGCGCTGGCAGCTTTCGCCACGCATGTGCATTAGGTCCACCCATTGTAATGTCAGGTGAGGTGGAGCGTGATCCAGCACAGAGGGACATTGTCACTGGGATCGGGTGAGTAAACAAAGTTGTTTTTTTAATATGCTATGGGGGAAAGTAGGGAGGGGGGGCAGAGGGCAGGGGAGCGGGGAACTGGGAGTCACTATAGTTTTAGGAATACTGATTTGTATTCCCAACACAATAGAATCCCTTTAAAAGGCCATATTATCCTAAAAATGATGGCTTCTTCAAAACTTTATGATGTGTCTTGTGCTGGAGTGTTAATGCAAACAGTTGTCAAATTATCCTACGATAGAATAACATCACAAAAATGATGTGGTTCCTGAGAGAAAACTGCACATGTTATCAGGAGGTTAATAATGTAATTTTACTAACAGTTTATGTAATATTATGTGTTTCTTTTTGTGTAGAGATATGTATAGATTGATATTATGTGTATTCAAGTCAACCCCATTACTTAATTTTAACTTGTCTCTCTTGTCTCTCTATGTTTAAGTAAAACGCTTCCAATTATAGTAAGAGCATATTTAGAGGTAGGTAGCTAGGTGTGTGCCCAACCCCCAACCCCACCCCACCCCCACCCCCCTAAAATTATTAAGCCTCGGATTTTATTTTCAAAATGTATTAAAAAATAAAAAGAATTCTAAATTCAAGCTAATTTGAAATTAACATTTTGGAACATACTCAATGTACTATCCTCTGCAATTTGTTTATCCATTTTTGACTTGAGTTAGAATGTCAAATAAATGGTTGTAGAATAATAATTTTTTTTTGTATGTATATATATATTTGTTTATGAAATTCCTGTTTAATTTTACTTTTACTTTATATAGTTCTCAATTCATATTATTGTTCTCTCTGTTACCTTGACAATCACGTTTACTCAATAAACATAACCTTTCTAGTGTTACAGAACTTAACGCCTTGTTTTGTATTTGATACAATTGCTTTTTACACCTCAACCTTTTTTTCTCAACTCCAAAGCTAACTAATATTATTTACCATGAGGTGGAGAGTTAAATAGACATTATCATGGGAAAATTGTGTTTTTTTCTGTGGTGGCTGCAGAAGAAAACCCAAGTGCTGTATACCACCAGGTAGAAGGAATATCTGGAAACTTGCCAACTTGCTTGTGCATATTTACTAATGCATTGTACGTGACCTAGAGCTAGAGGAGCAAAGAGCATAATCTTATCCTATTGTGAATACCAGTTCTAACAGGATTATTTACTAAAGTGAGAATTGTCAGAAATTCTAAATGATTTACAGTTTATTAAGCCAAAGTAGCTGAATTGGAATCATAAATTACTTGAAAAAATTTCCAGTTCAGCTATTTTTGCCTCACTTTGATATACATTTTCAATTTTCTTTGAATTCCTAAAATTCTCCCTCTAGTTAATAACCATATGTATGGAACAATTGTGTTTTATATATATATATATATTTTTTTTTATTTATTTATTTATTTATTTTTTATATCTATCTATAAATTCTTATTAACAAATTGGATTTATGTGTACACATACATACCTTTTTTTTAATATTTTCTCTTTTCTTGTGTGAAGATGCAACAAATATGGATTGCATCAATATGGCAGGAAAAAACATTATTTAAATGCCTGTACTTATTTGCATATTAAAATGTATATATTTTTGTTAATATTATTGTTATGAATGTAGCAAAGGTGCTATATGTTTGTGTACTTTGTACTTTGTGTACTTCAGTGCTTCACACTGACTTCTGGTCTTAAGTTGAATTCAGTATTTAAATGTGTTAGGGGGGGGGGGGCGGGGAAGGGTTAATTGACAGCGTTCAAAAATTGTGATTCGATTCTGGCAAATAATTAAAACCAATAAGTCAAACCGGTAATTAAAACAAATAAGTCAACGAATAATGCTTAGCCCTCTCCAAAGTGAAGAAAGTGCAATATGCCTTGGTCCAAAAAAGGTTGAGATCCACAGGTGTAAAAAACTGTATCATAGATGGGTTCCAACTTTCTCCCTTTGAATTTATTTTTGAATTTCTGACAATTGACATGTTAGTGAATAGCTCTGCATGAGTTGTTATTGGAAACTCAAGTTGCATGATTTAAATGAACATTTAAATTTATACGATTTTCTGTTAATTTAGACACTATTGTGAAGATTTTACAGGTTGATTGTCTGTCTGTTTAGGAACGTAAGACTGGAAAATCCTGCATCAATTTATTTTACTCGTATAACAGCTGTGTGTCAGTTTGTCTCCTACCCTGAGTTTCCTTATGTCAGGCAGTTGTTTCAACGTAGATAAGTGTTTAATTCTTTATTTTAGTTGCGCGGTAGGTACATCGTTTCCACAAACGCCACAACAGTGTATATCAACACATATCAACATATTAGAAGTACATGACAGTGGCTTGCGTGTTTGCGCATTTTTGTTTCTACCGTATATAGATCAGTGTTTAATATAGGTTTATGTTAATGCTTGTCAAGAACTTGATACCCGAGGGATACATGTGTGTCTCAGTAACATTTGTACATCCCTCACCATATCTAAAAATCACCTGTAGGCATGGTCGTAGGAACCGGGGGGATGGGGGAGATGCATCCCCCCCAGCAAATCATGCGGGGGGGACAGGTTATGGGGAAATCCCCCCCCAGCTCCGCCGGCCCCCCACATGCTGCAGCCGCCCGAGCACTCTGTAGAGAGCCTCAGGCGGCTGCAGCTTTGCCCGGGCTGGTGCGTCTATGAGGGCGCACCACCCGGGCGCAGCATGAGGAGAGGCACTGACAGGAGGTAAGCGCTCAGCGCTCCCTTCTGTCACTCCCTCACTGTAGCGTGGCCGAGCGCTGTATGGTCCGCGGGTACAGGGAGCATCTGTCTCCTGTACCCGGCCGGACTAACAGGAAGTGCACACTGAGTGTGCACTTCCTTTTAGTCCGGCCGGGTACAGGAAGCAAAAGCTCCCTGTACCGCACCATACAGGGCTCAGCCATGCTACAACAGAGGTAGGGGAGGGGGGAGGAAGAGAGTAGGGAGGGGGGGGGGAGAGAAAAAAGAGTGACAAGGGAGGGAGGGGGGGGAAAGAGAGTGACAAGGGAGGGAGGGGGGGGAAAGAGAGTGACGAGGGAGGGAGGGGGGGGGGAAAGAGAGTGACGAGGGAGGGAGGGGGGGGGAAAGAGAGTGACGAGGGAGGGAGGGGGGGGGAAAGAGAGTGACGAGGGAGGGAGGGGGGGGAAAGAGAGTGACGAGGGAGGGAGGGGGGGGAAAGAGAGTGACGAGGGAGGGAGGGGGGGGGAAAGAGAGTGACGAGGGAGGGAGGGGGGGGAAAGAGAGTGACGAGGGAGGGAGGGGGGGGGAAAGAGAGTGACGAGGGAGGGGGGGGAAAGAGAGTGACGAGGGAGGGGGGGGGGGAAGAGAGTGACGAGGGAGGGGGGGGGAAGAGAGTGACGAGGGAGGGGGGGGGGAAAGAGTGACGAGGGAGGGAGGGGGGGGGAAAGAGAGTGACGAGGGAGGGGGGGGGGGGAAAGAGAGTGACGAGGGAGGGAGGGGGGGAAAGAGAGTGACGAGGGAGGGAGGGGGGGGAAAGAGAGTGACGAGGGAGGGAGGGGGGGGAAAGAGAGTGACGAGGGAGGGAGGGGGGGGGAAAGAGAGTGACGAGGGAGGGAGGGGGGGGGAAAGAGAGTGACGAGGGAGGGAGGGGGGGGAAAGAGAGTGACGAGGGAGGGAGGGGGGGGGAAAGAGAGTGACGAGGGAGGGAGGGGGGGGGAAAGAGAGTGACGAGGGAGGGAGGGGGGGGGAAAGAGAGTGACGAGGGAGGGGGGGGGGAAAGAGTGACGAGGGAGGGAGGGGGGGGGAAAGAGAGTGACGAGGGAGGGAGGGGGGGGAAAGAGAGTGACGAGGGAGGGGGGGGGGGAAAGAGAGTGACGAGGGAGGGGGGGGGGGAAAGAGAGTGACGAGGGAGGGAGGGGGGGGAAAGAGAGTGACGAGGGAGGGAGGGGGGGGAAAGAGAGTGACGAGGGAGGGAGGGGGGGGGAAAGAGAGTGACGAGGGAGGGAGGGGGGGGGAAAGAGAGTGACGAGGGAGGGAGGGGGGGGAAAGAGAGTGACGAGGGAGGGAGGGGGGGAAAGAGAGTGACGAGGGAGGGAGGGGGGGGAAAGAGAGTGACGAGGGAGGGAGGGGGGGGAAAGAGAGTGACGAGGGAGGGAGGGGGGGGGAAAGAGAGTGACGAGGGAGGGAGGGGGGGGGAAAGAAAGAGAGTGACGAGGGAGGGAGGGGGGGGGGAAAGAAAGAGAGTGACGAGGGAGGGGGGGGGGGGAAGAAAGAGAGTGACGAGGGAGGGAGGGGGGGAAAGAAAGAGAGTGACGAGGGAGGGAGGGGGGGAAAGAAAGAGAGTGACAAGGGAGGGAGGGGGGGGAAAGAAAGAGAGTGACGAGGGAGGGGGGGGGAAAGAAAGAGAGTGACAAGGGAGGGAGGGGGGGGAAAGAGAGTGACAAGGGAGGGAGGGGGGGGAAGAGAGTGACAAGGGAGGGAGGGGGGGGGAAGAGAGTGACAAGGGAGGGAGGGGGGGAAAGAGAGTGACAAGGGAGGGAGGGGGGGGAAAGAGAGTGACAAGGGAGGGAGGGGGGGGAAAGAGAGTGACAAGGGAGGGAGGGGGGGGAAAGAGAGTGACAAGGGAGGGAGGGGGGGGAAAGAGAGTGACAAGGGAGGGAGGGGGGGAAAGAGAGTGACAAGGGAGGGAGGGGGGGGAAAGAGAGTGACAAGGGAGGGAGGGGGGGGAAAGAGAGTGACAAGGGAGGGAGGGGGGGAAAGAGAGTGACAAGGGAGGGAGGGGGGGGGAAAGAGAGTGACAAGGGAGGGAGGGGGGGGGAAAGAGAGTGACAAGGGAGGGAGGGGGGGGAAAGAGAGTGACAAGGGAGGGAGGGGGGGGAAAGAGAGTGACAAGGGAGGGAGGGGGGGAAAGAGAGTGACAAGGGAGGGAGGGGGGGGAAAGAGAGTGACAAGGGAGGGAGGGGGGGAAAGAGAGTGACAAGGGAGGGAGGGGGGGGAAAGAGAGTGACAAGGGAGGGAGGGGGGGGCAAGAGAGTGACAAGGGAGGGAGGGGGGGGCAAGAGAGTGACAAGGGAGGGAGGGGGGGGAAAGAGAGTGACAAGGGAGGGAGGGGGGGGGAAAGAGAGTGACAAGGGAGGGAGGGGGGGGAAAGAGAGTGACAAGGGAGGGAGGGGGGGAAAGAGAGTGACAAGGGAGGGAGGGGGAGAGAGAGAGAGTGACGAGGGAGGGGGGGAGAGAGAGAGTGACGAGGGAGGGGGGAGATTGACATCCATCACACAATCATGCAACCATTACACACACAGAAACACACAATGCATTCCTTACACACACTCAATACACCCCTTACAGACGCACACACAGAAACACACCTTGCAGCCCTTACACATACAAACACAGATTCACACAATGCATTCCTTACACACATATCAGGACATCCCCTACACACTCCACCCCCTGTGAACAAACTCATTGGTGGAACATGAAGGTGGACCCTGGGACCTTGAGCTGTGTAAAGTGCCCCCCAAAAATGGAGCTGCTTCCCGTTCTCCCAGAACATTGATTTTTGTGACCACAGTTACAAACAGCCTCCAGAGAGCCTGTTCTACACCAGACCAGTGGAGCCAGTCTGCAGCTAGAGCCCATCATCATCCTCATCTGGTTGTAAGTAGGCAATCTAGCATATTATTCGTGGCACTAATCTCTAATTTATCTCACATTAAAGAAACACTATAGTCCCTAGAACCACTGCAGCTTAATGTAGTGGTTCTGGTGTCTATAGCCTGTCCCTGCAGGCCTTTTAATGTAAACACGGCGGCACTCCAGCACTGGCATTAGTTAACATGGCAGAAAAATAATTGGAAAGGGTTAGGGGGGCTACTAATAAGGATAGGGGGAGAGGGGTAGGTAGAAAAATAATTGGAAGGGTTTAGGGGGGCTACTAATATGGATGGGAGGAGGGGGGAGGTAGAAAAATTATTGGAAGGGGTTAGGGGAGTACTAATATGAATGGACGGGGTAGGGTGGGTTCTAATATGCATGGAAGGGGTTGGGGGGTACTAATATGCATGGAAGGGGTAGGGGGTTAATATGCGTGGAAGGGGTAGGGGGGGTTCTTTTGTTCATGGAAGGGGTAGGGGTGGTTCTAATATTCATGGGAAGGGTAGGGGTGGTTCTAATCAGGAGGATCCCGGCGCTGTATCCGGGTAAGTAAAACCCCTTCCCTGTAGTGACCCTTTAATGTTATTATTTAATCATTTATATAGCGACTGCAAATTCCGTAGCACTGTACAATGCGATAAACAACTCCTAGTTTACGGAATAAGAATATACACGGCGAGTAAAAATGATATCCCCCCAGATTTTTCTGTGTTCCTACGCCCATGCCTGTAGGCTCTAGTAAATTACATCATAAATGAACTATTTTTGCTGCCCTTTTCAATCTCATACTTGCTTTTTGGAATGATTTGCATTCTTCCTCAATAAATAAATACTGACTTGTCCAGCAGAAGAGAAATAAAATTAAGCTTTATAACTTTGCTGCATTGTGAGCACCTACACTACAGCTTTATTGCTAGATGTGCAAAGTGGATATAGGTCCCCGTGGGTGCTTACTTTGAACCTTAGCTGGGACATTCTCCCTTAGTACTTTAATTCTAAACCTTCTAATTCCTTAGGAAATATTTAGTTGACATGTCATTAAACATTTTCTCTGTACACCCTGCTCCTCCCATTTTTCCATGGGAAAAATATACTGGAAACCTAGTGCAGGTGAATTATTGTATTTTTGTTTTGTCTAGTACTTTCTACTAAGCAGGTTTATTTATTTGTGTTATTTAATTCCATACATTGATTCCCAACTGTCTTCATAGTATATCCATTGGCAGACATGTAGGTGAGTAGAAAAAAGAAAAACCACACTCAAAAGATGTCCAAAGAGTATCCAGGTAGCAAATCCTTTGTACAGGTTCATTGATACAACATAGAACGTGGCTGAAAAATACAGACCTTATATATGTGGATAGACAATAAGATTTAAGGAAAAAATCCACTAAATCTATCCACTAAAAATCTATGAAAACACTCTGTTTCGTGTCTACAGCAGATTATTCATCAAAAGTTGAGAGAGCGTCTGTCTAAAGATGCAAAACACGTCCAAGGCTTTCATAACTTTTGTAAATTGTCCCCCCTTCCTACATGTGCGTGGACTTTTTTCTTTAAGCTTCTTGTCTATTCATATATATCAGATCTGTACTTTTCAGTCATGTTCTGAGTTCTGAGTGCGGTTTTCCTTTTTTCTGCTCGCCTACATTTTTGCTATTTTGGGAACAACCGTAATCAGCACCGAAGATCAGTACTTGCAGTCTTACGATTTAATGAGATACAACTATTTCTTCTGATCATTTGATTTGTATTTATATGAGGTTCCCTATATTCGAGGAATGGCACATTCTATTTATCTTATTATATCCATTGCCAGACATGTTTATTTGAACTTTATTAAACATATGACCGTGTTCTTATAGAAAATTGCTCTCTAAAGCTCTGGGCCGAAAGAATTCTACTCCTGAGACATGACGTATGTATGTCTTTTAAAATATATTGAAAAATGAATAAAATTTAACTTAGAAATATGACTAACAAAAACAATAGAGAATGTAGGCGCATGCCCTTTTTACTCACAATTTGTTCAAGCATTTTAAAAGCAACTCTAGCTCTCCCAGCACCCAAAACGCTACATTGTTGTTCATCACTGCCATACTTTAAGACATTTGTACAGATAATGTGGAAGTAAAACATATTGGTGGCAACTGGGCTTTTAGTTCAGTTTTGTCTTTTTTTTGTCAGACTGCTTGAAAACTGACAAAAACTGTATAGACTGTATCAAAGTCTCCTAACAAATAGCTGCAGTACAAATAAAACCCCTGAATTACCGTACTAGCTGCTTCTAATTTGTATCATGTAGCAAATGCAAGGTTAATTCCAACACATTGTGTGTAATTCCAAAGCCGAAAGTACAATGGAACCAATGGTGCAGTATTGGTGAAGTTTGATAGAGGACACTGATTTTGTTGTTGGACTGTAGCCAATGCAGAATGCCTGCTATTTGTTGACATTGCTGTACCTTACCATAAATTCCATATCTGTATATTCTTTTTCAAAGAGCTTCTTCTGCTGCTGACAGGTATATCGCCTCTCTGAAATCTCAAGACTTGACCTTGATTTTGCCCAGCACAATCAAACAGCCCAATGTGAATTCTAATTGGTTGATTCTAGACTGGAAACAGACAAATTAGATTCTGAGTCAGATCTGAGTCACTGATCTGAGTCACTGATATTGAGGAGGAGTCCTATATGGACGATTCAGAAGATCCATCGTGGTCCTGGTTCTGACATTGGAGTCAAGGGATCTGACCCTTCCCAGGACACTGATATTGGTGTAATCTACTAAAATTGATTTTGAGCATGGGGCTTCAGGGGACACAGGTAAGTTTAGAACCCCATGGCGAACCCCTATTCAATCCCCATGAGCTGCGCCACCCACGGCCTGCTAAATGGTCTCCCTCAGACCACGTAGTCAGATATATAGCATCACAAATACCTGGATATGGCGACCAGAAACAAATTGAGGGCAGAATGCCCATGCCCTATGGTCCCAGAGGATGCTTGCAGAACACCTGTAGTTGACCCAAAAATAATAACATTCCTGGGAAAGAAGGGTTGAAAACCCAATAAGAGTCTAGATTCCTCTTTACAGAACTGCCAGGATAAGGTCCTGGATATCTTTGGCTGGCAGCCAAGATTTTTGAAGTGGTCATAGACGACCTAGAACTAGATGGTGCCACCATACGTGGTTGGATTCAAAGGGTAATTTGCCTAATTGACAATGCCAATACAGCGATGGCCACAGAGCATGGCAAATGTATTCTTTAAAAAAATTTAACCTAATTGGTCAATATGGCTCTGAACGAGCCGGGTGCTCAAGCCACTGGTCTCCTATTTGGAAACAATTTTGTCAAAGAACTCGGTTCTTTCATACACACGTTTACTGCCTTAGATAAGCGCAATCAATTATGTGCAAAGTATTTAATCCTAGAGTTTTGGGTGGGGCCGGAAGAGCCAGGAGCCGTGTGTCTGGCCGTATTACCAGAAGTTAGTTTAAGCAGAACCAAAGCTCCTATACAGGGCGGGCCAGTTTCCTGGAACACCGCAATACACCGGCCTTCTTTCCACAACATGGTCGACCACAACCTTATGGTAAGTCCTCTCAATCTACATTCTTCCCTATTGGTAGTAGGTGACAGACTAATTTAGACGAGATGCAGACCTTGTCACCAAGGATATTGGATCTGATGAGCAGACAAGCCATCATACAAATTCCAATGTCCACTCTGGGTTATGTGAGCAACCTCTTCCTGGTTGACAAAAAAGGTGGAGGTGTCCGCCCAGTGATAAACTCGAGGCAGCTCAACAATGTATGTAATCTATCACCACTTCATGATGGAAGTAACACATTGTTTGCGTGATCTTCTCCAACCATCAGATTGGATGACAAAGTTGGATCTACAGGATGCCTACCTCGCAGTGCCTATAGCATTACAACACCAAGATTGCCTGTAGTTCATTTGGCAGGGAAAGAAATGGAGGTCCACGTGCCTCCTATTTGGGCTGTCTTCAGTCCCGTGGTGCTTCACCAAACTCATGAAGCCTGTGATCACACCCTTACGAAGTCGAGGAATACGTCTGATAATATACTTAGACGACATCCTCCTCATGGCTCAGTCTATTCAACTCCTCAAACCTAATCTGTACTGGACTGTCTCTGTTACAGAATCTAGGCTTCCTAATCAATTGGAAAAATCCATCATAACTCCTACACAACGCATAGAATTTCTGGGTCTCACTGTAGATTTTATTCTTCAGACCCTGCATCTTTAGATGTCAAAACAGTCCAATATCCAGAAAGAACTCAGGCGCACACTGGCGGCCCCCAACTTACTCTCAAACAATTGACGAGAATGATTGGTCTCCTGGCGGCTTCCATACAAGCCATTTTTCCGGCCCTCTTCACTATCGAGCTCTATAACATTTACAGACTTCCCATCTGAGTGAAGGTGCATCCTACACAGATATGGTCATTCTGAACTCAGAAGCAAAAATGAACTGAAATGGTGACTTCTTCACATGGAAGCGTGGAACGGTCGCGCCATCTTCGGCGCAGCACCAGATTTGGTAATTGAAGCTGACACAAGCTTACACGGTTGGGGTGCTCATTGTAGCTACTGGTGGCAGATGGTCCGATTACGAATCAACTCTTCATATCAACTGTCTGGAACTCTTGGCCGGCTCAGTCGCTATCCGCAGCTTCTCCTCAACTCAAGTCCCGTGGTATAAACTCCTGAAGATGGACAATATATCAGCTGTCCATTACATTAATCATCTAGGATGCACAAAATCAAAAGTCCTGGCGAACAGGGCACAGGATTTTGGCAGTTCTGCCTGGCACAGGGCATATATGTTACCACAGAATATATCGCCGGTCTCACCACCACCACTGCGGATTGGTTTTCCTGACACCTCAGAGATTCCAGCAATTGGCATCTAGATTCAAGAGTCTTCCAGGACATCCAAAATATATGGAGCCACTGGACATAGACCCTTTCGCTTCCCACTTGAATACACAGCTTTCCAGGTTCTACAGTTGGAGATCAAACCCAATGGCAATAACAATGGATGCTTTCACCCATGATTGGTCGTCCGCAAAGAACTATGCAGTTCCACCCTTTGCATTGATTTCCCGTTGCCCTCTGCAACTACGATGCCATCCCAACCATGGTTTCCTCCTCTTCTAGAGATAGATATCGACTTATCATGTCTTCCCCCATTGCTCGAGTGCCTCCTTCATGATGCAGACAGACTGTCCAATCCCCTGGTTCTTCAAGACCTTCTACAGCTCATGGTGTGGCTGATTTCAGGGGACCTTGGTCAATCGAGGGAGTTTTGGAATCAAGTATCCATCTTCTCAAGGGCACATGGGCATCCGGCACGAGACAGGCTTATAAGTCTACTTGGAGCAGATGGCATGGTTGATGCCTGGAACGAAACATGGATCCCGTATTGGCTCTGACTTCGACCCTCTAATTCCTCACCTCACTCTTCGATGAGGGTAAGGCCTATCGCACAATGAACCTTTACCATTCTTCTATATCTGCTGGACCCCAAGGTTTGGATGGAGCCTCGTTAGGCCGACACCCTATGGTGTGTAGACTCCTCCGTGGAATAAGATTTGCTCATCCACCTTTACCGCGTTATTCGGTTTTATGGACTGTTTCGATCAACCTCAACTTCTTCAAATCCTGACCGACTAATGCCTCACTATCTCTGAAACAACTATCAGCTAAACTAGTCATGCTTCTCTGTTTAATATCCTGCAAGAGGGTTTCTGATGTCAGAGCTCTTGATATTACTGCTCACTCATATACTCCAGAAGTTGCCCTCTTCGATAAATCTCAGAGAACTAAAACTTCCTTGAAGAAATTTTATATCCATCTTTCCCTGACAGACCACTCTTATGTCCGGTCGCATGCCTGCGAACATATGAACATTGCACCTCTTCACTATGAAACCCATCGAAACATGAACTCTTCGTTTCCTTCCATAAAACGCATCTGCCAGTGTCTACACCTACCCTGGCTCGTTGGGTCAAATGGATCATGTCTTTGGCTGGTATTACTACTCACTATTTTCACCTCACTCGGTTCCAGGGGCGATGGCCTCTGAGGTCTCCTCGATTGGTAGCTGTCTAGAGGACATTTGAAAGCGGCAGACTGGTCTTCTGTGCCGACCTTCCATGACTTTTATTTTAAGCCTATTGAGCACTTTGCGGGGACTGTAGTTTCCCAGCTTTAAGCCATCATAATAGTAGCCTCTGTGTCTTAATAAAATTTACAGATTTTACTATTAACATGACGTAAAGTCATGATTTTATTAACGACACAGAGGCGAGTATTATCCCTCCCACCCGAGGATTGAGTGGATATGGGTAAGTTGACTTCACGGTAAGTCTTAGAGTATAGTGTTTTCCAACTTCAAAGTGTCTAGAGTTCAGTCTAGACTACTAATTATTATTGTACATTTATACTTGATGACAGTATGATTTATGCATACATCCAGTTTTATACTCTGGTATTACCATATTTCTTCTCTCTCTTCCAGCTTAATTTGACATTGCACCTTTACTGGCATGCTCTTCTTGTTGGGGTTTCCCTGTTCTGTGACACATTTGTCCTTGTTCGGGATCGCAAGAAAGAGGAAATAGATTACGCATGCTTGCCTATTATGCTGGAAAGTGGAATCTGATTGGCTCTTCCTGTCACTAAGAAGATATACTTCTCATGTTATTTATTGTTATCATGCCGTTTGAATGTTATATTTTTCTTTGCTGAGGGAAATAAAGAAAGAGTGCAGCATAATACTCGCCTCCGTGTAATAAAATCATGACTTTACGTCATATTAATAGTAAAATCTGTGAATTAACATCCAGCACTTTTTGTACTGTTAATGCAGGATGCGATGATCTATTATCTCTCTCTTTATTGGCCATCTTTTTTATTATGTATACCATCATGGCCTTGAAATGTGCTTATGCCTTGTTTTAAAAATAAGGGTTTTCCATGTACAGCTTTGGTCCAGAGCAGCTGCACAGTACCTTGATAACTGATTTGAAAGCATTGTTATGAAATAACAAGCGGCAGAGGATTCAAGTGTCGTTCACGATTTACAGATGTGATTCATCTGGTATATGCCAGACTTCTGACTATTTGTAGCAAGAGCAAATTTCATTTCAAGATCTTTTCTTCGTAGAATAGTAATTTTCTAATTGGTGATTTAACTATGTTAATGGATATATCTACAGTTGTGAAATATCATTTCACAGTCAGTGTCTCCAACAGGGATACTTTGTACGCAGGAAAATATGGTAACTGACAACATCCCCAACAATCACACCATTGCCTCTTTTTTTTAGTGTGATTATCTGCTGGGGTGAATGGTTGAGAAGAAAATCCATTATTTTTTTACAGGATATAAACAGGAGGAAAAAATTGAATAGTAAAAGAAAGAAGTCACTGTAGAAGGTGATCTCAAAGAGCGGCTAGTAACTAACTAGAAAACCCTTATCAGACAGTCATAATGAAATGATTTCTCAATGCTTTCCTATGGATGATCTGCACGCTGGATGCGAATTTCGCATCCAGCGTCGCAGAAGTGCCTCTAGCGGCTTTCTGGAAGACAGCCACTAGAGGCTGGATTAACCCTGCAATGTAAACATAGCAGTTTCTCTGAAACTGTTATGTTTACACGTGAAGGGTTAAAATCTGGGGGAGCTGGCACCCAGACCACTTCATTGAGCTGAAGTGGTCTGGGTGACTATAGTGTCCCTTTAAGTAAGTGTGCTGGATTAAATAGGCTTTTTAGGTGCCTACCCTAGCATATTTCCATGTATTTTCAAGTGAAGATATTTTAATTCAGTGTTTGCCTTAAGTCACTGTTTATTCACATTGTGACCACATTTTGCAGCAGATTGTCTGACAGACAGAAACTCTACTAAAATGACAGACATGTTTAATGAAACATTTTTTTTGCAAAAAAAAATAAAAGTTGCAACCAGTATGAATAGCTTATTTTTACTTTTATTTATTTGATATGACGAGAATTTTTAATCAGTGCACTTCATTTTCTACCCACTTTGTGGTTATGATTCAATGGTTTTGCTGCTAAGCAGAAGGTGTTCGCGTAATCTGGTTAAATTACTATTTTAATCATAAACTGCTCATAAAGAGAACTATGGTGGCATTTGCATGTACACACGTACTTTGATTTAATTCCTGTGATGTCAAGTGCACTAGAAACACATCACAGCAGGCAAAGTAGTTAAACACTTGTCCTGCTATGGAAACATTCTTGTATTCTTTGCATAGACACTTCTTTCATCTCTGACATAATAATAACTATTTTCCTAACCCCTGGTTTTTAAGAGGTTAAATGTAAAAAATAAATATACCATACAACCAAAGTGATAAAGTGCCCGCCCCACACTTGTATCTTTTTATAACTTTAATTTCAAAAACATCATTAACAGTTTATATAAAGGGGAACTGTAACTTCTCTGAATGAGACATTTTCTCTTTCTATGGAAACACTATTGAAGGGCGTAGTGCAACAAAAATAAGCATAAAACACTTACTAGAATGTAAAAAACAAATTGAAAAAAACCCTATGCCTTCATAACAGTTGCATATCTAGGGTATCTCTTCCCTTCGTGCTCCAGTCATGCTCAGCTGCAGAGAAACACTACATGAGTGGGGATTCTTCAGTCTTGACGTATCCATGGACTTCCATGTACGGCACTGTGATGGTTAGATGAATTTACATGGTTGCACTGTAAATGTGCTAGGACAGCCATTCATACAATGTCAATTAAAAAAAGATAGAGAAATATTTTTTTTTTTTAAAAAGCACAATCAAAAGTCGGGCCCCACGTGTATCAGCGGAACTGCCGCCGGTGCATCTGCACCGGGCCCCACATGCTGATGGGCCCTATTATCTTCAGGGGCCCGGTCAGCGCTGTAATAGCGCGACCGGGCCCCTTTAAAAAAAAATGCAGCCGGAAGCAAGTGCTGCTGGGAGGAAGTGACGTCCGGTCACTTCCTCCCAGTTTACTCCGCGCGGGAAGGAGGAAAGAAAGGCCGCGATGAGTGGCAGCCGACTCACATCAACCCCAGCCATCCTCCTGTGACGAAATGGTAAGGAAGAGAGGAGGGTGGCTGAAAATGAGGTGTATGTGTATGCCAGTGTGTGTGTATATGCCAGTGTGTGTATATCAGTGTGTATGTATGCCAGTGTATGTGTGTGTGTATGCCAGTGTGTGTGTGTGCCAGTGTGTGTGTATGCCAGTGTGTATGTATGCCAGTGTATGTGTATGTGTGTGTGTGTGCCAGTGTGTGTATGTGTGTGTATGCCAGTGTGTGTGTATGTGTGTGTGTGTGTGTGTGTGTATGTATGCCAGTGTGTGTGTGTATGCCAGTGTGTATGCATGTGTGTATGTCTGTTTCAGTATTTGTATCTGTTAGAGTGTGTGTGTATTCCTGTGGGCGGGATTTGGAGGCAGGCCCTGTGGGCGGGCTTGAAGGGGGGCCCAGACCTTGAGCTGTGTTAGGGGCCCCAAAATTTCTGATGGCGGCCCTGACTACATCCACCACAAATTGAAACACTCTGCATTCACTATACACAGACACTGCATCTAATACACACACTACATCCACTACAGACACTGCATCCACTTAAACACATTTCATCTAGTACATACAAACACTACATCCACGACACACACACACTGCATCACTGTACACACACTACATCCACTACTCAAGCACTCTCTGCATCCGCTACACACTAACACATTCTCTGCATTCACTACACATTAACACACTGCATTCACTACACTAACACACACTCTGCATCCTGTATTCACAGTACACACACTACATCCAGGGCCGCCATCAGGGCATGACAACCGTGACAATTGTCACGGGCCCCACGTGTATCAGCGGAACTGCCGCCGGTGCATCTGCACCGGGCCCCACACGCTGATGGGGCCCATCAGGTGGCCCAAGCATTTAGGGCCACCTGATGGGCCCTATTATCTTCAGGGGCCTGGTCAGCGCTATAATAGCGCGACCGGGCCCCTTTAAAAAAAAAAATGCAGCCGGAAGCAAGTGCTGCTGGGAGGAAGTGACGTCCGGTCACTTCCTCCCAGTTTACTCCGAGCGGGAAGGAGGAGAGAGAGGCCGCGAGGAGAGGCAGCCGACTCACATCATCCCCAGCCATCCTCCTGTGACGAAATGGTAAGGAAGAGAGGAGGGTGGCTGAAAATGAGGTGTATGTGTGTATGCCAGTGTGTGTGTGTATGCCAGTGTATGTGTATATCAGTGTGTATGTATGCCAGTGTATGTGTATGTGTGTGTGTATGCCAGTGTATGTGTATATCAGTGTGTATGTATGCCAGTGTGTGTATACCTGTGTGTATGTATGCCAGTGTGTGTGTATGTATGCCAGTGTATGTGTATGTGTGTGTTTATGCCAGTGTATGTGTATATCAGTGTGTATGTATGCCAGTGTATGTGTATGTGTATGCCAGTGTATGTGTATGCCAGTGTGTGTATACCAGTGTGTATGTATGCCAGTGTATGTGTATGTGTGTGTGTGTATGCCAGTGTGTGTGTATGTACCCTCCAAAACTTAGTATATCTTTTGACTACATTTGAATGTCAGTGAAATTTCAACATAGTCAATGTATTTCCCAAAGATTTTATGTTTATGAAATACTCATTTTGGAGGTGATGGGAGTGCTGCTTTAACTCATGAGGAGAATTAATTATTTTTGTATTGCTGCTGCATACTTTGGAACATTAATTTCCATAGCTTCATAAACGTGATGTCAGAGAGGTAAGCTAAATCAGTTTTTTGCAACCTTTAAGAGCATTCATTGTCTGAATTCGTCAGCTGATTCGCTCAGACCACAAACGCTCAGAAAACAAATTGATATAGCTAAAGTGGAATTAGGATTTCCATTTTAGCTGTATTGGAATGCTCCTGGGGATACTTGTTAACCCCTTAAGGACCAAACTTCTGGAATAAAATGGAATCATGACATGTCACACATGTCATGTGTCATTAAGGGGTTAAACTGTTCACAAATTATTTGACTGTTTACCGAAGGAAGTTGGGCTGCAGTGGTATGGTGCTTAGAGTGCCCTATTATGGGCAGAATGATTAAAGGGAATGAGGCTGTAATATTGGCTTGATGAGCTCTGTCACTTATTTTTGAAAGCCTTGACTTCTGATTTTATTCACTAAACACTTGACATCAGAGTGAAAACAAGCTTTAAATAACATTTGCTTTTCCCATGGAAACTGCACAGAAAAAAAATAATAATCTAAAGGTAATGTTTTGAGGGTATTTATCACCAGTATTTAACTTCATATTAACATTTAAACATTGCTGTAGGTAATGCAATGTGACGTGTTTCAAAGCTCTGTTCTTGGAACCAAGTCATGTTAAAGGAACACTATAGTCAACTAAATTACTTTAGCTAAATAAAGCAGTTTTAGTGTATAGATCATTCCCCTGCAATTTCACTGCTCAATTCACTGTCATTTAGGAGTTAAATCACTTTGTTTCTGTTTATGCAGCCCTAGCCACACCTCCCCTGGCTATGATTGACAGAGCCTGCATGAAAAAAAAAAACTGGTTTCACTTTCAAACAGATGTAATTTACCTTAAATAATTGCATCTCAATCTCTAAATTGAACTTCTATCACATACAGGATGCTCTTGCAGGGTCTAGCAAGCTATTAACATAGCAGGGGATAAGAAAATCTTAATTAAACAGAACTTGCAATAAAGAAAGCCTTAATATGGCTCTCTTTACAGGAAGTGTTTATGGAAGGCTGTGCAAGTCACATGCAGGGAGGTGTGACTAGGGATCATAAACAAAGGGATTTAACTCCTAAATGGCAGAGGATTGAGCAGTGAGGCTGCAGGGGCATGTTCTATACACCAAAACTGCTTCATTAAACTACTAAAGTTGTTCAGGTGACTATAGTGTCCCTTTAATGACTGAGCTTGTGATGCCTATCTCTACAGTTTGTCTAAATACATCTTTATCTATAGTAATTTCACTTTGCTGTGCCAAATAGTGGGAGGCAGTGAAATCTCTTATTAGTGAACAATGTTGGGAATGTCGTACATAACTAATCTCTAGCTTTCAGAAACTGGACTGTCAACTTAAATGTGGCATGAATATAGTTGTATTACACCTTGGCCATTTGCTTATATCAAATAAATTAGATACAACTGAGTTTCTTAACTGTCTGGGCAATAACTAGTATGATCTATTCTATTTCCTATCACTTGTGTTTTTTTTTGTGTTTTTTTTTTTATTCTTTATTTTTGTTGTGCATAATATAACAAAAAAGCTTGTGCTGCCACAACAGCAGGAGCAAGCACAATAAGATCAACAGAGTAAGACAAAAGCATGGCATTAAAATAACAGCACAATTTTTTTTTTTGCTCCTGTTCTAAACAGTCATTATCCCCAGCAAGGAGAGTTTAAGTAGGATCTGCTTTATGGTGTATCTTGTCAAAGCAGTGGCTAAATATCATACATGGTGAGAAGCTGAACGGATATCCAGTAAACAGAAGATTCAATAGGCAGTCACTCTATGCCTTTTGGAGTTTAATCAGGAAAGTATAAAATCCACCATTCCCATCAGAAAGTCTTTAGTCCTTCCAATTTACAATTCAGTGAATGCACTTCCAGCCTCAGAATATCTCTTTATCAGAAGATTTAAAGTTAGTAATGACTTTTTTCATATATAATGGTGGCACCAATAGCACACATTTGCTCTATGGTAGCCCAGGGATGACATCTTTGGATCAATGTGAAGGGATACTAAACTTGAATATTGCCATACTTACTAATGCCATGCAAGCATTGATCGAACTATCCCTTCAGCATCTGGACAAAGTCTTATAAACTATGCTCCCATGCTGCACTAGCCTCCCAGGCAGATGCAGGGTAAGGTCCCTGAGGGCCGAGACCCACTTGTGGACCATGCGCCGTAGCAGCCAACCTGAAGTTCATCTTTGTCGGGCCAGGATGGGAGCCAACATTGCATGATAGATCCTGGATAGTAAGCTCTGGGGTAGGTGGCTCTTCCAATTAGCAGGCTGGCACAGGGTTCAGCTTGTCCCAGATAACTACAAAGACCCTGTGGAGTTTGGAGGGAAAGTCAGCTTCCTCCCTGTTGTCAGCTAGGTACGCAGCACACGCCATTTTAGATGTGTCCATTTCAGCTGTGTTACTACAGGAACATGAAGTTTTGAAGTAGCAGTGGGCCCCCAAATGTGAGAACCGGGATCACCCCTACCAGCCCAAAAAGCACCAAGCATCAGTTGTAATAATTGGGCAGGATAACAGGGCGGCTGTCCACCCCACTCACTGCCTGTGTAGGCCTCAGCCACAGAGATTAAGAATCTCCCTCCCAGACACAGAGGCGATATTCAAGCTCTGACTGGGAACCAGCACCTCTTTCCACAGTGAACCACAGTTTCTAGGTCTCTGGTAGGTAAATCATCTGCTTCCGTGAGTTTAATAGCCGAAACACTGCATGAGCTGCTTTTTCATGCAACCATACAGCATGGCGGTCAGACTGCACCCCCATGTTGATTGTTTAGACATTTGTTGGTAGTCATTTTCATAAAACTTTTTTATCATCTTCCACAAAGATAAGATGGTCTCTGCTAAATCAAAGTGCATTAACCTCTCGTTGATAAACTTGTTGCTACCATAACTACTCACAGTTGAGTACTTACTCATCTTTACAACATTCACCTTATCCACTATACTCTTTGTAGGAGAGGATTAATTTGCCCTGCTGAGACACATAGAGCACGCACGTCACACCTACCACATGCATCGCTTAAAACCCATCCAACTTATTAACCTGATCAATCTAGCATAAAGATGTTGCCACTAGGGCTGCAGATCTGTGTAAAAATACTGTAGATGATAATCATTTTGGGGGTCTGGAATGGATTACTCAAATTTACATTAATTCTCAAACAATTTGGAACATGAACAGTCTTCTGGAACGGATTAAGTTTGAGTTCCGAGGTTCCACTTTATCTGTCTCGTACATCTCAGGCTTTCAGGGGAGAGGGCTATCTCATAGACGTCCTGTCTCTACCCTCAGGTGGTAAGCCCATTTTATCTGTTAAGACACTCAAATAATTACTCACCTCCTCTAGGGTTCTGCATTGCTTCTTATACTATCAGCAGAAGAGGGAAAATGTACGTACATTTTAATGCTACCATGGATCATGAAACAGTAAAAGAAAATTGCAGTATTAAAGGGACGCTATAGGCATCCGGACACTTCAATGAGTTGCAGTGTCCTTATTTCCTTAACTCTGTAATGTAGAACATTGCAGTTTTATAGAAACTGCATTGTTTACATTGCAGGATTAAAACCGCCTTTAGCGGCAGTCACTAGAGGCGCTTCCTGCTGACACTAGAGGCGCTTCCTGGAATTTCACGGAACTTTACTCAGGAGTTTGACTCCGTGAAATGACGCCGGCCATCCTCACGCTGTGCATGAGGACATCCAGTGTCAAGCAAAACCTCTTGGGAAACCATTTCATGGACTGGGGGTGCTGCGGTGGCAGTGGGACACTATAGTGTTAGGAATACATTTTTGCATTCCTTACACTAAAGTGATGCCTTTTCCCATGTTTGTCACATTACAACATGAAATAAATATTGAAACTATTTTATAAAGTTAGTAACAAATCAACTTTTATTGAGTTTCTTAATAAAATAAACGTTCGAAGCGTTTGAAACATGAACTTTAAATTGCAGAAACTCTTTCCCATGGTTTGGAGTGGATTTGGTGGACTGTAAATATTTTAATTGACAGTCTTTAATAGTCTAGCAGTTGGTAAATAATTGTGTTTGAAAAAACTTTGTAGTCATTGTTACATGTGGTATAGAACGATTTATAATATACTCTTTAGACTTTCAAATACAAAGTTATAACGAATGTTAAAATTGCTCAACTATAATCTGTTCTCATATGAAAGAGGAAATCTTGTAACAATTACTGACCTATACATAAACATTTCCATATATTTCAAATATGTGAACTTGTGGATGCTGTTTTCCAGCTGGATGTGAAAAGAAATATTCAGCTTAAACCTTCATGCGCTCTAGAAGATCGAGAAAAACCTTCTGTTCAAAATGGCAGGTGTTCTCTAGGCCACTGACAAACTGTACACGAAATGTCAAAAGTTCTGTTTCTTGGAAATTATGGAAACCATTGAACATGTGCTTCTTGCATTATATACTTTGAGCTTTTACTTAGTATTGTTTATAATTTGGAGACATGAAGTTATGGAAGAGCAACTTTTTCCTTACTTTTTCCTTCCTCACCATTTAAACTTACTTTGTGACCAAAGGAACATAAAATACTCGCTGAAGTATTCTGAAGTATTCTCCCTTTAGTTTCACGGAAGACCAGAGGAGTAGATAAGGCGAGCACCTGGAAAAAGGCTGGTTATATTTACATCCCGTTTTAATGATTGCTGATACATCCATCACAGATTTATATACACTTAAAGTGTTACTCCAACATCCATGACCACTTCTTCTATTTGAAGTGATCATGGAGGAAGGAATATGGATGTACAGTGTTTCTGATTGAAACATCGCACAACCAGAGTTATTTGCACTTGTACTGGGGACTAGTTACAAACCCGGCACGTGTGACTTTGTTCTGGGAAGCCAAATGTCAATTCTGTGCATATTTTATGTGTGTCGTCAGCATGCACTGCACGCTGGCAAGAGATGTAATCTGCTTCTCATAATAAGCTTGGGACCCTGGTCTCTCCTCCCTGCCTATACCATGCACTATCCCAGAGTTCCCTATTTCCCACCCCACTCCTCCTTTTGCTCACTCAGAGTGTGTGCATGTGCTCTGATACAGCTAAATGGTTCAAACAAGGGGCTCTCTTTAAGAAGTTTTTGATTGGCCACGCAATGGCAGGAGTGACAGAATTAAGGGTGTAAAGATGCATCAGGAGCTTTGCCCGGTGCTGTATTGCATGTAATTAAAAACTTATTTTATTCAATTTTTGTAGCATTTGGAAGGGAGGATCTAAAGAATAATGCCCAAAAGGGCAGTATTTGGTTTGTTTATTTTTTTAAATTATAAGGGTTTGACTAAATATTAAGGCTGTATTATGAATGTGCTTTCCTACCTACACTTCTTAAAGGGGTTATTTAAAAGATTAACTAGGCATAATTGTGCATTTTCATTATACGTGAAGAAGTTGATGACCTATTGTTATATATCAATGCAATTTAGCAAATCGATGAGAGAAATAATTTTACTAATCTGGACAATATTTTACATTATAAGGTTTATGGCAATTTAACAGTAAATTGATGTGAGTTGTGTTATTGTTTATGAGATGTGATATATTTGCATAACATATACAACAAACCCCAGGAGATCATGAAATAGGGAATTTGGTGCAGCAAATAAGGGATTATTCAGTGTTAAATGCTTTAGGCTTTCTCTGCCACTTTTAACATCAAGGAAATGTAAAAGTATTTGACAGCGTTTGGCCTCAGGCCCTCAGCAATATATTTTGTATGTTTACATTTAGAAAATATGCTCTGAATGACCCTGTATATTAATTCTGCCTTACCTCCCCATTCCAAATTACTTTTTTTTTTTGCTGATTATTGTACCCCAACTGCTCCCTTTCTGTGTCTTCCAAGTACAATTGTAGAAACTCTTGTTCTGCCCATAGTCATCTGTGTGGGAATCTACGGGATAGCACAATGAAAAGTCCAAAAGAAAAAAAATCCTGATTTGCTTGTCACTTCTTTGAGTAATTTATTTTTTATTACTGTTGGTTATATTTTATATATTGTTCTAATGCCTTTATCTGTAGAATTTAATTTTAAAGGAGCACTCCCGCACGGTGCATTGTAACGTTTAAGGTGCCAGGAGTGCTCTAAAGCCTTCACTATTGTAAGGAATGAAACTGTTTGAGGATGGTTTGACTACTTACCTTGGGTTCACTGGGTGCCACCCTCTGCTCCCAATCCCCACTACTTCCTATGGAGACCTGTAAGCTCACTATCTGAGCTAATCTTGGTGATAAACGTCTTGGCTCACCGGCTGAGAACAGACATTGACACTCTCCATCAATAAGCTATACCTGCATTAAAGGGTCTAGCTCAGGAGAGATAACAGAATCTTCTGCTTAGGAGATTCCAGCTCCGCATAGGAAGTAGTGGAAGTGGGGAGCGGCACTTGATGGACAACATGTAAGAAGTCATACAAAAATCACTTCATCCCTTAATGAAGTTAAGGGAGTTAAATGGTTTTGTTTGAAAGAACGCTGTAGGCACCTAAGACAACTTTATCTTATTGAAGTGGTCTGAGTGCAGTGTCCCTGTTCCCTTTAGTCCTGCAATTTAAATCACTCCAGTTTGTGAGAGACTGCACTGATTACTTTGCAGGACTAAGACTGCCTCCAGTGGCTGTCTATCAGAAAGCCACTGGAGGTAATTCCTGGATTCTAATCCATTTTGAGTCCCTTAAACAACACTGGACACCCTCAAGTTCTGCAGACATTCAGCATCAGTTAGAACCCTTATAGGAAAGCATTGAGGCATTGCTTTTCTATAAGGAGGGCCTAATGCACTTGTGGTGCTCACCACACATGTGTATTAAGTGCCCCCTAATGGATGACGTCTGAGGAAGCGAAGTGCAGAGTGACATTGGTGGTGGAATCAGGTGTGTGACTAAAGGGATTTAACTGTTTCTGTGCCGGCGGGTGGGGGGTTCAAGGGAGTGGGCAATGTATTCTTAACACTATAGAATCTCTTAAGTATGGGGATATGGGTGGGTGCTCAATCCTTCTCTGTAATAAGCATTGGATTCAGTGCTTCTCACTGAAATCATTTAATTGGATAAAAGTCATCTTGATGACTAAAGTGAGGGAAGACCAGGCTGCAGACAAGTCAAACAACAATATACAGGTAGCACCAAGAAAAATACTCCAAACATAATAGTATATAATAATAAGAACAATAAGAGCAATAAAAACCCACAGGATATAAAGATTCCACAATAAAACTTGAAAGAATAAAAAATACCAAATGGTACGGCACAGTCTCAAAGGTGGCAAAAGACCTTCTAGTACTGGTATGGGACTTTCTTGGTAGCTTCGCTTAATAGCAGAATCTGAAAAGAAAGAAAAAAACAGAGGCAAGCATATAGTGCAATATGGTAGTACGTGGTAGGACAAACGACACTTAGATCAGATGTCAACTCACATATGGTAGAGATATAACCAGCTCTAGGTAAAAAAGCATTCAGTGGTATACAATCCCCACTTGCAAGATATCCCTTTGGTTTTGGTACACAGTAGAATGATGGTAAATCACAACTGGATAACGATGAGGGAGATCATATGGAATGACAAAAAAGCAGCCGATAGTGCTCTCGTTATAGATAGGTAAGTATCAATAAGGTAATTAAAAATATACTTGCAATAGAGTGAGCAGACGACTGCTCTATATATCAAGCCTGGGTGGTATAATCCCCAACCACAGATTTCTTTGGTTGGTTGTCCACAGTAGGTGATGGGTCCAGATGTAAGGTAAAAGTATAAAAATAAATAATAAGTTCTAAAAATATATGGCTTAAAGGCAGGTAGGGATGTAGCCAAAATACTTTATTTTAACAACAGCGTAAAAACCACAATGCTTTTTTTCTCCTTAGGGCTTTCTCAAGTGGTAAATGTAATAGGGCTTTAAAAGTTTATAATGAAAAAGAGCAGGACCCCTGTATTCTAATATATGAAATAAATACATCTAATTAGAAAGATTACCTATAGTGTTTATTGAGTTTATTGATTGAGAATAAAAAATATTCAGTTTGGAAGTTGAACATAAATGCAGTAAAAAGCAAACCATGATATTTAAATACAAGCTGCCTCAGAAATGTATTGTACATAGAGTTTATAAAATTATGTCTGCATTTTTTGGGGCTTTGCATAACTGCAGGAATAAACATGGTTTTAAAAAAAATATAAAAAAATTCAGTTGCAATAATTGCATTTAAGTTAATTTAATTGAATTACAATTTGTAAATGGGAAAACAAACAAACATTTGATGACTTTACTAAACTGCTATAAAATGACAGAAATATTTCCATATACGATACTTATTAGAATGTTAGGATGTTTTTCTTTTCAATATTGGCAGAACTAATATTTTACTTGTACTTTAGTTTGTAGCTCATTCTACTTTTTTCAGGCAATTTGCAAGACTTACTTTTAAATAAGCAACTCAACATCAAAGAGTTAACACAGACTGTGTTATGGCATTATGCAAGGGCAAACGTGTAAGTGTCTGCCATCCTGAAATGTAGACATTTAATAGTGAAGGATTTATCTTCCTAGCTTGTCTGGATTCTTACTAGCAACAGGTGCACCACGATGTAAATGTTCACTCTAGTTTAAGATATCTTTACTGCTGTATTTAGACTTACTGCAGTGAAAACACAAATATCATTAAAGGGATTCTCCAGTGCCGGGAAAACATATCAGTTTTCCTGGCACTACAGAATCCTGCAGTGCCCCTCTCCCTCCCACCCCCCCATCCGATGTTGCTGAAGGGGTTAAAACCCCTTCAGTGACTTACCTGAATCCAGCGCCGATGTACCCCGGCGCTGGGTCAGGTTCTGCCCACGCTACTACCCCTGCCGACGTCAGCCGATGGGGTAGACCTAATGCGCATGCGCGGATTAGACCTCCCCATCGGAAAGCATTATTCAATGCTTTCCTATGGGGATTCCGGCGACGCTGGAGGTCCTCATGCATAGCGCGAGGACATCCAGTGTCGTTTAAAGAACCCCAGAAGTCACTCTAGTGGCTGTCTGATAGACAGCCACTAGAGGAGGACTTAACCCTGCAAGGTAATTATTGCAGTTTATAGAAACTGCAATAATTACACTTGCAAGGTTAAGAGTGATGGGAGTTGGCACCCAGACCACTCCAATGGTTTTTATTATTGTAATTATTTGAGCTTATGGAACAATAAACCTAAATCTCTGAAAGTGGCACTGTGCACTTTGAAAGTGCTGTGATGGGCTTTCAGTTCTTACATGCAAACAACATTCCCAAGTTATGCCTTCCATTAGTCTTATCACAGTTGGATAACTCCGGATCTTGAAGGAAAGACTGGCAAGGGTTCGAACGGAATCCCACAGCATGTATTGTATCAGAACAGGATATAAAACTGTGATTACTTTACAGTCGTGCAAATAGAAATATTCTCTCATATAGGTCTCATTTACTATTTTTGTTAAGCTTTCCAAATGATTTAATATGTTTGGATAAACGTGTAAAATATATATTTTTTCAAAATATAAAAAAAGCATGTTAATTAAAGGACTTCAGGACTTTCCAAATGATTTAATATTTTTGGATAAACTTGTAAAATATTTTTTTCTTCAAAATATAAAAAAAAGCATGTTAAATTAAAGGACTTCAGGACGCAAGTGAATTCCATTTTAAAAGTGTCATCTGAAATATACAATTTTCCATTCACATGCAATGTACATGCATTGGAGACTATTTCCTTCTTGACCCAATCATAAACAGGGCATTTTGGATATTCAAGTATGCCTATTTCCTAGGACAGGGGTGCCCAAAATGTAGAGCTCCAGATGTTGTAAAACTACAACCCCCACAATGCATTACAGGCCTTTAGAATGCTTTAGAGTGGCAAAGCTTTTAATCTTGCAAATACAGAGGCTAGAAATACAGCAAAAATAATTTTTTCATACAAAAACATTTTGCATTTCTCTAAAATCTATGATATATGTTCATTTTCTTTTTTAATATATAACAACTTTAAACATATATTCATATGTTTTATGCAATGTAAGGGTCATTCAATAAACATAGACTTGTAATGAACTGAAAACTATTACATTTAGGTAAAAATATGTGATTTAGAAACGCTCTCTAACTTGGCTTTAGTTACAGCTTGGCAATTTCAGAATTCATTTTGCAGTTGGTCTTCAGTTTACAGAGTTGTAACACGGTTATTCACTAAAGTGAAAATTGAAAGTGAATTCAAAGTGGATTTCAAATTTTAGGCACAAGTGGCTGAATTGGAAGCATAACTGGTTTAAACAATGTTTCCAATCCAGCTACTTTGGCGTAAAACTAGAAATTCACTTTACATTTTCACTTTGGTAAATAAATATAATGAATACACTCCAGAGTCTCTATACAAGGAGCTTTCCAAGCTAAAAATGTTAATTAAGCAAATGTTTTTGTCTATTTTTCAGAAGGCCATCAGCCGGGAGTGAAAAGTCTAATCCTTCCAAAAGACACAGAGATCGATTAAATGCGGAGCTAGACCGACTTGCTAGTCTGTTGCCTTTTCCACCTGAAATTATCACCAAGCTGGATAAACTGTCTATCCTGAGGCTTAGTGTGAGCTATCTAAGGGTAAAGAGTTTCTTCCAAGGTAGGCTCCTTTTCATATTCCAACTATAATAATTGACAGATCCCAGTGCTCTACAAGAACAATTAAAATGAAGATAGATACAATATGACCAAAGCAGCTTAAATAAATGTATTTGCTAAATCTAATGACCATCTCAAAACATCATCGGTTTGCATTAACACATACAGATATATAACACATACATGATCTTTAATACAGACATATGTGATGACAAAGACACATGCATTCCAAATATACATATTAACACATGTATTACACACAAACAAAAGCTTTAAGAGACACATGTATCATAGCAGACACATTGCAAACATATATATTAACACATACATTCCACACACAAGCTTAATGGACACACTACCTGCATGCGAATGAATACATATATTACACACACAATAATAAGATATATAATAATGGTACACACTACACACATACATTACACAAACAAACACAAGCTTTAACTCAAATACAAGTAGTAGTACAAACGTTACTCACACATACAAACACTTAAAATGACATAGGCAAACCTCGGCTTTAACACAAATGTATAAAAGCACACATTACTAACAAATTACAAATACATAAACATACGCTTGAACTGACACTACGCACATACCTATTAATAAATACAATATGCTAACACAAACAAATGCTTTAACATGCACATATATTATATATAATAGTACACACATACCAATCATATAATTACACAGATTACTTGCATATTTGCTCTACATTACATGACATGTTTGTGTAATAAATATATATGGGGGGGGGGGGGGGGGAGGATGCACAGCTTGGACTGATCCAAGGGGAGCACACCGCCATTCATTTTCACAATTGAAGTTGAAGTTGACAGTGTGTTGACTTGTGCAGGTGCACATAATATCGCTGAAATGTTTTTAACATTTGGAGTTGCTCATCATCCTCTGTATCCATAAATTCACATTATTGCAAGCAAAAGAAAGAAAATTAGTTATAAAACTGAATTGTAGTATAGAGAGGATGAGAGTTGTCAACAGATTACTCCCAAGAGGACGTTTGATTGAAAACGGTAACAAAAGCTCAACAATAATAGAAAAGAAAATTATTAGCTTGATTATTAGAAGAACAGTAATGTTTAAATCACGGATGGCATATTGTCAAGTATGAAAATTTAATTTATTGTCATTAGATCACTTAAACCTTCTTAACAAAACCTAGAACTGGTGGCCGCATGCCCAGACAAACTAAACAGCTGTGTTAAAGTTGGCCTCCAACTTCCATGATTCCATAACTCACATCTGGCTGTACAACTGCGTAATGAAACTTTTAGAGACATCATTGTCTAAGAGGAAACAAAATAGTGACTCACTTAGCCTTCTAATTTGCATAGCTCATCTGCTCCATCAAAGTGCTACAAAGCATTTACACACAACCCAAAATGGAACCGATATAGAGCATTATTTATTAAACTGTAATGTAAAATAGCTTTTATTTGATATCTTTTTTTTCTTATATGGCAATAACAATTATACACATATACGTATGATAGAATTTCATAATAATACACCGCGTCCTTTTAACTTAACAAGACTTTCTGGTCTGCTTTGCACGTATTTGAGGTACATGGAGCATCAACGCTTTCCTTAAAGATTGACTAAAGCACATTGTACACTTTGCTTATGTCACTTGTGTTCTCCATCCGGTAAATCATTAGGAATGTAGATTGAGTTCTTATGCCACTATTAAAGAAGTGAAACTGCAGAGGGTAATGCCAAGCCACAAGAACATAAATCAAAGTGCTGAAATTTTGTCTTGAGTAGATTATCACTGGGTAAAATGCCATATTCAGACTAATCGCATTTCAGTCTACTAGGCTATGAGAGGCACATTTTTGTTTAGTTCTGCTTCATTCAAACAACCAAACAGAAAATTTCAGAAAATGCAATTACTAAACCTTACTTGTATAAATAAAAAAGAAGTCTATTTGAACCATAAACCTTGAAGATTAAGTGTTATTATCTGGTATTTTTTTTCATGACGCAGTTTTGGCTTAAAAGAATGTAGAGAAACCACCAATCCTTTTGAGTTGTGTAATTCCATACTCTGCACACATACAGTAGCGAACTGTTTTGCTGTCAGTTTTCCCCAAACATATTTGGTGAAAAGACATAAAATGGTAGCAATATGGATAATCTGAACAGGAGAATAGCATTTCACTGGTAGCTTTTCATTTTAAATGTCTGATTGCCTATAGTTTCATTAAAGGACCACTCTAGGCACCCAGACCACTTCAGCTTAATGAAGTGGTCTGGGTGCCAGGTCCCTCTAGGATTAACCCTTTTTTTTTTATAAACATAGCAGTTTCAGAGAAACTGCTATGTTTATACTGAGGGTTAATCCAGCCTCCAAAACCTCTAGTGGCTGTCTCATTGACAGCTGCTAGAGGCGCTTGCGTGCTTCTCACTGTGAAAATCACAGTGAGAGCACGCAAGCGTCCATAGGAAAGCATTGTAAATGCTTTCCTATGCGACCGGCTGAATGCGAGCGCGGCTCCTGCCGCGCATACGCATTCAGCCGATGATGTCGCAAGGAAGAAGGAGAGGAGGAGGAAAGCTCCCCGCCCGGCGCTGGAGAAAGAGGTAAGTTTAACCGCTTCCTCCCCCCAGAGCCCGGCGGGAGTGAGTCCCTGAGGGTGGGGGCACCCTCAGGGCACTATAGTGCCAGGAAAACGAGTATGTTTTCCTGGCACTATAGTGGTCCTTTAAAAGAAATGTAGGCAACTCCATCTCACAGTGGTCATTAAGCTCTGCCTCCACCCCCCCCTTCTGTGACCTCATATCGAAACGGTCCTGTTCCAAAGGATTATTCATTCCTATGCAATCTTCTGTGTTCTTGCATTTTCTGGTACAGTTTGTAATCTAGATGTTGCCAATTTATATATATATATATTTTTGGTAAAAATGTGTATTCTCTTGATAGAATATTATATATATATATATTAATTTATAGTAGTTAGAATTTCTTGTTAAACTAAGGATGTAACAAACGATTTTTGCTGAATTCTTGTAGTTTTTCATTTTTTACAATTTTTGGTCACTGGAAGAGTAAAATGGACATAGTGAAATATGTCCACAACTACTCTTATCTTTGGCCTTTCTTCACTCGTGTTGGCATTAAGCTTTTTCACGACCGCCAATTTTCTGATATTTTGCTTATGGTCAGCCCTCCACTAATTAACTATCTAATGTACAAACTAACTGATTAACAATTTAATCCTGATTGCATAGTTGTTTTTGCATAATCACGACATTGATAGCCAATGCCTTTGTGGCAACAGCTAGCCATTAGAACATTGTACCCCTTTACCCATAATGGGAAATAGAGCAAGTATGCATTTTTAACAATTTTTGTTTGTTTAGCCGAAGACTAAATATCAGCAGTAACAATCATATTTATTTATTCACTACGCCCTGCCCCCCACCCTCCTATAAAAAGTAAAATCCTACCTTTATCCAGTCTACTGGTTCTAGCTCTACTCCTGGCCTGCCTCCTTGGCTGACATCATCACAAGTGATTATCTCAGCCAATCAAAATGCTTTCCCTTTGGAAAGTATTGGATTGTCTGAGATTGACTGAGATTATGTCAGCCAAGGTGGCGGGTCAGAGGCGGAGTCAAACATCACCCTGGCAAATCAGCATCTCCTTAAAGAGATCCATTGAAGTAGTGCATGGATCCTGTTATTGGAGGGAAAGAAGTTTCCTCCTGTGTCTGCTTCTTCAGCTTGCAGGAGATTCAACGGGGAAAGTCCTTGTAAGGACTAGAGCGAATTCCCCATTCGACTCCAGGAAGGAGCGGTTCCAGGGCCCCAGTCAAGCCACGGCGACCGAGGGCCAGAGTGCTAAGGTTTGTCCCCTGTTCCATCTAGGAAGCGGTACTTTGGCAGAGGTACCCAGCCGGGGTATAGGGAGCTTTGTTACAGTATATTAACATCACAGGGAGCGACCAAACAAGAAAGAAGACAATTATATATTATACAAAGTTAGGTTTTCTACAGTGTGTGTCTATTGGTCAATGAAAGGCTGTGTCAGTGAGTGATGTATAAGTGTATCAATTGCTCAAATATATCATGAGATAGCATTTGTGTATGTTAACATGACGATGTATTAAGTGATTTATAAGGGTATTATGCATTTATACATGTATACACAGGTATATTAATATACATGTGTTTATTATAACCATAATTTTATTTGTTTATATATATATATATATATATATATATATATATATAATATATACATACAATAATACATATTAATTAATAGACATGTATGTATGCAAAAAACACTCAGAAATCACATACAAAAATATAAAATGTAACAAGGGTTACTAAAGATGGTTATTCACTCAAGTTTGAATTGTAGAAAGTAAAAATCCAAATTGTATCATTTGGGCAAAAATAACCGATTTGGAAAAAATCTTTATCACTCCTGTAGTGACAGATTGACTATTTTAGTCTAGGTTTTGCAATCCAGATTTCCATTAACAGAAATTCTTAGTTTAGTGTAACCCTGCCAATCTCTTAGTGTTTCTTGCCCTGGTGTCATGCTCTGGCCTTGCGGTGTATCCTATGAAAAATATGCTTTTATTGACTCGACCACAAAAAAATGGTCTTGTCTCATTTAGATAGCTTGCTGTTCACACCATTGTGGGATAAATGTAAAAAGGGAAGAGTCAATATTGGAATGTACCTGGACTGGAGTTATCACTGGTTTCCATGGTGACTGCCTTACTTTTGGTACTCTAGATCACTGTTTAGTACAGAACGATTTGATAAATCTTACTCAGGTGTAAATGAAACTGAATGTGTCTCCAACTGATTAGGCAAACACATTGCTCTTTTTTTTTTTTGCCATACTGTAGGCTCACATTTAAAATAAACACTAGAAGGGTCCTGTATACATTGTCTATTGCCTTGATGGTATGTATATATGTATGTAAATGTAGAGCAGCCTCAGATGTTTAAGTTGCGTAAAGAAACACCTTGATGCCCTGGGGACAACTCCTGGAGCAGTTGGCCAAGAAAAGTATTTACGTATTTGATTGACATGATAGCATCAGGTAAAAACAGTACGTGAAAATGGTTGTCACATAACTAAACACAACATTGTTTTTAATATCTGTAAAATATATGATTAATATAATCTTGTAGCAGCTGCTTTACAAACATGGGCTATAGATAAAAAGATATGATAAGCCGTCAAGTAAAAGAAAACTGATACTGTGTAGTATGCCTATGGCAACAAAGCAAGGACATAATTGGAGAGAAATAGGTCTAGGAACTCAGCAACAAAGGTCAACACATTTTTCCTACTATTTTCCATGGGGGATTAAGCTGACCCTCGTGTATAAGTCATGTTTGAAATATAAAATGTGAGTGTATACTTTAATTTGTAGCTGCCACAAGCTACATCCCATTGAGTAGAGTAGGACGATTGTCCTGTTGGGTGCTCCTATTTACAGCACATATAATGCGCCTTTTTGGAGCTTAGATGAACTGGCGAGGGGAAATAAGTACCAGGAGCCTTAATCAGTGCCCTCTGTAGCCTGCCTCCTATGTTTGAAATGAGACCTGCAGGAGTACTGACCCAGCTCCTCCAATGCCTATGTGTGAGTCTGGATAGTAACTTATAAAGAGTCATTGCCTCCAATTAACATTAAAAAATATATTAAACCGGGGGGGCGTGGCCAGCGACTGAACCGAGCAGACGTCTCCATGCAGAGCTCCGCTTGGAAACATAGCCAAAACTAGCCAAAACACGAAGAAAATAATTGAGATTCCACCCGAAAAGTCTGCCACCCCCAAAACAGAGACAATGGGGAAGAAACATAAAAAGAACCAGGGCATGGCTATGCCTCGACAACCCGATATTAGACAATCCTTTGCACCCCCCACGAGACCCAAGATGGCGCCTGAGGCCTGCCACGCGTTAGAATCCTCGGCTGAGGAGGAGGACTTACCCTCACCCCGTTCGGAAGACCGATCCACTACACCGGACTCCGAAAATGACGAGACCCCAGCCACAAAGGGGGATATCAGGAGGCTGCTGGTTGAACTGCGGCAAATATGGAGAGAGGATCTACAAAAGGTCCAAACAGAGGTGGAAGTTGTGCGCCGTGCAGTCCAGGGCCTAGAAACCCGAGAAACCTCCAGGGACAAAAAGCTAAGTGCGGTGGAACAGACCCAAGGGGCACTTACAACACAGGTACAAGACCTGAGGCGCATAGTGACTACTATGGAGACAAGACACAGAATGAAAAACCTACGTCTCAGAGGAGTACCTGAATCAGTAACAGACACACAGCTCCTGACGTACGCCCAAGAACTCACGGCGACTATGGGCACAAAACCAGCACAAAATGGTACACTGGTCACCGCAGCATTTAGGGTGCGCAAATCTGCAGCAGCACCCAGAGATGCACCGAGAGACATTATCATAGTCACACGAGACATTTCCGCAAGAGCCGCCATACTAACCAGATCGAGAGAGCTGGGAGCGGTGCCTCATGCGGGACATAAAGTGGCAGTGTTCCCGGACACACCGTTCTCCGCCTTAATGGAAAAAAGAAAGCTGGCACCCATAGCCCGGAGATTGAGAGACGCCGACATTAAGTACAGATGGGGCATGGATGGGTCCCTCACTACTATCACTAACGGTGAGAGCAACACACTTACCTTGCAGGGGGATCCCGACAGCTTCCTGCAGCTCATCGGCATGGGGAAACCGCAGCAACCAGAGACCCCACTGCCCACAGATACGAGTGCAGAAAAGGTGAACTCTACCTGCAACAAACGTAGCCTACAAAGGACACCAGGCTCCACTATTAAGAGACTAACCCTGGCACCCAGAAGTGAAGAGCAGTACTTCATAAATAGAGCGAGGCACATAGACGGCATGCCTGAACGGTCAAAGATCTAAGCCGAAGAGTAGAGTCCACACAAGGTGCTACTAAGTGCTGATCTATGCTTCAGTATTACAAGACACTATATGATGTTTTTTTATATAATGCTTAAACATCTGTTGCTGATCATAATTGTATTTGCGCTTTTACATTATTCACATTATTTACACTATATACTATGGTTATTGATGTCACTCATAAAACTTCCAATAAAATATAAATTGAAAAAAAAAAATATATTAAACCTTATAATAACATTAGGCAATGACATGTTTTTTTTTTTTGTTTGTTTTTTAACACATGGTTAATATAACCCTTAATAATTTCCAGACTATAATTAGCACAATTCACCGTTAACAACAACAGGAGGCGACAGTTGCAAAACTAAAATGGCTGGAGTGTAACTGTTACACCAGTCTATACATGCCCTCTGCCCCTTTCAATAGCCACCAATCTTTACAGCCCTGCTCAGCACAACTGTCAAGGCCCTCCTCTGCCTACGTGTCTCCATGGGGCTACATGAATGATTTGCACTCTATAACAGCTACTGACATAGGTTGGTGAGTACTGTGCAAATAACCCTTCAAACTCCACATGCCTGTAGCCTCAAAAGCCCTTTTCCCTAGCCCTAAAATGAACCACTCCCAAAACCTAATCGAACTGTATTCTTAGCTCCAAATTTCAGCTCTCAAAACCTAAACCTGAAGCAAAACATTTTACCACTTCTAACATATGTAACCCTGGCTGCATCAACACAACTGCATACACTCACTATACCCACAGATTCAAACACAATACATTACTGGCATTTCATTCACTTTATACGTTTTTTTTTTGTTGGGAGAAGGGTCAGAGTGAGCAGGGGGCGCCTTAGAATTCTGCGCATACAGGCACCTGACATGTAGATCCGGGCCTGCTACTGGCTGATGTCAATAGTGACCGTTTATGTCAACTATTTACCACAAGGATGTAAACAAGCCTAAAGTGTTTGTAAAATGGGTTTGTAGAATTGATACTTATTTAAGAAAGACTAGCTGTTCAGCTAGTGAAAGATTTGAGTAAGGTTTAAATAACACTGTGATTAGATGTGTTGTCATTTGCTAGGATTCTATTTGTGCTAGCAGTACTTAAAGTGGCACTGTCACCTTAAAGGGACACTTTAGTCACCCGAACAACTACAGCTTATTGAATTTGTTCTGGTGAGTAGAATCATTACCTTCAGGTTTTTTGCTGTAAACAGTCTTTTTTAGAGAAAATGCAGTGTTTACCTTACAGCCTTACACAACGTGTATTTTTTTTTTTTTTACGTCATGAAAGTGTCCCTTTAAAAAACCTAGAACAATGATACATCTGTAGCGTTTAACATTCAAAATCCCACCAGGTCACTTAACTTTGAGTAATGCACATTGTCTACTGAACTCATAAACTGTATACAGTTACGCAGATTGTTCTGTGTTCCTACAAATACATGATGCATATTATACAAACAAAATGTTTAATGTTATTAAATGATTCAGCATAAAAAGCACATTGAAAATAGAGCTAAAACTAAATATTTGCTCAGAACAACTTTACAAAACATGTTTGTATGGGGGTGGGAAAACCATAAAATTAAGTTTGGGCAATATAAAAAAAATAAAGTGGCCCCTCAGGGACTTTTCAGGAAAATATGGTCTGCCAACTGGCTTTCCTTTAGTTGGACACCCTTTAGGCACTGTACTTGGATTTAACCCCTTAAGGACACATGACATGTCTGACACGTCACGATTCCCTTTTATTCCAGAAGTTTGGTCCTTAAGGGGTTAAAGGTTGGGTAGTGATAGTGCCAGAAGGTGTACTTTAAATGATCACTATAGGGTCAGGAACACAAACATGTATTCCTGACCCTATAGTGCTAAACCCACCATTTAGGTGGCTTGCTACCCCTTAGCCCCCTTAAAAGTTAAGAAAACTGCGCGGGTCAGTTGATGCTGGCCCCGCCCCCTTGGTGACATAAGCAGAATTGCAGATTTTTAGCCAATCCAATGCTTTCCCAAGAGATTGGCTAAAATCGGCACGGGGTCGTGGCCATATGCCCTTTTGGCCAGTCAGGACCTCATCATAGAGATGCATTGAATCAATGCATCTCTATGAGGAAAATTCAGCGTCTCCATGCAGAACATGGGGATGCTGAACGGCAGGGCTGCTTACTGTGCAGCCCTGAGCCAGGAAGCCCCTCCAGTGGCCATCTAAAGAGTGGCCACTTGAAGGTGTCCCTAGGGGCAATTAAAACACTGCCTTTTCTCTGAAAAGGCAGTGTTTACATGAATATGCCCGAAGGGAGCTATTAAATTCTCTATTAAAGGCAAAAGTGCATTTTGCATGAAGAAGAGTGTGTTCTGTGTTTTCATTTTACAAAAAGTGCAGATTTGAATAGAATTTGTGATTTTTATAAATTCGAGTGACACTATAGTCACCAAAGCAACTTTTGCTTAATGAAGCAGTTTTGGTATAGATCATGCCTCTTAAGTCCCACTGTTCAATTCTCTGCCATTTAGGAGTTAATACTAAATTAAACAGACTATGCAATAAAAGAAGTATAAAACCAAATCTAATTTTACGGGAATTATTTAGAAAGACTTTGTCGGTTACATGCAGGGATGCAAATTATTTAACTTGTAAACTGTGAGACTGTAGGGGCATGATCTATAACAAAACAGCTTCATAAATAGATATACCACCTTATTTTCTTGTTTGTCTTTAATTTTTTTCTGTATAATTTGAAAATGGTGAATATTATTCTTGTTAGCTTTTTGGCTGTTGAATTGCTCTAAACCAGTGGTTCCCAACCTAGTCCTCAAGAACCCCCTAACAGTCCAGGATTTAGGGATTACCCAGTTGTATCCAAGGTGTTTTTAGAAAAAAACAAACAAACAAAAAAACACTTTAGACACAACAGGGTAATCCCTAAATCCTGGACTGGTATGGGGTGAGGACTGGGTTGGGAACCCCTGCGCTATAGCTCTGATCTGCCTTTAATAAAGAATTACAAATTAATCAAAAGAGCCATTGTGTAGGGTGCCCTTTTTTAAGCATGGAACCTCAAGCACAAGACTTTACCTACCTCCCCAACACCATTATGTGTGAGTGGTGAAGGTTCCACAACTAAAGTTTTCTCCAAGTTAAATTTGTATTAGTATTTATTATTAGTTTCTAATTGTATTAGGGTATTTTACCACTGGAGACATTGACACTATTTAGTTGTTAAAGTGAAAAAAACTGGGAGCACAGAACGCGCAATCTTGACAAGTAGCTTGAATTTACCAGTTATAACTTTACAGTTATGTTATAGTTTCTAAAAGTGTTATACAAAAGACAAGTTGTAGACACCTTAAGGGTAATTTACTAAATTGTGAAATTTGGAGTAAATTAAAAGGAATTTCAAAATATAAAACAAAATAGTTAAATGTAAAGAAATTCTTCAATTTAGATTTGTTTCCAGTTCTGCTAAATTTGCTATTTATTTTAAATTTGCTTTGAATTCCCAACATATCTCACTTTAGTAAATAATTTTTTTTTAGTTTTACACACTAAAACATGAATTAGAAAAATCTTCACTGACATGTAACTTTTTATGCCAACATAGCTGAATTGACAGAAAGATAATTTGCTATGGATTCATTCATACTAGCAAAAAAGCTTTTGTGCACAATTCTAGTAAATAAGCCTGAAAATTAGACGTGCATTAGTTTTTGTACGAATACAAATTCATCAGAAAATTCTGTTCTTTTCGTATTAGTTTACTAAAATGTAAACGAAAGCTGGACACACGAAATATAAACAGCATTCCGCATGTAGGGGCATGCGGGAGGATTTCACTTCACTTTTATTTTAATAATTTTTTGCGCATGTGCAGTGCTGTTTTCGTCCAAACAAACGAAAACAAATTAATTTTTAACGAATTTCATTCGAAAACGAATGGTGTGTGGCCGAAATTCGGTATTGGCAAATTACATTTCTATTTATTTACAAATAATTTGTACAAAACGAAAATTCCCCTGGTGCACATGTCTACTGAAAATCTTGATTAGTAAACACACGCATGTGGAGATCTATCAAGTCTTTGCAGGCTCCCTTCTGGGATAAAGGGGTACATTTTATAATCCATTGGTTTCCACGGCCGAACACCTATTTAGTATATTTTCCACTTTAGCATCCTTTCATGTTCATTTATTACAGGCGTTTATAAAGCACCAAAATATTGCACAGCGCTGGATATGTCTTGGGAAATCTCCACCAATATGTTTATAAAACACTGATTCTGGGATTGAGAAGTATGTATGTTATGGAAGAGTATACTTAAAAAGGTGTCAGTTTTTTTTTTACTTGCAAATGATCAAATCTGTGTTCTAGTTGAACTTAGGAATATAAAAAAAAAAAGATTTATGTTGCAAAAATGTGTTTGAAAATATCTGTTTATGGCCCTTTCTTGCATACACAGTTTGTGAGACTGTGTATATAGGAAAATAATACTGAATAGGTTTACTTTTCAACGGCAGCTTGCATCGATTCATTTTCTACAATTAATTTAGCGAATAGTCCTGTGTGAGTTAGAACACCGAACTTCCCTGATGCTGTCTTACGAGTTCAATTTAGTTGTAAAAAAATAAATTGCTTGCGACATAGTGCTAGAATGCACTAGAATATACTAAGATTTATTTATGTAAGAAATCCTAATGGCAGCGTTTAGGTTAAAATAGCAGATATGAAGTTTTTTGTTTTTTTTGTTCTCCAGCTATAATCCTCGTTTGGTTATTGTCACCTAAATTTAGCAATTCGGATTTCAATTTGTTGCAGTTCAGCGTTTAGTGAATGACGCTAACAGACATAGGTGTGTGCTCTGGTGATGAATATGAATCTGAATCTCAATTTAAGAGAACTACATGCACCAAAACAACTTCAACTTAATGGCGTGGTTTTGGTGTAAATTCTGATCCAATTCTCTGCCATTTAGGAAAGCTGTTTTCAAGGTGACATTGTTATTGTAGGACTGACTTTGGAAGTTTTCCTTGAGGGAGCAGATGAGCTTACACTTTAATGGCCATTGGAGTGGTACTAAAAACCTCCAGCTATCCAAATGTGCACAGGGATTTAGGATAGAGTTAACTTGTTTTTGCTTTTGTTCTCTGTATTTGGGCTGATGTATATTGCAGCCTTTGCTGCCGCCCAGGGGTAGTGGGAGTTTGTGTTTAGGTTTGTGGTTTAGGCCATGCATTGTTAGAATGCTTGCCTTGACTAAGCACAAATTGAATTTAATTGCCTCACATCTGTAGCAGACATCCTAAAGAAAAGGTAAGCAGATATGATATGCATGAAGCAAGACTAGCAGACGACTTCAAGCTCAATTTACACCTAACCATTTCACATGTGATGCTAATTACCACCAGACACTTCTACACTGTTCGGCAGATATATACTTTGCAAACTGCATGAAATAATAACATAATAAATTATGCCTTGGATTATAGAAATTTTTGCTGAGATTTGCTAAATGACAAGCTAGTGCATGTCAGTAGATGATTTGAAGTGATACAGATACATTAAGAATGTAATTTGTATTGATTGTACTTAATACATATCCCAAGCATACTGTTCAGCACATATCCGATATGTATGTTTGTATGTGTTTAAATATATATATATATATATATATATATAGATATGGGGAGAGGGAGAGGGAGGGAGAGAGAGAGAGAGAGAGAGAGAGAGCGAGCGAGAGCAGAAAGTTAATTATATGTTCATTAAATTTTCAAGGGGTTGCATAGACATACCAAATAAGCATGACATACTAAATGAGCATCACTAAATATATAACGGTATCAGTGAAAAAAAAACTAAACTAAATAAAAGCTTCAATTCCTTTTAATTTATGCTAAAATTGGCATTGATATCTGATATTTAAAATTGAACACAGTTGTAGTAGATTTTAATCATGTGTTCAGCAGCAACACATGTATTTTACAGAAAGAATGGTTCCTCCTCTGTTGTGTTCATGTAATCATCTCCTTAAAGGAACACTCCGGCACCACATCAATTTTATCGAAATTGCTATAGTGTCTGGAAGTGCCAAGGGGTTAAGCTGTTTTCGACTGTATGAACCTTAAAGGTTGTCTCCAGTGCCGGATCTCCCCTTCCAACAGCGGCGTCAGCTTCTGCAATTGACTTTCTGGATGTGCAGAGTGCTGCAGGGCAGGTGCGTCACTGATTGGCAGAGCAGTCATCTAATGTTGTAAGTCAATCAAAAGCTCCCCGTTCATAAAAAAGGTACGTTGAGAACCGTTTAACTCCTTCATGAAAGACAGCATCATGGACCTCATGGCACCAGAACAGCTTAATTCTGATTAAATTGTTATGGTGCCTTGAGTGTTCCTTTAAATTAAAATAGATATTGCTCATAGCCTTACACGCGTCTGTACGCATTATTAGCTATTAGCTTACTGGCTTAATTCATGCTATCTTCCAGATAGTCCTCTACTATCAATGAATCTTATGTTACAAAGAGAGCGGGGAGCAGTTTATTCACTGAACAGTAAACTGCTACATTTACCATAAGTCTAACAATGCTAAGTTGTGCTACAGTTGTGTTGGTGATGTTTCCCAAACCAGCATTTGTTGCCTAATTTTTGCAATTAGAATTTATTGTTAAATCAATATAAACTATTTTCCATTATTGTTTGTATCTGCACTTTTCCATTCAGTATTGTGGGGTGCAACACATTTATCAAGGGTTATTAAGGGTTATTTATCATAGTGTTTGTTCTAAAACGGGACTCTAAAGTACTGAAATGGGTCAATCACCATGGGAGCCAGTGAGGCCTGCAAGCACATTATATTGGTGACTCCTCCACTTCTACATTTATTCAGCACTCAACTAGCTAAAAGCTTGTTAAGTCCCTTTCCTTCTAACCAAGCACTCTTTCAAAGCACATATTCTTTATATAAAGGCTTTGAATAGGGTACTTTCACTGCAAAGTCCTTTACATACCAGGCAAGGAAAAAAAATAAAATTATTTTGTGGTAAATATTACCGATTTAGCACTGTGACTGATTTTAAAATAACTTTAAAAAAAAAAACCCTGTATATATTTAGCATATTTGTGTATAAAGTCTTTGATTTTTATAATAAATTTGAATGAATAAATTAAACGATTGATTGAAAAGAAACATAAAAGACGTTTCCTGTATGGTCCTACAATGACTCACATCCCTTGAAACGAAGCACAGGAAGATAGTAGCACGAGGGAGATGTTTTGAAAAACCTGTCTGGTTTCTATGGCAACCATTCTACTTCCACGTCAAGATTATTTGCAGCTTCACAGAGTAATAGATATTGAAACTACAATTAGTATTATATTGGTTTCTTGTTTTAATGTTTGGTAACTTCATAATTGTAGTTCAAGAGCATGTACATATCAGTATTCAGCCTATCTATGACAACTACACTATGATTTATTTTCAATTGATCACATCTTAATATCATTTAGCTATACATCACTATATGAATTACTAAGCAACATAATATACCTACTTTAACCAATATGCAGTCTTACCATGCTTTAAGGGACACTATAGTCACCCAGACCACTTCATCTCAATGACAATGGCAATGATGGGTGCCACGTCTCTCCCATTTTAATCCCGCAACTAAGAATGTTTTCATTGAAGGGTTTAAATACCTCTAGTAGCTGTCACTAACTCTGCATGCGTTAAGGTCTTTAGGTTTGCCTATAGCTATTAACTGTTCTGGTAAGAAATGACTTTACAAATATTATTGAGCAGTCATGTAAACTCCTATTTTTTCATTTAAAGGACACTCTTGGCACCCAGACTACTTCAGCTCATTGAAGTGGTCTGGGTACAGTGTTCCTTTTGCACTTAGTGCTGCAATGTTAAACTTTGCAGTTCCAGAGAAACTTCCTGGATCGAAATGGACCTTTGGTTTTGTATCTGACGCTGGACGTCCTCACACTATACATGAGTACATCCAGCATCAGATTTTTCCACATAGCAAAGCATTGATTCAGTGCTTTCCTATAGGGAGGTCTAATGCGTGCATGGGGACTTGCCACACATGCGCATTAGACCCTGCTCGTCACAAGGATGTCGGATGGGGTACAGAAATTGTAGAGACAGTGTCCAAGTGGTAAGAAAAAGTTTGTGCTGTTTAATTATTGTTTTGTGAACAAATACCTCTGTTTGGCTAGTCCCCTTAAACGAGTACATTTTTGTTTGCTTTTGGTTTGATTTATGTCTTAAAGGAACCCTCTAGGCACCATAACAACTTAATCTAAATTAAGATAAAGAGAAAGATATGAAAGGGCTGCGTCAACTAAGGGTAGATAGTCCAGTGAAATATTGCTAGGGTACCAGTAGATGGTCTGGGATACTTGATAGAGTTTCTTTGTGGAGGTAGGTGCGTCTGGTGTTGATCGTTCAGTATATGCAAATACAAGAGAGGTAGAGGCGACCAATGGTATAGCATGTAAGGTTCAGAGTGCAATAAATAACAGAAGTAGAGAACTCACATTCAGGAGAGCTATGGCCAGCCTCATCCCAGAGCCCAATTTAGCCTTGTACTGCAGAGCCCCAGATGTATTTTCTTACCCCAAGTAAGTGGGTTAATCTCATTAGAGCAGACATTAGGCTGTTAGATTAGGACCTGCCAAAGATGGGGTACATTGACGTTGTAGCAGGCTTATGCCATGTATGATCATATAATGTAACCATATCCCTGTTATTTATGCCTAGATTAGGTGGTTTTTAAATATATATATATATACACACAGTATAATATCATAATAGAAGTATACTATCCTAGTGGAATGAGGCTAATATATTAAACATGGAACATATTTAACATGGAAATTATGTCATGAATGTTTGGGTTGTGTATAGGATTGTCATGAAAAGAAATAAAATAATAGTCAGACTTGTTCCCCTAATTGGTTCTTTCTGCCGATACCATTTATGTCCTTGGAGCTGTCATTTATTTTCCTGCTCTCATGTTTTGTGAGCTGGATTTCTTTGCATTTTGTGATGTGCTGTGACCTGTCTTTCAGAGAGATGAGCAATACCTGGATACTCCTAGCTACCCAATAATAGAAACTTAAAATAAATTCATATTTTGTTATAGTTCTAAAAGGTAAATTCTGGGTAGGTCCTCTCTCCACCTTTATTCCACCCAAGGCATCTTTATCCCAAGTAATTTTTCTTCCTGAAAACTCCCTACCTTTTCATAAAAACATGATTACTTAAAGGGACAGCTTATTGTACTTGTTCTGGTGAGTATAATGTTTCACTTCAGACGTTTTGCAGAAAATGCAGTGCTTAGTTTACAGCTTAGGGATACCACCACTGGCCACTCCTCCGATGACTACTAGAGGTTCTTCCTGTGGCAATGCTGCACAGTGTGAAACACTACCATTCAGTGTCTCCACCCTCTGCATGGAGACACTGATCTTTCCTCATAGAGATGCATTGGTTCAATGCATCTCTATGAGGAGATGCTGACTGGCCATGGCTGTGTTTGGCTTTTGCTGGTTCTGCCCCCGATCTGCCTCATTGACAGTCTCAGTCAATTCAATATTTTCCTATGGGAAAACATTGTGATTGGCTTTGATCACCACTTCTGATCATGTCAGCCAAGCAGGCAAATCAGGGGCAGAGCCAACAGCAGCAGACAGGAATAAAAGTAAGATTTTACTATATTTAGGGGGCCAACGGGGATCAGGGGGATTAGATGGTGTTTTTAACACTATAGGGTCAGGAATTCATGTTTGTGTTCCTGACCCTATAGTGTTCCTTTAACTTGTTTAACAATGTGGTACCAAATGTAGAGGCTATGCATCTTTCTGCTAGCCATTAAATAGTACAAGGATATATATATATATTCTTTAATAGGGACAGATGTTGGAGTTTCGAATTGCCTTGAGGTTTGGAAAGCTAGTCTACAATAAATGTGTTTAGAAATCAGTCTGTGTAAATCAGATACACAGCTCTTGTTCTAAATTAAATTTTTGTTATATAAATTGATATTCGTAAATCATAAAGACACCTAAAATTTCCTAGTACAGCTCTGCACGAGACCCCAGTTACACCCCTGAAATTAAAGTGTCCCTCTTTGTCATGAAATGATGGCAGGTATGTGAGGGGTAAACTCCTGGCATACTCTTACTCAATGGTTCAACCTTCAAGCATACAGGTCCTATTCAGAAACATGAAGGTCGTGTTACAAACCATGGTGCCATTGGAGGTATTTTGGACTCAGTGAGTCCTTAGAGAATGGTAATTACAGTCACTGGTGCCCTGGGAAAGTAATTTTGGTGTCCATAGAATGTGCTGCATCGATATTATCAGTGATATCATACACAGTACACAGTAATACATTGTTCAAATCAAAGAATGTGTAGTTTGGGCTCATTAAATTTACATTATTTTTCTTTATTTTAATGAAGGCAGTGGCGTACACATGACCCATGGGGCCCCAGTGGGAAAATTGATCCATGGGCCCCCCCCGCGTTTACTCTGACACATGACGGCGGGCACCTGGTCGCAGGGGTTGCAGGGCTCGAACCCCTGCGACCGCGGTATGTACGCCAGTGCATGCAGATGCACACACAGGGACCACAAGGACCACTACAGACACCCAGATCACATCAGCTCAATGAAGTGGTCTGGGTGTCAGGTCCCTCTAGTTTTAACCCTGCAGCTGAAAGCATAGCAGTTTCAGAAAAACTGCTATGTTTCACTGAGGGTTAATCCAGCCTCTAGTGGCTATCTCACTGACAGCCGCTAGAGGAGCTTCTGCGATTCTAAGACACTGAACGTCAATAGGAAAGCATTGAGTAATGCTTTCCTATGGGCGCTTTGAATGCGTGCACGGCTCTTGCCATGCATGCGCATTCGGAGCTGAGAGGCGGAGGGATCCCCAGCGCCAAGGGAGTCCGGCGCTGGAGAAAGGTAAGTGCTGAAGACACACACACACTCTCACGAACAGACGCATACACACTAGCTAACAGACACACACATTTACTGACAGAGACACACTCAGCGACAGACATACATACACACTCACTGACAAACACACACTCACTAACAGACATCAAACAGACTCACTAGCAGACACACAAACACACTCAGTAACAGATACACACAGTAACACACTCACTGACACTCACTATCAGACACACACTCAACAGACACACTCACTGACACTCACTAGCAGACACACACACTAACACTCACACTAACACACACACTAACACTCACAGTAACACTGACACACACTAACACTCACACTCACACTCACACTAACACTCACACTAACACTCACACTAACACTCACACTAACACTAACACACTAACACACACACACTAACACACACACACTAACACTCACAGTAACGCTAACACTAACACTCACACTAACACACACACTAACACACACACTAACACTCACAGTAACACTAACACACACACTAACACACGTCTTTTTTTAAATTGAATCCCCCCAGCCTCCTTACCTTTTGGAGTGCTGAGGGGATTCCCTGGGGTCCAGTGGTGCTGCTGGGCTCCTGGGCTCCTTCCGTCTCCGGTATCAGTGCGGTGCGCGAGGGAGCTGAAGAGGAAGCACTCAGGGGAGAGTGCTCCCTCGCGCGCCCGCCTGCCTGCCTGCCCGCCGGGTAACATAAGGGCCAGCCTCGGGGGCCCTGAGGTGGCCGTTTCATGGGCCCCCCAGGAGAAGAGGCTTGCCCAGTGGGTACATACCTGGGTTACAGGGCGGCCAGGCCCCCTGGTGGGCCGGGCCCGGTCGCAGCCGCGGCCCCGGTATGTACACCACTGAATGAAGGCATGTTTTAGCATTTCCTCCATCTTTTCAGATAAGAACAAGTCTCTAAAAATGAAGAATTAATGTTGTAGTATTTGCTAAACTGGGCAGCCTAAATGATGCCATCTGATCCAAGTATCGTGTGAACCTTGAATTTGGTCAATACTTACAGTTTGTCTATTTCTTTTGAAGCTTTTTGACAATTGTGGTCCTTAGAATACCCTGAATGAATGTCTACCCTTGTCTTTTTTAATAATGTTTTTTATTGGTTTTCACATAGAATATACTCATTATTCGCAGTGGTGAACTTATGGAGCAAGCTGCAGAATTTAAAGTGCTTTAAGATGGTTATGTGACAGTTATGAGATGCAATAAATACGAACTTATTGATAGCTTGACTGAAATATGTATGCAAGTAAAATACTAAAAGGAAAGAAATGAGGACATTTTGGGTTATGTTCCAGATAACTGCAACTAAACGGACACTCCACTGCCCAAATAAGAATAAAACCCAAAAACTATTTATTAGATATTCCTCGAATTAAAACAAGCTTTCATTTTATAATGCATTTTTTTTTCCAATGGGGTTATATCTAACAACAGTTTGCAAAAACTGCAGATCTCTTGTTTGCAGCCTTTGCGAGCCTTCCCCTTCTAACCCAGCCCAGACTTTCTGGCTGTCCGATCACAGTTCAATGAGAATTGTTTGCAAAGCATGTGCTCCGGGCAATTGCTGCCTCTTGAGCTTAGCTTCATTGATCTAAACAACCAGGAAGTAACCAGACTAGTTGTCTGATTGACAGCTAGGGAGATGTAACAAGGTTATTTTATCAAAGTAGAAAAAAAAATTCTTTGAGTTTTACTATCATTTTTTTCAACTGGAGCAGTGAGGAATTACCTATATTATGGCCAATTTATAAAAGTACCAATTTCTACTGACATCCGCACTTTTTTTTATAAATTTAAAACCCAGGGCAAACTCTCCACATATGAAGCACTTCAGCAACCTTTAACTTGAGAAAAAGACATTTTGCTGTTTAATCTTAGCTGATTACTCTATGCAGCTTTTATCCCATTCCATATTTAATTTTAAATCAGCCATCTGCCCTTAGGTTGTGGGCTCCTCTAAGCAGCTAACTGATGTTATCATAATATAATTACAGTAAATAAACTGACTTTTACAGAGTTGGGGGAAGTTATAGTATATAACTAAAGTAGGGATTCTCAACCCTGTCTTCAAGGACCCCCTACCAGTCCAGGATTTAGAGTCTAATGTGTTTTGTTTTTTTTTTTCCTTTTTGTAAACACCTTACACACACCCAGGCAATCCCTAAATTCTGTACTGGTAGGGGGTCCTTGAGGACTGGGTTGAGAACCCCTGATCTAAAGGGATGCTATAAAAATATATCAAAATGTACCCTTCTTAGATTGCAATGTCTGAAATTTCATTAAGGTGCATTGCTGAGGCGTGGTTTGTGGTGGCAGCTGTTTTTCTCAATATACCTGTTTGCGTCCACTGTTTTAAAGAAATTCTTTGTTTCGATTTGTTGGTTCCTATTTTTATTTGGGATCAACTGCTGACCTGATGAAGTAAAACTTGAGCTATTTTAACTGTAATCAAGTGAACCTTTAAGTATGTAAGTGGATCTATTGTTCATTGGTGTTGTGTGGTTGAGGCTAGCACTAGAAATATTTTAAAGATAGAGGGAAAAATATGTTTATATAAACCAACAAATCCTGGAAGACAAGAGCTGAAAAAGTGTTGGATATTCCAGCAAGGCAATGGTTTGAAATACACTTTAAAATCAACCATGAACTACTTCAAGAAAAAGAAGATGTAGCGGAGAGCTGATTTCTCACAGCTTAACTCCACCAATATATCCAGAGGATGCAGGAACAAGTAGTAAGTCCAAGAGCATATACAGCACAATCAGCAGTAAAATCCAATAGTATCCCATCACCTTTCCCAATCACTGGACGACACACAGTATCAGGAGTAGAACTGATGTTTAATGGCAACATTCCTGCTTTTATGAGATTCTCCCATGCAAGAGAGGGATTCACATTAATTACACTTTGCACCAATCATACAGACATTACCTCCCACACATCTCCTCCCCTTAGCTTAACAGATAATACGATTATACTGTACATACTTTTCCCCACTTTCCAGATGTTCCCCACTTTCCAGATGTACCCCAAATATGTATAACATATCCAAAAATCACCCATATCAGACCAGGGGTTCGGGAGTTATGGGAAGGTAAAGTTTTGACCGACCGCATGGGTAAAGATGCCATTCGTGGGATTAATCCTACCGAATGCCAGGCCGTTGGTGAGTTATTTTCGGTACTTTCTGCCGTCCTGGAGGTCTTAGCGGTGTTCGGCTAGTCGAGTGTCCATTTTCAGTTCCAGACACTCGACGACCAAACACCGCTGTTCGTGGGGTTAAGATGGCCACCGCCACGTGTTCGACTGCCGAAATGGCGGCCACTCAGGGGATACAGCAGTGAATTTGTATAAACCAAGGGAATGAGAGAAACGATCAGGGAGGTAAATTGCATGATTAATGTACATCAGGGTGGTCCGTTTGTTCGGTAAGTATGCCCATAGCTGGTGCAATGTCAATCTGTATAATCCAGGCATGTAAAACCTCAGCAGTGCCAACAAATAAAACGATAGATGGGACAGCCAAAAAGGGGTTCCGCTACAGAAGATTTTTAAAAATCTTTTGGAATGTCCTTCACAGCTCCCAGGCTTGATTAAGAGTCGAGAAGAATTCCTCAAGAAAGTCTAGAAAGACCTAGATATATTATTTGTTTGTGATGTACCCACAGATACACAGAAAATTCATTACAATTTTACACCTCATGTGTAGTGCCAAAACAAAAAAAGAATTTCATGTAAATAAAGTGTGTTCTTGTGCACTCTGTTTTTGGCCTTTTTAAGGATTTGCATGAAAACAAAAAAAGTCTGCTAATGTTTATGGAAACAAAGTGGAATTCTTTTTTGTTACTGAAAGGATTTTCTTGAAGATTCCAGACGCTCAGTTCAAGTGGTGTTTTCCTCTTTGTCTTAATATTTTTGTTGTGGTAGCTATAGGAACATAGACATGTTCTTTCCATATGGCTCGGTCACCTTACAACATACAATTCTCTGCTGAATGGTGTCTTCATTGGAAAAGGTATTGACCATTGTAGCCCGTGACTGATGAGATACCCTGTGAAATAATCCTACGATGTAGTGTTTTCCATGATATGTAGAGAGGTATAAGCTGATAGCATAACATGCACCTCTGTAGAGTGCTGATTTCATAAAAAAATATTTTTTTTAATAAAAAGAAAACCCATGAATATCTAGTAGTTGTGTACAAGACACATGACAATGTATGCAATATTCACTGTCATTTGATATACACACGCAATAAAAAATTAATTAAAGTAAAAAATTATTCCAACATTTATCTACCAGTCTATATTCCAGACTGTTCCTCCTCCAATTTATTCTCATCATTACCTTTTCCTCTTCTATAACCAACCATTTACCTTTTGTTCCAATTGTCCAATCTACCAGCTTCTATCTATGCATCTCGAAATGCTTTTAACATTTGTCCAATTTCTAACAAAACTTTTCAACTTTCTTCTTACCTATAGCCCCCAACGATGGGAGGTCCCTGAGGGGGTTCCCCACCCACTGGCAGGCTGTTTGGCTGCTGAATCACTCACTGGGTGGTCCAAGTGCCTTGGCACTTGGCTGCCTGGGAACATTTTCCTGGTGTCCCCAGATACAAGGTATTATTATTATACAACTTTTCCTGTTGTATTTGCTTCCTTTCTAATAAAATAATATCTCCTCTATCTACCCGTCTTCCTGGGACATACTATTCTGTGCACCTTGTGGATCTGGTAAGTTATGTGCTGTAAATAATGAAGAGTGACAATACATGATTTCATATCCCAGTGCTGTCTGTCATTAAAGGGACACTATAGGCATCTCATTGAAGTGATCTGGATGCAGTGTCTCTGTCCCATAGCCATGCAATGTGAAACATTGCAAGTTTAGAGGAACTGCATTGTTTACATTGCTGAGTTAAGACTGCCACTACCAGACAGCCACTAGAGGCGCTTTCTCGATTCATACAAGTTTAATTCCTTAAAACAATGCTGCTCATATCCAGCATTTTGAATATCTCAATAGGAAAGCATTGATTCAATGCTTTTCTACAGGGAAGGGGTAATGTGCGCGTGGTGCTCGACACACATGCACATTAAGTCCTTTATCGCTGTGACGTTGTGGTAGGAGGAAACGGATCCTTCAGCACAGAGGCAGAAGGACTCTATAGTGTAAGGAATACAGTTTTGTATTCCTAACATTATAGCGCTCCTTTAACTGTCAGAAGATCACATGGAACCACACGACATCGCACCATGTCAGTGGAGGAACTGGATCTCAGTTCTCTATTCAATTCATGTTGAACAAATGTTACAATAACTGAGAGTCATATGCTCAAAAGTCTATTGATAAAGTTAAGTTCTCCATAAAACATTTCAAAATGCATTTACTTTGTCAATATGAGATAAAAGGGCTTACTACTCCATCTGCTTAAAGTATACCTGGTACACACAACTTGATGTTAAATTAAAGAACATTATATTTCATCCATACATTGTGCCAACAAATGTTTCGATTTTTATTTAATCCCCCTTAATGTATGGGCCCTCCCCACCGGTCAATCAAATCATTGGCATTAGACTACAGGTGCCCGAGTGGTAGATCCCCAGATGGTTTAAAACTACAGCTTCCATGATGCTTTTTCATTCTAAAGGCATGCTAAAAGCATGGGAGTGGTAGTTTTACAACATCTGGGGGTCTATCTTTTGTCAAGACCCTCTTATTAAGGGGTAATATTTGTAATTTCTTACAAATCACAATTTAGTGAATAACCGTGTAATAGTTTCAGCTCTATTGCATGCATTTAACTTGACAAAGATTTAGATTAAAAAAAACAAACACTGGTTCTTTTTTTCTTTGTTATACACACACAAGCAAACTCACACACATATACTTCCTCTGATTGCAATGGCTTAAAATACAACTGGCTAAACCTTTATACTCGTGCATATGCCACATTTATTCACACATGCATGCATGCGTAAGCACCAGCTAATATGAATCAGTCACATTCTAATTGATCTGTCTAAGAAATTGGATTTGGGTTGGGCAGCTTTATTAACAGACCGTGCAAAGTATGCATGGGACTATGGTGAGGAAACTATTGAGAAGGTGCACCTAATGATAGGACTGGGTAATGTCAAGATTATACAGTTCAATTTACATCAACTGGAGTTTGAACTTTATATGGGCCATATAAATGTACTGTGAAGAAAAGAAATGCAGCCTTGCCTATCTCATATTTGCATTATCTACACCTTTTCTGAGATATGCTTTTTGCCATTAAATTTTTTATTGAATATGTGGAATTATAAACAAATTCTTCTTCTTTTAAAGCAATAATAACAATAAATAAGAAAAGCCTGGTGATGGATGTCACAAGAAAAGTCATTGCTCTAGATGTGAGTGAGGGTGTGCCATAGCAGGGACCCACTGTGGAACTGAGACAAGAAAGTTATGCAGCTGATACAAAGCATTTTCAGTGACAAAGCCCAACTTATTGCATTAGTGAGAAGTGGTGAAAGAACAGAATATGAAGCACATCACTCAAATCTTGCCTATTTATTAGCAATTATATGTGAGGAGCAAACCATGCTATAAATTATCTGCGGCATTCCGAATAAAGCTATCATTGAACCAGTAAAATCTGTGATGGTTGTGTAGCTCAGTAGTATCATTGGCAGATGCCAATCTTTGTAGCCACTCTGTGTCACGGAGTACTTGTGCTGTTATGAAGGGCTTGGGAGTAGATACTGTGATTATAAAGCCTTGCTTCAGAGATAAACCAAGCAAGGAATCAAAAAGGGATAATGTGGGGACACTTACACCAAATAGGGGTTCGTGCCCTCAGACCCCTGACATCTCTGATAGAGTCAGTGTTTGGGAAAGATGTAGCAATGGTACCAGATGGATAAGAGCTTAGCTCGTGAATACATGTAGTAACAGAACTGTGTTTAGTTATATACAGATTTTATCCCATTGCGCTTCAGTAATATTCCATCTGGGCATACAGTGAGGGGCAATACTGTGTGCTTTCTTTCCAAGTGTTTCATAGAGATCAAGGATCATGTGACCCTGCCTAAGGGGGCCAGTGTGTGGTGGGAAATGAACAAGGAAGGGTGAGAGCATTGAGTGGATTTGTCAGGATCATATCCTGACAACTAAGTTTGTTAGTGGCCTCCCTAACCACTAACCTTGGATTTCACCTTCGTCATCCTCACCTACCTGGACTAATCAAAAAGCTACAAAAGGCTTCACCCAAATTACCACATGGCCTTTACAATGAAGTTGATACTCATCCTGAAAGACTTCAGTTCCTGACTCCCATAAATGTTCCTGTGGACCTAGGCTTCTATCCTGCTTACCAGCTTTATACCAACCTGTTCCAAACCAGCCTAGCCAACACTTCTATCCTGCTAGGCAGTTTTATACCAACCTGTTCCAAACCAGCCTAACCTACACTTCTATCCTGCTAACCAGTTTATACCAACCTGTTCCAAACCAGCCTAACCTACACTTCTATCCTGCCAACCAGCTTTATGCCAACCTACACTTCTACTCTGCTTTATCCTGCCAATCAGATTTACACCAAACTGCATAACACCAATCTGGAATTTGCCTCTAATATTGCAAGTTGTTATTTCCATACTTTTATCAGTACTCCTTCCAAGAGAGGGCTGATTCACTAAAGCAGGGGTAGGCAACCTATGGCACGTGTGCCATGCACGACACTCGAGGTGTCTTTGCACGGCACTCAAGGCTGCTAGAGCCAAATAGACTCTGGCTTATCAGGAGTCCCAGTGAAACTTCATATATCTGCTAAATCTAAAGGTGCATTGCAGCACGTAGAGGAAGTGATCTCAGATCACTTCCTCACAGCATTTGTGAATAGGAATCCTCACTGGAGTAGAGCAGCCCGCAGCTGCTGTTGCAGCTCCTCTCCTTGACCTGTACCTGGCCAGCCCGGTCCCCACTGGACTCCAGGGAAGCCACCCACACTGCTAGATATACACAGACCTGCAGAATAAGCCTCCCCTCATGCAAATACGAACAGCCCACAAACAAACATACACACAATCCCCACAAACTCAACACCACTGACAATCCACACACATACACACAACCCTGCACGCAGCCTCTCACATGCAATATCCCAAACAGCCTCACACATACACACACTACCAAACACATAATGTGACATATCCATCCACACACACAATTCCACAAGCAGCCCCCATACACAGCCCACATTCATATGAATCATACACGATACCACAAACTACTCATGAACATAGACAATATAATAGTTCATATACGCACAAATACAATGATACAAAGCAATCCTATTTCGGCACAGTGCTGCAAAGGTTGCCTACCCCTGCACTAAAGTCTTCTTTTCCTATTTTCCTTGTTGTTCTGTTCTGTCCTATTCTTTTATACTTGTCCCTCTATATTCAACCTATACTTTCATCTATAGGTTCTCTTATCTACCTACATTGTTTATTATCAATTTAGGGCATATTGCCCAAACCTTTGTTTCTCTTATTTTCCTTCTTCCTATTATGTCATTTATAAGATATCCCGCTGTTTTCTATTATGTCTAAATTCACCAATAAACCTCTGATGTTATCACTGGCCAAAGTCTTCTATCTAACCTGCTCAAGATCATGACAGGGTTGATCTGATTCACACTGTATGGATTGCATAAAAGAGTTCGGGGTCATAAACAAGTTTTAAAACAGAGTAGCAATTTAGGGATACGTAATATTAAAACTATATTAAATACATAAAGATACATTTGCTCAGAGTTATTTTAGAACAGTGCATATTATAAAAAAATACATTTTCACACCTCACATATTATACATTGACAAAAAATAAATAAAATAGATATATAATATACTAATGTAAATGTTTACAGCCTCTTGCTAAAAATTAAACAGAACAAACAAATGGAATAAAATTGATTGAAATTAGTGAACTGAAGAAATCCATAGTGCATTAGCAGCCTTTGTTCTTAGCAGACACAATAATAAATGTTTTTGTTGCATTGCCATGCAACCTGTCTACAGAGCAAAGGTTACTTACAAACTATATAGCACAATATAAATATTGCAGATACCATACTATTTGTATGGGGTATCTATTATGTACTGCAATCACACCTGTAGAATCGAATGCTATAGTTACCTGTCAAAATATTTGCTCTTGTGTTCATTAAAATCAGATGATTTGCTTTTTTCAGATACACTTTAAAGAAACACTATAGCATTAGGAATACAAATCTGTATTCCTAACACTGTGGTGTCCCTGTCCCTACTTGAAGGCATTACTGTACACCTCTCCTCCCGTGTATGATGTTCAATCCAAGGCTCCTCATATGCGCATTGCATCAATGTTTTTCCATAAGACTTCCACGTGACATGACAGTGCAGTGGAAGTGCGAAGCCCCTCTAGTGGATTTAACCCTGCATTTCATGAAATCTGCATTGTTATACATTGAGACCACTTAATTGAGGTTGTCCTCTGGGTGACTATCGTTTCCCTTTAATTGAGGAATCCTCAATTTCTTTATTCTTACTTTCTAACAAATAAAATAAAGTGGAGAAAATACCAAAGAGAATATAAGAATAAAGGAATCTAGTAGATAACGCATAAGTGAGTAGAAAATAATAGGAAAAATACAAAATATAGACGCATAATCTAATCAAAAGGGTAACTGTCACTTTTCTGGAAACCTTTCTGGGAATAAAACACTGAAAATCATCCATAACTTGTGTTAATAGTTTTATGTGATGTTCTATTTTTTTTGTTCTGTTTTTTTTATTTATGTATAATTTATGTTAAAGATTTAGCAGATTGCATCACATCACAATCAAGCCAAGATAGATATTGCAAATTTGGATGAGAAATGGAAACATTGTTCCCCGTATGCCTTCTACATGCTGACTGCCAGTATTTAAACATGGCAGGCGCAACCGCAAGGCAGATTAGGCAGTGGGGGCGCAGTGTCAGGGTAACTGGCAGGAGGGGAGTGCACAGCACAGTGCTTCCCTCCTGCCATCCACACCACGTAGCCGAGCTTCTAACCGCGGTAGAGGAGCTTCTCTACCTGGTCTTAAGGAAGTGCTCACAGGGAGCTGCAAATAGTCACGGTAGGGGAAACAGTTGATCCTCTTTAATGGTCCGCGGCTCAGCCATGCTACGCAGGAGGAAGATGAGTTGGCAGAGGAATAGGGAAAGACCATAAAGGGACAGTGGGGGAGGGGAGAGAAACCACAAAGGGAAGACGATAACATTACGGAGCAGATGGGAGACCATAAAGGGAAGATAATAACGTTACAGAGAAGATGAGAGACCATAAAGGGACAAGGGGGAGGCCAGAAATGGACAAGGGGGAGACCATGAAGGGACAGGGCAAGAAAAGACCATAAAGCGACAGGGGGGATGAGAGACAAAAAGGGACGGTACACAGAGGGCTGAGGAGACAAAGAGACACAACAACGACTAGGGATGACAAAGAGACACACAGTGGAGCTGGGAGGCAACAGAGAGACACAGAGGGGCTGGTGGAGAATGAGACACACAGAGGGCATAAAGCGATAGGTGGATGAGAGACCACAAAGGGACAGGTGGGACAAAGAGGCACCCAGAGGGCTGGGGGGATGACAACGAGATATAGTGGGACTAGGGGGGTGGGACAAAGAGACACACAAAGAGGATGGGGAGAATGAGACACACGGGGTCTGAGGACGACAACAAATAGACACACTGAGGGGGAATTAAAGGCACACAGAGAACTTAGGTGGGCAAAGAGACACACAAAGGGCTGGGGGTCCAGGAGACGCACCGTAAAGCTGGGGGGGGAAGGTGAGGGGGGGCAAAGAGACATACAGAGGGGCTGGAGGTAGAAAGAGAGAAAACGTTGCTAATTTTTCTATTGGGTGCCACACTGTAAAAATGTTCAGGAATGGTTGCCTTGGCATCTAGATTCCCCAGATCTCAATTTGATTGTAGAATATACTGGAACAACAAATCCAATCCATGAAGGCCCCACTTCGCAAATTGCAGGACTTAAAGGATTAGCTGTTAGTGTTGTGGTGCCAGATACCAGAGGACAAGAAGGCTTGTGCAGTCCATTCCTCAACAAACCTGAGCTGTTTTGGCAGCATGAGGGGGAACCCACTGATATTAGACAGGAGGTTTTAATGTTGTGGCTGATCAGTGTTTATGCTCTGTTTTAATTGTCTCAAATTAATAAAGTGATGCAAGATACTGTGCTGCGCCTCCACTGGCCATATCACCTGTAGGGCTTACTCTGGGTGATGTAATAATGATATTAAACTGCTGCATAGGGTATAGTGGAGTCTCTCTCTCTCTCTCTCTCTCTCTCTATATATATATATATATATACATATATATATATATACAGGGGCGTATTAGCCGCGAGGCAAACAAGGCATTTGCCTTGGGCGGCATTTTCCAGGGGGCGGCAAAAAAAGCCGCCCCCAAATGCCCAAGGCAAATGTCTTGTTAGCCTTGCGGCTAACAGACATGCCGGCGGGCTGCTGGGCGACCGGGCGGGCAACCGGGCGGCCGGCCGGCGAGGGAGCACTTCCCCTGAGCTGTCTGCTCAGCTCACTCACCAGCCGCAGAGTGAGGCTGGGAGGCGGAGCCGGAATATGACGTCATATTCCGGCTCCCAGCCTCACTCTGAGGCGCGCGAGGGAGCTGAGCAGACAGCTCAGGGGAAGTGCTCCCTCGCCGGCCGGCTGCCCGCCCGGCAGTGCCGCCCGATCGCCCAGCAGCCACTGGACCACCAGGGAAGAGACACCCCCCCTCCCCAGCATTCCCAAAGGTAAGGAGGCTGGGGGGTGGTGTTAAATTAAAAAAAAAATGTGTTAAAAATAAATTTTAAAAAAATGTGTTAAAAAAAAATAAAAAAAAAATGTTAAATTTAAAAAAAAAAATGTGTTAAAAATAAATTAAAAACAAAGTGTTAATGTGGGTGGGTGAGTGTGTCTGTGTCTGTTAGTGTGTGTGTCTGTTAGTGTGTGTGTCTGTTAGTGTGTGTGTCAGTGTGTGTGTCAGTGTGTGTGTCTGTTAGTGTTTGTGTCTGTGTCTGTTAGTGTGTGTGTGTCAGTGTGTGTGTGTCAGTGTGTGTGTCTGTTAGTGTTTGTGTCTGTTAGTGTGTGTCTGTTAGTGTGTGTGTTAGTGTGTGTGTGTGTGTCTGTTAGTGTGTGTGTCTGTGTCTGTTAGTGTGTGTGTCTGTTAGTGTGTGTGTGTGTCTATTAGTGTGTGACTGTGTGTCTGTTAGTGTGTGTGTCTGTTAGTGTGTGTTTGCCTGTGAGTGTGTGTGTATGTTAGTGAGTGTGTGTGTCTGCTAGTGAGTGAGTGTGTGTCTGTTAGTGTGTGTCTGTTAGTGAGTGTGTTTGTCTGTTACTGAGTGTGAGTGTGTCTGTTGGTGTGTGTGTGTGTTTCTGTTAGCGAGTGTGTGTTTCTGTTAGCTAGTGTATGCGTATCTGTCAGTGAATGTGTGTGTGTGTATTTAGAATGCGGGGTGGGGGTAAAGGTTGGGTGGGGGTGGCGCGGGGGAGGGGAGGCGCCTGAGTTTTGTCCTGCCTAGGGCAGCACAAAACCAGGATACACCACTGTATATATATATATATATATATATATATATATTTATATATAGACAGACAGACAGATAGATAGATAATTTTATTTTACTGTAAACCAAGGTTGAAAGAACTTCTCGAGCTAGTCAAACATTTACAAACCATTACATTTTCCATTCTCTGTTTAGATAATCAGCCTTACATAAAACTCACAAAAATAATTTTCAAATGTGATGTATATCAAAGCAGCAGAAGTGGTAAATCCAAAATTAAAGTTAACAGACTTATAGCCTGAGGCTTAGGGAGCTTCTTTCTCGTTCTGTCTGCAAACCAATTATTCTATAGGATAAAGAAGTCTCTGTTCTTTGTGGTTATGTCCCTCTAGAATTTCTCTGTGCATCGCTTACATTTTTCATGTTTCAAGAACCAATAGGTACCTAACAGAGATTTACTCTTTATAGCAATGTGCACTTTTTCTGGACTATGTTTTTATAGATATTTGAAAAGTTTATGCAATGAATTTGACAATCATTTTGTCAATACACAAAATGTAAATATTTCAGCTAGTACAATAATTATCATATTGCTCTAAATAGGACATTGTGCAGCAATTTTCTAAAAGGTGGAGTAATCAGCAGGGATATTCGGTTGGTTTTATGGTGATTGAACCATATTTATCTGTGTGCTGTGTGCACCAGAACTTGATTTTGTATATGATCTAAAAACAAGAAAATGTCCTTTCTTTTGTGCAAATATCACTGGTAATAACATAGATAAATCACTAGAAAACAGCTCATATCTATAAAAAAAGAAATTAAAAAAAATACAAAAAAAACGTATAAGAATAAGCTTTCTTTTCTGGTCTTATTGTATTCTTATCTCTATAACCACATTATTAGTGTTCTTGTAAAACTGATTATCTATCCAGATTGTATAATATTTTAGCTGCTGAATATGTCTGACTTTTATTCTTTCTTTTCTTTCTCTTCCATCTGTCTGCATTGTTTCATGGTATTTTGTAATAGTTTAAATGTGTGATTATGATCTACAGGATTCCACATTTACCCCACTTACCACACCATTTATCTCTGGCGATCACCTATTTACAGAAAAAAAAGGAATTGGGTGGGCACACCTGGGACATGCATTTCTCAGTATCAGTGCTGCTATAAAGATTAAAATATATACAAAATACAGATTAAGGAAGAGAACACACAAAAATAGATATCGTGTTAAGCCCACCACTACGTCATAGTACCCCAATATCGGTGGGTCCTACTCTAATTTTCTCATGGGAGATTAACTTGCTAACTGCAATACTTACTGCTTATATGGCTTCTAGAGATTCCTCAATGTATGCTTTCCTGTGGTCAACTCCAAATGAGCAACCATAGTGAATGGATTGGATGCTCAACCCAAAAGGTGTCTGGAGATGATTCCAAATATTTACATAAAAAGTATATTGGGGGAACACACAGAACATGCATTTCTCAATAGTGGATCACAGCTCACTTATCGCTGAATCACTTGTTTCCAACTATCTTTAATATACACATGTTATATACAGAATATATATTATTCCCACATACAAGAACATAATTCTGGACTCATGGAATTAAGCTCATCTTGGCACCATTCATTTTTAAAGATTTTGTTTACTAAGCTATTTATTGACTATGCTGTAAGTTTAATTGTTTACTGAAATAGTCAAACTAGAAAAAAGATCACATCTTAATGCAGCTTAAACAAATAATAAATATTGAAGTTACAATGGCCCAAATGCCAGTTCAGCATCATGGCAAGGCAGATATCCTCATATCTTGACTTAGAGATTGCAATTTATAGTTGAGGACTGAAATTGATGAGACTGGTCATCACCATTGACCATCAACCTGGATGTAAGATTTCTGCAGGGTGGGTGAGCTGTTATATTCTTTCTCTCACATTTTATACATAAAGTTATTTTTACATTTTTTTTTTCATTTTTGGGACTTATCAATATATATGTCATCTAAGTTTTCTAGGTCATTCAAGTATTCTAAGTCTAGACATAGTGCTGCTACATATATTTTATTTATATTATCATGTCTTGTAAATGATCCGTAGTCTTGTGGTACTTCAAGAGGTTTAACAAAAAAAAGATCACTGGTTTTTAATTACCTTAATAAGTGTCATCCAGACCTTATTTATATAGGACAGATGACCCAATGTTTGTGCAATTTTATGGCCCTTGACTTGATATGAGCATAAATCTATCACAGAGTATTCAGCTCATTCTCATGATGCTACTGTCCTCATTTACGGGTCAGGCTTATTCTTAATGTAACATGTCATATTAAGGGCAGTTACATATTTATTCAATGCCATATATGGGGCAAGTAAGTATTCCTCTTAAAACTGTAACATATTCAGAGCTTGGTGTAGATAATAATCACATTATATTGTGTGAGTCCATCTTACCCTAGGTGATTTGCACTGGGAGGAAATGTTGGTACTACTGATATAGAATGGAGAATGGCACTTAAACGGGTCAGATTAGACTTTAGTGCAAAAAAAAAAAAACATTCTATGTTATTCAGAGGTTATTCTTAACTACATCAAAGCTATTTAGGGCTAACCTCAAACTTTGTTGGGCTAAGAGAACCATCATTGAAGATAGATCAGGTAAAACTGTAAACAGGAGGACTTATCCATGTCACACCATTGGTTATACTGACCGCAAGCATTTTATTTATTTTTTAAGAAGAAGACGATTCAAACGTTTGGATTGCTGTTATTTTATGGCATTCTGCATTTCTGGTAACCGCAACTATCTTAATGACCTCAAACCAGTTAATGTAGGTAGTATATTCCAATTCCATTGTGGGTAAAGGATTCATATTTATTGCATATGACCTGACATTAATATTTACCAGCAACATGGTCTAATTATCAGAGTGTATTAGTATTAAGATATATAGAAATTCCAAACTGCTGCAGGGGGTGAGGACACAACATACATGGCTCTATATCCTTTGTCGTTGGTCTGTGCTGTATTGCTCCAGGATACAATAGATGTATCTTTCTCTTCCCATTACATGTTACATGTACAATTGCTGTCATATATACCTGCAATACTTACATGTGTTTTTGTTGCTGTGCCCTGTGATTAATTATGTAGTTATTTATCATATTATTGTAATATTGCCAAATGTGTGTCTGGGATCTATGTATTTTTATCATTACATTTTTTGGAATATTTCCTTTAGCATAGTTGTATTTTGTTCCTTGTTAATTTCTATCTTAATTATGTAGCCTTTGTCTGTGATGACGTTTTGCTTGACAGCTGTATTATTATCAGTGTATATAACACAATTCTTTGTTCTGTCATTAAATGTTGCAAAAAGCTGAAAAGATTATCCCTTGCCACTCAGTGGACTTTTTTCCAATGAAATTTTTATACCTTTATTTAAAGATATTAAAAAAGAAAAATATTGTCATATTGTTATATTAATGGCAAAAACTATCTCTGTGAGGTTTTTTTTTTTTTTTTAAATATGACATCCCAATGTATGTCAACATAACGACATAAAGTATTTTACAGAAATATTTTCTTGTAACTAGGAGAAAATGTATTTTCATAAAAAATTTGAATTTTATATTTTTTATTCTTTATTTTTATTATGCATAGGAGAGGTACAAACATGCTTGCTATACCACAACAACAAGCACAAGCCCACATACGCATTTCAGAATAATTCAAGTCATGGCATATGAGAACACTGCACAATTTTTTTAAGGAACTATGGTCAGGAAAAATATGTCAGTGGATGGGTAAACTTGTACAGTGTGTGTGTGCAGGCATTGCAAATTATATAATTGGTTTGTCTGATAGTTATGGTAACAAGCTTAAAAACAAAAGTAAAGTACTCCAATGGTTAAACATGCTGAGCTGTCTCATTATGGCGTTATAAATGCTAACTAACCAGTTAATTAACTTGAGACGTGCTAGGAGGCCGCTGGATTCCCCTTTGCTATACTTAGATTATGCCAGTGGTATGGGACTAGCTAGTGCACTAGTGAAAAATACAATAGACATTAGTCAGTATCTATGTACAGAGAGTAAGTGTGGAAATGGTGCTGGATGCTGTGTGTAAATAGGAGATAAATCAACATTTAGAAGAATACCCCCAATGCCCACTATGACTCAATGTCCCAGTTCACCCAATGCCCACTATGGGCAGAGCACTGTCCATGAGTGTGGATTGAGGCTTCTGGCTTGCTAGCGTAGGCAGGTGCTGGTTGTTCCATAGCACACTCCAGGATCATGTTTCCCAATGTCACAGGCTCTTCCGGAGGCCTCTCCATTTGTTGCAGAGTAAGTCCAAAGATTGTCAGGTAAGACCCATTGCGCTAGAACAGCTTGTCGTCTCAAGCCCAAGCCTTAATGAGAGTCATGGCCCTGCGTCCAGGGGTTTGCTCATACCTGATGGCGGAATCACAAGCCTGCAGGATCTCCTTAGCAGGGAGAACCCTCTGGACGGATGGACAGTGGGGGGATGTGACTCCCTGTGGGCCTCCAGCCCAGAAGAGGTATGACAGGCTGGCATTGGGGGGTCTCTTGCTTTCTCAGCTCCATAACCTCTGACAAACCTCATCGAATTTTGCCTCGAAGCATTTCCTCCAATCCCAGCTCTCTGTGTTCGTCTGGTCTGACCGAGGCTCCAGTGTAGCGGCCATTATGGACTCACACGTGGTCCCTGGATCTTCAGGCTAAAAGACCAATGTAGCGGGGAGGTAAGGTGCCCCAACAGGGACCGGGATAACCCCCATCGGTCCAGAGGTGGGGTGACAGGGCTTGTACAGGTTCACCTTCAGGCTTGTGTCCTGGCAGAGGGTCGGCCGCCAGTTTGGGCTGCAGCTATCAGAGACAGCGTAACCTAGGTTTAGCACCTGGCAGAGTGTTCTCTCAGTCAGTGACTGCACAGGTCCGAAATAGGATCATTTTGTAGGCAAATTAGCACTTTTTCAGATTAAGGCTGAGGAGCTAAAACTGTGTGCGGCCTACTCAAATGACTGTTTGGCACCGCCCCCCACAATTCAATTTTTAAAGCTGCTGTGGTCCTTTTTTTTTACATTATAATGCCTCCCAATTGCTAAAAAGCAGTAAAACTTTATTTAACCTTTATCCCAGCATTTGAAAAGTCTAATCACTGAGCTGCACCTCCCACAATGAAATCATCATCCTTCATGATATCTGGTCCAGTCACATGTTTCTCCTATAGAATCATTATGGACTTATAGCAAATGTATAGCAATCACTACATTCCACCAAAAAGATGCCTCTCATAGAGAAGCGCTGGAACCAACCTTAGGGGTTATCACGCTGTGTGATGTTGGCGAATGTGTTCTCAGATAAATGTGAACAGTGTCATTTTAGAGAAACAGCAATATTTTACATTGTACAAATAAGTATATGCAATATATTAATATGTTGTGGTTTAAGTGTCTTTCCTTGGTAATGTTCTCAGTCAGAAAACAACATTGCATTACCTTGAGATGCATAAAAGTGATTGAGAAGCATAGTATGACATATGTTGGAACAGTGAAAGGTTAAAACAGGAATTGTGTTTCACAGTACTGGTGTAAAATAAGTCATATTATTTACATAAATGATAAACAGGACTTAATCATCTTTACTCTTGCAACGAGTGTGAGTGACATCACCACAGGATGATCAGTCTGCCAGAAGAACTTGCTATTGGGGTGGGAGAGCTTTTTTCTTTTTCTTTTTCTTTTTTGTAAGCTGACGTTTGTCTCCAATAATGTAAAACATTGCAGATTTGGAAATATGGCAGTGTTTATATTGCATGGGTAAACACACTGGCTCCTGACATTTGACATATTTGCGCATTACATAAGGACGTTAATAGTACAATGCGTTTTTTACGAGGAACATTGAATTAAATGCTTCTTTGTGAGAAGCATTTGATTGGTGCATCATGGTGATTGCACGTGCATACACTCCACAATGCTTCTCTGTGAGCATTAGTGTTCCTTTAACTTGTAGAATTTTGTAATGTATGGATGTTTTTTCTCAGCTGGTATTAAGAAATGCCAAACTCTGGTTTTAGACAATAAACTGGTTCTTGAGTGATCTATTCTAGAATTCATGAGCCTGGTGTCGAAGTCTATGCTAAAGCCTATGGTTTTCCTAGTGATTGAATTTAAAAGTTTGTCTTTCATGTAGTGAGACTTGACACATGTTGCTGTGATCCATCTGGATTCGTATGGACATTCCAAAAATGAATTGTAATACACCATGCAACTTAATTGACAGCAGCATTACATTGTCATCTGTTATATGTCGACAGATAGTAGGTCATAGGGTCAGGAACAAAACTTACTTTAACAAAATTTCTAAACATTTCTATTATTGGATTTGAGTAGTGTAAGCTTCTAGTTTAAAAGGAATTTAAACTGAATTTACTCTGTAATTTACTTTAAATAAAACATTAAAAATCACCTATAACTTGTAGTAACATTATTTTCATGAGGTAATCCATTCCATTTGAAAAAATATATTAAAGATTTAGTAAATTACATTAAAACCCAGTTCAGACAAAGTGTCAGGGCATAGAAGGAGGGAAATAGAAACATTTTTAGAGGAACACTCCCCCTCCCTCCTCCAAAATCACTGTTTAGTAGATCTGCCACTAATTAAAAACTGCCTATATGTAATTATGCACTTTTTTTGGGGGGGGTTATAAAAATAACTTGCAAAAGTTGGAGGTCTCTTGTCTGCAGTCTTTGCAAATCCTCCTCTTCTAACACCGTCAAGATTTTCTGTGACTGTCCAATCACTGACTTCCCAATGCAGCTCAATGCGAGAAAGTTGCTCTGGGCAATTGCTGCCTCTTGAGCTGAAACAACTAGAATTATCTGTTGTATGCTTGAAAGACAGGGGGTGTAACCAGGTTAATTTATAAAAGTGTCCGTTTCTATCAAAATTAAAGAAGTAAGACATGCTCTTCATACGTTTGGCACACAAACAGCAATCAAAAGTGTCCATTTCAATTTTGTCTCTTCTCTTTTTCTATGCTGACTTCCAGGTGCAAAGGACACACCTGATAACAATAACTGATAGCGAGCTAAAATAAACGTGCCCAGATTTATAAATGTAACTTTATTTTTCACAACTCACACATTTATATTTCTTAAACATGTAAACATAATGCTAAAAATCCTGTAAAGGATGATGTCAAATTACACAGAATAATATGACACATTGTAATGTGAAGCGCTGTCAGTAAAGCCTTAAATTTGATGGTAATGATTTTTTTTTTTAAATGAGGAGGTTTATTAAAAATAAATTGCTAATGACTAGCTTACAGTTAGGTATTAGACTGCAGGATTTTCACAGAGGTGACAGTTTCTCTTTAAATATGTATGTAAACCATCAACGCGATGCTGACAGATATTTTGGATCTATATTTTCTTCCTAGATTATTTGACTGACAAGAAATGCAATGGCTAATTAGCTATGTGTACTACTAGCCTGTGACCATATGTATGCACAAGGTCTATGCCAGATGCTGCAAGGCACACCCTAACAGAGGGATGCATATTACTCCTTGTCCACAATTTAAGTCACTACCTCTAATTTTGTCTTAAAGTTTAAGCTCATTATGACAAAAATATTTTTTTTTAATACAACTGGTAGATGGTACAGTAAATATTTATTTTCTGCTTGCTCTGGTTTACAGTATATATATCTGAAGTAAAGTTTAATTGGCTTTCTTAAAAACTGTAATCTCTGTTAAGTTTTAGTTTTGTTGATTAGTAAACATCAAAGTCATTTTTGATTCTACATTTAATAAATGTCTGCCGTTTAGGGATACAAACATAACATTGTTTCTCATTTGTTTTATTTTTATTGTATTTATTTATTTTTATTCTTTATAATGGCATTATAGTGCTAAACATGGCATCTCGTAGTAACAGGTTAAATAATATACATCGAGTTGCAAGTATGCCTAAGCATCAGCAGAGTTTTTTTTTTTTTTTTTTTATCAAATAATGTACATGTGTACCTCATTTTTAAAGTAAATTAGCAATATAAAACATGAAACAATGCTTAAAACATAGTATAGCATAGTATAGCATAGTATACACAAAATATGAAAGTAGCACTGGTGACCAATGAGTGACCGATCACTGAATGTGAATCAAGCAATAATGCAAGCTGAGGGTGAATCATGCAATAGAACATGCTTGGGAAACATAAAATAAACCATAAGTAGTACAAAATGTATGTGGATACTGCATATGAAAGAAAATACACAGGATATAATACTAGAGAATAATCCCATCAAGTTGTTTAGAGACTGAGCACAATTGGTTATAATTAAAAGAGTACAGAATAGGCATACGAAAACAAAAGTCATGCTGCACACAGGAGCGTGGTAAAAAGTAAACAAACAGAAACACAGCCCAGCCGAGAGCCTGGTGCCTTTCTCAGAACGCATGGCCCCTTTAATAAGGACCACTCAACCTACTCGTGTGACGACCAGGCTCAGTCCAGACATGCATGATAGGTCATTTGTGCCTCCCATGGCATCGCAGCGAGCGGCATCACGATAGCCCCAGGTGTTGTCAGACACCAACTTCCAGTGTCCTCTGGCCTTTCGCTGCCTCTCAGGGAGAGAGCTGTGAAATTCCATGCGTTGATTTTTCACTCGGGAGCGTGGACTACGGACAGGTACTCAAACCTTTTTGATTCCCCACCTAGGAGGGGTGCACCGAATCGGAGCTCTGACCGGATGTTGTATCTTAGGTTCTTGGAGCACAGTTGGCTGTCAGTTATTCTCCATTCTCTCCCAAAATCGCTGGCATATGGCATCAAATTGCACCATTTCCCAGCTGCTGTGAGGTGCCTGCTCAGCATGTGTAGCGCTGCCATCTGCCATTTTGGAAAGGCCTTGTGCCTGTCTCCTTCAGGAGAAATACTGAGGTGCACGCATGATGGAGGCCAGGATAACCCCCATCGGCCCAAAGGGGGAGACTGTAGGGGGCTCAGATCGTCAATCGGAATGAAAGCCCGGGAAGCCCTGCTTGAGCAAATCGGACACTTCTCCCGCCTGGGAATCACTAGGCTGTAACAAGCTGTAGGCCACAGCCGCTGGTTCGCCAGAATGTCGGTGCTGGAACTTCCATCAACTTGCCCCTGCTGTGCCAGAGGAAGGTACACACTTGAGAAAGTTCAGTAGTGGGGTATTTTCACCCGTTAAATCACATTTATTTTGGGTTTAAGCAGGAGCTCCAGCAGCCTTCCAGTAAGGAGTCCAAGCCCAGCCCCCATTTTTATTGTATTTGTATAGAATTTATTTTCACAATTCCTTTCCTTTATAGTTTTTTCCAAAATTTAAATCCAATATCCACATATTCCAATAAAACCATACTGCAAATATATGGAAAAGAAGAGCGTATAAACATACAGACAGACATACAAACAATACAGTAAAGTAAGTTTTGCCACAGGTTTATATACTATACTATTTCCCAGCAAATATATATATTTTTTAATTCTTTCTTTTTTAAGTGGATGAATAAAAAAAACAGGCCTGTAATGCCACAACAGCATGAACAGGCGACATGGTATACAATCGTTAACATTTCAGTGGCATTCAAATGTAAAGCACAAATTTTTTTTATATGGTGTTGCTTTATTTTTTTCAGTTCCCACAGAGTCTTACGCAGTACATACAACAGTGCACTAGTATACAAATATACAACTATAACTGTATATGTACAGTTATAGTTGTCTAAAGAGTGGGCCCATGGGTTGTTGGCAACTCCTCATGTTGGGCAACTTAGGTACCAGCCTCGTGCAGGTTTCCTTAAGGGTTGGTGCTCTGCTGCAGTTCCGCCATAAGGGTTTCCACCGGTATGCCCCTAAGCTTTACATTTTTCCGACGCTGTATGTCCTCTAGGTTGGCAAAGCGGAGGTCAGTGAGAACCTGCTTTTTCTTTAGCGCTTGTACCTCCAACTGAAGCTCGGCCAGTGAAGCAGCTTGCTTGGTTTCGACCCCGTACAGGCGACCTACCAGGTCCGTCAGATCAGAGCGGAGTTGTGCTACGTCTGTCTGGAGGGTTTTTTGGAGCGCTCCCAGCTTCTATTTCAGCATTACCGCTGTCACTGGAGCTGAATCTCCTCTCGCAGGGACCAATGCTCGCTGCATAGGTGCTAGCAGCCCCAAGCTCCTGCTGTCTAGGGCCAGATCCTCCGAGGAGTCGGAGAAGTCCCCGAGGTCAGCGGCCATCTTGGGTCAGTAGGCGCCCTGAGCTTGTTGGAACAGATCTCCGACATGCGTGCCCAATCTGGGTTTGTCAGCTCTTGGTTTCTTTGTCAACCCATATTGCATTGGTGTGTAAATTCCACCGTTTCCTGGCTCGGAAATCAGTGTTTTCCGTGGTTGAAGCTGGCCACAGTATGGCAGTATGGAGACTATGTAACATTCAACTTGCTTGGTCAACTGCTTAGCTCCGCGCCCCTCCCCCCCCAAGCAAAGATTTTGAACCTTTTTTGATTGTAGGAAATACATCTGCTTTCCTCTAATACTCTGTCAAACCTGTCTGCCATACCGTTTTTACCTGGTGGATCGGCTGAACACCAGGAGCTTGATCACCCCAAGGCTCTTAAAGTGAGAGTCTCAATTAATCCACTCAGATGCAGTGAGGTTAACACCATTAGTTTCTATCTGGTTGTTTATTTTTATACTGTGTGGATGCTCTACACTAGATGCTCTCATTTATTTTTTTTAAAGGTGCAGCTCAAGGATTTAAATCGCTTTATACAAGTATTTAAAGTCTTTTTTTTTGTTGTTTTTTTTTTAACATATTTCTGTTTTGCACACCAACTTTTGGGTTGACTATTGTATAGAGAATAATACATCGCACCCAAATGCTAACCCAGTAAATAGAAAATTCTGTATCACACCCAGACCTTGTTTACTTCTTCTAACAGATACCCCATCGGGTCCATTATGTGCTCACGCACTTAACTAAGTTGGAGAACTTTTGTAATTTGAATATTTTAACCTAAACATTTTTCATTTTCTGAAAATGTAAATCTTGTGACAGCTCCTTAAAGTGGCAACAAATGACCATGGTCAGATTAGTTATGTGTCCTAGCTGGGGATAATTGTGTATTTTCTTCTACAGCTCCCTTAAGAATTTGCTAATTAATTACTCAAGAAAACATTGCTTTCAAATGAGTTTTAATTAAGTGGAACTGGCTGCTCAGTAGAGCATCATGGGGACTGCCTGGATATAATGATATTTATTGATTTTATTATGCTGTAACAATGCAGTTATGATTCTTGCTTTAAATCTGCAACAAATAGATATCACCGTGACATTGTTGCTGACCCTTTCCGAATTGGTATACAAAGATGAACAACCAGATAATGTCCTATATGAACTAAACGGTATGCAATATTCTCCTATCAAAAAACAAACAAATAAATAAAGTGTTTGCACAACGATTTTTACTTAAAGTGCAAATGAATGCATATGAATTACAAATAATGTTGGGTGCAATATATGTGCATGTTGGATTTTGAGTATTTTAGAAATGGGTGCCAAGAATCTGGTGTCCTGTCTCTAAGGCCCTATACTCGAATGAGTCTAAAGCCTATGTTGTTTTAAATAACAAGTAAAGTCATGCAAACACTTGGTCTTGCCCCCCAGCCAATCTACTAAAGCCAAAAGACTATTCTAAACTCTCACCACCTTTCATTAATTTAGTAGAGTGTTCTGGTTGCTGTTCCTTCATTTATTGGTTCTATATTCTGCTAGCAAGCTCTGAAATTCGAATTACCAGATTATTGACAGTATATTAACTAGTTAGAAACAATTATATTCTCAACATAAGTCCAATTGTGTGCAATCTTTAGAAAATAGGAACTCAGCACATGTAACTTGAACATTTAATTGGTTACATAGCTATCAATAATTTCTATATATGTTATTTTACCCATAATTCAAAAAAATATATACAATATTCAGTGGAAAGAAGAAAGAATAAAAGTATGTCATAACACTGACCAGCTCTCATAGTACTGCAACACTCCTGCATTTGACTGTTGCCAAATATTGACGCACTGTTTCCCAGCTTTAGCTGAGCGCCAAATGGTCGTGCATACTAGGGGGTGTGCACACTGACATCACATTTTTCTGACATCATTTCTGACGTGGAACGCTATTATTACTCTGTATTTATGCCTACAGTGTAGCCTAAACAAAAGTGGGCAAAAACCTAACATTAATAAATCTACAATTTGTTCATTATTGTTCCCTAACCAATCAGTGCCTAAGTGAGGCAATATTAGCCCTTCTCTGACCTCACTTCTTTGCCATGTCATGTTCTCAGTAGCCAGTTCTCAGTAGTGTTTTAGTGTTCAGTGTGTTTTCTGGTTTTTAATATCTCTGGAATCCTTAAACTCTGCTTTGTATATTTGTTTATCCTACTTTCTCCTATCCTTTACCTGTTTATCCTTATCCTTGTTTTCTCTCTGGATAATATTCTATAAGGTCCGGTAATACGTGCTGTCTTAGTATAGTATCTGTTGTCTCTTTCTTGCGAGTTGGGGTAGTGTACCACGACACACTATCTCTTCAATAAAATCATAAATTAACACAACAAACTGAAACAGAAAAACTTACAACACGTTAGGTGTTTATTGACTCCATCCACACAGGAGAAAACATCATAGAGCAATACTTTGTATGTTAGAAGAACAAACTCTGCCCTGTTTTATTTAAGAACTCGAGTGGTATGCCATTGTGGTCAAGACGATCTTTCCCTTGGGCTCCTCTAGGAATATTTGGTCCTGCTATTCTTTGTGATATTCTTTTGTTGAAAAAATTTATTGCATTTTAAAATGTCTGTTCTCTGGGTTGTGTTGATGTTCCTCTTTTTTATGTGTTTGCTATCATTAATAAGAGTGTATTCACATGGGAAAGATCTAACAGAGTTCCTCATGCTATGGGACCCAGAACACTGCATCTGGTTTCAAGAGTTAAACCTTTAAAAAGGAACTGTCACATCCTTGATAGTGTCCGTTCCTCATTCCATGACCCTATTAAATGCTATTGAAGTGGTTGTGCTGTAAGTGTAAAACACATTTACCAAGAAAACAATGCAGTGTACTATTATTACCCATGATGTCCATGTACCTTTATGTGACTCCAGGTGAATTCTTTGTGATTTATGCTAGCTTAGGCACCCCTTCCAAACTGCGATGACTTAGTTGTACGCCTGCCATCACAGCATCCTCACACATGACACCACAGGACTTATTTTATATAATGTGCTCTGGTTGGGCCAGGCTCATGGACTGAGTTCTTATAAGGCTGACAAGGCCATGGCCTTAGAGCTGTAGACAGGAGAGGAATGGCTCTGCTAGAAACCTGTAACGGTGGTGGTACAATAGCAGTTCTCGGTTGAGAAGGAGAATAGCTCTTTCGTATTCTTGGCCAACAACCATGCAAGCAGGTCCTCACTTCCTGGAAGGCAGCCGATAAATTACAGGAGAGCGTCATAACTGCAACTTGCAGTTGCTATTTAATTGTGATTGCAATTGTATGGGGAGAGTAGAAGGGAACAAATGATGAATGGGGGAAGAAAAGAGGAGAACAATCGTGTGAATCAAGGAGACAGAAGAGCAGAACAGGTAATTGAAGAAGGAAAGAAGAGGGGAGCAAGTAATGGATGAGGGAGAGAACATTGGTACAAGTGAGAGGTGGGGATAAAGAAAATTGGGACTTGTGAGGCATGGGAATAAAGAAGAGGGTAACAAGTGAGAGATGGAGGAGAACAAGTGAGGGAAGGGGAAACAAGAAAAAGGAACAACTTTATAACATGAGTGTTATGGGGAGAGGGGAATATTTGAGGGAAGTGGGATGTGAAGGAGAGATGAATGAATAGAGGGGGGTGGAGAGAGATGAAGAGGGGCAGATCGGAATTGGAAGCACACCTATACATTTATACTTAAACCTCACACAAATATGCTCCTGCATGCACAAACTGGCACTCTATAAAAAACACAACACTATATCCACACACATGCACTCTACACAAATACATATGCACTCACTAACACTCCACACCAACATGCTCCTACATATGTATTGCCATGCAGGCACCCTACCAGCCACATACTCAGAACTGATCATATTTCTCTATCAACCCAGTCAGATTGTCTCGTCTTACCTCCCAGTCATAACCACGTAAGCTATCACATTCACACATTTGGCCACTTAACATGTCACCTACCCTCACTCACCCACCTTGCACTCATAGCCATCCAACCACCCACCTAATCATTTTCACCATCAAATCATAGCACATACTGCTTACATTCATCCCATCACATACACTAAACTTCATGTATATGATGAAAATTATAGAACAGAGTTACTTCTCAATTCCCTACGCACATTTAAATAGCTGCAGTTTTTTGTATCACTCATGTGATACTTGAGTGTAAGCTCACTTGCCATGTGATGGCAAACCTCTTAGGCGAGTCCTACACTAACAATTCATCTTGCTTCTTTCAGCATCAGGTAAAAAATATCTAGTGGTGTATATGCTGGGCTGGAGTGCATTGAGCAAAGAGAAAGGGTAAATCTGGCCAAAACCCCACTTGTGACAGTTCCCCTTTGAAGTATACAGTTGATTCAATATAAGGTCTTTTAATTGCATACAACACAGAAAAGTTGTCTTGAAAAATTAACACAGTTCCATTGTTCAGTTTACAAAATGTAATTACGTAAATGACATAACACTCTTTGTTTTTTTTTTTTTTTGATGGAAAAATACACATAAAAGAACAAACCATGCACGTGTATACTAAATGACATAAGTTTGCATCACCTACAGGGGAACTCCATCACCGGACAGGATTTATTCAGCTCCTAATGTCCTAATGGGTTAATAAGCATAAGGGAATAATTGGGTTAGAGAACTGTAGGAAAGGCAGTGAAAAATATTTACAAATACCACAATAAAAGCCATTGCAAAAGCTGCTTTGCGTGACTCTTTGTTTAAAAGTCTAATTTGAGGGGGGGGGAGGGGGGAGCCTTCGAGGCATCATTTGTAATGCAGAAGAAAGGGAAGATAAATTCCATCGCAGCCACATGTTTATCATCATAAATAGCAATATTAAGTAATAGCAATGAAAAACATGCCATTATTGAATTCACAGGGTCAGTCAGACTGAATCTCAATACACAGCAGTATTGGAAGATTGCATTCCTTGAATGGATTTGATATGTACACTAACTGCATCATCTGGAACGTTATAAACATTGACAGCCTTGATTATATGCCAGGAATCCATACCTATATACTCAATGGTGTACACAGCTGTGCATCACAGCCTGTACTTATGTAATGAATTGTGAGTTTCTTTAATAGAGTGCAGTAGTAATTTGTTTTATGGTTGTTTGGAACCGGAGCATATACATGACACCATGATGAGTCCGTTGTGGGAAAATGTAACACAGATCTATCCTTTCTTTCTGCATGAAGACTTTGTTATATCTTGAGTAGCATTTGCCACCCAACTGCAGAAGACACGGTTTCCAGGGGTGCACTGTTCAGTTAACAGTTTGTTTCAATACCTGCAGGCTTTGGGTCCTTTTTCATTTATGGTAAACATATATCCACTTTATGGTACATCATGTCAATGCCAAGGAATGTTACGACCAACACAATTTAATATAAAGTGTTAATCTCATCACAACACATACCATACATCTCACTTAGAAGCTAGACAACGCATTCACTTTCTCCCAATAGGAAATGGATTATAACTTTACCAAAACCTTTTTTTAAGTCTGTAAAAATTAAGCAACTGTGTCTCTAATCAATAATAAAATATTGTAACATTTGTTGAAAAAGTAAGACTGCAACATCTTATTAAGAAGCAAATATTAGAAATCAGAACAAGTCAAAACAAGTGCAGTCCTTTTCTTTAATTCACGTAAAGCAATTATTTAGCATACATATTAACATTTTATTTAAACATATACTATAAGCACCAACATTTTAGCTCAATTGAGTGGTTTTGCTGTATAGATCATGCACTTGCATTCTGACTGCACAGTTCTCAGTTGACATTGAGCAGTTAAATCCCTTTCTTTTACATTCATTGTCACATCTCCCTGCATGTCACATACACAGTCTCCCTATACATTTCCTTTAAAGATAGATTGAAGGTTTAAACTTCCTTTATTACACAGTCTGTTTAATTTAGAATTTCATAAATTCTGCTCTGTGTGATTAAAGTTCAATTCACAGAGGAGATAAAAAAAAAAAAACAACTTTAACGTAAACACACTGTGCTGTCACATTTAATTGAAAATTAAACACTTTTTTTTTTTTTAAATGTAGGGTGAGATGTGGCAAGAGCTGCATATATAGAAACAACAATGATTTAACTCCTAAATGGCAGATGACCGATCAGTGAGACTACATGGGAATGATCTATACACCAAAACCACTTTGTTAAGCTGTTGTTTTGGTGATTAAAGTATCCCTTTAACTTTGTACCCAAGTCATATCTGGAAATAATGCATAGAAATGTTGATGCTAAATTGTACTAGTAAAAAAATTTTTATTTTCGCGAAGTGTATCCCAGATCCAAGAGTTGTTCACAAGTTTTGTATATGAAGGTATGAAACAGCCTGTACTGAATGTCTTGATAGTGATAATGAGCTAACTATTTTGTGTTAGAGAAATGTTACAAAGTTTTTAAACTCCTAATGGCCAACATGTATTTATTTTTGTCACCATAGTACTGACATTCTCTGAAACCATACAAGGGATGTGAGTTATGCAGCATACTTCATCAAAGCAAATTCTACTTAAAAAAAATAAGACTATTTCTTTGATTTCCATGCCAGAGATGTTGAAAGATAAAGAACAATTACATAAATTATTCTACATTTTATATAAATAGATATTAAAAGTCTGAACCAGACTTTTTTTTATCACTGTAGAATATGATATGGATACTATTATGAATGATTTCAAATCCTGAAGATTGCGAGTTTTCCCATGATTGTTCTGCAAATCATGAAAAATAAAAAAGAGTGTTAAAAAAATAAGGGTCTCTGTTATGCAGTCTTGTTACATTATTAGTTGAAGTTGTACTATTCTATATACATCGATGGTAAAACTCAACGTAGTTGGGGACTGCACAGGTTGATAAATTTCAATCTTACTACTCTTATTTATGTGAACATTATGTCTATATTGTCATGGCCATAGGTGTGGTGGTGAAGTCCTGTGACTGTTACCAAAGCCAGTATAGGCATCAGGTTACTTAACAATTTTACAATTATGTTTTCAAATTGTTTGGCTTAACTCCAGGTTTGGCAGGAAAATATTGACAAGATTTATGTTGCATATCTGTGTGGATGTGGTTGTGACGAAGTGCCCTTCGCCACTTGGTCCTGGAGAGGCCTGCTTGCCAGCCTCCTCCCCTGTGACTATGACTCTTTGATGTATTTGGCTTTAAAGCCCCTATTCTACCTTCAGGCAGACTATTTATGTAGGTTGCTTTATTTCTCTTATGTTTTAGTCACCCTGTACCCATTAAAGGTGCAGGGTGTGTGTAATGTAATTGTTTATAGTGTGTGTGTGTGTGTGTGTGTGTACTGTGAAATGTATTGCTCCTCTCCTGTACTGCTGAGGATTGCTACCAACTAGGTGGATTTGGCTATGGAGCTTGTGTAGTGCCCTCTGTTGGTAGCAACAGTAATATGCACTACCTGAATAGCAAGACTGGTAATTTGCATATTTGGGTAGATTTGCACATCGCTAATACTGCATGCAGGAGAGACATTTTGTGTTAATTATGGTCTTCCCCACCCATTTATAAATATGTAATTATGTTATAATAAGTCACTGTATGTTGCCTGCTATGATTTGACTGTTTGTAATTTTATTGAGTTTTCACAGCATGTTAATGTTATGACCATATGGGCTAGTCCCAAGTAAAATAAAGTTTTAGAGAGTTCTTCTTGATCTCTCAAAACGTAGCCTTGTCTCGTTATTGGAGGGAGCTGTTATAATCACACTGGGGATTGCTATGCTCTGCATACTCCCCTGAGCTTGAATCACTTAGCTCTTTTGAAAGTTTGTTCCGGTTACGCTCTCCTTGGAGGAGAGGTCTTCCCCACACGGTCCTGGATGCTGGAGGTTCATACAGGGTGGAAGGAAGACGGCGCGGCTCCAGTTAAGCTATGGCGGTTGTGGAGTCTGCGGTGGTTGTGGTGTCTGCTGCAGTGCTTGGAGTCCTGAGGAGCATCCGTCAACGGAAGGTGTCCGTTACAGTGGTCATACAAGATTTTTGAACAGATAAAATGTTCATGTCCCGATCATTAAATGTCTATTAAAGGAACACTCTTTAGCTGTCATATATTTCATGGTCTGATAGTGTTACACCAGTCTACACATTGTTCTTGAGTGGGGCCATTATTAAAATCTTACCAGACAAATATGGTGCAGTGGATTAGGAAAATGTGCCTCAATATCACATTATAAGATCAGGGAGATTGTCTGATTCTTTGATTTCCAACGTGGAAGGAATTAAGATCATGATGAAAATGGAAAGCAAAAATATGCATTTTGATTAATGTTCTTGGAGACTGCACCATGTACGTTTATGGACGTGTGCATGAGACAAGGCAGCAGGCCACTGCTTTCCAAACACTGTGTTCTATTCAAGTGATTATATTGCCTTCCATTGGGACCTATTATTCGTGTTGCACCTTTACATCATGCGTGCTAGGTATTTCTATAGCGACAGACAACAGATGCATTTCAATGTGCCAAAAATGCTGTAGAGCAGGAGGGATGTATGTGAAAGATCATAGTGACACCTAATCATGTTTGATGACATCAACTTTTAGCAGCAGGTGAACTAAGGATGAATTATTTTGCTCCATGGACATATGGGATGCATTTAAAAGACACAAACAGTGTCAACAATGTGTTGTTAATGTTAGTGACTTAACGGTGGTTAAGGGTGATGTTTATTTTTTTTAAATCTTCCTTCCTCCAGTGACCTATTGCTTCGAGTTAATATCCCAACTGAATAGTAATTTTATTGGATATTTAGGATAATTCTGGAATAACTCTGTTAGCTGTCCACACCAGTCTCCAGTGGCAGCATAAGTAGCCTATCTCTTCAATAGATGAAGACAGTCTCACTCTCTCTCCTTATTCCGCTAAATAGTAATACAACTTTGAAAGATTTGTGGCTGTATACATATGCTGTGTTTACTTATAGGGGGAGATTTATCAAATTATCGCCAAAACTTTTATGTCTGGTTTTCTACCATTCTTATTTTTGCAATTCATTAAACCTGTCTGCTATTTTTCTATTCTTTTCTGTCACTTTAAATTTGGTAGTCTTCTGAAATGCTAATTACTGTGAATACTGGCAGAATTTACAGTGAAGAAAACGGTCGCTTTTTAGACCACTTTTAATACACTTTATTAAATATGGAATTTATCCTTCACTTTTCATAGGACTTTTATAAATATCCTCCACAGAGTCCATCTTGTGTATGTACCTCATGCCAGATATACAGTAACAGAACAGTCCTGATTTGAGAACAATGTCACTGACTTTATCTCTGGTTTCCATTCTCAGTGAATAGATGGAATCACAGAACTATGGTAATATGTCATAGAATGTCTTCTATGACTGCCAGTGTGTCCTCACAGCACTATGCACATATGCACAGTCAGCAGGGTGGCTAGCAGAATGTGTGTCAGCACCAGTGTGTACAGGTGTTACTGGGGCAACCTCATGTTAAACTACACATTGTTACATTCTTACCAGGAAACTCAGCACTGATGCAGTTATTGTTTTTATGCCACACAGTGAATTGAGCTGTCTGTCTATTGCACAGGACTGGGACATATGAGTTCCTGAGATTGATAGGTCACACTCCTGGACAGAAAATGTGAATTGTGACAGGGATAGCTGTGAGCTGAAACTGCTCTCCAGGAATGTGACTCATAATCAATCTCAGGCAGCCTGGGACATAACTATGTTTATTAGAACATGTATGTATGCATATATATGTCAATGTTTGTCTGTGTTTGTGTATATGTGTCTGTGATCAAGAAAAATTTAAAAAAATTAAAAACAAAATGTTTTTTTTCATATATTAAAAATATATAACGTAATATAAAATATACATGATGGGGAAATGCGTGTTTAGGGAAAATAAAACCATCTTTTGATCTCATGGCTGATTATGATGTCCCCAGAATCCCAAGGTGTTATTCTCCATAGGTATGTTGCTGACATGAACAAAGCTGTCATTTACTGTGTATGTTCTGTTTAATTACATTTCCTGGTGGGATTTAAAAGCATTATAGACTCTTTTCTGCTTACATTTCAGTAATTGCTCTATAAAGGGCATATTTGCTACTCAACAAAACTCCATCACCCTCTTATTAACCTCAGAATATCTGTTTGAAAGAATGCATTGTCCTCTCAGTGCTAACAATGAGAAGCTTGAACCATCAGGCAGACACATGTTGCCCATATTTTTTGTGATTAAAACCAGCAACACAATGCACAGATTACAAATTTGCATTAAAGGAACACTATAGGGTCAGGAGTACAAACGTGTATTCCTGACCCTATAGTGTTAAAAATATTATGCAAAATATTATGCAATATTATCCTATTGTGCAGCAATGCCTTAGGAAATACCTCTAGTGGCCGATTGAATTCACAATGAATTATTCATTTTAGGAAAAAATTGCCAAATTGAGAGAAAAATTGTTCAAGTCCACTATATTTTCAGTTGAACTATCAGATCTTTGGCCCACCTAATATCAGGATGGAGGGGGATGCTCAGGGGATCGGGACTACTGAGGGAAATTGTGTGTCATGCAAACCAATTGTTGTACCTTAGCCAGGTGTAAGCTATTTTGATGTAAAATTCAATTTCAGTTCCAACAATCCATATTTTTGATTGTTTGATTGTGGTAGATACTGGCAAAGATATGTGCTAAGTATTAATTAATTAATTAAGGCAGATTTCAAAAATTTAAACAAAGTACCTTAACTGCTTTAATGTCAAGGTAATTTGTCTCCAAGCATCATAACCGCTAAAGCCAAAGCGCCCTCCCATAGCTTTTGGAAACTTACCTGGGTCCCTCTGGGTGTCTGTGGCTACAGCCCTGTTTTTAATTAGAGCTCATCATATTCCTACTTTATGGTTCTACTTTACTTGCTTTATTTATTATGTTTACAATGAACAGCAACGTTGTTATAAACTATATTTAAAACATGTCATTGCTTTAATGCAGTTAGTGCTCTATGCCAGCTATATCAATCCAGTTCCTGCCCAATTCCTGTAGCTGGAAAGATTGCTGTTGAAATGATCAAATACAATATTGAAGTGATTACAAGGCCTGTCAATAAAACTAATTTTCTGACATCCATATTGGAATTAGGGGTAGACCGTGCCTAGCTCCAGGGCCAGCATTGTAATAATTTAGTTTTAATATGTGTTTAATATTCCTTCTGATAGGGAGTCTGCCTAGCCTTAAAAAAAAATTGCCCTGTCCCTGACTTTAGAGTGGTAGAGAGAAGCACCCTCACATGGTATTCACTCAAGTGAGAATAGTCATGAATTCATTGTTAGTTCAAAGCAAATTTCAAATTTAAGGCCAAAGTAGCTTAACTGGAAGTATAGCTTCCAGATTGGCTATTTTGGCCTTAAATGTAAAATTTATTTTGAATTTCTGTTAGTTCTCTCTTTAATGAAAAAACCCTGTGTGAATCCAGTTGTCATATCCAAGATGGATTTACTGGTCTGTTGGGAATATGTCTCCCAGAAAGCTGTAGATCTCTCCTGCTCCCTTTTACATTCTGTGCTGTAATAGATGTAACGGGCATCACACAGTAGAGCTGGCAAGAGATGTGCCCACCAGGCCACAGATGGCAATCAGCCACACAATATCAGAAATTATAGATGTAGAGTAACAGTGTTCCTAGATAACAAGGCACTAAGGGGCCTGGGAGATAATTAAAATCTACATACACAGAGTTATTTACTAAAGGAAGAATTCAAAGTGAATTTCATATTTAAGGCTAGAATAGCCTTGCTCAATGCACAACTGACTTAGAAAAAATTTCCAGTTTGGCTATATTCAACGTTAAGGAACACGATGGCGTTAGCAATTCCTAATATTATGGTGCTCCAGATGCAGGTTAGTTTTAGGTCCACTCTCACATACTTTTTTTTAGTAAAAACTTGAATAAAAGGTCATTACATACAGCAAAACTCCCTCAGCCCTGCCAGCCACTCCATCTACCGAGACGTCATCTGGCTCTGGAGCCAACGACCAACGACCAAGCCAAGCCTATAGAGTTAAATCATTTTCTCTCCTTTGTAGAGGAAGCACCTGTAGTGGCTGTCTAGAAGTGTGTTTCACCCAGCAATGTAAACATTGCAGTTTCTATAAAAGGACCATTGCAACCAGGCCACTTCATTGATCTGAAGTAGTCTGGGTGTTTCTTTTAACTTTATGAATTAACTTTCAATCTCACTTCAGTGAATAATCCTGTAAGTCTCTATGAATTCATGCACCTGAATTGTGCCTTGCGTACACTTAAAGGGAAACTATAGTGCTATAACAAAGTTGATTTTCTGGCACTATAGTTCCCTATACTACCCCCTTCCCTCGTACCTCCTCCCCCCCCCCCCCCCTTCGTGGTGCAGAACGGGTTGATAACTTCTTATGCCACTTACCTGAGTCCAGCATCAATGTCCCTCAGAATTGGTTCGGGCTTCACCACCACTGCTTACGTCGTTGATGTCGGCGGGGATGCATGCGTGCCAATAGCCATGCTCCCATTAGTACTTCCCCTATAGGAAAGCATTATACATTGCTTTCCTATGGGGTGTTGGGTGACGCTGGATCTCCTCAGGCATAGCGTGAGGACGTCCAGCGTCAGTTAGGCAACCAAAAGTCGTCTAACGACACTGAAGTCCCTCTAGTGGCTGTCTAGAAGACAGCTACTAGAGGTGGTGTTAACCCTCCAAGGCGATTATTGCAGTCTATTAAATTTGCAATAATTACAATTGCAATGAGCTGAAATGGTTGTGGTTCCTGTAGTGTATAATAGTAGTTCCTGTAGTACTTGCCATGCCATATGCATCCTGCTAACGGCAATCTATATTTAGCATATGTTCTTGTATAGGAATCCCCACCATATTGTAGAAATGATCGAGATTTCCAGGTATGTGGAGAATATTCATATTGTTGCCTATAGCACCTTCTATATTCAGCCGTGATGTATATTCATCCATGTTGTATATATCAGTTTGTTTTTGTGTTACACAATTTTCCTACATTTTTTTTATTAGCAGCCAATAGATTGCTATAAGCAGATACAGTGTATTGTTTAAACTAATAGTAGAATGGATATATAAAAAGCTGGATAAAAGGTGTGTCAAGGAAAACACTTCATATTATGCCATTCCAAAGAAGTTTCCAAATTTAGCAACATTACATCCTGAGGAACCACAAAAATATGTCTTTGTAAACAGTTACAGTTCGAATGCCTTAATAATTTACATATGTGAGTGTGTTTGGGAGGGAGAGAGCTTTTGTGGCCTGTTTAGTGGAAATAAAAAGGAGGAGAAATGACTGCTTCCTTTATGACCTTTTATATTTAGTAGATTCTGTGCCATCATTCAATGACTCATTCAGTTTTGATCTTTGAAGGACTTTGATTCTTTTAATTTTTTTACATTTTATTGTTAAGGGATGTTTTATCCCAAAGGATGGACTGGCAATTTAGACACATTATTTTTGTACCCAGGAAGTGCTGTTATTAAATATTGTTCAAAGTAAAGAATCTGGATTTCTTGTGAAGAATTTAGAATGTTTGTTTAGTATCAAGTATAGGCCAGGATTAATAGTATTGTCTTCTTAATAACACATAGAAAGCTGGTATGAAAATAGATATAAAATTGCATCTATATGTTGTCATGTTTGTGACGGTCGTTGGAAATAACTTTTTTATATCCATATTATTATTATTAGCATTTATATAGCGACAACTTATTGCGCAGGGCTTTACTATATCATACAGGTGGAAATTTAACAATAAATGAGACAATTACAAAATTTTACAGGAACAACAGGTAGATGAGGACATTGCTTACAATATAGATGAGTTGAGGTATAAAAACACGGTAGAAAGGGCATCAAAGGGGATAGCAATTTGTAGAGCTGGAGGTGAGAGTGGAGTGTGGCCCTGTAGGAGAGAGCAATAGACAGGTTTGTGAGATAGAAGTTACTCTGGGAGGCCTTAAGCTACTGTGAAAGGATGGGTTTTGAGGGACTTCTTAAATGATTGAAGACTAGGGGAGAGTCCAATGGGGGTAGGCAGGCTTTTCCAAAGCAAAGGAGCCGCCCATGAGAATTCCTGCAAACGCGCGTTAGCAGTAAGTGTGCGAGCAGCGGACAGGAGAAAGTCACCGGCAGAGCGTAGAGACCGAGAAGGGGCAAACCTATCAATCAGTGAAGAAATGTAACAGGGCTAGAGTTATTTAGAGCTTTATAGGTAAGGGTTAGTATTTGGAACTGACACCTATAGGATACAGGAAGCCAGTGAAAGGATTGATAGAGGGCAGCAGCATTCATTACAGATTGTAGCGAGCCAGCACGGCTTCTGGGCAGACCAATTAGGAGAGAATTACAATAATCAATGCGAGAAATTAATAGAGCATGTTCTTTAGCAGGATCTTGTGTAAGGAAGGGGCGGACACAGGCAATGTTTTTGAGGTGGAATTGACGAGTTTTAGCAACAGACTGGATGTGAGGTGCAAAGGCTAGGCCAGAATCAAAGATAATACCAAGACAGTGAGCTTGCAGTGACGGGCTGATGCAAGTACCATCAGCTTGCAGGAAGAGCGAAAGAGCAGGATCAGTATCAGAACCTTTTGTTCTCACCCCACCAGCATTTTAGGTCCTACTCCACTGATTTTAGCCATTTTGCATAATGTCTCACCCCTTTTCTCCATATATAGCCATTTGTTTTCCAGCTCCTACTACTGTAAAGGGGTCAGAAATTACACCACTGAAAATCACTTACAGCGTTTATCATGTAAGACTCCATTCCCTTCAAATGTTTTTTTTAAAGATTTAGCAATTGCCAATCCAGGTCAATCCTGGCACAGTCAGGGCACACTTTATATTGGAGGAGAAAAATAAACATTGTTTCTCCTTCTCTCTGTATGATGAGTGCGATGTACAAAAGCTGGTTTTATAACAATTACTGACAGTGGTGTAGATATCTACATTTAATTAGAATTTTCAGACTTCACACACAGTTATTTGTTAAATATAGGAGATTAGTAAACATAATATTAGAAATTGTGGCATGCTACGGCCCTTCTGATTTACTTTAAAATTCATTTATTTTAATAATCCCTTGCCTAACAACCTCCTCTTGATTTTAGGGCCCATTGCTTCACTGCATTAGATCACTAAATGAGGTAATAATGAATTAAATAAATTACTTAAAGTCATCATTCCAGTATTAGAAGTTACTTCAGTCTCTCTGTTTTCCAAAGGTTTGTTTTGCAAAGTATACATGCAATATAAGTACTGTTTCTTTAAGAGCATATGAATTACCCTGCCACAGTATCTCAGTAAAACCCTGGTAAGCAAAGGATTGCGTGACTGCAAAGGCTCAGCTGTGAGACTGGAGAAGAATAGTTATGAAAACGATCTCTCGATCAGAGCTGCATCATCTCGTCTGATTGGTTAAGTGGAAAACCCATTAATAGGCCAACTCCCCATAGTATTTCTGCTTATATAGAAAGAGCTGATTCTGCAGGCTGTGCTGGGAATCAGAAATACACCATTTAAAGGGAGATTTGTGTCTTATGTACAGGCCAATCATGTGGAAAATCATCAGCTATGGATTTGTCAATAGCATTACATTGGCATACTGCTTGTTGTGTTTAGCCTGTGACTTTTCGTGTCACTTACAATATTATTCATTAGAATATAATCTGTTGTTTGAAGGGACAGTCTAACCTCACAATGTCATCTTATCATGCCTTATTGTAATGTACGAGGGCAGTGAGAATGTGTACATCTGTAAGCTTTTATTACCTAGCAGCCCCGGGCAATGTTAGTGTCAATCACTGAATTTCTGCTCTCAAGTTACAGAGCTTGGAATGGAGATTTTAGTCATAACTCAGCACGCATTATATACAGCAGATTTTGTTTATCTTTCTAGATTGTGACTTGGCTAGAAATGTTATGTAAAGTTATTAAAGCACAATTTAAAAAATATCCCTAATTCCCTCAGGACAGTCATATTCTCAGAGTGTCACAGTGAACACAAGCACAGCGTGTATACAAGGAACATATCATTATTCTGGAGAGAGAAAGTAATATGATATTCAATATAGGAACTGAGACTTATATATATATATATATATTTATAATACACGTCTTGATATTTTTATACTATTATTTCTATATATATATATATATATATATATCTTTACATATGTATACAGAGGCAGAGGCAGAGGCACACAGAGACACAGTGGTGGAATGCCACTGCTAGTGGCAGTTCCAGCTATATCAGATATGTATATATCCGGTACTCCAAAAAATATATACTACATAATTACATTTTCTGACCTTAATGCAAGTGTAGTGTTTAAAATGTCACATTTTCTAAATTATTAATCCTTTTGTACTCCATTGGAATTATATGTCACATAGACAATGTCAGTCTGGTGGCAGATTTGATCATTTTTTGGCAAGTTTTCCCACATTTGACTGCAAGAACAGGAGGTATTTGGTTGTAGAGACAGGTGCGGTGAATGTGTCCTTGACATTCATATATTCGTGTTTTATTTGAATCCTCAAGTTATATTTGTAAATCAAGGTTCATTATTAGTTTTTTTTTCTCTTTTTTTGCTTAATTTTAAGAAAACATGAGTGAGTTGTATCTTTTAACATTATTGATATTTTATTTAGTTCACTTTTGCAGCCCGTGTAATTAAGCGAGAACAAGAGTTAGAGAGTTAAATGCGTGTACCTCCATATTACAAAAGTGGAGCATTCAGAAAATTTGACCTGAATTTACAACTAAGCAAAGCCAGGTTCGCTACACTTTGGAGGGAGTGTATAATGTAGTGTATATGTATTGTATGTATACAGTATCACAATCCACGTAATACTTCATAAATGTTCCTACTATTAGCATAGAAAATATATAACCAATTCTGTACATGCAGTTAGTGTATAAAAATATAAATAAAATATCTTGCTAGTTTCTTTGCAAATGCATATTGAAAAATTACAAAATGCGATTGACCAAACCTAGTTTTCTGCATGTCAAAGAACACCATGGGGTTTATGTGAAAATATTTTGTTTTGCATTAAGTATAACCCCAACAAATCCAACTACAGAGGTGAAAAGGTTAATGCAATAACATATACTAGGATAACAAGGGATTTACGCATTATTGGTTGTGAGGGAGTTAAACATGTAAATACATTATCCTTCTTTTGTGGGACGTTTTATGTCAGATTTGGCAGCTTTCGAGTTTTGCTTCAGTAGCTATATAATCTTGCCTCAGATTTGCTCTGTCTATTAACAAGTATGTTTGGATTTATTTTGACATTTACAATATGGTATTAACTGAAGTTGTAAATTAAATGTGATGTTCTAGCTTTTTTCATGGATTCTGGGTTTAATTTAAGTCAATTAATGCACCATGTCAAAAGCAGCCTAGACTGAAGGAAACAGTGTGGCTAAGTGAAACATTTTACTATCGGTGGTGTATTCACTGGCCGCTCTACCTAAAAGGGGATTTTTGTGAATCCCAGACATGTAGATAGGAAGTGCACTGTAAAGTATGCTTGGATTAGGTCAGTGTACACTTTACAAAAAATAATTTTAGAAATAGTACTATGGAGTAATAGGCAGCAAGCAGAGGTTTACTGGTTAGACTAGATTAGAAAACATTACGTAAGGTTCTTGACTCACTATTACAATAATGCGGTGTATGTTGTATTTTACAAAAAAATGGGGAGACAGCACCCAAAGAATCCAAAGAATCCGGGCCTTATAACCAACAATGAGATGCAGTGGTCATGATGCTTAGAATGTATATTTAAATTATACAAGATGTGTATTGGACTATGATGTGCTTTTATTAGGTAATATTTTTTATTATTTTTTATTTTATTAAGATAATAGTGTTACTTTTGTCATTTAATTTGATGTATTAAAGCAGGTATTTGAAGTGGAGTCTATAAGATTTTTATGAGTATAGTGTTGGTTCTAAGGTGATGTTAACACAAGAAATATGGTCACCGGTTATTAGTAGTCTTTCCACAAATCATGTAACCATCAGGACCGGTGCAACCATAAGGCAGCACAGACGGCCCAGGGGCACAGTATTCGTTTGACCAGCAGGAGGAGAACATACAGCACTCTTCATCCGGCCAAACAGTCATGTTTCTGTATCCTCTACCCGGTCTGACAGGAAATACTCACAGAGAGCGCTGAACAACTTCCTGTCAGACCAAGTAGAGGATACAGAAGCTCCTTAACTGCCATCCATGGCCACACTACACATGGGAGGTGAGATGGTATGGGTGGGGGAGACCACAAAAGGGCAGGTCAAAGAGGCAGATGGGGGGGCTGGGGAAGGGGCAAAAGAGACAGTCCAGGGCTGTTGCTGGTACCAAGACACAACTAAGGGCTGGGGGGATAAAGAGACAAGTTGCTAGGGATAAGAGACACACAGAGGGGTTGGGAAGGGGAGATAGATACATACAAAAAGCAACTGTGGGAGAAAGATACACACAAGGGGCTGCATGAAGTAAGAAACATACAAAGGGGCTGAAGGGAAGTAAGTGGCACACAAAGGGGAGTATAAGAGAAGCACAACGAGAAAAATAGGGGGTAAGGTATACTAAAGGGGGTAAGACATGCAAAAGAGTGGATAAGAAACATGAAAGGGGGTAAGAAATTTAAGAGGGGGATTAAGGGCCACACAGGTGAAGATAATTTTTTGGGGGGAGAAACAAGAGTTGGGGGCGGCAAAATGCATGTTGGCCTGTGAAGCCAAAAATCCTTGCACTGGCCCACCATCATTGCTTTTTCTACTTAATCTTTGTTTTTGGTCACAATGCAAGAAACAGAACATCTAGAATGGCAACGAACAGGGATGTATTAAGTGGCTTCTATGCAATGTGTGAAAAGAGGAATATAAGGAGTAAAGCCTGCATCGTTAGGTATAAGTTCAACATAGTTTAACTGCTACAATAAAAATGTCTGATTAAATAATGTTGGCTGATCATACAATAGGGGAAAACCCTGCAGAAAAAGACATCTCTCGCATGTTTAAATTCGAAAAAAACACTGCAGAAAACCTTAAATATCAAACTGAAAGCATAACTTCAAGTTAACTCAAAGTAGGTGATTCAGTAAGCTTATAGAGCCTGTTTCTAGTTATTATATGTCCAAAAAGAGTCAATGGGATGCCTTCTCAGGTAATATGAGTTGGGGGCAAACAAATGAGTGATTATAGACTGCCCATCTTTATTGCCTTATAAATGTGGAGATCCCCATTTATATGATATCCCCTTATCGCAGTGTTGGGCATTTCCATAATCAACAATGTATTAGTTTACAAAGCAAGAGAATGTGAAGCATAAGTTTGTAACCTATATTTAGTATTAAATCATATTTACTATGTGTATATGTGTTATATGATTAAATGCAGAAATAACAAACCAAGCTTTAAAAACATTGGAATTTTGTGAAAAGCTGGAACGCTCCAATTCACAATATACCCAATTCTATACCACCATATGCAACACAATGAATAAACCAGTGCTGGTCAATAATTAGTCCTCGAAGATCTGAAAGTATAGGCCAATCCTAAAGGCTGGTAAAGAGTCATGGGAAGCCACCCCTGGACTAAACTGTATACATGGGCTAACCTTACAGAAATGTAATTATATTCACTGAAATAGAATTCTGAAATTATTGCACAATGATAGATAATTGTCACTTTGCCTAATCCGTGGTATTCATTCTTTCTATCTTCATAGAAGTACTTTTTTTTTTTATGTACATGATTATTTCCCCCCCATTAATGTTAACAGCCATAGGAGGATGAATGTGGTCTAAATAGCCATGCAGGTTTCTCCAATTCTTCTCGCCTCTGAGATTTACCAGTTTCTGTTAAAAGCAGTATCTCTAAACAATTATACTGATAAAAAATAAAAATGATTACCGCATATTGCATGTTCAACCACTCATGGTTACAGATAACGTTAATGATCTGTAAAATCATGTAAAAATGCATATTTACATTTTATTATAATCTGGGATTTCACTACATTTTCAATATATGACTCAATAATGAACTTTGATTATTTGCATATATGATAATTGAAGCCAATATACAATAAACCTGTTCTATATAAAAAACAATGTGGTTTAATCTGAGTCATCTCGTTTTATTCAACTCATTCTTGGCAAAAAGATTGTAAAGTTGTGGTTTTACCATTCTTTTTATTGCATCATAAATATATGCAATGTTTAAATATATAACAAAAAATCCACCAGTAAATTTGCTTAAAATAAAGCAAATTTGCTGGTGGAAGAAGGTACCTTTTCCCTACATGTTGAATGGGCTCTTAAAATAGGATAATTATATAACTAGATAGATTGGTTTGTGGCTCCATCTTGTTAGAGTTGGGGTCGAGTATATGTATTAGAGCTGGGGTATTTGTATTACAACTGGAGTAGGGTCCCCAGATACAAGTTAGCCGTAGCTCACATTAGAAATTAATTTAATCACAGAGAAGGCCTAATCTGCACCAGTTTGGAAATGATATGAATTAACAATTTACAACGCTTTCAGAATATGGTCAGTTTTTTCTATTTATTATAAATACATAAAATGCTGACAGATCCCTTGCCCTGTACCTTGGGGAAGTAAAACATATCTGTGAAATATTGAAACAGACAGAGCCGATGGTATTGCGAGGCATTCTCAATGGAGCTTGCAATCTAATGATAAATTTGAAATTATTTGTTCTTGAAGAGTAAATAACTGTGTAGTATGTGACTTAAGGACAGACCCAGGAAGGAACTCTCATGGTTCCTTTATGTCAATGGTTAGTAACTAAGTCATCATTTTTTGATAAACTTTTCAAGTGATTTCATATTTTTGGCTACACTTTTAAAATTATTATTTTTTAAATATTAAAATATTAAAATATATCACAAAGTAACCAAAATATGCAAATATCTCAACCTTATCCAAAAACATTAAATTGGGGTCCAAGTCTTTTATTTCCCTACTTTCTTACTGCTGTCATCAAGATGAGGGCATGGATTAAACATACCTCTATTTGAAAATATAATGAAACTGTGTTTTTTGGAACCCGAATTAAGAATCAGTTTAACAATGATTGTGTTAGTTCCATTATATACCTAACCATAGGTATATGAAGTGAGAATTCAAAATAAGTAAATAAAAAAAAATACTCATAATTGAGGTTCTAGCATGTGCTGTAAAGCCTCAGGCTTTGCTTCTTCTGCTCTGAGCTCTACCAGACTTTGATGTAACTCAGCCAATCATATTACTCCGTGAATGTGTTCTTACTGTGCTATGGCTGAGCTATCAGAATCTTACCTGTGTAGCAGTGCTTAATAGGTGCAACAGAGGTTTCTGAGAGTTACTGTTCATTTCTCAGCTTTCTACTGTAAGTGAATTCCAACCTCTTGAAGTTGTTACATGAACAAAAGAAGATTAATTAATAAACAGCAGAATTTAATATAACTTAGTCCACACCATGCACCAATGGAACATTACAGCAGATGTAGTGGTTATGGTGCTAGAAGTGTCTTGGTGCCCCGCACTGTCAGTACACAAACCATTTTAGAACATTGTGACCTTACCTGCGGTCTGCCGGGTGCCATTGTCTGCCTCTACAGGAGAGACAGAAGCTTTTTATCTCAGCTAAGCCCTGCAATGCTAGGCGTAGCTCATTATAGTGGTTGTGGTGTTTGGATTGTTACTTTCATACATTTGCTATAGTGGTTATGGTTCATGAGTGCTCCTTTAATGAATTAAAGTATAGTTTGTAAGAGAGAGAGTTGCACAATGGTCAGATAGGTTTAGTCGAGATTGATGATTTATTGATAGCTACAGGTACTTAGAATGTTCGGATCGATTTCTAATCTTGTGATGATGAGCTGCACACATGTAGACAGAGGAACAGCATTTCTTCATTACAGGTCTGAATCCAAGGACGTCATGAGAAGAGAGGCAAAGCCTAAACAATTAATAGAGCCAAGGGAGCTCTAAAGTCGGAAAATAAGAGCACAGATGTGGGTGGGAGTATTATTAGAGCTTTTTATGTTAGGGACTGGAATTTTAAAGTTTAACACCAGAAGACATTGGCAAGCAATATATGACCTGGTAGAGTCATGAAAAATAAACGTAAAACGGCAATGACAAAGCTTCCATATCATGTAATAGAGGCTGGTCTGATTGTGCGGATCAAGTTGATCCACAGGGAGCGTTTAGTGTCCATCGTGATATCTCCATGCATGATCCCACCTTTCTCTATCCTAGTAAGATAATCTGTGGCCTAGCAGATCATTATTCCTAGGGGTATATTTACTAAACAGTGATCTGCGGTGACTTGTAATTTTAAGTTTCAAATTCTCCAAGTTGTATGGCACGGATACATGTGTTTGCTATGAGAATATATATTCCGCAGTTTACTTTTCTAGCAAAGTGCATCCTGTAGCCATGATGCCAGTCCATGGACGAGGCTGACTTTGCTACGTTACCTTAATTCTAATGGGTGTAGGAGGGATTGCCAGGGGAAACTGCTACTTTTATAAACTAAGACAAACATCCATCAGAGTACTGGGAACTAAGAACTCTTCAAACTCTCAATTTACTATGTTTACAAACATTTCCATGATATCTTTCATAACAATGTTTCACAACATATGTTACAAGCAAAACAAGCCATAAATTTCCAGTTATCCTGTCACATCCATTAGTTTTGTCCTACTGAGTCTGCAGTCCTCATTTATATTTAAATACTGCAAAGTCTTTGTGAGGTTACAGTGTTGCTAAGGAAATGTCCACTTCCATTCCACGTGGACATTTAACCCTTGAAGTACCAGAGCAACCTTCAACATTAGACAAAAACAAACTAAAGTCTAATCCTTATAACATCTGCATTGTAATAAAAAAAAAACAAAAAAAAAAAAACAAGAATAATAGATGGCATAGCTTGTATCTTTCCCCCAAACAATATGTGGATTTAGTATTTACTGTATTCTAACTAAGCATGGCTGCGTTGTTAAACTATTAGAGTTATATTTTGGAGATTCTATGATGTATACTGAATAAACTACTAGAGAATATATTAAGACACAGTGGAGTTTATTCATTCAACACTGAATTCTAGTATGCAATAGAGGGTAGGGGAATCCACGCCCAACAGTATATGTACAGAAATATGTACGTACACAGGTCTTTAAGGTTATATACACAGTTGACCTCTAGAAAAAGACAAAAAAATAATAGTGATAGTGCAGTACAGTATGTACAATGAATAGGTGGTGGATAGTCTTGTGTTATTTCCACTCACATTTTTAGAGCTAACTTAGAGCTCTGCTGTATTGCGCATGGACGGAACAATCCCCGTCTAAGGATATATGATGGTCTGGACGTCACAAGTGCCTCAGATAAAGTGCAGTATGCAGGACATATGTGGAAGTGAATACAAAAAAGAAATACTCCAACGGTGAAGTAACTACTATTGAATATTGAGATGAAATAATAAAGTATTGTACTTACATTTACCAGAGCAGAACTTGCTCTAGTATAAACAGCATGGGTGGTATAATCCCCACCTTAGGATATGATGGTACCAGGAAGCAAAGGATAGATGAATAATATGTGTATATATATATATATATATATATATTTAAATATTGAAATACACCATTTATTAACCATACAAAAACAATAAGAGCAGTATAAAATAACTTTAAGGTGTACCACTTTACGTGTTTCGCCTCTCCAAAGACTTCTTCAGAAGCGTGGTAAAGTCCTCAGAAAGTTTTGTTTATTTAGGCAGTCTGTAAATGAAGATTGTCTCCTGGTGTGTTGATTGTTGATTTCCTGTTACAGGAAATCAACAATCAACACACCAGGAAGCAATCATCACTGTTGGAGTATTTCTTTTTTGTATTCACTTCCACATATGTCCTGCATACTGCACTTTATCTGAGGCACTCGTGACGTCCAGACCATCATATATCCTTAGATGGGCATTGTTCCGTCCATGCGCAATACAGAAGAGCTCTAAGTTAGCTAAAAAAAATGTGAGTGGAAATTACACAAGACTATCCACCACCTATTCATTGCACATACTGTACTGCACTGTCACTATTATTTTTTGTCTTTTTCTTGAGGTCAACTGTGTATATAACCTTAAAGACCTGTGTACGTATATATATTTCTGTACATATACTGTTGGGTGCGGTTTCCCCTACCCTATTTTGCATTCTATCTACCTACAAGGCTTGGGAATACTTGAACCGGTCACTGCAGCCTATTTTTATCTTGTGTTAAATACTTTTTTTTTTTTTTTACTGAATTCTAGTGAATTGAAAATTATTTTTCAAGGTTTAGCCTCCAGCCTTTGTAGGCAAGCTGAAGAATATTTTCAAATCCTCTATTTTACTAAATGTTGTAGTTATTTTTTTTTTTTATTATTCATTATAATTTGCAGTTTACAATTTAACACCGGTCTGCTGCCTCTCCTCCTGTGCTCGAATCATTAGCTGAAGCAGCCAATGGGTGGCAGGGATTGGTTGTGCAATTTGATGAAACTCTCTACCAATTATTGGCAGCTCATCGTGAGCAAAAGGGACTCCATAACCACTTCATTTAGATTAACTGTTTATTGTGACTGGAGTGTTCCTTTAATGTTTCAAATAAGTGAGCCTGTGGCTGCATTTAACCTCTTTCCCCATTTTCTTGTATGTGAAATGGTGATATATTTAAGGCTTTGTGCAAGTAGACCCCTAACCCCAGGATAGACCTGCTATATAGTATAATTTTTCACTTTTGAAAAAGCCACGGCCAAACGCGTCTAGTGAGGAAGTAATACAAACTTTTTTATTCTGACTGGTATTTTAGAATTGTATTTGTTACTTTACTTTTAAATATTTATTAAAATAAAGTATATACATTTTATGTAAACCCAGTCTTTCTCAGTCCTACTTCCTACTTCATCTTGCTGCTGCTACATTTGGGTCCACTATATCCCTAGGTGGGGATTATTCCACCTGAAGCTGTCTACACTAGAGCAGGTTCATTGCTCTAGTATATGTAAGTAGGATTACTTTTATCTGCGCTACACCTATACTTACAATCTATACCATTGGTGTTCATTTTCTTTTCCTTTTTGTCTTATATATTACGAATACCCATATCTATAAGTCTACCAGGGAGACCACATATCAAGTAATCCTTAGACGGGGATTATTCCGTCCAGGCCCTTACAATTGAGCTTATATAGCTCTCCAAAGTGTGAGTGTGGATCATATATTCTTTCAATATTCACTTCACTGTTATAATATATTGCACTATTATTTTATTTTGTTTTTTCTCTTTTAAGCTATACTATTGACAGGTATCTTCAACTACGTATGTAATACATTTTTTATATTGTTAGCGCTGTTCACCTTTTTATTTTATATACCCGTCTTGTTTTTCACAAGGTTGGGGGAACACCTTGTTGGTGAATTGCAGCTCATCTATAGATAGGGAGCACTTATTTCTGTTTTTTACATTTAATGCCTCTTTGGGACTCAGTTTACTCTGTCCCTCTCTTTTGCAAGCTTAGAATGATTGGCATGTATGTGTGAATCAGAGATCTCTACAGCAATAAATTGGAATTTACTCCGCTATTAGTGTTGTTATGAAAGATGTGCCATCTCTGGCTGGGCTCCATCCTGGCCTTTAGTGTGTTGAAAAAGACAACAAATGCTAACCACACTGTACAGCAGAGCTGTACACGATGGAATCTCTCAATACCTAACATGTTCAGTCTTTTACATCTGTAAAATGCCAAGCTAAACGCTATCATTGTCAGTTGTAAACAGGAAGACAGGGTTTCAGTGGACATACAGGCACCAAAACTGGACAGCAATCAGGTAGAGCATATTCAGAATAGGGCTGAACATTGTGAGTGGCCATAAAAACTACAAGCACCGTGTGCTTCTGTCAAGTGAGCAGGGAAGCCAAGATTTCCATTACCTGTGCTGAATGATTGTCATGAAAAATGAAGGCTGGTCTAGAAGTAAAGGGGGTTTCTACCCACCTACTCATAGGTGTACATAATAAAGGGATTATTTAGCATTGTTTATTAATACAATTCTAATGTTCCACTTAAATGACTCAGGAGAAATCTGCAGAATATCAATGTGGTGTATTTACACAGTAGAATAGTGACAGGTGTGAAAAAAAGGCAAACATTTGCTTTCACCCAAAGCACACTGAAAGTAAATCTATATTGTATCGTAATCTTCCTGTTACTTTTTCTTAAATAATGCAAATATAAAGAGTGTTTCACATGTACCCATGCAGATATGTAGACATTCTTCTTCTAGACTTGTTCCCCACCAGCATGCCATGTAGCATATACTGAGCTAAGTTTCTATATTATACCATATGATTTAATGTGTCATTCTACATTGTAACCTCACTGGCTAATTCTTCTTGCTGACGCACTTGGCCAACTTATTTTTAAAACAAACTCAAGTCAATAGAAAACCCAAGTCTTCTATTAGAGGTGAAATGGACATTATCCTTTATATGCATCAAAGATTTCAACTGACTCGCAAAACCGGTGTGAGTCAAATCTACAGGAAAGCACTGCTTTCAATCTAGTAATTTAACACAATTTTTGCATAACTGTCTTCCCTTAAAGAGTTGCTCATTCCTCTGAATTTGGGTGGCTGCTATTCATGATAAATTTCCACTACCCTTAGCCTTCCATGACTACGCACAGGGATCCTATGACGAATAGGTGTTATATTCAAGGTGACTTAATTGCTGGGGTTTTTTTTGACAAGGGAAGCCTATACAAGATGCTTGCAAGATGCCTGTTTAAAGACCATAGCACTAGGTGTCAGTGTGTAGTCGTCATATTATTTCATCCAGCAATAAGGCACACATTTTATATAAACATAATTAGTACTGGAAATGTTTCACTCTAATTCACTTGTGGCCATCAGTTATCCTTCTTTAGGCTCTTATAGTACTATAACTCCCATGATGCTTTGAGAATATCTGGTGTCGACCTCTCCCTGTTATACAAAAAATAGAAATAGCTATACCCAGTCACGCTGTACAAATTGAAACAAGTGGCCAAATTTCTGAAGCATTTTATGCATTAATATTGTTGATCAATCATGCAAGCGGATTAAGGTCTGTCATATGTGGAAAATGCCATTTCAAGGAGAAAAGAAATATGACAAAATAAGATGTCAGCTTTACTAATTCTAGTATGACATTAAGCTTTAGTTTAATTAAAATCTTACAATCAGTGGAATTTTTGTACATTTTTTTCTATTATACTTTCAGTTGTGTCACTGTTCAAATTTAAAAAAAGTTTCACATCTAAATAAATGATTCAGAAACCACATCCAGATCCTTTATTTTTTTCATATTTTTATGCAGCCTTATAGTACAACTGTTAAAAAAATATTAGATCAATCTACACTTAATACTCCATAATGAAAATACAAATCACATTTTTCGCACAAATTCAAATGTCATGCTCTTCCCCTGTCGACATAAGCCGGTGGGGGAGACCTAATATGCATGCGAGCCAATGGGCACTCTCACATTAGGATTTCCCCATAGGAAAGCATTATTCAATGTGACGCTGGAGGTCCTCATGCAGAATGTGAGGACGTCCAGCGTCAGATACTGCAGGGCAAATAACAAAAAACTGCAGGAGGAGCCGAGGACAGACTGGAGGTGGGTGTTACATAAATGTATGGAGTATGGAGTCTGGAGAAGGAATAAGGTATGGTGAATAAATCTCATTATTTTACATTGAATACATCATATATATCATATATTTCTATGATATATGTCGTATTCAATGTATTTAGGAACAGTTTAGCTAATATTAAATTTTATGTCCTGGTTCACTTTAACCCCTTAAGGACACATGACATGTCTGACATGTCATGATTCCCTTTTATTCCAGATGTTTGGTCCTTAAGGGGTTAAAGGGCATTATAGTGTCAGAAACACAAATATGTATTCCAGACATTATAGTACTAAAACCACTGTTTTGATGGTTGACCCCCCTTGGGTTAGAAAGGTGATTTACTCACCTCTTTCCAGAGATGTAGAGGAATTCTCATTTCTGGCCCTGCCCCCGATCTGCCTCCTTGGATGACATAATTAGAATTGATGATCTCAGCCAATCACAATGCTTTTCCATAGGGTCATGGTGCCTGAGATTGTTAATTCTGATGATCTCAGCCAAGGAGGCGGATAAGTAAATCACCTTTCTTACCCAACGCCACCCTAGTCAATCAGCATATCCTTATAGAGATACATTGAGCCAATGCATCTCTATGGGAATGTTCAGAATCTCCATGCACACTGTGCAACACTGACCCAAGAAGCACCTCCAGCAGCCATCTGTGGAGTGACCACTAGAGTGGTTCCTAGACTGTAAGGTAAACACTGCCTTTTCAATTTTTTTCTTTTTAATAAATGTGCTGTTTAGTTAATAAATCCCACAGTAATAATATCAAAGTGTGGTTGTGTGCCTTTCTATAGGGGATAAGTATAGAATACTCTATTGTAATCTATAGTACTGGTATTTTTACTTGCAAAAATTTTTACAAGCAGATGTTACATGATATAAGGATTAAAATAGTCACTGCAGATATTTTATTGTATGAATTCTCGTTTATATTCTTGTTACAATGATAATAAATTTGATCGTCTTCAGTCACTTGAAATACTTTATTTCCTTTGAATTCCCTAAACCTAGAACAGCACATTAAGGCAAAAAATATTTATTTTCTCTTCAAAATCATAAAAATGCTATTATTTACAAGATACATTTTTATTCCCTGGGTTATTGAAGATCACACTAACGCCAAAATCTTAAGAGGAGAAGAGCAGGATTAGTAGAATCCATCCACTGGAATGAGAAACTGTGCTCTTTGCCAGGCCCATGAATTGTCCAGCCGTCTGTCTTATGTGAGTTTTGCTTTAGAGTTTTTCTATGATTTCTGTTCAGCCCAGTCCTGGATGCTGTGTTTGGCTTCTAGCACATTTCCTTGATATTTAACGGGTTACCATTAAACACATATAAGACATACTGGCTTATGAACTGTCAGGTCTGGCATAGTGCTATATTACTAGAGCACACATGCACTTCTTTATGTGATTGGGAAACTTCCAAGAATGTTCTGTTTGAGATTCAACATTCTTTTTAAATACCTCACAAAGTGATGTCAGGACTGTGCTTCAGATGTGCGCTATATTTACATTTCAATTTTTTTTTTTCAATTTTTTTTTATTATGGGTGATTATTCACTAAATGGCTGCTTGGAATGAGTTGACAACCAGCCTGCAAAATATACGCCAAAATAAATCAATAAATCAAGTTAATAGGAGATTTTTATTTTCAAACTCTTCTATTTTAGCATTCATTTTAAATATTAAAGGGACATTCCATTGCCCAAAGAAAACAATGTTTAGTAGATATATTCTCAATAAAAACATGTGTGCATTTAATTATAAATTTTTTCCATTGGGGTTATATCTAAAAACATCTGTGAAAATGGCAGATCTCTTGCCTGAAGCACTTGCAAGTTCTCCCCGACCTCCCCAGCTCCAATCACAGACTGTTGAGAAGGCTTTGCAAGACAGGTGCTCTGGGCAATTATCTGCATTTTGAGTTTAGCTCCACTGAGCTGACAAAACCAGGACATAACAGGATCGGTTGTCTGATTAACAACCAAGGAGGTGTAACAACGTTAATTTAGAAATATGCCAATTTCTATTAAAATCTGCACTTTTTGTAAATTAAAAAAAGAGGATATATTCTTCACACAAGTGCTTTAAGGGTCTGGAGTGTCCCTTTCATACATCACATATCTCTATTATTTGAAAGCATGAAGCATAAATAGAGACAAACATTGTTATTTGAAATATACAGTTATTTACAAAAGTGTAAATTGCTAGGAATTTAAAGTGAATTTTAAATTTTAGAATGGAACAGTCGAATCAGAAATATTCTCCTAATCAGCAGCTTTTCACTTTGGCTTTTTTTTTAACCTTAAAGTCTCTTTTAATTTACTTTGAATACTCTATACTCCATACTTTGGTGAATACCTCTCTAAAATTTCTGGGAATTCAAAATTGAATTCATAATGAATTTAAAATTTTAGGTGAAAATAACCAAAGTAACAAAATTCTCAAAGTCAGCTGTGATTTATTTTGAACTGTTTTGGTGTAAAATGTAATTTCACTTCCTGACAATTCATCCTTACGTGAATAATCCTGATAATGACCTTCTCACTATCCACTATCACCTGAAATATAAATGACTATATACTCTAAATGAAAGAATTCAATTTTCCTTGGAAAAACAAAATTGTATTTTGAGTTTATTCTTCCCACGAAAGCACTTATGAACTGAATTAAACATTAAATTGTTGAATATTGATAAGGCTGATGTTAGATAATGGATTGGAGTATGCATTTTCATATTTCTCTTTCACTCTGGGTCCTGTTTGTTAGATTGCTTGAATTTTTGCTTGTAGTATAAAGTTAAAATTTCATGATTGACATAAACGTTCAAATGGCAAGTTAAGAACAGATGTTACAGTCATTGTATTATTAAATAGTCTGGGTCTATTTGCAAAACAGTGTACTCATTCATTAACACAGAATTGTAGCGAACTTAAAACCAAATTGCAAATTTCAGGTTAAAATACCCAAGCTGTAACTATAGATCAACTGGATTCTTTTTTTTTTTTTATCTAAAATTTACAATTCAGTTTTAAATTCGCTGTTTAGTGACAGCAGCACAAAGAGCTTTGATGAGTTGACAAATTGGAAAAATAATAAGCAGTAAGCTTTTTTTTTCAATATCAACATACATTTTACAAATGTTATCTCAGCTTATGACATTGTATTGCTTAAGTGTCCCTTAAAGGGACACACCAACTTGCTACTGGAGTTGGCACTTTCTTTGCATTACATAAAAAATGCAAAATCATATCCAAAAATAACAATAATTTAAAAATGCATATATAAAAATGTACATTTGAAATAGTTAAATTTACTGTAAATTTCCAGACTTTGCAGATTTTGAAGTGACCTCTGTTAGACCAGGAAGTGACTCACCCAATCATGATATTCCTTTACTTTTCTAAGGCAGTGCAGACCTAATTCCAAAAAACATGCAGCACTGCATTATGGGGTAAACAGAAGCAGATGTGGTATGCAGGGGACTTCAAGTTCTGAGTGGTAGGAAAGTCAAAGAGAGGGAACAGGAATTCCATTGGGGAACAAGACTATGAAAACTAGAGAGAAACATAGTCCAGAGGCAAACTGTAGAAGATATCTGCAGATACATTTGAAGTAGAGATGTTACGGGGGAGTTGTATTGTTATACTATAAACTAACTCAAATAAGTACAACTAAGTAGCCACTGAGTGATAGATATCTGCAGCTGTGCTTTTCTTAATCTTTACTTTTTCATTGACCTTCTTAGCATGTCCAGATCTAAATGAATGCCAGTAACATTTACAGGAACCACGGCTCTGTGATGGCCAAGGTTTCACCTCGGTATAAAAACCCCCAAGACCTATCACAGTATGACTTACATAGCTAATGGACTGTGACCAGAGCCAGATCCACTCTATAAGTATCTTTATCTTTATAGTGCTCCTAGAATCGGAGAGAACATTGCACTCAACATAGTTTAACATGATATCCAGATAAACCAGAGAGGAGAAAAGCTTACGAGGACGCTTACTGACATTTTGGTGAAGAGGAAGATATCTGTTGACTTTGATTATTCACCTTCTGTGCTTATTAAACCTTGTTCTCACAGTGAAAATCCAACAGAGTTTATAGTACAAGTCACATAGATGCACAAGGGTTATGTTACAGGGTTATTCACTGAAATGAGAATTCAAAGCAAATTTCAGTTTTTGCCCTTTTTTTTCGATTCAATGTTTATTGTTTGTTCTTTATAACAAAAGTAAAAACGGCGTACGGTGCAATATAGTGCATGGTGCACACACACTTAAGAGATTTTGTCAATATGCATGTACAGCAAATACACATGGGAATAACCAGACTAGAAAAGTAAAAACTATAATCAACGATACTGGATACCAAGCTACCACCCACCTCATCCAGCCACCCCATTTTTGTTCAGGAATCCACTTCAGGACCCCAGGAGTAGCTCCTGAAACTAGATTATTTGGCAGTCTGAAGTGCATGAATTCAAATTTGGAGTTTATATTAAATCTAGCTGCCTGTAGTAATAAGGGTATGCTCTATCCCCCTGTATAAGGGTTGGACATTTTGGACAGAGTATTTCATTATTTTTAGTACACTTACACTTGTGCACTATTAGAATGGAACTCCTTATTTTTGTGTATATTGGAGTTTTAAAAAGTTAGTTGTTGTCTAATAAAGATACACTATTTTTAGCCTTATTTTTGTAACCACGTAGATTTTTCGACTGGTATGGGTTCTATTTCTTGCTTTTGTAGTTGGTCTCACATTACTCTAGGTTATTCCCAACTTCTTGTTTAAGGGTTTAATTACCCTTTGACTGCCCTTTTCAATGCCTTTTTATCACTGTCACTATGAGATCTGGGGAAACTACCTTTAGCGTCGTTAGGGGTTCTAGGGGAAAGTAACATTTTGCTGATCCTGTCCCTGCATTACACCATCCCATACTCGAACTGAAAGGGCAGTGGTAAGGTAAACTGACCCTGTCTTTTTCCTAAAACATCTTTCTGCCCAAATAACATTAAGAAGTTGCAAAGGGGAGACCTGAGCCCTCTCCATGTCTACACACTAAAGAGACCCCTCAGGGGCATGCAAGCAAAAACATTTGGAACTCCCATTCCACCTAGGTCGGGTATTGCAATACCGTAGATGCCTTATCATTAGCCCAGATAAAGAAGTTGATGATTCTCTGAATAGAAAGACAAGGGAGGTGCCAGCGGTGTGGCGCTGAAGGTATATGAGTATCCTACACTGATTGTAACAATGTCTGAAGATGTTGAGCTGTACCTGTATGTAAAAATGTGAGCTTCTAGTTATGTCACTGTAGTAGTAGAACCAGGGGTGGTTTTATCGAAAGGACTTGAAAACACATATTTTCATGTTATTTTGATTAACTGGAATTTCTTTATTGTCGAATTTTCAGCCTGGTTTTGGTTTTACTGTTATGGACATATTAGACAGCTGTAAATGCAACAGTTTCAATATACCTAATATAGAGTGAACTATTCTGTGTTGTATAATTATAAATTGTTAATGATAATTTATTTAATACAAATCCTCAACTGTACACATGTATTCAGATGACACTGTAATCTACGCCAGTAAACCTAAGCTACCGCAGCTTGAGGCTGTGCTCCAAAACCAATTCACAGAGGTAGAAAAGTGGATAGCGGATAACAAACTCTTCCTAAACACTGACAAAACTGTTACAATGATCTTTGGAACTGTACCTAAATTACGTAAAATACAAAATCAACAATTGTGCATCAGAGCAAATTCAAATAGCACACTGACAACTAGACCCCAATCTATCCTTTGGCCTTCACACTGAAAAAATCTCTTCAAAACTTTACCCAAAACTAGGTGCCCTGTACAGAAACAAATCCTGCCTAAGCTCTACAGTAAGGAAACAGATAGTGCAACAAATGCTAATGCGGTCATCGATTATGGGGATGTAGTGTATACACCCGCACCGCAAACCCACCTTAATAAACTTAATATGTTATATAATTTGTTCTGCCGCTTTGTACTAGAATGTAATTACTTTACCCACCACTGTGATATGTTAAAAGAGCTAAACTGGCTGTCACTGGAACCCTGACGCACTCTTCATCTTTCCAGCCTTGTGCCTAAGAGCATTTCTGGGAAGCTCCCACCCTACCCGAGTAGAATGCTCTCCCCAGCTGTTCACACCTCCTATAACCCCCCGATCCAGTACTAGCACGATATTTAGCATACCGCAATACAAAAATAAAGTTTCTCGATCCTCCTTTTCCTACAGAGCACCTCACTTATGGAATAACCTCAGGGACACAGTCAAATCGTCATTCAATATAAAATCTTTTAAGAGATCTATGGCAATATACCTCAGCACAGAATGCACCTGTCATGGTTGAATATATTTATTACCTGTTATGTATTAAATTGATATATATAGTTTGTATATTGTATTTTTGTAATATTGTATCCTATCTATAGAATGTAAGCTCAATCGAGCAGGGTCCTCTTCAACCTATTGTTCCTGTAAGTTTATTTGTAATTGTCCTATTTATAGTTAAATCCCTTCTCATAATATTGTAAAGCGCTACGGAATCTGTTGGCGCTATATAAATTGCTATAATAATAAAAATAATAATATTGTAACAATGCAATGTTTTGTGCACAAAGACCCAGGACATACTTGAAAACGAGAGAAATCTCAATGTATCCATCCTGGTAAATATTTTACAAATAAATAAATATTTGTAAATATGGATTCTCATATGCATTTAACAGATGAGTTTGTGCACCATAACAGCTTAATCAAAATTAAGTTGTCATGGTTTCAGGAGATCCCTGATGCAGGCTCACATTTAGAGGTTAAACGATTCATGAATGGTTTAACCCCTAAATGTGAGCCTGCATGAGGGACCTCCTGGAACCATAACAACTATATTTCCATTATCAAATAGTTGTAACTCAAAGACTTTTATTTTATTTTTTTTTCAATTCTTTATTTATTGTCAAACAGACATTTTATCAGGACATTGACATATCAATTATGGGCTTCGCAGAAGCCTGAGGTGCAAGCTTATATATTTTCGTTTGTCTGTTTTTTTGTTTGTTTGTTTTTAACTTCAAAGGTATAACATAACGTACATAAGTGATTGGATTTTGTCACAATTGTAACAGTATGTGTACAGTGATGGGTAAAAGTGAGGTTTTTGGAAGGTGTGACTCATTTGACCATGTTTTTTTTTGTAGAGTTATTCATGGTTTGCGTCAATCTGGCCTCGTATGAGAGTGTGTCGTCCTCTCCTTTAGGAGCGTGGGAGCCCGTTAGTCGTTCGGTGGTGGTGGGGGGGAGGGCGGGGGGGTGGTGGACGTCCACTCTCTGCCCTTTAGCTCCGAAGTGGAGTAATTCGTTATATTGTTCCCATGGTGCCCATACCCGGTTAAAGGTTGTCATGGTATTGCGGACCTGGGCTGTCATTTTGTCCATTAAATAGTTGTCTTTAACTTTAGTCATTACTAGGGATATAGGTGGTGTCTCCGGCTGTACCCATTGTTGAGCCAGGGCTCTGCGGGCCGCTAGGTATAGCATGTTTAGTAGTCTCTGTTCGTATTTGTCTAGTCCGTCTGTGGGTCAGGAGAGGAGGCAAGCCCAAGGGTATGGCGTGAGTCTTTTGTGCTGGAGACGGGAGCCCACGGCCACTACCTCCCTCCAGTACAGGGTAACCTTTGGACAGTGCCACCACATATGAATGTAAGTGCCTTTTTCCCCGCACGTACGCCAGCAGGTGTCTGAGGGGCTGATTTGCATGTGGCATTGCTTGACATGGGGTTGTATACCACCTAAGTAGTGTTTTGTATGCTTGTTCCTGTAGGGAGGTGCAGATAGATGTTTTTGTGCATGCTTCCCAAATGTTTTGCCAGTCTATCCCCTCTAATGTTTCCCTCAGGTCCGCCTCCCACCTGTCTGTGTATGTTATTGTACCCCATGTCCCTGACAGATGTGGCAATAGAGTAGTGAGATGAGTTTCGTTGGCATGGTTTCCTTAAAGCATATGCGTTCGAAGAATGTTATGTTCTTGGTTGTCGCTGCTTTAACTGTGGCGGTTTGTGCGAAGTCCCTGATCTGAATGTAGCGGAAAAAATCTCTGGTTTGCAGCAGAGCCAGGGATTTTAAGTGGTCGTATGTTACTAATTGTTTGTCGATGTATAGGTGTATGTAGCGTTGTAGCCCTGTGGTTTCTATGCCTTTGAAATCTCGAGCCCTGAGTCCTGGTGGGAATGCTCTATTCCGGAATATTGGAGTCATCGGGCTTGGGGTGTTCATGAGTTTATATTTCTGTGCTACCTGGTCCCAGAGGCTTATCGAGTTGAGGATGGCTGGGCAGGTGGTTCTAATTATCGTCCTGTGTTCTCTGGGTGTCCATATTAAAAATTGAGGTAGGTCTGTGCCAGTCATTAAGGATTCTATGTCTACCCATCTGCGTTGGTCTATTGGGCAGTGCCAGTATGCTATTTGGGCCAGTTGTGCTGCTACATAGTAGTTGTGTAGGTGGGGCAACCCTAGTCCTCCCCGTGGTTTAGGGTTGTATAGTATGGCTCGGGCTATTCTAGGTTTTTTCCTCTGCCATATGAAAGCGTCAATAGCCTTCTGGATGTCTGCCAGATCTTTTCTAGTGACCCTGATCGGTAGTGCTTGAAAAAGGAATAAGAGTCTGGGCATGACGTTCATTTTCACTGAGTGGAGGCGCCCTAGCCATGTAATGGGGTTGTCTGTCCATTTGTCTAAGTCGTTTTTTTATGGTGTGCAATAGGGGTGTGTAGTTGTGTTTGTATAGTGCCGTGGGGTCAGCTGTAAGTTGTATTCCGAGATATGTTAGCGATTCATGGTTTATCCTTAGTTGGGGTTTGTGCTTAATATATAATGTTTCTTGGTCTTGCAGGTGGAAGGGCATGGCTGTCGATTTGGTGAGGTTGACCTTGTATCCGGAGACTTCTCCATATTGTAGTAGGAGTGTGTCTAGTAGGTCCATGGATCGGATTGGATCAGACAGTTTTAATAGTACGTCATCGGCGTATGCCGCTACTTTGAATTGTTTGTTTCCTATTTGTATGCCCTGTATCTGCGGGTCTGTTCTAATGGATTGTAGTAGGGGTTCCAGAACTAGCGCGAACAGAAGGTGCGACAGAGGACACCCCTGTCGTGTCCCGTTTCGCACCGGGAAGGGGGTCCTGGGGGCTCCAGGTATGATTGTTTTGTGCTTGTAGGTCTGTATATAGGGCCTTAATTGCGCTAAGGAATGTGTCTGGGAAGCCTTGGAATTCTAGTAGCTGGAACAGAAAAGGCCATTGGACTCTGTCAAAAGCCTTTTCGGCGTCTAGGGAGAGGGCGAGGAAGGGGGCGTTGGAGTTGGACATGTACCAGATCAGGTCTGCCCCGCGGTGGGTGTTTTCATATAGCTGTCGTCCTGGCATGAAGCCGACCTGATCCGGATGAAGTAGTTTGGTCAAGAGGTGATAATTTTAGAGACAAGATTTTTGCGAATATTTTCAAGTCCGAATTGATTAGGGAGATTGGCCTGTAGTTCGCAGCTAGGGTAGGGTCTTTATTCGGTTTCGGTAGTAGTATTACATTGGCGGTAGCCATGTCTCGGTCTGGGGTCCCTCCCTGTAGGAAGTGGTTATATAATTTGGTTAGGGGGGGTACTAATTCTTCTTTGAATTTTTTGTAATATGTCATGTCGTATCCGTCAGGTCCAGGCGCCTTATTGCCTTGTAGTGTAGAGATTGCCGCTGTCACTTCTTCTTGGGTTATGGGCTCTTGTAGGGTGTCTGCCTCCTCTGTTGCCTTGGTAGGTCTGTGTGTGTCAAGAAGTCGTTGATACTTGTGAGTAGTTGGGCATGTGCTATCTCACTTAGTGGGGTATGGTCGTACAGTCTGCGAAAGTATTCTGTGAATGCTAGGTTGATGTCTCTTGGTGTGTTAACTGCTGCGTTAGAGGAGTTACGGATCGTGGTGATGGGTTTGGATTCTTGTCGGGGCCTGAGCGTCCGGGCTAATAGTGTGTCCATCTTATTGGCTTTCTCGTAGAAGAGGCGTCGGGATCGTAGGATAGAGTGTGCTACATCTGCTATTGATAGTTCTCTGATGGAATGTCTTAGTGCCTGGAGTTAAATTTGGCTGTGGTTGGGTTGTGTTTGTGTTGGTGTTCTATTCTCCGTAGTGCAGTTTGGAGTTCTAAGAGGCGTTTTGTTTTTGTTTTTTTGTTATGGGTGGCGGTTCGGATGAAGTGGCCTCTCAGGACTGATTTGTGGGCTGCCCATATGATCATCGGGTTTACGTCGCCCGTGTCATTGTTGCTAAAATAGTCTGTGATTGTTGCCCGGGTGGCGAGGAGTATCTCCTCGTCATTGAGCAGGTTAGCGTTGAGTTTCCAAGTCCAGTTTGTGTGATAGTGCAGTTTCCCCAGTGTAACCGATATGTCGGCATGGTCAGACCACGTGATGCTGTTGATCTCTGAGTGTATGAGTTTGGTCATGCCTGCTCCATTGAGGAGAATGTTATCGATTCTAGAGTACATGTTGTGTGGTGCTGAGTAGTATGAATAGTCCCTGGTATCTGGATGTTGTAACCTCCACGCATCGAGTAAGCCCGTGTGTTGAAGAAAGGTGTGCATTAATTTGTCTTGTCTCCCTCTGCCCTGTGAGCGTTGAGTGCCTGGTTTGGAGCTTCTGTCAAGTGTCGGGCAAGATTAAAGTCTCCACCTGCTATTCCACCTACTATTAGTATGCCTCCTTGTAGAGTGGCAATCAGGGTTTCCATGGAGTTCCAGAAGACATGATCTGGGGCGTATATGTTGACTACATGTATTTTCATGCCGTGTATAGTGCCTGATATAGCTAGGTATCTGCCCTCCGGGTCAGTTTGGTGGTGTGTTAGTATGAATGGGCAGGTTTTGTGGATCAGGATGGCGACACCTGCTTTTTTCCTAATTGCTCTAGCCTCATACGTCGTCATGTATGTGCGGTCTGTCAGTCTGACTAGTGTCGTTCTATGTAGGTGCGTCTCCTGTATGAGTGCTATATCAGTCTTTTTTGATTTCAGTTCTCTTAGTAGTAGTCTTCGTTTTTGGGGTGTGTTGAGGCCCCTGGAGTTTATGGATAGGATTTTAAGTGTCATGGTGATGATGTTGTGGTGGCTGTCTCAGATTGTATGATCCTCTGTCAGGGTCTGTCTTAGTTCGGGTAGGTTCCTTCCCTGCTTTTACCATGGTGTCTTGCGCAGGTTTAAGAGCGGTAGTCTCACTTGTACACATATTAAACATTAAAACATTATAACTATTTACATAATAAAGAAAAACATTCCAAAGTAAGTACAGTCTGGTCTTACATTCTGCCAGAGTCGAATCAGGGGTGGCTTCTCTTCCTGCCGGTCATATCCCTATGGAACCAGCAGGGTCGAGTGAGTTCCCGGTCCACCTTGTCACAATGCGAGAGACTAATTTACAGCTATTGAGAAAATATTTATAGCTAATTCACGGTTACATCACATATCCCAGGCTATGCGTCTAGGTTAATTTGTAGCGTGCCCAGATAGTGGGGTCGGGGTTACCTTTGTGCTCCCCCATGTTTCCAGTTGCTATGGGGGGTGGTGGGGTATGGGAGTTTAAGGTAGTATTGGGCGTTATAGGTGTGACTGCGGCTCCCTCTGGTGGTTGGGGTTATGCCGTTGAGGTTGCCTTTAATATTGTTGCGGTTTCCCACAGGTTGTGTGGGGTTGCTTTTGTCCTTGAGGCCTTATGGGCCTGGACCGTGGGCGATTATTGGTCCACGGTTGTTGGCGAAAAGGGTGGGTGAGGAGCCCGGGTTTCCCTGCTCGGGTGATCGTGAGTGCTAGTGGGATTCAGGGAGTTGTGTCTTGGGGGATACTTATATCTTGTTGGCTTAGCCTTCTACCCAGTGTGAGAGGGCCCATGCCTTGGGTAACTAGTTTGCGTATCGGTTGCCATGTGGCGTGAGTTGGGTAGTGTGTGCAATCCCCCTCCCTCGTGTGTGTGTGGGGGGTGGTGGTAGGATTATCCATTCTCCCATTCTCCCCTGCCGTAGCCAGAGTTTCCCCCGGCCCAGTGGTGTGGCCGGTCCCCAAGTTCGTGTGGGGGGTACCTATTAACCAGTCCGGTGGAGTGGTTGTCAAACTTTGCGGGAGCCGGGTAATAGTTCATGTGTGTCGGTCCGCCGCTTCTCCAGCCGTCAGCCAGTCCCGGGGATTGAGCGGAGCCCTGGTAAGTTGTCGAGTGGCAGGGTGAATCCTGGCGGGGGGTCTAGGCGGAGGCCACGGAGAAATTTTATGGGATCAGTCCCGGGCAGGAGGGTGTGCGTTGCGCCTGACCTGAAAGCCACGTGCTTTAATGTGTGCCCCCACGTGTACCGGATCTCTTGGTCTTGCAGCAGTGAGGTTAATGGCTTCCAGTCTCGGCGGCGCTGCAGTGTAGTGGGCGATAGATCTTGGAACAGGGTGATGTTGGCAGAATTATAGGTGAGTTCGTGCTGTCTGGCGTATCTCATCACTGCTTCTTTTGTTGTATAGAAGTGGAAGCGGATGATGATGTCCCTTGGCGCCATCCCTTCAGCTCTGCGGGCCCGGAGCGCCCTGTGTGCTTGGTCAATCATTAATTTTTCTTCCGGTATTTCCAGCAGGAGCTGCTTAAAGTATTGTTCTAGCTTTTCCACTAGTGCCCTCTCGTTGGGTGTTTCTGGGAGGCCTCTAAGCCGGATATTGTTGTGCCTTGAGCGGTTCGCCAGGTCTTCGACCAGTAGTTCCATCTCCGTTATTTTCTGCTCCACACCTCTTGTATGGGTCACTGTGGTATTGTGGGCCCTTGTTACTTGTTCCATCCTCTCTTCCAGCACCGCGGTCCGGGCGCCCAGCGCCTGAATTTCCAATTTGACCTCTTGTGTGCTCTTAGAGATTTCTCCTGCGAGGTCGTTGCGGACCTCCAGGAGTTTATTGAGGATGTGTGTGGTGTCAGCTTGTGCTGGCTGTTTGTTGCCTTCCGTGGGCATTTGGGAGATGGGGCTGTGTGAGTCGCACTGGCGGCCATCACGCTGGCGGCGTGGTTAGCATGTCTATAACCGATGTGGAGGTTTCTCTCTTTTCTCCCTTCTTTTTTCGTTGTTGTTTGGTGCCAGTTTGCGTGCTGAGCATTGTGTGTGCTAGGGTGCTGGGTTATGAGTCTCGATGCCTATAATAGGTGCTAGATTGTCGGTGGATTTAGTGGAGCTCCTGGACTACGCGTCCATTTCGGTGGGCAGTCAGACCATGCCCCCAAGTCTTTTATTTTAATGCAGCTTATACATTAAAACATATGGCATAAACACATATATCCAGTTATTTTAAATTTATGCTGGGTGTTTTTAGGGTAAAGAGTCCATATCTCCAGCTCCAGAACAATCCTTTTCTATATTTACTGTGAATGTTAAATATATTTGCCATCATGACTGGGGAGAATATGCTCCTTATTGGTCCCATATGCAATTTGTCTGGGGGATCAGTGTTCCCATCTGCTCTATTCTACATCCGTACCCAGGGGCGTACCTGGAGCATTTGGCACCCGGGGTGGATCTTATATTTGGCACCCCCACAGCCCACAAAAAAAATGTATTTAGCACTTAGAAGTGTTTGTGTGTTTGAGTGCAAGCATGTTTTTGTATGAGGTATGTGTGAGTGAATGTGAGGGGTGTGTTTGTCTGTAGTGCTGGCATTTGAATGCAGGTGTGCATTTTTGTGTAGTGTGTTTTTTTAATATGTGGTGTGTTTTTATGTAGTGTTGATATTTAGATGCAGGGGTGTATTTGAGTGTAGTGTTGGCGAAATACTGAGACGTCTGCACATATACACATATTCTCAAATATACACACACTGGCACACATGGAGATACATAGACACACAGATGCACACACTGGCACATACAGATACACAGACACATAGGTATACACATGCAGATACATAGAAACACAGTCATGCACAGATACAGACAAACACTTACACACATACAGATAGAGACACACAGATACAAACACACATATAGATATAACACACACACTTACAGACACACACACTGATTCACATACAGGTACCCACTGACACACAGATACAAACACAGACACACAGATACACAGACATATACAGACAAACACACAGGTATATGTGTGTGTGTGTGTTTATTGTATGCAGTGTGTGTTTGTGTAGTGTATGTGTGGTTGTGTACTGTATGCAATTGTGTTTGTCTGCATAGTGTATGCAGTGTGTGTGTAGTGCATGCCATGTATGTGTGTAGTGTATGCAGCGTGTGTATGTATAGTGTGCATGCAGTGTGTGTGTGTGCAGTGTGTGTATACAGTGTGTATGCATTGTGTGTGTGTGTAGTGTGTATGCTGTGTGTATAGCGTGTATGAAGTGTGTGTATAGTGTGTATGCAGTGTGTGTATAGTGTATGCAGTATGTGTATGTACAGTGTGTGTTTAGTGTGTGTATAGTGTGTATGCATTGTGTGTGTGTGTAGTGTGTATGCTGTGTGTGTATAGCGTGTATGAAGTGTGTGTATAATGTGTGTGTGTGTGTATAGTGTGTGTGTATAGTGTATGACGTGTGTCTGTGTGTATAGTGTGTGTATAGTGTGTTTATAGTGTGCATGAAGTGTGTGTGTGTGTGCGTAGTGTGTGTATACAGTGTGTATGCATTGTGTGTGTGTAGTGTGTATGCTGTGTGTATAGCGTGTATGAAGTGTGTGTATAGTGTGTATGCAGTGTGTGTATAGTGTATGCAGTATGTGTGTGTGTACAGTGTGTGTATAGTGTGTGTATAGTGTGTATGCATTGTGTGTGTGTGTGTAGTGTGTATGCTGTGTGTGTATAGCGTGTATGAAGTGTGTGTATAATGTGTGTGTGTGTATAGTGTATGCAGTGTGTCTGTGTGTATAGTGTGTGTATAGTGTGTGTATAGTGTGTATGCAGTGTGTGTGTGTAGTGCGTATGCTGTGTGTGTGTGTGTTTAATGAGTGTATAGTGAGCAGGCCTTTAGTACGCCACTGTCCATACCAATGTTCTACGGGGAGATTTATGACTGTGTACTGGTTAGAAAACAGTTGTTCATGGAATAGTGAGTGGGGCAATATTCTGAAAACTGGGGAGTCACCTGGGGAGTAAAAAAACAAAAAACAATGATGTCTTCCTAACACTACTCACTCCTGCCTGGTGATTACTTCACTTAAAATGTTGTCCCACTTTTCTGTTTCTAACACTATGAAGGTAATGTTTAAAATGTCATGGAAAATCGGCAGAGTCACCAGTGCAATGTACATGCTGGTTCCACTGGTTTCCATGGTGATTGCCCAACTTTTAGTACGTTAGATCACTTTACAGAACACAACTATTTTTATAAATATAACCACCTGTAAATATTCCCCTTTGTTCTTCCTTAGTGATACTCTCAAAGCTAACAGGTTAATCAGATTTCCACAATCAAGTCTTTAAATTGTAATGCGCATGTCTATCAAACTGTATTTTCACACCACTATAATACATCAAACAGAGATCTAGACAAAAAGCAAAAAGGTTCAAGGGAATTTCAAAAGTGACAAATATGTTTGAAATCATTTTTTTATGTAAAAGCATGAAAATAATATTCTTTAATTCAATTAATATTTTTGCAATGTATATTATACAATTATAGCAGGGGCTCTAATTACATCCTATTATAATCCTGGATCCTGTCGCATAAGTGATGGTTTCGTGGAGGTGCATTTTTTAAAAAGAATATACTGCCATCTGGTGATCCCAGCAAGCAGATGGCAAAGTTAAAGAAAGGTATTAAGATGTTAACTGTGCACTCTTAAATATGCAGGCAAACTTGATCTGAACTCTCCCAAGTCTTAAATGGTACCCTGTCTCTATATTTAACATTGTGCTGCAGTTTTAGCCATGAGAGTTTTGCAAAAAGGATTATAAATCATTGCTGTGACATTATTAGCAATCTTGTTACTCATCTCTCCTCTTTAAAAAAAAATAAAAAAAAAATGTATACCTTTTTTACGAATCGTCCATTCAATGTATCTTCTCCTCTCACCTGTTCAAATGTATTGAGTTTTGTTTTATTTTTAGGACAGTGCAGACACTATATTTATTTGCAGATATCATTATTTATACTTTGTTTTATTTTTTTTAATTATTTAATTTAACATAAAATAACAGTCAAATTGATACAGAGAATATTATTAATACATTGGTATATGTTTCACGCTTCTGACAAATCACAGTATAAAACTGCATATTGTGTTGGGGAACGAGCGAGTCATGTGTTTGACTGAGTTAGACCTCGATTTAATATGTTTGTATACACTTTTTAAACGATTCCAATCTGTTAGAAAAATGTTTCAAATGATTTATCTTAAGAAAAAAAAAAATCCCTTTAGACGCTAATGGTTACTTCTGTAGATAAATCATTTGAAAATAGTTTTTTTAACAGATTGGAATCATTTGAAATGTTTTGGACTTAAATTCTCATGATGGTCAACCAGGATTCGGGCTGCTAAGCATTAAGTGAAACATAGTCCTCGTCAATTCAATATGGATATCAATTCCTATCATCAGACTTGCTGAACATCATGGGGAACAGCTTCATGCCGAGAGTTAGCAGTCAGTAACAGCTGTTATGGATGCCAATTCCTATGATGTTCAGCCAGCAATGTGCAAAGTTCCTCAGATTTAGCTGATGATCATCAAAGTCAGATTTAACCTAGTAAGGCGCTGCATGACAATAGATGTCACCTTTCTATACCTTGTAAGTGAACTACAACTCCCAGTACCTCCCACTGTGACCAAAAAGCCGTGCAAAGATATATGAGATAAGTTCGGTACTGTCATTTAAAGATATAGGAGCTTTATGACTGGGTTCCATGTAAGAGTTGAGAAGCCCAGGGTTTACTGCAAACGCAGGGACATAGAATGTTATTCTAATGGACTAGTGATGTTTTATAATCCTCTACTGTACATATAGCAACGTCATCTATGCAATTATTCTTCATCATTAATGAGTCTGAGATTAATGTGAATTAAAATCTGCCCCCATTATATAATGACAGCTGAAATAGCTGCGGCCCAGTACTGGAATTCCCACAAATCTCAGGCAGCACTGAGGGCATGTCCCAGTACAACCTTTACAGTAAAGTCCTCCAATTAACCCATACACTTCCCTAACACATTACACTACAACATTGACGCTCACTTTTAATAAGACACACTACACTATCACTAGACATTAAAGGGACACTATAGGCACCCAGACCACTTTAGCTATTGCACTTAGTGCTGCAATGTAAAACTTTGCAGTTCCAGAGAAACTGTAATGTTTACATTGCAGCACTAAGTCCGCCTCCCAGACAGTCACTGGGGGCGCTTAATAGCTGTTAACTGACTTTTTGCCTGATCACTGACGCTGGACGTTCTCACGTTCAGCATGAGGACATCCAGCGTAAGCTATTTCCTCATAGGAAAGCATTGATTCAATGTTTTCCTATGGGGAGGACCTGATGCACGTGTGGGACTGTGCCCCCTCGTCAGTCTTTACCACCGTGGGGTGGGGGTGGGAGACGCAAGGGAAGGGGGAGGCAGCAGGCTCGATAATGCCAGGAATACAGCTTTGTATCCCTGGCACTAAAGTAGCCCTTTAACCAATAAACTAGACATTAACCACTACACTAACACTGAACCTTAACCACTGCAATGCCCTAAAACTAAACATTAACACTACCTTAGCACTTAGACTAACTCTATCCTAAAAATGTCAAGTAATTTAACATATAGCAGAGAAGTGAATTATGTATGAGAAATAATGACCTCTTATGGTTCTGGAGACAATGTTGGTCTTGTGGTTTATTATGATATCTTCAGAAGCCATTGAAGAAGCAGTAGCCAGCTCTAACTTGGAGTTTTCCTTCAATCATGCATTAATCCCGTCCCTTTTACCTATGGCCCCATACAGCAACATATCCCAAAACATTTCTGTCCCCACCGTCCATGTCACTGGCTGCTCACAGGAGAATTTTGTTCACAAGGCTGCTGCTCAGTCATGGACAGTTTTCATTTATAACTGTCTGAAGCCAGACAGAGGAAACAGCTAAGGTAAATTGCTTCAACTTTGGTCTTGGAGCTGTATTTACAATAATATTGCTTCTATGGAATCTGTGCAGGTCTGGACAATTCAGCAAGTTGTTACCTCTTTATTAATAAATTATAATAACAACCCGTATTGTTATGGAGCTGAAGATTAGCGCTGATCTCTCCTGTGTAGTCCTCAGCAGTTTCCCCACCGGGCTTTCATTATTGTACCTGGTAATCTTTATTTAAAAGAAAAATTAGTTTAATGCTTGTATGCTGCGTGACAGTTTCCACATGTTATTGGGTAAGATAACCAATGGCAACCAAACGTCATGCATTTACAGGAGAAATAAAGCAGAGTGTGTTCAGCACATTGTTTAACGCAATGCTAGACAATAAATTCCAAGATGAGCTCTGGTGTTAAATCTAAACAATTTGGAATATCAAGTGAAGTAACCAGTCGTTCCATTATAAATTTATACAGCAGATAATATTGACCATCTGGGGTGGATTTTTTTTAACCCTTTAAGTGTCATAGGTAATCCATATGTTAAAATGAGGGTATGGCTGTATAATGAACAAGAGGCGCATGCAATGGACAGATAACTATCATTTATTAGAAATGAACTGGAACATTATAATTTTCTTTAGCTGTTTTCAACAAGAATTCAAATATGTTATTGATCTTATGTGAAGTAGCAGCTAGAGATGGGCTGTAAAAAGTTTACATATAAATAAATGTTCACACAACTTTCAATTAATTTCATTTTTTGGACATATGATTCCAATTCTTATATCACAGTCCTCAGAAAAACAAAACCTCTTTTTATTGGCCACTGCAAAGGAACACTCAGGATTAATATAATTTTTTTTCACCAAACAGTGAATTGTATTGAGCTGAAAATATAGGTAAGTTGAAATATATTTTCCAAATTTTGACCTGATGGGGTTAGCCAGCTTGGACTGAACCCTTGTTTTTAAATTTGCTATACAGATAATGCATTATATACACAGAATTAAAACAAAAATTAAAGAAATATAAAGATGCCACTTAATATTTAATTTTAAGGCATACATCTTGGATTTGCAGTTTCTGCTTTGATATGGTAATAAACCAGGAATTGATTAAGATGGCATAGCCATTGGTTTCAATGAGAGGGCTGTATATTTTGGAATATTATTATAGTGCCAATGTATTCCTCAGCACTGTCCTATTATAGAAAGAGATCGATATCTATGAGGATTTGAGGTAGGCGTATTTATATTGATATAATTTCTTGTCCAAGGACACTAACTGGTTGTCTGACCGGGATTTAAACCTGGGATTCCCAGCTCTGCAGCAGTGATGTTATCACAGCCCTAGCCGATACATAGCGCATTCAGTTTTCACATAGGTTTCAATTGGAAGCTGAATAGCAGCCAAACGCATGTACAATCGACTTGTAGCAGGGCGATTATTATACAAAGAGAACAAAATTACTCAAGCAAGTTAATGGAAGCTGTCCGGGCTAAAAAAAAGAGAATGAAATCACTCATGCAAGTTAACGCACACCACCTGGGAAGTGCACAGCAATGTTTTACTTTCAGGTATCTAGCCACTTCTGAGCAGGATACATCTAACCTGCAAGTGTTTTCAACATTTTATGCAAAAATTATACATTTGGCATCATGCAGAATGTATTCGACTTTATCAATTGCATTTTTCCACATTAGATGTTTGTTGTAATCTCTTGTTTTGCAAGTTTTTGCAAATTTTGCACATTTTATTTTCATATCAAAATAACTAATTGTTACTGAATATTTCCCGGATCTAACAACCCTTTTAAGACACCAATACTTTACTCAGTTAATTTGTATGTTTTGAAAATTCCAACTAAACAGTTGACAAGAGCGATAAGAGGGATGAGCACTAGAAGTAGAGAAATCAAACCAATAAATGGAACACTCCAAACACCATAATCACAACAGAGTATTGTTATAACAAGTCAAACCATTTTAGAATTAGCTACCAGGAGAGCCTGAAGCTCTTTTTTTTAGTAGCTTCTGTTTGTTCTCCAGAGCAAAGCCCTGCAATCCAGTGGTAATTCATTGGCTGAAAGTTTAACAAGATCATTCTTATAAAATCCATGCATCAATAGTTAAAGGAGCACTATAGGGTCAAGAACACAAACATGTATTCCTGACCCTATAGGGTTAAAACCACCATCTAGTCCCCCTGTCACCTCCTTCTTGCTTCCCTAAAGTTAGTAAAATCTTACTTGTATACAATCTACAGCTGCTGCCGCTGCCCTGGGTTATGTGAGTTAATCACAATGCTTTCCCATGGGATTGGCTGAGCTTGACAAGTCAAACACAGCCCTGGCCAATCAGTTCAGTGTCTCCACCCTCTGCATGGAGACATTGAACTTTCCTCATATAGATGCATTAATTCAATTTTTTTTTGTTAAATGTTAGTAAATAGGTCCTATTTCCAGTAATGGTATTAACTGTGGACCCTGTATGCAATTAATATAAAATACATAGTGTTTACTGTTGTGACAAGTATACAGTATTATAAAAAGAGAAAGGCACACTCACAATTTCCAGAGCCAAATAAGTTAGGCTCTGGACTATAGAGGCATTTCAGAACCAACAGGGTGTCAGCGCTATAGGATATAAAACATACAGTATGGCAGCACTCCAAACCAGTGATACAAAAGTACACACAGATTAAATAACAGATATTTACCAAAGAAAGCGCGCTAAACTGATCTGTAAATAGAGAATAACAACATATAGTGCAGACTATCTGGACAAGGTCCAAAATATGTGGAAAAAAGGGGGGATATGGGAAAAAAACTCACATTTACCAGAGCCCTATCACCCCAGGCTCTGGGTTTGCAATGCTCCACTTAAGAGGGAAAATTCCCACACTGGTTAGGCTCCAAGCCCACTGGATACCGATAAAGCTGTGCAATATAGGACAGAGAGAGGCAGGACCTCCAATTGAATAGTATCAAAGACAATTTATTAAAAGTAAATGGTTAAAAACTCTTACTTTGCGAGTGGTGGGTTATGCTAACATAGCTACCCACATAAAAGCATATAAACAGCAAGTATGAAAACACTTCCTGGTTTCGTCCGTCCCGATCACGTGATCACTTCCGGGTCCGCCTCTCTCGTGACGTGTGTGTGACGCGTTTCGCCCGCCTCCACAGGCTTCCTCTGACAACGTCATTGGTGTCCAGCCCTGTCTTTTAAGTGTCTCGCTCCTCCCCTTCTGTTGTTTCATTGGTCCGGGGGCGTGGTTTCCTCAGAAAGGCTGGTATTATGCATCTAATGGATTTTAAATCTCTAGTCCAGCATACTTATACGTATATGGTTTTCAAACAGGTAACTCACATTAAAGGGCTAGTGTCCAACCTATTATTGCACATAACTACTCATACAGAATGTCATATATAAATCATGTTAAGACTACATTGATACAAAGAATATGTAATAAAAATAAATAATAAAAAACTTATAACATAAGATACAGGATCAATACAGTATAATATACAGCTTATGTGGGCAGAACCTCACCTAGAGATCCAAGTGTAGGAAGCTGGATAATAATTGTAAGAAATGTTTGAATAGTGAAAAGATCTATACTTCTATATTACATACTTTAAAATGGTATTCATTTCAAATTATCATGCATTATTGTTACGTACCGATATATAGCTCAATGTAATATAAGGATCTGTAGTTATCCATCCCAAGAGAGTAATGGATACCAGCTCTAATCATTTTAGATCTATAGGAGAAGTTCTGCTATCTTGGAGAAAAAGTTTTCTGCATAAATGCAGTCACACTATGTTATATCTTTTCAAATCATATTTATACTAGAGGAGTGCTATCGATATAGCGAAAATGTGTACATTTAAAAGGAATTCATCCTATTTCAAAACCTATTATCAAGAGGTGTATGTTATGCACACATCTAACTGACATGTAAGTATTGGCAGCTTCTCTTCTAGAGAAAAAGGAGAAAGATGTTAAACATCATAACAAAAGTACATAACAGGCTTTGCGATTTAATTATCCATTAGAGGAAATGGCAGACCTCAAAATCCCCATTTAAACCTCTAGGGAATAACGACTTCAATTTAAACACCCACCTCATCTCTTGTTTTGCTAGTTTATTGTCCAAATTCTCCCCCCTCCAATTTCTATTAACCCTTTCAATACCGATAAACTGGAGTTTGGTCGCATCTCCTTGGTGCTTGTGTATGAAGTGCGAAGACAAAGGGTGCTCCTTGAACCCCCTTTTAATATTCCGTAGGTGTTCCTCAATGCGGATATGTATCTGCCTAGTGGTTTTCCCCACATAGTGCATATTGCATGGACATGTGAGGACATAAACGCAATTAGTGGTATGACACGTTATTAACTGTTTGATTTGATATATCTGTTTTGTGTTTCCCCCTCTTAATTCTTTTTTCACACCTTTCGGTGCTCCTGTGGTCCTGCAGGCTAGACAGTATCCGCATTGAAAAAAACCCACGCCTTGATCCAAAAAGGTTTTGGTACGATTACCCTGTTTAAAGCTACTTCTCACGAGATGATTTTTAATACTAGGTGTCCCTCTATAAATGATCCTAGGTTTTTTGGGGACTATTTGATCCAAAAGAGGGTCCTCCTGTAGAATAAACCAGTACTTATTTACAATTCTCTTCAGTTCTTTATTTTTCCCTGAATAATCGAAAATAAGTGGGACCTCATTAATCTTATTCTCTCCCCCTTTGATTTGCTTTTTATCATTCTTTAGAAGATCATCCCTACTTACAATGCTTGTTTCCTTATATGCCTTGTCCAATATTGCTTTTGGATAGTTCTTGACTGTAAAGTCATTCATTAGCTTGTGCACCTGGGATTCATAAGAGTCTGTACTGGTGCAGTTCCTCTTGATCCTCATCATTTGTCCTTTGGGGATGTTATCCAACCAGGGACCATAGTGGCAGCTATCGTAAAAAATAAAGCTATTTACATCTACCTTCTTAAAGAAGGTTTCAGTGCAAATCTTAGTATTAGAAATAAAAATTCGCAGGTCCAAAAAATTGACCTGGCTGTCACTATGGTCCATGGTCAGTCTAACACCCCAAGAGTTAGAATTTAGGTATGAAAAAAATGCAGTAAGTTCCTCCCTAGAGCCTCTCCAAATCCAAAACAGATCGTCAATGTAACGGCGATAGGTGACCAGATTCTGCACCCAGCTATGTCCCGCATAAACGAAGGACTCCTCCCAATGGGACATGAATACATTTGCATAGCTGGGTGCGAACCTGGTCCCCATCGCCGTCCCAAGGATCTGCAAATAAAACGAATCTATATGGTGAAAATAGTTGTTCGTCAATATAAGATGGATGCCCTCTAAAATGAAGGCTTGATGGTTAGAGGATAAATTGGAGGTGGACAGAAAATGTTTGACGGCCTCAATGCCTTTCTGATGTGGAATGATCGAGTAGAGGGATGAGACATCCGCTGTTACAAGAATATCCCCATCCCTCCACTCTACCTCCTCCAACAGTCGGAGGATCTGACCAGTGTCCCTCAAATAAGCCTTGGTCTCTTTAACTATAGGCTGCAAAAGTAGGTCGATATATTCCGACAAGGGGGCTGACACTGAACCTATGCCCGAAATGATGGGTCTTCCTGGTGGGTTGGTTTCATGTTTGTGGATTTTAGGGAGGAAGTAATACACAGGTATCCTCGGGTGCAAGACCGCCAGATATTCATACTCCGTTTTTGATATGACCTCCATCATTAGGCCCTTCCCTAAAAATTCCAAAAATATCTCTTTCTTCTCATTAGTTGGGTCACCTTTCAATTTGGTGTATGTAAATCCGTCATTAAGTTGCCTCAGTGATTCTTCTACGTAGTACTCCCTATCCATTATTACTATGCCACCCCCCTTGTCGGCAGGTTTAATAACGACCTCTGTGTTATCACGCAGCTCTATCAGGGCTTCTTGTTCCTCTCTATTTAAATTCATTCTGTTCTTGTTAATTCTTTTAATTCTCTCCACCTCCCTCATCACTAATTCCTCAAACGCATTCATTGAATTCGTCTTACAGTTTCTTGGAAAAAATGTGGATTTCTTTTTCAATGCAGTGAGATTTCTTATTTCTATACATTGGGTATCACATTGAGACTCTTTTTTGTCTAACTTATCTGCAAAAAAACGTTTCAAACACAATTTTCTTACAAACTTTTTAAGATCTATATAGACTGAAAAATGGTCTAAATTGGCAGTAGGGCAGAACTTAATCCCTCTAGCCAAAACTCTGCTTTGCATTGTAGTAAGGGAGATCTTAGAGAGGTTATATATTCCCTTAATATCTATAACCTTCCTCTTTTTCCTTCTCTGTATCTGGATCCCCCCTCTTGTTCCTCTCTTTCTATTCTTCTTTTTAATGGGGAGCTTGGAATATTTAATTTTATCCTTTCTTTTCTTTTTCGGTCCCATTCTAAAAAATCTTTGGGTTGTTCTCCTTGACTACAGATTGAATGCTTGTTATCAGTATGTATGTCAGATCTAGGGGGATCCGGTTTTTCCACTCTAGACTGCGTGGTTTTCCAGACATTGGCGTCTGGTCTGTAATTGAGGTCTCCATTTCCCCTAAATTGTGTCTTTCTTGCCTGAGTGATATTCCTCATTCGTTGATTAGTAGCCTGTTCCCCACTGTCTTTACTTGGGGTCTCATTTGTCTGGGTATTATTTCTCTGATGTTGATGGGGATTATAGCCCCTCTGATACTTTCTACTATCATTAAATGATTCTCTCCTCTTATTTTGTTGATATGTACCCATATTTCATCCACTATTGGGATACACAGGATCTGGTCACTTCTCCTAGATGTCCACTGGTTTGATGTCTTTGTCAGGAACTCAGGAGCCAGATTAAATTAGTTCAAACAGGAATGTATTAAATATATAAAATAACAAAATAAATGTAGTATAACAGCTGGCACACGTTTTGACCTTATGTGGTCTTCCTCAGGTGAAATGTGTCTTACCTCCAGCCAGCATACCTATATATGTCCCCCTTGTAAATATGGGAAACAGGTGTAGCAGCTATCTCAATAATTTGATGCCCAAATGTGGCCATAACTGGAAGAAATTCACCACCACCAAGATGGTGGTACTTCCGGTTTTGGCATATTCCTTAACCATGTCCTTATATTTAGTATTTCCAGGTTTTCAAGATGGCGGTATGTCAGCTTCTGGTGATGTACTTCCACTCTATTTTGCCGGGATCGTTTTATCTTCTTCTCTAGTTAAGCCGACAAGCTCTGCCCACCTTTGGCCTACCCCTGGGTTAGAATGACTGCACACACAGCTAGCATCCCACAATACAAAGTTCTTACATGTAGTATATCATCTCTAAGCCAATAACAAAGAGATACAAACCGAGCCTTTTGTATAATGAGTGTCTCAATTTTTTCTGCACATTTTAAACGCAGTCATCCAGATTTAAGACCAATCCCGACCTGTAATGCAAAGCAAGCTCTATCTGTACAAGAGAGATAGCTTACCCAGATGTAGAGTGGTCAAACAAATTAGTCTTGAATGTCACTTGAGATGCTAACATCTCACTAGGGTCAGTAATCAAGGGGGATGTATCTCTACCTTATTTTATAAAAGTACAGATTTCAAGCCATAATTCCCTTTTATAAATATTTTTCTGCCTTGCTAATTTTGAAATATAGTTTAAAACACATGTGAATGCTTCTCATTGAGAAGCATTGGTTTCAAGTCATGTGTTGTGTGTCCCAATGCTCTTCTATGAGGATCATTTGATTGGGCATATACGTAAAGATGACCACACAGAAGGATGATCAGACCTGCAGTGAGGACACTCTCCTGGTGCTGGAATAATGGCAAGTTTAAAAGATTTTACCTCTTCCAGTGCCTAAATGGAGTAGGCTGGCGTAGTTTCTGCTTAATTAATATTCATATGAGTTCACCATTCTTAATTGCCACAATTTGGGATATTACCCATCTTTTTTATATATAATATAGCAAGTGAAAATAGTAAATAACAAGATAGTTCAACATAAAATACAAGTGCTTTTCTTTGTCTTCTGAGGAACGTGTTCTTTGTGCACAGATGTGGACCCTTTTACTATACCTGGAGAATACCTCACTAACAAGGCCCAAAATAGCCTGAAACATATGTTTGGGGTTGCTGTTAAACTGAGACTACTGTTTGTTATTTTGGATTTGAACTAATTAGAGGCATATTTAACCTGTAAAACACATGACATGCTTTTGAAAGTACTATAGTTCCCTGAAAAGCCATTCATTCCTATCTGTTCTCAGTTGTGCCATGTCTACACATTCTTTGCCATTGACAGAGCTCACACCCACAGACCAAGAGGCCTTTTCTCTTTTAGCTTTGCCGTAACTTGAATGACCTTCCAAAACAGAAATGTAGTGCTTATTTTTCTTTAAGTATTTAATACACTTGTACATTCTTATTATATAAAGACAATCCTATGAACTCATTCTCACCTCTGGTTTACTTTGACCAGCTCCACCCTTTCCTCCCTTACTTGTGGTTTGTTACTGTTTTCCCCGTAAATAAGATCATGCTCAGTAGGATCATACTCTTCACAACAACTGCCATTGAAACATTGGAAAACCTTGTAATTGACAAAGGTATTTTGTGCAACAAGTCCAATTATGTATGGATTCTAAAAATGTGGTGCCTTGAGTCTCCTTAGTTTTATGAATTATTGTGAATTAAACTCGGTTTTTAAATGTTATTTAAGAAGCTAAAGGATTTTTTAAAAAAAATCAAAAGAAAAATTGGTCAACATAATTGGCAATACATAGATTTGTCATTATGAGCAAATACATGTAATGCTCAGCTCCCAATCTAGGAGTCTGCTTCTAATTAATGTTGTCCCTACAATTACTGATAAATGGCAAGAATAAAAATAAAGACAAGGAGAAGGTAGAAAGGGAAAAGAGAGAGACAGAGAGAGCATAGGTAAAAGTATCATGATCATCAACAGTTTGACTTGGACATCATCACATCTCTAACTGGGAAGGCTTTGAGCGTAGTGGCCTGTTGAACTGGCATAGATATATGTGTTTTCTGATAGAGAGAGCAAAGGATTTGATCAGAAAGAGTTTAATGCTAAATTTGTGCCACATCTGAATTGTAACAGACACAAACGAATGTGGGCCAATGACTACTTTTCCCCAACCCGAAAAAGGTCACAATACCCAATGGAGTCTTCTTCTAGATGCACCCATGGTCCGATTGTTTGATCCCTGTACCAGTGGCTATATGTGTGTTTATGTAATAATGTCCTTTTAAATGTCTTCTTTAATCGTCAGCATTGTAAACTAAGAATAAGCAAGTCTAGGAAATTTATTGTCACAAACGTACTGTCTAAGGTCCAAATGAAGGTCCTGGAACAGGTGTAAAAGTCAGGGAAGTAGCTGCTTTAAACTATTGTTCGGTGGTTGAAAATAATGTTTACATGATTGACTGTGGATTCTGAGTCAGCAAAATCTTGAGATTGACAAGAAGCATTGTGACCAATGTGTATCTTTTCTCACTTCCAACTTATACCCATTTACATGTAATATGACTCTCTCGACCATATTCGTATTTGCCATATATCAGGGTTCGAGGTCATGTATATCTTTCACTGCATTCTGCAAATACTGCATTCTGCCTTAGCATAAATTATATAATTCCTGAGAGCTTCAATTTACAACCTCTGTGCTAAGGCAATTCATAAATGTGCAAAAATTACCCTGGGCTACCCCCCCCCCCCCCCAATTGTCTATTCCCCGCCACTCCCCATACATCTATCCTCCCCCTCTAATACGTCCCCCCCACACACATGCAGACAAACAGATACACATGCAGACACACACATAGACACACACACATATACAGAGACACACAGGCACACATACATACACACACACACACATACATACACACACACACACATAAATACAAACATACAGACACACACACACACAGACACAGACACACATACAGACATACACACACACATACATACAGACACACACATACACCCACAGAGAAACATGCATACAGACACACATTCATACAGACACATAGACACACATACACAAACACATACATAAAAACACACACATATGCAGACACATATACAAAATGTTTTAGTCACCCTCCTGTTTCCTACCTTTTAGATGCAGGAGGATGACTTCCCTGGGGTCCATTGGTGGCTCAGGCTAATGGGAGTCAGAGTTCCCACTCTAACTTCCTCCTCTCCTTCCTCCTGCGCAGCTCCCAGTGTAAGCTGGGAGGAGTGACCAGAGCTGTCACTTCCTCCCAGCTCTGATGTCCTCACAGGGAGCCTCGTCACGCTGTTAAAGCGCTGCAGTGCTGACTGGGACCCCTGGAAATTCATTGCCATCGGGTGGCACTAACAGCATGGGTGACCCGATGGGCCACTTCAATGCGGCCCCGGCAGTTATACCTTGCAGACCGGGGCTGCGTTACTTAAATGGCAGGCACTCCAGGGGGAACGGTTTGGCGTTGCGACTGCTGCGACCGTGGTATTTCCGCCATTGAATGGACCTACAATTCACACACCAACTACCTCATTGGACTCGCACTTGCCTCATATTGCTTTGAAACGACTAACACTATTTGTCAGGGCTTATTATAACTGATATATTCTGCTAATTTTAAATCTATTTTCAATCTTTTTATTGCCATGAATCAATCTGTAAATTTCAGTGTAATAAGTACACACGTTATTTTGTAGAGAACATGTTGAAAATTATAAGTTGCATGACATTTATGTGAAAAGCTAGAAAGAAAAGCAAATTATATAATTTAACAAATAAAACGATAAAGTAAAATATACAAACAAAGCTAAACTAAGTATGCTCTCCTAAACAAAGCTAAACTAAGTGTGGCTTATGTCAAGGATAACTAGTTTGAGATATCTTGTGTAGGGGGTAGTGATGTACCGAACGGTTCGCTGGCGAATAGTTCCCGGCGAACATAGCGTGTTCGCGTTCGCCACGGCGGGCGAACACATGCGTGGTTCGATCCACCCCTATACGTCATCATTGAGTAAACTTTGACCCTGTACCTCACAGTCAGCAGACACATTCCAGCCAATCAGCAGCACACCCTCCCTAGCAGACCCTCCCACCTCCTGGACAGCATCCATTTTAGATTCATTTGGAAGCTGCATACATTTTTTTTTTTTTTTTTTTTATTATTTTTTTTTATTATTTATTTATTTATTTATTTATTTTAATTCTTTATTTTTGTAGTGCATGGAGGTATAACAACTGAGCATGTGGTACCCCAACGGCATTCCTCATGCTTTTCAAGTAACAATTGTAACAATAGGGTATATGTTAATACCCTAGTCTGCGCGGAGCCCTCCATGGGTGAAGATGGATTAATTTTTTGGGGGCGCTCGGGTTTTTTATTTTATTTTTAAGTTCGACGGGTATGATGGCTTTTTATTTGGCCTTTTTTGGGGCTGATAAATGAAGATTTTAGAAAAAAGAAGACGTTGAATAGTAAGTTGAATTTGACTTTACAGGGTAGTAATTTTATTCCCCCCTCACTATTTTTTAGGGTGAGGGGGGTAGGTAGGGGCTTTTTTATTTGGGTGTGTGACTAGGGGCTTGGGGACCCCTAGTCACCTTTGATGGGGGAGGGGGGATTTTCATTTAGGGCCCCCACCTGCCGCTCAGGGGTGGGGGCCGGGGGGGACAGTAGGTCCCCCCCTTATTGTTTTTTAGGGCCCCCACCCACCGTGCAGGGGTGGGGGCCGGGGGGGAGGACAGTAGGTTCCCCCCCCCTTATTGTAACTTAGTGCCCCTACCCGCCACGCAGGGGTGGGGGCCGGGAGGGAGGACAGTAGGTCCCCCCCATTATTCTTTTATAGGGCCCCCACCCGCAGCTCAGGGGTGGGGGCCGGGGGGAGGACAGTAGGTCCCCCCTCTTATTGTAACTTAGGACCCCCACCCGCCACTCAGGGGTGGGGGCAGGGGGGAGGACAGAAGGTCACCCCCCCATTATTCTTTTATAGGGCCCCTACCCGCAGCTCAGGAGCCATGTTACTCTGTATATAGAGGGAGCCATGTTTACACTGTATATAGAGGGAGCCATGTTACTCTGTATATAGAGGGGAGCCATGTTACTCTGTATATAGAGAGGAGCCATGTGTACACTGTATATAGAGGGAACCATGTTACTTTGTATATAGAGAGGAGCCATGTTTACACTGTATATAGAGGGGAGCCATGTTACTCTGTATATAGAGGGAGCCATGTTATTCTGTATATAGAGGGAGCCATGTTATTCTGTATATAGAGGGAGCCATGTTTACATGGTATATAGAGGGAAGCCATGTTACTCTGTATATAGAGAGGAGCCATGTTTACACTGTATATAGAGGGATCCATGTTACTCTGTATATAGAGGGAGCCATGCTTACTCTGTATATAGAGGGAGCCATGTTACTATCTGAGGTGGTTAACTATGATTGGCCCTGGCATGTTTGTTAGTCTGGCCTGCATGGTTGTCTCTCATGAATAAAAGTAGCATGTTTCAACTATATTAGTAGTTAGACTAGTTTGCACTAAAACATGTGCAAATGGGGAGTTTGCGGTTGTGCAAATGGACTGTTTGCGGTTGTTTGCGGTGCGTTAAACGGGGAGTTTGGTCTGTCACTGTGAAGCGGGCGTAACCCTTACACTACCTGATCGATACAACATCATACCTGATGTTTTAAAGCACGTTATTCCAAACAATTTAGGAATGTTAGGTGATTTATGCCCTTTATGGATTAAAACCATATTCTGCATCAACTATGTAATTTTCCATGGGAGTTTTGCCATTGATCCCCCTCCGGCATGCCACAGTCCAGGTGTTAGTCCCCTTGATAAAAAATAAAAAGAAAAGAAATTTCCCTTAGTCTTTGATCAACAAACCGTTAAATCAATGGCTAGGGAAATGGGTCAGAGTAGGTGGTACCAGCTCCACCAAGTATGGGCATGAACCCTTTATTGTAAATATAATGAAAAAACACACAGTGCTAGGGTTGTTCCCCTTTGGAAGGGGGGAAGAAACTCCCAAGCAAGCTGATAAGATTATAAATAGACACTAATCTTAAACCGAAAAAAATCTTAAAGCTTATTAGAGTCAAACAAATAGGAAAATAAGGGGAGAAAAGATATACAGGACAATGCTAAGTAGTATGGATACAGTGCACAAAATGTATCTCTATATCAAAATGTATCTCTATATCAAATTCTATACTGTGTTCTCTATTGTCTTATCTATTGACTTCATAGAGAGACCTAAAGGAATATTGCTATTTAGGGGATTATCACCTACAAGCTTCGTTGGTATTAGCATTTAGAACGAAGTGTTCATTTATGCACCAAGGACAGATATTACAAGCATTTACAGGAATTAGAAGTAATTCAATTGATATACAGGCGCTATTGTATCTCTTTTGTACAGCAGTTAAATAAAGTTTCAGTGTATCACTGTTGATATAGAGATACATTTTGTGCACTGTATCCATACTACTTAGCATTGTCCTGTATATCTTTTCTCCGCTTATTTTCCTATTTGTTTGACTCTAATAAGCTCTAAGATTTTTTTCGGCTTAAGATTAGATGGCGCCAACGGCGGAGACCTCTCCCGCGTGCGCATAAACATACAAGACTGCGCCGCACAGCGATTCCTGACCGAGGAGACCTACAGGCTCCCCCCAGACCCTGCATGACACAGAGAACCGCAACGCAACCAAAAGCAGGCAAGCTCCCCTCACAGCACCGAGCCCAGACAATGACATGGAGAGCCCCAAAGTCACAATCAGGGACACCATCTACCTGCAACGTCAACGCAGGCCCCCACAGTGACTGGCGGAAGAGACAGCCACTGGGACCAGCAAAGCAGCGTACTATGTATGCTTATTTCACCTGTTGTATACTCGAGACACATAGACATGTATTATATCTAAGCTCACATATAACCGCACATATCGACCACTTACCAGTGTAATTAAACATATGAATATGCATGATTAACCTGTGCCCAAGCTACTTTAGTCATAATGTGTGTGGCTGCCTCAAATGTATATTAATCTTACTATAAAAATATGCTGACTCAGCGAAATGAAACACGGCAATTGCTTTAAATGTTCAAACTTTCATGTAACATGTTTCATTGTGGATTATGCAAGTTCCTGCTTCTGTTATTGTGACAAGGCAGGACGATCTGTTAAATTGTGCACAATAAAAAAAAAGAATTAAAAAAAAAAAAATTGTGTTGTTGACCAAATATTTCTGGACCTAGCTGTATTATTGTGATTTAGTTTCCTCAAAGTTAAACACTTTGTCCCTTTTATTTGCTGTGTTTCTGTTATTTTGTCCACTTCTGAACACATCACAATGATATTATTTCAGATAGTAAGCTTTAGTGTAGTTAACTAAGAAGAATTGTCTAGTTTTTTAAAACAGGTGCGTTAAACTCTAGTTTTCTAAGACTGTGATTTTGCTGATTTTCAGCAAAATTACTAGTTGTGCAACCCGTGTTGCACAAACTATTATTGTTTGCCTGCTAATGAATTAGATATATCCTTAATCTTTGCTTAGATCTTAGACCTTGCACCCCCATGTTTGTCATCCTAGTTTAAAGAAATAGCCCCATGGCTGATTGTAAAGATCTAATCAGTTGTGCATGGGATCTACACAAAACCTCATCAAAGTAAGCAGCAGCTGAAAAAATACTACTAGAAAGCTACGCTTGTTAAATTTAGATGTTAAAGTTGTGGAATGTGGACCAACTGGTTATTTTTATTGTCTTAACGTTCTGCTTTCCTTTTCTTTCAAATAAAAGTTTATAACATAAAATATCTTTTCATTATTACATGTTCATGCTAATCTTTATCCTTCCACACCCTTAACCCTTTCTTATGCCATTTCCCATGAACATATTGTTTTATATATATATATGTAGAAAGGCCATTAGGCCTGAATTTGTGAGAGAATTAAGTCCCCTACTTAAACTCCCAGCCCCTACTCACCGCTGCCGTTCAGCTGATTGTCCCCATTGCAACCAGCACTTCCGGTCCGAGCTTCCCGCCAGATCAGCTTCAGTCTCCTGCAGCAAGAGGTCCAGAGCTTTCCTCCGTCTGTTCCGAGGCCCCGCTGCGCGTTTTTTTCCTCCCGTTCGCGGTACCCGGCTTCCGGTCACGAGACCGGCACGCTCACGTAAGCTAAGTGAGGGAAATAGCGTTCAGCTATTTCCCTCCGTTCGGGCCTAAAAACGTAGGGGTAGGCTCCCTCTATCTTCTTTACGCGTATCCATGCTCGTTTAAACGTATTCAGCTTTCGTGCCAAAACGGACGAACGCCCGTCACACTTACGCATCGTTCACCTATTCGTACGGAAAACAACCGAACTATGTATAAGTATAACGCTCATATTATGTTACTGTTCGGGCTTATGCACGAACCTCGTACTTACCTACTTACCCCTCGCTATTTTCTCCTTCAGTACCGATCTATTCGTACGGTTTAAACAAACGCACGGTACAAATCCCTATTACGGTTAATTCTGTTAAACCATGCTAAATTAATTCATGAATTTCATTTACACGAATTCTAAATGTAAACGCATATTCCCTGTTCGGTCAGTTAACTGCTGATACCTACATGTCAGTATTGGTTATACAATCCGGTCTAACTACCAGTCTCTTTCTTAAACTGTGTTGGCCGGTTTGATATAAGCAATCTTGGCCAACCTACAGACCCTTAATAACAGGCTATCTAAGGTGGAGAGCGCCATCGCCTCCCCAGGTTATAGCCTCACAGTCTCTACCCCGGCTGTCCTCGCTGTACCAGCATGCCCCCCCATACTCCCCTCGCCTACACCAGTCACAGCTATAGCTCCTTTTGAGTCACCAGCTCACACCGTCCCAGACTCTATCAGGAAAGAAATCCTAGACGGGAAGGACGTGTGTCTGGTGTCTCTGCTTATAGCTTCACAGGACATACTGGAGAACAAGGCTTACAATTAGGGGGATATTTCAGTAGTGCTCAAGAAAAGAGATCCTAGGCTTAATAAAAAACGTTCAATTCCCCAGTTCGTGATAGCTTTCGGGATAAACCGTGACGTCATCTGCACGGTGTACGCCCACAGAAGAGAGGAGTTAGACCTCTACCTTCACAAGGTGGTGGATCTAAGCATCAAGTACGGGGGCTCTTCTTTCTACGACTAAGTCAGTATCAGCGAAGGCGGCGACCCTTCTGAAACAGTTCAACGTAAGAATTTACTGGTGTCAGATGGATACAGAATTATTCTGTTAGAATGGAGAGTACAATCGCTTATATGTGTAGGATAAGATCTAGGTTATACCAAATAAATATGCGTGAGCTGCTGTATCACCGTGCTTATCTTTATATCAGAAATAATGGAAAAGAAAGAAATATCCGGTGTAGCGCTCTAATGGCAGTGGATATATAGGAGTAGTGAAGGAAAAACCTTGCTATACCTTAATGGGTCATATATTTATGAGTAGTCCCAATGTTTTCAGGTTTACCTTAAATACAAAACACAAATGTACAAAACATAGTGTAACCTGTATACAAAGAATAAATAGAAATAAAGTGCATAAATAACTAACTCACACTTTACTGAGCTAATACACTAGCTCAGGTATATGCGCCTTAGGGTCCGTAGAGGCGACCCTCACCCTCCTTTTGGTCCAAATTTTCTCCAGGTGCAGTATCCTAGATGATAGGTACAGGAGGGAACATATAGCGTAGTACAGTCTGTGTATATAGGATGTATATTATGGAATAATACCAATATACTCACAAACCCAGAGCCAGTATCTCGGCTCGCTTCATAGGACGTATGTGGTTAAGGACCACATTCCTTCTTTATAATAGCAGGTAAGAATAAAAGCCGTAAGTGTAAAAAAATGTATATATGTAATTTATTGTATGTAAAAAGTATAATATAACATCAATATAAAAATAGTATATAAATAAAATAACACTTGTGGCTATAGTCCAAAAGACAATTCTGTCTGCTCACTGTTCATCCAGGACGCGTTTCACCAAATTGGCTTCCTCAGCTGGAAAAAATGTTCATGAGGCATTAAGGACTCCTTCCTGCTTATATATCCTGTTAATTGTGGCTTTAGGCTTGTATTTTTCGCGGGCAATCTTCATGGTGATGGAGATGCCCTGTGTTTCAAGCCTCCTTTTCATCCGGCTACTTCCGGGTATGATCACTTCCGGTTTCGGCTTCTTTTGCATCATGCGTTCCGCAGTGCGTTCCACCATGCATTTCACCTTATGGCCGTGTTTATAATGTCCTGTGCCATATTTGAATCAGTGTTCCTCAAAAAATTCACAACACAATATCAGAAAAGCACAATTCTTCCACTAACATTAATACAGAAATTTCTGCAACACCAGTACTTAAGAAGGAATATGTATATGCATATTTAAGCATATATTAGGAAAAGCATTTCACAAATAGCTTAGTATTTAGAGACAGACAAGTTCTTAAGAACCTAGTTAATTCACCTAGGGAAAGAATACCAAGATATATGTATATATATATATCATGTGTCAGCAAATCAGTACATATCAGGCAATAGGAGGAAACAGTTATACACCAGAACTCTTGTACAAATAAAAAACTCCACTAGTAATAAATAGACCCCAAAAATGAAATGGATAAAAACTAGAAAAAATGATAAAAATGTATACATATAAAAACGTGTGGAATAGAAAGACTTGAAAATGACAGTTTAATATATACTAAAACATTTTTTATTTCTTTTAAAGGAGGAGTGACCAAAACTAATCAGTTAAAAAATGACACATTTCGAAATCTGAATTTAAACCATTAGGGATAAGGCTATTAAATTTAAAAATTCCATTTCTACTTTACTCAGTTTTAAATTAAAATTACCTCCTCTCCAATCTTTAGATATCTTATTTATTCCCAGAAATATTGTACCTTTTGTCTCACAATTATGGTGGATTTTCTAGCCGCTCAGGCGGCTGCAGCATTTAAAGGGGCGGGCGGGCCCCCTGATGGCGGGCCCTCCTCCCGGCCGGGCCCTCGGACCATGTCCAAAGTGCCCGACCGGTCAGTCCGCCCCTGATTGGACCCCCACGCCAAGGCTGACTTAGCTATGTGGGGGAGGTTTTTGGCAGATTGGAACGGTATCTCCATGTTTATCCCCCCTCTCTCCACTTCTTCACCCATCATTCACACAGACGCTGCAGCCAACACTGGTTTCGCAGCCATCTTTGGCAACCACTGGTTTAGGGGTCACTGGCCTGCTGAGACGGATGCCTTGCCAGGATTCAGGGAGACCTCAGCCCTATTTGAAATATATCCCATTGTGGCAGCCGCACACACCTGGGGTCATCTCTGGTCCGGCAAGTCAGTAAAATGCTACTCTGACAACTCGGCAGCTTGCGAAATCATTAACAAGGGGCGCTCATCATCCCTGACCATCATGCGGCTGATTCGCAAGCTGATCTGGCTAGCAGCAACTGGTCAGTTTCACTTAGTTTGTTGTCACATCCCGGGTATCCACAAAACTGCAGCTGACGCTCTTTCTCGCTCTCAATTCCAGGTATTCTCTCAGGCACTCCCTACGGCTCACCACCAGCCATCCAGGACACCATATTTAACAAATTCACTGCAGAATTCTGTTTACAAGGCGACCTTTCTATACAAACCATAGTGGCTTTTGCCTCTTTTTGCCACTTACATCTTAAACTTTCCCACACCCCCTTCTTGTTATCATATCCCATTAAAAAGGTATTGAAAGGTATGTTAAAGGGTTCAGCTCCTCTCACTATAACAAGACTACCTATAGATGGGCCTATCTTCAGATCACTTAGCAATCTCCTTGACGAATCCCCGTTTGATCCCGACACTAGCCTGGTGATCAAAGTGGCTATCTATCTTGCTTTCTACGGTTTTCTCAGACCTAGAGAGTTCACGGTTGTTCGTCAAGGGGATATCATGCACAGCCTAAAAAACATTGCACCTTACAAAGGTGGAGGATCACTATCTACTTTCGATCCCATCAACTAAAACCAACCATTCACTACACCCCACTGTAATTCCTCTCTTCCCTACTGATAATGCCTGGTGTCCGGTGAAGGCGCTAGACCACCTACGGTCAACCCTTCATGCACACTTACCTGACTCTCCGCTCTTATCAATACAAGGGCACCCGCTTACCACTGCTAAATTCACGTCTCACGTAAAAACACTATTATCTAAACTGGGTTTCAATCCGACTTCATTCTCCGGGCACTCCTTTCGCATGGGAGCCGCCTCTTCAGCCTCCAGCACTAATACACCGGTTCACTTCATCAAGCGACTGGGGCGATGGAAATCCTCCATATACCATACTTATATTCCACGACCAGAAAAAGAACTTCGTCAAGCTTTCAGGAACTTGGTTCTGTAATAAGGCAATAAAGTGTGTATTTTCATGAACTTCTCTTTTGCCCTCTTTTATTTACAGGCCCACTCGTACGTTGGTTTCGGCACACCACAACCAACTTTGCCCTTACAGATACTATCCATTACGTATTAAATTCCGAGCACAAGTAGAAAGGCCATTAGGCCTGAATTTGTGGGAGGAGTAAGTCCCCTACTTAAGCTCCCAGCCCCTACTCACCTCTGGAGTTCCAGTTGATTGTCCCCACCCACCTACACCCTGTTATAATTACATTCTCCTTGGTGGGCCCTCTTTTATTTACAGGCCCACTCGTACGTTGGTTTCGGCACACCACAACCAACTTTGCCCTTACAGATACTATCCATTATGTATTAAATTCCGAGCACAAATATATATATATATATACACACACACATACATCCATATGAATTTATCTACATATACGCATCTCTCCTTCTATAGGTGTACATGTATTTATGCACACAGCAGACACGCACATATATATATATTTTTCTATATATATATAAAAGTATATATATATATATATATATATATATATATATATATATAAAATCTATTGATCTATATATCTGTCTATCTATCTATCTATCTATCCATATATCTATATACTTATACTTCTTGCTATCTATTTAAATAAGATCTGTATTTTTATTTTACTCTGATTTTAACTCTGATGACTAAAAAAAGTAAGTTCCGGATAGCTGATACAATATATAATGAGGAATTAGATTCCATTACACGAGGACTTAACCTTCACCAAGTGCATTCAGAGCTTGCCAGGAGTCATCAATATTTAACAGCTGTTGTTATTATGAAATTCTTTGCTGGGTAATGTGGCTTCATTGCTTGCACGCAATGGTTTGAACCAGTGCCAGGGCTCTGTCAGGCAGAAGAAGAGATTGACAGAGGGCTGGGTTTGCGTGACAGCAAGGGTTTGGTCAGCCAGCGGTCTGTTCTCCCTCTGGTGTTTCTCTCTAAATGGGATTCCACTGTTTGGAAAAAAGGGCACTGTGTAAAAAAAAAAGGGAAAAAAGAAAAGAAAGAAAAGAGAAAATATGAGGGCTGGAGTTTTGCAGTGCTCACATGGCTCTCTGCCAGCTCCCGCCCACATGTTGAGAAGATAGCTGTGTTCTGATCACGCAAAGATGTCAGGGAGGAGGGGGGAAGAGAGGGAGAAAAGGAGGAGGGAGAGAGAGTTAGGGAGGGAGGGAAGGAAGATGTACTGTAAATTGCCTGATGGATAAATGCAACAGAGTGTTTATTTGAATGAGCTGGCAGCCTTCAGTGATCTCCTGTTATATATGAGAAACTCGTTAACTATAAAGTCTCAGGAAGGCAATGTGCTCCTATGTGCCTTGCTGCCAAATCAGCCTACAGCTCATTATTAACCCCTAAAGTGTCATAGTGTGCATTGTCCTGTACAGACCACTGTAATTATTCACGAACATATGAAAAGGATGTGACCGTACAGATCTGTCAATATGTGTCACATCAGCTCATACATTTTGCATTCCCCTTATGTTACAGTTCCATATATACATACATAGTTCAACCTATTCTGTGTGGCAAAAGTAAGCAATTCCCTCTAAGGTGTTCTCTACATTATGCTAAAATGCGTATCCTTTTCCTGTTTTATTATTGCTTTTATGTTTTAACTTTTTTATCATTGCCACCTACAGTTGGTTAACCCCTTAAGGACTGAGGCAGTTGTACAAGTTGTGATCAAAACCTTGAATTTGCGCCATATATCTGTTCAGGCGTAACTCACCTCTTTTATATTAAGTGCACCCACACTTATTATATATCATTTTGTTCAGGAGAAACAGGGCGCTCATGTCACATCAAATATTTGTATAATAAACATAATTTAAGATGAATAACATATAAGAACAATTGAGAAATTAAGAAGTGTTTTGTTTTGTTTAGTTTTGCATGGGATTTTAACTGGGAATATCACAGTACTGTTAGCTGTTACGGCAATAAAGTACACATATATGTATTCAGCGATGTCTCACGATTAAAACAGTGCCCCCAATGTACAGGTTTTACGGTGTTTTGAAAAGTTACAGGGTCACTTATTGCACATTACATTTTTCAGTTTATACACATTGAAATTGGCCAGACTGGTTATGTTGCCTTTGAGACCATATGGTAGCCCAGGGATGAAAGTTACCCCCATGATGGCATACCATTTGCAAAAGTAGACAACCTAAGGTATTACAAATGGGGTATGTCCATTATTTTTTATTAGCCACTTAGTCACAAACACTGGCCAAAGTTAGCGTTCATATTTGTTGTGTGTGAAAAATGCGAAAAACTAAATTGAACAGTAACTTTTGAAAACACCATAAAACCTGTACATGGGGAGTACTGTTATACTCGGGACACTTCGCTGAACACAAATATTAGTGTTTTAAAATAGTAAAACGTATTACAACAATTGTATTGTCAGTGAAAGTACAGTTTGTGTGTTAAAAACCATAGTTGTGATATGTTTTACTGTTTCAAACACTAATATTTGTGTTCAGCGAAGTCTCCCGAGTAAAGCAGTACCCCTCATGTACAAGTTTTATGGTGTCCTGGAAAGTTACAGGGTTAAATATAGGGCTTGCAAGCCGAATTCTCTGGACTTTCTGCGTGGGTTGTCGGGCAGGCCCCTCAGATTGTAATTAATAAAATGACTTAATTATGTAAAAATATTATATAAATATATTTGTAGAATTTAAGTATATATGTATATATATATATGTATATATGTGTATATGTATTAAGGCCGTTTGGCCTGTATTTGTGGGAGGGGCTTAAATGAATTCACTCCCCTATATAAGGGACCTACCCATTATGCCAGGCATCAGTCGCACGGGTCAGGTCCTCACTTTACGGCTGCATTTTGTCTAGGTCTGTTCTAAAACCATTGCATGTTCATGTATATCATTCGTTTAAACCCCCTACCGGTCTTTGGGTGTACTACAGGCTTCTCAGACATTATTGCATTTCATGTAAAAAACAACGAGCCACTGCATTTTTCACCTACACACTGACCACTATCGGTCATTCGGTGTACTTCAGGCGTCTTAGACGTTTTTTGCATTTTCATATACAAACCAATAAACCACTGCATTTTCACCTACACACTGACCCCTACCGGTTTGTGGTGTACTACAGGCTTCTTAGACATTATCGCATTTCATGTACAAATAAACGAACCACTGCATTTGCGCCTACACACTGACCCCTACTGGTCATTTGGTGTACTACAGGCTTCTCAGACATTATTGCATTTCATGTACAAATCAACGAACAACTGCATTTTCGCCTACACACTGGCCCCTACTGGTCTTTTGGTGTACTACAGGCTTCTTAGATATTATCGCATTTCATGTACAAATCAACGAACCACTGCATTTTTCACCTACACACTGACCCCTATTAGTCATTCGGTGTACTACAGGCTTCTTAGATGTTTCTGCTTTTCATGTACAAAACAATAAACCACTGCATTTTCACCTACACACTGATCCATACCCGTCATTCAGTGTACTACAGGCTTCTCAGACATTATTGCATTTTATGTACAAACCAACGAACCACTGCATTTGCGCCTACTCACTGACCCCTACCGGTCATTCAGTGTACTACAGGCTTCTCAGACATTATTGCATTTCATGTACAAACCAACGAACCACGGCATTTTCGCCTACATGCTGACCCCTACCGGTCAATCGGTATACTACAGGTTTCTCAGACTTTATTTCACTTCATAAGCAAACAAACTAACTACAGCATTTTCGCTTTTATACTGACTCCTATCTGTCAAACGGTAGGATTAACCCCTTAACGACACATGGCATGTGTGACATGTCATGATCCCCTTTTATTCCAGAAGTTTGGTCCTTAAGGGGTTAAAGGGTATTTTAACATACAATCAGCATATCTGACCCCTACTGGTCAACAGCAAAACTGTCTTCACATGTCATATACAATTTACCAGCCAATATAAATTACACATAAGATTGTTTTAAACATAACCATAAACCATAAATTAAACTCCAGCACGGGCTCAACTTCAGGTTTAATTCACAATAATTTACATTAAACATCAAGACCAACAGTGGTTCTATCAACACTGCCACCTACATGTATGCCACCTATAGGTCAACAGACAAACAACATTTCACATACCAATCAGTATCCAACTACATTGCCACCTATAGGGCACTCGGCAGATCTCCAGTGCACTTGCATTTTGCAACACCATGTTCACTGACCCCTACCATTCAATAGGACATACAACAATTCACATAGCAAGTACTATATCAACATCTGGTATAAATACATATATTATTACACAGTAGAGACAGATCTGTATATACGTAACTGGTAATATAGTTCACATACATTTTTCACAGCATGCTGCTCACACAACAGACTTTCCCCTAGCAAGGGGACATACAACATACAAGGTGGGGACAGACCACTTTTTCACTTGTACATACAGCACTTAATGGGTTAAGATTGATACATATTTAACCAGTATGGCTACGATGTTTAATATTTACACATCACGGCACTTTACTTTTCACATATACTGTACGTATTAAGATAAGCTTGGTCCATGCCATATGTCCTTATGCCATACGGTTTTATCCATTCAGGTTACAGTTACTACTAAAAAACCTATACGGATTGTCAGGTTCAATACCATACTACCAGGTACATACACCTGCTCACGTAGTTATCCATCTCTTACCTTCCCTGGAATAGTAATAGTGTACTGGCAATTAGGGTTCTAGGGCCCAATTGGTATTACCCCTTTTTTTCTCTGCATTATGCTTCGGTTAGTGGTCATGCGAGGCCAACACCTCGCCTCACACTCGGAGGCATACACCCCTCGGGCCACTCGTGAGCTAGCCGCCTCGCATTGTATCATAGAGAGGGCCTCACCTGTCACTCCCCTTCCTATTTTCTGGTTACTGTCACCGAGAGGCCAACATCCTGCCACAACGTTCAGTGGCCACACAAAATCCCCTCGCGCCAAGCATAGATAGAGCCTCTCAAGCCACTTGGCAACTAGCAGGGCCTCACCAGTCACCAATAAACACCAAGCCTAATCGCTTCGCCTTACGGCTTAGCTAGCAAGCCAGTACAAGACCCCTGGGTACAAAAAATAATTGCAATCTTTATTGTTATTTAAGTATTTCTCAAAAAGATGGTGAAGAATCATCTCTTCCTAGCACTCCGGCTAGAATTGATACACTTCAAGCAGAGGAGATGTTGCTAGTCCAGCAGCAATCAGATCCTGGACGATCCCACACATTACCACCGATCTAAGGAGGTGACAAATCCCCTACCCTGCTACACCAAGGAAAGCAGAGTTATTCAAACTCCTCCATACATCAACGGACAACAAAGAGGCAGGGGAAGGCACAGCTACACCAACTCAGGTGACACACAGGCCATGCTAGCCTCACTCATAAACTCATGAGCCAAAAAATTTATGACAGACTGGCAATCTCGAGTCGGTCACCACAGCCCTCACAAGGCTGAGCCTCATGCTACTGTACAACCAGCACCAACCGAAACTCGGTTACCTGGTACAATCAATTCTTATGATACACAAGACGTTAACCCTGCAAGTATGATCCCAGCACATTGGGGAAGCAAAGTATATATATGTATGATGATGTATCTGTGATGTCAGATCCAGGGATTCCAGGTAAATCGGGAACTGACCATCCCTTGGTTAGGTTGGCATTTGGAATATGTAGAGATGTTTATTTGTGCAGGTACCCATACAGAAGGGATTTTGTCCCAAACAAATGGACGAGCACTCTCAGGCTCCAGGTACCAGCACCTCTGAACTACCAGAGACAATTGATATGAGTAGTTGCATTGCATATAGACTGTTACATATATGTTCAAATGGTTCAGGGCACATGACAAACCATGTGTCCCAATACAACTTACAAATAACGTACTCACCATCTGTACACACCAATGCATTTTCAACACTACTGACTCATTACCCTTCCAGACTTGTAGTAGATTTACTAAAGCTCTGGAGCTTCAAAGGGCTCCCATACAGGTATCATAAACACACCTCCAAGGAATATAGCATGCCCTCACTTACAGTCAGCACAACAAAACCATTGTCTGTAAGCACACTCATAGCCAAGATTTGCAGAGGGGTCTTCCAATCTCCACCATTTACAGCATGACACCAAACACAAACACATTGGTATTGTCACAAGGAATCTTCCCTTAAACAAAGACTAACCATAGACTTATTGGCACCACACACCTCCGCTACCCCAAGTCTCAACTCCCTCATACCCTCCGCGGAGTTTTCTTACTATACAACACCATTGATCTACCTTTCCAGCTATCACTCAAGCATGGGTTGAAGCTTGGTTAAGTAAGACCAATATCATCAACGCAGTAAACGGCTACCATCTACCCTACACACTGACACTTACATGGCATAAATTGGGCAATCCTTTCCCCGCTCAACTTTCGGGCTACAGATAAGCCTACTATCGATATTCGCAGATACTCTGTGCTGGTTATGATAACATATCCAGAGGCCTTACAGTCATACACTATCTAAAAGACTTCTTGTTGATCAAAGATAACATATTTTTCACTAAAAGCCTCACGGCAGCTTAGTCTGGTTGATCAATTGGGCGTCCCAGTACCCCATAAGAAACAGAAGGCCCAGACACTATCATCGCATTACTGGGCATACGACTTGAGTTGGCATCCATACACGCAAGTTACCACAAGACAAATAGGGAACATTCTCAACTACATCAATCACTACCTCCTGCTTAGTACTTACAACTGCAAGGAACTACAATCCCTACCAGGTTCCTTAATTTTGCCATGCCAATCATACCACAAGACCACGCTTTCACATCCAGAGTGTGGAATCCCCATTTTTCCACACTTCCAACATGACGATCAGAGGATGTCCCTAGACTCCCCAGCAACAGCAGACCTGCACATGGGGGGGGGGGGATTTCTTAACCACTTGGCATGGTAAAAGCATGGATTGTCTGACACTTCTCCAGGATTGTCTGACACTTCTCCAACCAAATGGTCAGACGCGGCGTCTACCACGGGTTTGGCAGCGATCTACCGGGAACGATTGCTTTGGAGCTGTAGGCCATGGCATCCAGGTTTGGAAATTTCCACCACCTCAGCCCCTTTGGGGGATCTACCCCATTGTAGCAGCTGCTGTGGAATGGGGTAAATCATGGTCAGGGTCATCAATCCGTTGTTACTCAGACAACTAAGCACATGTCATATCATCAACAAACGCCACTACTCATCCATATGGTCATGATATTTCTGGGGAACTCACTTGGTTGGCCACTTATCACATTTCACTTTCATGTACCAGGGGGGGGTATACATCCCTGCCAACAATTGTCTCATTTATATTCCAGGCATGTTCAACATACACTTCCTACAGCCGCCCATACAGTCAGGGCCACTCTTTCGTTCCAGAGACAAAATCATGGATTAGACATACTCATGCAGCATAGCATGCACTATCCCACCTAGCACTGTCGTCCCATACTTGTAGAATGCATAACACAGCTTTTCACCTGGCTTAAAGAATCTCATTGGAACACGACATAGCTCAACCTGTGTCATAACATTTCTCCTAGGTTTTGCTTCTTTTTGCCACCTTAAACTTAAACTATCTCACACACCATTAATTATATATTTTACAGGCAACACAGGATAACCTATGGCCAAAACTACCATAACTTCATGCTATCATACCAGACAAGAATATACTCAGAGGTTTTCAGGAATCCATTCCCCCACGTTCCTCTTCAGAGATTACCAATAACCATCCAACTTTTCATCCTTATCGGACCTATTAGATCTACAACCAGGGGCGGACTGAGAACCCTCAGGGCCCCCGGGCAAAATAAATCAAGGGCCCCCTTACATGCCCCACCCACGTTGCCGCAAGCCCCACCCTTGCCCCGCCTCCAGCCACACAATCTTTAGACACAAGGAACAAAAGTGCAATATGTTCTAAACAAGTGTAATTTAATTAACGAATGCAAAAACCAAACTGTGCAAAATAAATAACAAATGCACAAACAAAGACAATTGCATAGTTCTACAACATCTGGGTATCTACCTTTTGGGCACCCCTGCTATAAACTATACAAAATCCAGTACACTCACCCAGAAGCTTAAAAGTTTTTAAAAATATAATTGTTTTTTAAAAAAACACAGGAATGAAGCAAAAATAGAGGTACTCTAGCTACAGTATACGATCATCTGCCTCAGCTTGTCACAAAGTCAATGTGTCCCATAATGTAAGCTCATTTAAGAGACTGCAGATTCCAGGTTTCATATATATGTGCTCCGTGAATGTGTTAGGTGATTTTATATTTTTTTTATTTTATATTTTTCTAACAAAAGTTACTGTAATGCATGGCTTTATAAATTTGTTTGGAATCTAGGAGTCAACTAAAAAGTTAGGAGCTAGTCTTTTTTAAACGAAGAAAGCTTCATTTTGAACATGAAAAACACAATTCTTAAGGGGACGCTATAGTCATCAGAACCACTGCAACTTTATGTAGTTGTTCTGGTATCTGTAGCATGTCCTTGCAGGATTTTTAATGTAAAGACTACCTTTTCAGAGAAAAGACCGTGTTTACATTGCTGTCTTGGGACGCCTCTTGTGGCAGTCGCTCACGCTTAGTTTCAGCCTCTGCATGGAGGCGCTGAATGTTCCCAATAGAGATGCATTGATGCTGATTGGCGCAGAACAGCCTTTTCTGCACATGCGCAATATCCTCCTAAAGCCTATGGGAAAGCATTGACTTAAAGATTGATGATATCCGCCATGGAGGAAGGACCAGCCATAGGGTCGGGACCAGCTGCGGCAAAACAGGCAAAGCGTAAAAAAAAAGGTGAGTAAAAACACATGGCGACCTGGGATTTGTCGAGCCCTGCTCTAATAGAAAAATACATTAAGTGTATAAATGCACTGAAGCACAGAGAAGCTCCCCTAAGGAGATTCTTATCCCTGAAATTCCTTGATCCCACAACAATGGACAAACAGCAGGAAGTGAAGTAGACTGATCTACAGGGACCTGGAGAGGGGTATATCTAACAGAGACCCTCTCAGTGTCCTTTAGAGAGTGTGTTAGAAAGAATCTCCTCCAGGCCCCATTAGAGACTACAATGGAGTCTAATAGGCTTGGAAGAGGGTCTTTCTAGCAGATGCTATCTCAGTGTCCTTCAGAGAGTGTGTTCGAAAGAATCCTCTCCAGGCCCCATTAGAGACTACAATGGAGTCTAATGGAGCCTGGAGGGGGGGTCTCTCCAACACTCTGGTTCCTATTCACAATACAGCAACACAACATAGCTCGCTGATACCTAGGCCAAGTTGGCTCCTCTTACCTCAATTACGGTTGCTGGTTGGCAGGGTGTGGGCTTGGTGGCTGCGGCTGGCAGGCTGTGGGCTTGCTGGCTCCGGCTGGCAGGCTGTGGGCTTGCTGGCAGGCTGTGGGCTTGCTGGCAGGCTGTGGGCTTGCTGGCTCCGGCTGGCAGGCTGTGGCTTGCTGGCTCCGGCTGGCAGGCTGCACCTGGCAGGCTGTGTGCCTACTGGCTTTGGCTGGCAGGCTGTGTTGTTGCTGGCTGTAGGCCTGTGGCTTGCTGGCAGGCTGTGGGCTTGCTATAGGCAGGCTGGCTGGCAGCCTGTAGTGGCCGGCTGCTGGGCTGTGGGTGCCTGTGGCCGGCTGCTGGGCTGTGGCTGGCTGCTGGCCTGTGGGCGGCTGACCTATGGGCGGCTGGGCTGCTGACCTATGGGCGGCTGGGCTGCTGACCTATGGGCGGCCGGGCTGCTGACCTATGGGCGGCTGGGCTGCTGACCTATGGGCGGCTGGGCTGCTGACCTATGGGCGGCTGGGCTGCTGACCTGTGGGCGGCTGGGCTGCTGGCCTGTGGGCGGCTGGGCTGCTGGCATGTGGTGGCCGGCTGGCTTGTGGTGGCCGGCTGGCTTGTGGTGGCCGGCTGGCTTGTGGTGGCCGGCTGGCGGCCTGTGGTGGCCGGCTGGCGGCCTGTGGTGGCCGGCTGCAGGGCTGTGGTGGCCGGCTGCAGGGCTGTGGGTGCCTGTGACCGGCTGCTGGGTTGTGGCTGGCTGCTGTGGCCGACCTGTCGCCGGCTGTTGTCCTGTCGGTGGCTGGGTAGTTGGCCTGGGGCCTGTGGCTGGCTGGCTAGTTGGCCTGGGGCCTGTGGCTGGCTGGCTAGTTGGCCTGGGGCCTGTGGCTGGCTGGCTAGTTGGCCTGGGGCCTGTGGCTGGCTGGCTAGGTGGCCTGGGGCCTGTGGCTGGCTGGCTTGTGGTGGCCGGCTGGCTTGTGGTGGCCGGCTGGCGGCCTGTGGTGGCCGGCTGCAGGGCTGTGGTGGCCGGCTGCAGGGCTGTGGGTGCCTGTGACCGGCTGCTGGGTTGTGGCTGGCTGCTGTGGCCGACCTGTCGCCGGCTGTTGTCCTGTCGGTGGCTGGGTAGTTGGCCTGGGGCCTGTGGCTGGCTGGCTAGTTGGCCTGGGGCCTGTGGCTGGCTGGCTAGTTGGCCTGGGGCCTGTGGCTGGCTGGCTAGGTGGCCTGGGGCCTGTGGCTGGCTGGCTAGGTGGCCTGGGGCCTGGGGCTGGCTGGCCTGGGGCCTGTGGCTGGCTGGCTGAGGCCTGTGGCTGGCTGGCTGAGGCCTGTGGCTTGCTGGCTGGGGCCTGGGGCTTGCTGGCTGGGGCCTGGGGCTTGCTGGCTGGGGCCTGGGGCTTGCTGGCTGGGGCCTGGGGCTTGCTGGCTGGGGCCTGCTGGCTGGGGCTTGCTGGCTGGGGCCTGTGGCTTGCTGGCTGGCCTGGGGCCTGTTGCTTGCTGGCTGGCCTGGGGCCTGTGGCTTGCTGGCTGGCCTGGGGCCTGTGGCTGGGGCCTGGGGCCTGGGGCCCTGTGGCTGGGGCCTGGGGCCCTGTGGCTGGGGCCTGGGGCCCTGTGGCTGGGGCCTGGGGCCCCATGGCTGGGGCCCTGGGGCTGGGGCCCTGTGGCTGGGGCTGGCCTGTGGCCCTGTGCCTGGGGCCCTGTGGCTGGGGCCTGGGGCCCTGTGCCTGGGGCCCTGTGGCCCTGTGGCTGGGGCCCTGTGGCCTGGGCCCTGTGGCTGGGGCCCTGTGGCTGGGGCCTGGGGCCCTGTGGCTGGGGCCTGGGGCCCTGTGGCTGGGGCCTGGGGCCCTGTGGCTGGGGCCCTGTGGCTGGGGCTGGCCTGGGGCCCTGTGCCTGGGGCCCTGTGGCTGGGGCCTGGGGCCCTGTGTCTGGGGCCCTGTGGCCCTGTGGCTGGGGCCCTGTGGATGGGGCCTGGGGCCCTGTGGCTGGGGCCTGGGGGTCTGTGGCTGGGGCTGGCCTGGGGCCCTGTGCCTGGGGCCCTGTGGCTGGGGCCCTGTGGCTGGGGTCTGTGGCTGGGGCCGGGGGGTCTGTGGCTGGGGCCGGGGGGTCTGTGGCTGACCTGGCTGGTTGCTGGTTGCTGGGCCTGGGATGTGAAGAAGATGGCTGTCCCCTCTTTTTTGTAGTGTGGATTCCAGTCCCGTGCAGGCGGCGCCCGTCGACATCATCGCGTCACGTAGTGGTGTCGACGCGCCTCCGCGCACAGGACCGGGCCCCTCCTCCTCCTCCTCCTCCTCCTCCTCCTCCTCCTCCTCCTGATACAGCGCCGGGCCCGGGCCCCGATCTCCACACACTGAATAACTTTGCAGCCGTGCACATTATGTGCACGGCTGCGGCGGGCCCCCCTCCCGTCCGGGCCCTCGGACCACGTCCGAAGTGCCCGACCGGTCAGTCCGCCCCTGTCTACAACCATTCAATTATACTACCAAGTCTGCCATTACCAGCCATGCACATTGCCTTTTATGCCTTTCTCAGGCCAGAGAATCCACTACCATCACCACCACTCAGACAGATCATTGTCTTCAACGATCCCACGTACGTAAACACATATATCATTACCTACTGGCTCTACCACATTCCGAAACGAGTCAACACGCACCAACAGTAGAGAGAACATACTATCCTACCCACAACAAATGGTGTCCACTTTCGGCCCTAGATTCCTACCTTCAAAATCCTTCCAGGAATTAAATACTGTAATGCATTTAAGGAAATGTCTGGTTAATTTGTATATATTTGTTGACTGTATTAAATCTTTGATTATTCATTTTTGCCCTCTTTATTTACAGGCCTACCGTATCGTCGGTCTCGGCACACCACAACCGACTTGCTCCCTTTATACTATCCTACGCTTATGCTGGTTCCTTACTCCAAATACGGCTATTTGCCCCTTACACAAGTATTAAGGCCGTTTGGCCTGTATTTGTGGGAGGGGCTTAAATTAATTCACTCCCCTATATAAGGGACACCCCTTACCTGACTCATATTGCTTGAGGTCAGCATCAGAATGACCCTCCCACCCACTCCTCATTTCAACACTTTCTCTTTTCTTTCCATTTACTTTACTTTGTTACTCCTTGGTGGGCCCTCTTTATTTACAGGCCTACCGTATCGTCGGTCTCGGCACACCACAACCGACTTGCTCCCTTTATACTATCCTACGCTTATGCTGGATCCTTACTCCATATACGTCTATTTGCCCCTTACACAAATTTATATATATATATATATATATATATATATATCATTTTAAAAATATATTATTATTTATATATAGCTATATATATATATATATATATATATATATAACATTAACGTAATTCTAAGTGTATTTTAATATATATATATATATATATATATATATATATATTAATATTAAACTACAGTTTCATTAATGATGTGTGTATGTGTATATAAAAGTACTTAGATCATATATATATATATATATATATATATATATATATATATATATATATATAATATATCTATCTATCTATCTCTTTATATATATCTATATATGTATATGTATGTATGTGTGTGTGTATATATATATATATATATATATATATGTGATCTAAGTACTTTTTATTAATTTAAAAACTGTTAATATGCTGGATGTCCTCATGCCGGACCAAAGGTTTGTTTTCGATTTAGGAAGCTTTCTAGTGGCTGTCTGGTAGACTTCCCAATGCAGCTCAATAAGAAGTTTTTGTATGGCAGGTGCTCTGAGCAATTGCTGCCTCTTATCTATTTATTATCATCATTTATATAGTGCCAACATATTTGCGCTTTACAATATTATAAGAAGTGGAGATTTAAACAATAAATGAGACAATTACAAAAACTTACAGTCTAGAGGAGGTGGGTTATACAAAAATAGGTCAGGAGATGACAATCAAACAAGATGGAGAGAAGCAAAGCTGGAGGAGAGAGTAGAGTGCTGCCCTTTAGGCGAGCGCAGGGGACAGGTATGTAAGCTAGAGCTTACTCTGGGAGGCCATACACTTTCCTGACGAGATGGGTTTTAAGGTACTTTTTAAACGATTGAAGACTAGGGGAGAGTCTGATGGGGGTAGGCAAGCTATTCCAAAGGAGGGAAGCTGCCTGTGAGAAGTCCTGCTAGCATGAGTTGGCTGTACGGGTGCAAGCAGCGTTCCGGAGAAGGTTTTGGGCAGAGCAGAGAGACCGAGAAGAGGCATAACTACGGATCAGTGAAGAGATATGAGGGTCTAGAATTGTTCAGTACTTTATAGGTGTGGATTAGTACTTTGATTTGACTCCTATAGGATACAATAAGCCAACGTAAGGACTGACACAGTGTTGAGGTGTTAGAGAAGCGACTGAAGAGTAAAATCGGTCTGGCAGTCTCTTAAGTTTAACCCCACTGAGCTAACCAGACCAGGAAGTAACATGACCGGTTGTCTGCTTGAAAAGTTAAAATTTATATTGAAATATGCACTTTTTTATAAATGAAAAAACAATTTTCACACATAAAGCTTGTCAGCAAGCTAAAGTGCTTTAGGGGTCTGGAGTGCTCCTTTAAGTCGCTGTTGTTCCTATGTAAGGTCGGCACGCCTTCTGAGTCTGTTTGCCTTTAACTCTAACTATGTTGTGTCTATACCCAGTGCCCAGTGCCCTAGTATGTGTCACAATGTATAACCCTAACACCCTAACACGCAGAGCTTAGTATAGGAATGAACAGACAAAGGAAAATAAACGTATTAACGGGCCTTAGAGTGGCCAGACTTAACGTTAGACAAAGCGTAGTCAAAGTACACGGTAATTAGCAGATGGACAAACAAGACAGACAAGGGTTAAAGATAAACTCAGGGTCGGGAAACAAAGCCAAGGTCAATGCCAGAATACAGTACAATAACTGAAGGAACCCACTAAAGGGTGCTGGGAACAGAAACCAAAATAGGGCACAGTATCTAGGGCCAAGTAAGTTTAAATAATCCTGTGTGTGATTTGATAGGTCCACGTCATGCCTGCGCCCCAAAACGTGAGTGAGTGGGGGAGCCGGAATGACATCGGCCAATGGGAGCCAACCGCAAGGTTAGTGCATTTCTAATGTAAAAGCTTATCATATCACAGCTATTTTGTGCATATATTACTTTAAACACAAACTTAAAAAATTATATTTTTTCAAATGTAAGCAATTTTCATTCTTCACTTATTCGTTCAGACTTTATAAACATATTTGGGAAATGAAAAGCTTTAGACAGTATACAGTGTACTTTATCATGACATATTTCACACAAAGTCTGAAATGTTAGTATAAATGCAAAAATGTGACAAAATGTATAAATATAAATGCTCAAATACCTTGCTTAAATATATTTGCAAGGACCATTGCTAGCAGTGCTGCTTAGCAAAAATGGCAACAGAATGTCAATAAGAATGTCTGCTTTTCAGCACAATGCTCATTTATATTAAATACAGTTAAATCATATATTTCTAAAATAAGAATATTGAAACTGCTATAGCAATCTTTATCAATCTCTGGGCTGCTAATGAATACCAGCGAGTAAATGGAGACCATTCACTCTTCTCCCTCCCTGATAGTAGGAATGATATGACCCATTGAAACCTCCTTTATAATTTAGAAGCAGGGGGGTGAGCTTACAATTTCAGGCATTATATTAGTTACTAGTGAATTCTGGCAGAGAAATGTGTTCCTCTACAAAATAGTAATCATTCCTTCAGTATAAATGAGGTTTAGTGAGGTTTATGGACAACGATTCACACAGCAAAATACATGGAAATAAAAACAATTATACCCTATTTACGTGGTGAATGGGGTTAATGAAGGTCTGTGGACCACAGAGTTTACTTATATGTTTATTTAATTTACTATATGTGTGCTGAGTCTGACATGCATTAAGTACATGGTTCTGGTAAAGAGTGTGTGATAAATATTTTCCCTTTGTCTTTGTCAACGTATCTGCCTGCAATATACTAGACAAGAATGCAGCTGAGAAACCTCACCAGTAGGGTATGACTCCCCCTGTGCAGATGTAACATGTACAAAAGGGTGTCTCTTTTTTTGCTTATGATGGGAAACATTGTTTTTACTGTCATGAATTTATGAAACTAGTTTTGTTTAAATAATGGGCCACGATGTCATCAACAGTGATGTAGTTGGTTTATTTTATAAACAGGATGTAGAGATAGCATATTTAAAAAGCACAAAGTAAGAATTAAAACATGGTGTTTAATTACAATAAATAAATACATAAAATCCAGTACAGATAAAAATGCTGCCCATTTATGTCTACATTTCCTGAATTGCCATTAGATTCCTACAAATACCCATAATAAGGCTTTTTGTCCATATTTGTTTATTGTCACACATACTATAAATTATAACATTTGTCCTTGTATGATAATATTTTAAAACCAGTTTTAAAGGAACACTATAGTCACCCAAATTACTTTAGCTAAATAAAGCCATTTTAGTGTATAGATCATTCCCCTGCAATTCCACTGCTCAATTCACTGTCATTTAGGAGTTAAATCACTTTGTTTCTGTTTAGCAGCCCTAGCCACACCTCCGCTGGCTATGATTGACAGAGCCTGCATGAAAAAAAAAACTGGTTTCACTTTCAAACAGGTGTAATTTACCTTAAATAATTGTATCTCAATCTCTAAATTGAACTTTAATCACATACATGGTCACAATAGGTGTCCTAGTCTCTGCCTGCAGGGGGACTGTCTGTGCTGACAGGCAGTCTCCCTGCAACTGTAAAATCATAAAAAAAAATTAAAGTTATAGTTAATAAAAAAAAAATTATTATTATATATGTGTATATATATATGATATATAGACATATATTATACCTATATAATATGTCTATATATCATATATATAATGTCATGCTAAGTGTATTTTTATATTAATATGTACATATATTAATATAAAAATACACTCATAATTAATTTACACACGTATATATATAATATATAATAACTATATATATATTGTATATATATATTATTATAAAATACGAATAATAAATAATTTAAATTCAATTTAAAAAATTAAAAATAATAATAAAAATCAAAAAAAATTATATATATAATTGCAATTTAAGGGACCTGCCTGCCAACCCAGGCCGAAAGTCCAGAGAATTTAATTTGCTATCACTGTATTTTACCCTGTAACGTTCTACGACACCCTAAAACCTGTACATGGGGGGTACTGTTTTACTCGGGAGACTTCGCTGAACACAAATATTAGTGATTCAAAACAGTAAAACATATCACAGCGATGATATTGTCAGTGAAAGTGACTTTTTTTGCATTTTTCACACACAAACAGCACTTTTACTGATGATATAATTGTTGTGATACATTTTCCAGTTTTGAAACACTAATATTTGTGTTCAGCAAAGTCTCCTGAGTAGAACAGGACCCCCCATGTACAGGTTTTATAGCGTTTTGAAAGTTACAGGGTCAAATATATGGGTCAAATATTTTACATTGAAAATGGCCAGGTTGGTTACGTTGCCTTTGAGAGCGTATGGTAGCCCAAGAATGAGAATTACCCCCATGATGGCATACCATTTGCAAAAGAAGACACCCCATTTGCAATACCTTGGGTTATGTCCAGTCTTTTTTAGTAACCACTTAGTCACAAACACTGGCCAAAATTAGCGTTCAATTTAGTTTTTTACTTTTTTCACACACAAACAAATATGAACGCTAACTTTGGCCAGTGTTTGCGACTAAGTGGCTACTAAAAAAGTCTGGACATGCCCCATATTGAATACCCTGGGTTGTCTACTTTTAAAAAAATATGTACATGTGGGGTGTTATTTAGCAATTTATGACAGATAATAGTGTTACAATGTCACTATTGATACATTTTAAAAATGTATGTTTTGAAACCGCAATATCCTACTTGTACTTATAGCCCTATAACATGCAAAAAAAATAGCAAAAAGCATGTAAACACTGGGTATTTTTTAACTCAGGACAACATTTTGAATCTATTTAGCAGTTTTTTTCATTCGCTTTTGTAGATGAGTAAAAGATTTTTCACATAAAATTAAAAAAACATGTATTTTTTTTAATATTTCATCATATTTTTTCATTTTTTTTAAATTAAATTACATGAGATTATATAAATAATGGTATGTAAAGAAAGCCCCTTTTGTCCTGAAAAAAACAATATATAATTTGTATGGGAACAGTAAATGAGAGAGCGGAAAATTACAGCTAAACACAAACACCACAAAAGTGTCAAAAAGATGCCTGGTCGCAAATGTACAAAATCGCAAAAAAAGTCCGGTCCTTAAGGGGTTAAGTATTGCAACGTCAGGAATGCATTCTAAACTTTATTTATATTTAAATTTATACTGCCAATGGTAGAGGTTAACACAGTAAAGCATGCGTGGGATAGGCATAAGGCTATCCTAACTATAAGATAAGGTAAGGGACTAATGAAAGTATTTAGAAAATTGGGCAGACTAGATGGGCCGAATGGTTCTTATCTGCGGTTACATTCTATGTTTATGTGTCTATGTTTCAATATTTCTGTGATGGTTAAAGTATAGATAAAAAAAAATTAAATTTTTTAGACATTCCCGAATGGTCATCCATAAACAGGTTGCCGATCTATTATCATGCCGATCATAATGTGTTGGTTATTCAGCCCATCTGTCATGTAAATGTTATCCTTCTACTCCCATAATAATGTAAGGTTATTGAAGTTGTTATTGGGGCAGAACTGTCTGGGCTCTGTCTTACTTTCTTGGGTTAAACCATTTTCCAACAGGCTAAAGTTGGTCCTATGGCACACAACACAGCTGCCCCTAAACTTCCTTCCTCTCTGGTTTATGAGGAAGGTGTTTTCAAGTGGTCTATGAGAGGCTGAGGGGCCCAGTTACAGCTGCCCCCAAAAGAACTTCAGTGAGGCGAAGTGTTTATAGGAGTGAGTGCGAAGGAAATTGGAATATGTATATATATACACATTTTTTTTTTTCCTAAATGCTTTTTCAAATCTCTTTAGTTATTATGGAGTTTAGGTTAGTAAAGCAACCTAATTTACTGTACCAATAAAAAAAGGTTTCCTTTACGGCTGTTTAAAAGTATAAAAGTAAATATAATTATACAATATTTTATATTCTCTCCCACAGCAGTCTAGGAATCCAGCCAAGTCTATTTGTTATGTAAATATTTTGTAATAGTTTAGTAAAATTAAAGGCACAAAGAATTCTAGGAAGTATCTTAGCCTCTATTCATAGATATAATTTTTGTAATTTAGAGGTTGTTTTGTTACCATAGCAGCATTAGTAAAATACTGAAGCCCTTATTTACACATATATATTTTAATATACTATTGATGGGAAGTCACTTCATCACATTTCAATCAATCCCATTCATGTTAGCTGAACATAAATTAAAGGGACCCACTGGGCACCAATATAACTAATGCATATGGTTTAATTTTAGCCTCATTATTATACTCTATTCAATGCTCAAATATTTATAGTTTATGCATTAAAAATAAATGTTTTGCCGTTTGTATAGCTTACTTCCCGTTACAGAGAGGGGAGGTGACAGGGAAGAAGAGGGGAGGAAACGGGAGAGGGAAAAATAGTTTAATCCCTAAAAACGGGCAGCTAAACAGAATTGCAAAATCAAAATTGTATTACACTAGGCGTAAGGTGTACTCTCTCTCCAAAGATAGGCAGAGAATGAAAGATTAATAAACAAGAATTTACAATAGGATTTAAGAATTGGGGGGAGGGGTGGGGGAGGATTTGGGATGGAAACATTGGGGAGTTTAATAGAATATGAATAATTAAGTTAAACCCTTCTGTGTCCTTTCGCCTCTTACCATCTTTAAATTCTAAGAAGTAAAGAGTGGAGAAGATTAAGAAAGGATAGGAGACCTAAGGGTAAGGAGGAGAAGGAGGTATTTAGTAAATATTTATGATGACAAGAGTACCAAGGCCTGAAATAAGGAGGCATCAGCTAAAAATATACAAGGCAGGTACATGTATGAAATATATGGAAGAAAAATAAATAAATACATAAATAAATGTTTTGTAGAATGCTCCACTATAACCCTGCCTCTTTAGCCACACTCCCTCCAGAAAAAATGACTTCCTTATCCAAGGTATGCACACAGTTCAACCACTGACACTACTGAAAGATCTGAACTACTACTAACTGTGGTCTTAACTGACAGAAGGAACCCCAGGTATTGAAAGATACCTGTGAGTCTCCTCTTTTTTACTCTGCAGGCTGAGGCCACAACTGTGTCTCCAGCTGACAGGAAACCAGAGGTAACTTGAAAGATACCTGGTATTCCTTGATACCAGCAGGTGTTCGACTTTACTGCTTAATGGTCGGTGCCATCAACCTCTGGTAAAGCCTTGAGCTGTATGACAGAATAGACTTTTAAGTGGTCAAAGGGTGGTTAAGCCTATTCATGTAAGTGTGTAAGAGAGAAGAAAAAAAATCTTAATTGTATATGTAACGGATCGTTTCAGCAGGCAAGGGGTTAAAATCCGTTTAGGCGATATGCCCCTTTCTGAGAGACAGGCACAGCTACTGCAGAACACCAAACTCCAGAACTGGATACAAAATAGCACTCCAAACTGGAACCTCACGATTAGCTGCTAGCAGACGAACAGGAAAAGCAGACATCAGCTTACACTCCTAGCAATCGATCTCCAACAGCATACAGTGAATCCCCCCAAGAACGAGACAAGGCTCCATGTTGAGGGTCAAGCAGTGGTCTCAGGTCTGGAACACCCAGCCTGCTTTTTATTACAGTTGTGCACATACAGGACACACCCAGGGGGAGGCATAAACAAGCAATCAAGTAACAGTACAACCCACACATCCCCTCCCCTCAGATAAGCAATTAACATAATTATTACATACAGTAAAAATACAGTTTCCACACATACTCGGTAACTTTAAAACCATACATCACATTCACATAAAAATACATATCCACAATCAATACATTCAGGGTAACAACATATTAAAAAATGGCATGAATCAGACCAGGGGTTCAAAAGTTAGTAAAGTATCTTTTAAAACCCCTGGCAGCATGGCAAAATCTGGCTCACACAGGTTTCACAGAGGCCTCTATCCTGGAGACAATGGGGGGAAGTAATCTAATTATCCAGGGATAGAGGCAGACTCCATTGAGCACATGGTTACACAAAGACAGTAAAACACTTTAAAATACACAAAGTTACTTTTTATACATTAAACACAGACATGTAACATATCCCCAGATAGCTCAGGTCTGCGTGCACATTATTAGGTGAATGGCACGCAGACCACACAAATACAGTTTAATTGCCATGGAGCCAAAGTCTTTCCCATAGTCTTTCATTATATGAAAAGGCTCCATGGCATAGCTATCTGGGGGTATCACTGCTCACACAGGGCAAGTACCGAATGGCCCCACTGTATTTAAAGGGCCAGAATGAGTGACATGCACTCTGTTAGGGCCGAATACGTTTTTTAAAAGGGCCCAATCTCCCAGGGACCATAATCACATGGCAAGAGGCTGGCAAGCAGTCCTCTCCAGGCCCAAGTGGCGAAGGGCACTTCGTCACACATCTTCCCTTTGGGGGGAAGACTAAACAGGTATCTGACCTTCTGCCGGTCAGTACCTAGGTTAGTCGGGCAGCCCACCCACAGTAAACAGTTCACAGAGTAACCCACCCACAATAAATGGTACTGGCCTGTAGGTTCCAGGTTGTAGTGGGACAGTTCAGCCTCCTCGGTCTCCCTGGCGCAGCTAGGCAGACAGCTGGGGTTACTTGGGGGGCAGAGGCCAGCGGCGCTCTGCTCTGCTGCCAGCTCTTCCGCTGGGTTAGCCTGCGGTAAATCAGGCTCTGGACCAGGGAAAAAGGGAGGGCAGAGGCTAGCAACACTCTGCCCGGATGCCAGCTCTTCAGCTGGAAGGGGGTCAGTGGGTATCGTAGGCTCATCCACTGCCCCCAGGACCCGGTCGGGATGTAGCAGGGGAGGGGAAGGCTTGCTTACCTCCTCCTGGTATCCCTGCGGAGAAGGTTGGGGATCTGGACCGCCCGTCGAGCATCCCTGTAGGACTGGCACAGAGACTGCGGTCCCATCTGTACCAGTGTGGTTAGGGTTGTTTTCCCCCTCTCCCGGTATCTCCTGCTGCGGTGGGAGGGGGAGGCCGGCTGCCCCCACTCCCCAGGACGCTGGTTGCTGTGAGGTGGAGGGATCCACCATCATCTCCTCCTGGAACTCAGGCTGCCGCTGGGAAGAGAGACCGGTTGTCTCCTCTACCTGTGAGATGCACTACCGCTGGGGATCTGGGCCGGGTACCCAGCATCCCTGTAGGGCCGGTGGAGAGACCTCGGTCCCATCTCCACCTGCCATCTGTGTGTGTCTCCAGGACAAATCTATGAGGTCCACTACCTCAGGTACCTCTGGCTGGTGGAGGAGAGGGGGGCCGGTTGCCGCCATTCCCCAGGACGCTGGTTGCTGTAAGGTGGAGGGATCCACCATCACCTCCTCCTGGAAATCAGGCTGCCGCTGGGAAGAGAGACCGGTTGTCTCCTCTTTGGCTAAACAGCCCGGTCGCTGGGGAGCTGGACCGACCATCCCTACCCCCTGTGCTGTATGTGCAGAGACCACGGTCCCATCTGCACAGTTGTGGGGCTTACCGTCTCCCCCTGGTACATTACGCTGCCGCTGGGGAGAGGGGGTAACCAGCTCCTCTCCCATACATACTTCCAGCCGCGGGGGAGGGAGACCGACTGTCTCTGCTCCCAATACAGAGTCCTGCTGCTGGGGAAAGGAGATTGGGCTCTCTATTCCCGGTAGGACACTCTGCCGCTGGGGAATGGAGACTGGGCTCCCAATTCCCTGTATATCACACTGCCGCTGGGGATCTGAGCCGACCGCCCAGCATCCCTGTAGCTTACCTTGCCGCTGGGAAGGGAGGACGCTGCTCTCCTCTCCCTGCAAGGTACACTGCTGCTGGGGGACAGGACCACTTGTCTCTGCCCCCTGTAACTCAGCCTGCCGCTGGGGAGAGGGGGTAACCAGCTCCTCTCCCATACATACTTCCAGCCGCGGGGGAGGGAGACCGACTGTCTCTGCTCCCAATACAGAGTCCTGCTGCTGGGGAAAGGAGACTGGGCTCTCTATTCCCGGTAGGACACTCTGCCGCTGGGGAATGGAGACTGGGCTCCCAATTCCCTGTATATCACAATGCCGCTCGGGATCTGAGCCGACCGCCCAGCATACCTGTAGCTCACCTTGCCGCTGGGAAGGGAGGACGCTGCTCTCCTCTCCCTGCAAGGTACACTGCTGCTGGGGGACAGGACCACTTGTCTCTGCCCCCTGTAACTCAGCCTGCCGCTGGGGAATGGAGCTTGGGCTCCCAATTCCCTGCAATACCGGTGGAGAGATCTTGGTCCCATCTCCACCTGCCGCCTGGGGTTCCTCCCAGTAAATCTCAACAATATCTTCCCAGCTGAATGGGTCTGGAACTGGATCTGTCACCTTGCTGTCCTGCTGAATCTTCTCAATGGAGTGGAAGAGACCTCGGTAGTCCTGCTCCAGTTCCCACTCCATGGTTGCTAGGTGAAGCAGGTCTTGCCCTACCTCATGGGTGTCATCCCAGTCATGCCTAGCCTCCCTTGTGTAGAAAATATCCTGAAGTCTGGTCTGCGCAGGGCTCCCGAAGTCCGTCTCTGCAAAGGACTCCCATAACAAGCCAGGACCATCAAACTCCTCTCCCTCTGGCTTGTAATGCTCGGCTGTCCAGGGTATATACTGTGCCATATACCACCAGAGTGCCTGATAGGCATCTTCCAGCCAAATCTCCTGCCATACTCGGAGCTCCAATTCCTTCACCCATTCCTCCAGGGGCTGCTCTCCCAGGAAGGGCATCCGCAGGGCCACTTGCTTCTGCAACCGCTGCTCTTCACTGGGGAGACTCTCACCCCGCTGGTATTGTACATCCAGGGCCTGGTACCAGATGCTTTTCCTTAATGCATCCCGGCGATCCAGGTCCTCCTCCTCGTATAACACTGCTGGTTCCATTCTGTTGCTTTTAGAGTCGCTGTACTGGGACATGCGTTGCCCCCACTTGTAAATCCAAAAAAATGGTGTTTCCTGTAAATGGTGTTTCCTGTCCTTCTGGCTGTAGGAACGATCCCGCCGCTTGCCACCAATTGTAACGGATCGTTTCAGTAGGCAAGGGGTTAAAATCCGTTTAGGCGATATGCCCCTTTCTGAGAGACAGGCACAGTTACTGCAGAACACCAAACTCCAGAACTGGATACAAAATAGCACTCCAAACTGGAACCTCACGATTAGCTGCTAGCAGACGAACAGGAAAAGCAGACATCAGCTTACACTCCTAGCAATCGATCTCCAACAGCATACAGTGAAACCCCCAAGAACGAGACAAGGCTCCATGTGGAGGGTCAAGCAGTGGTCTCAGGTCTGGAACACCCAGCCTGCTTTTTATTACAGTTGTGCACATACAGGACACACCCAGGGGGAGGCATAAACAAGCAATCAAGTAACAGTACAACCCACACATCCCCTCCCCTCAGATAAGCAATTAACATAATTATTACATACAGTAAAAATACAGTTTCCACACATACTCGGTAACTTTAAAACCATACATCACATTCACATAAAAATACATATCCACAATCAATACATTCAGGGTAACAACATATTAAAAAATGGCATGAATCAGACCAGGGGTTCAAAAGTTAGTAAAGTATCTTTTAAAACCCCTGGCAGCATGGCAAAATCTGGCTCACACAGGTTTCACAGAGGCCTCTATCCTGGAGACAATGGGGGGAAGTAATCTAATTATCCAGGGATAGAGGCAGACTCCATTGAGCACATGGTTACACAAAGACAGTAAAACACTTTAAAATACACAAAGTTACTTTTTATACATTAAACACAGACATGTAACATATCCCCAGATAGCTCAGGTCTGCGTGCACATTATTAGGTGAATGGCACGCAGACCACACAAATACAGTTTAATTGCCATGGAGCCAAAGTCTTTCCCATAGTCTTTCATTATATGAATAGGCTCCATGGCATAGCTATCTGGGGGTATCACTGCTCACACAGGGCAAGTACCGAATGGCCCCACTGTATTTAAAGGGCCAGAATGAGTGACATGCACTCTGTTAGGGCCGGATACGTTTTTTAAAAGGGCCCAATCTCCCAGGGACCATAATCACATGGCAAGAGGCTGGCAAGCAGTCCTCTCCAGGCCCAAGTGGCGAAGGGCACTTCGTCACAGTATATATATATATTATGCTGTGCTATACAATATGTAGAATAACAAACAAATTGTTGCACCTAGAAAAGTTGGATGTACAAGGTGGTGCATACCCTGTAACAGCGCAGGGCATACTATGCTATCCTGAAAAAACACCACAGGGAGGCATAGTACTCGCCCATCACCACGGCCCTGAGAGAACAGAATGTGAGCTATCGCTGGGGATATCCTGCTAAACTCCTCATTTCGCATCAAGGTGCGGTCCACATGGTTGCAGACTTACCACAAGGCATTCGTAAGCTGAAGGACTGGGGACTGCCGCTGCCACCCGTTGGACCTGAAAAATCGGCGAAAGTTCCAAGAATGTCGCCAGAATGGTCCTCTCAGTGAAGAGCTCGAGATATACGTAAATATATTCCACAAGCACACACACACCTAATCAACATGACAACCCTTAGATTCTGCTAAACTTCAACAGAACTTACTATCCTTAATGCACAGCACAAGTTCGAACTGTTTATGGTCGTATAGACGTAAAGCCCGGAACATTGGCAGCTACCACAGCTGGTTAGACTTTGACTCTGCCCTACACAAAACTGATTTCGCATAAGGGCATGAACTGTGCATAGCATCCTGTCACCTATCTCAATAACGGTGTCAAAATGTGTTGGCTCTTTTGCCTTTAAGCTCAGTATTTGTTTTGAGTAATAACTGTTTTGTTAAAATGTACAATCTACTGTTAAAACTGCTCTGAGGCCCCTAGGTGAATGACTAACATGTTAATAGGCATCACCTGCACCCCCCCCACTACCCGCACCTACTGGTTAGGTGGCGGACCGCGGACCCGAATATGGGAGCCCGTCTGGGTACATCACCCATCGATTGTTCTGACCCCCTCACTCTCGACATACTAGTAACTTGTTACACCCCAAGAAAATGCATTCCTCTATCCAAAATCAAAGTTGGGCACACAAAAATGTCGCAAAACACATAGTACACTTAAAGAAGTCATGGAGGCACAAAAATAGCACAGAAACACCTTTACCCCAACATGAAACTGGTTACCTATAACGTAAAAGGGTTAAACACACCAGGCAAGAGACGCCTTTTATTGCAAGAACTTAAATCTAAAGAGATAGACATCGCCTGTATCCAGGAGACGCATCTCCAAAATGCTAAGACACCCGAATTATACACCAAATACTTCCCTAATCAATACCATGCGCTGTCCGCGAACAAAACGAAGGGGACATCCATTTTAATACACAAGGATGTAGCATTTATTGAGCAAAGAACACTAATTGACCCACAGGGTAGGTTCATCGTGTTGGTGGGACTCTTCAATAACACTCAGTTCACCCTGGTCTCGGCGTACTTCCCCAATAAAGGGGCAGAGACCTTCCTTCACCGTCTCATGCAAAAAATTGAACTGATCAAATTAGGGGGGCTGATCCTCTGCGGCGACTTCAATTTTATTACATCGCCAGAGGAAGACACGACAGCGCTCCCACAAGGAGTAAGGCGAGGGCAGATGGTTTCCATATGTAAAACACTCTCTAAAAAAATCATACTACACAACCTGTATGACAGTTGGAGGGTTCTTCATGCAGGGGAGCGTGATTACACGTTTCACTCGAAAGTTCACAACACTTACACAAGGATCGACACCTTTTATGTGGACCAACAAACATTAGCACAAGTCTCTAGCTGTAACATTGGGGAAATAACTTGGTCGGACCATAGCCCAGTTTATCTAACCCTGTTCGACTCTTTCCAATTTAAGGGGAGAGGAACTTGGCGGATGAACGAGTCGCTGTTACACGACCGTAAATTCACATCGCAAGTACACAAAGACTTGGCGAATTACTTTAAAGAGAACTCTAATGGGGAGGTATCTGACCAACATGTATGGCTAGCACACAAAGCTGTCGTAAGGGGACTTTTCATAAGGCGCTCCTCTTACCTCAAAAAGAACAGACAGAAAACCCTACTAGAATGCCAAAAGCTACTGGCGATAGCGACGACCCAAAATAAACTTAACCCGTCCCCAGCCCTACTGGAACAAATACAAACACTAAACAACCAACTCATAGAACTGAATGCAGCGAAAACTGCATACTGTTTGCAAAAACTGAGGGCAACATCTTACCACCATAGTGGGAAAGCAACTAAATACCTAGCTTATCGGCTAAAAGCGAAGCTAGCACACTCCAAGATACCCTACTTGCACACCACAGACCATAAAAAGATTCAAAATCCCCTAGAAATATCTCAAGAATTTGCAAAATACTATGCAAATCTCTATAACCTAGGGAACCATCCCGGAACAGGCCCTCTAGATGATAACTTGATTAAAGCATACCTGGCAAAACTCCCTTTACCACAGCTAGACCATTCACAACTTTCGACATTACTTGACCCAATCACCGTAAATGAAATACTAAACACAATCCGACAGCTGCCAGTGGGGAAATCCCCCGGGGTGGATGGCCTATCTAATTCGTATTACAAAACATTCGCAGACATACTCGCTCCGTGGCTGGCGCGGACGTTTAAGACGGCAACGGACACGGGTCAACTCCCCCCCGAGATGCTTCTAGCCATAATAGTGACCCTACCTAAGCCAGGAAAAACCCCAGACCAATGTAAAAACTTCAGGCCCATATCATTGTTGAATTCTGTTGCTAAGATCTATGCTAAGATACTGGCCACCAGGATGAACAAACTCCTTCCAACACTACTCAATGACGACCAAACTGGGTTCGTACTGGGGAGACAAGGGACAGACAATAACAGAAAACTGTCCCTAATTCTGGAAAGGATGAGGGGGGCTGGTCCCGGCGGTCTACTCCTAGCTCTAGATGCCGAAAAAGCCTTTGACCGCCTGGGCTGGCTCTTCCTCCGCCGGGTATTGGAAAGGTTTGTGTTCCCGCATCAATTCATCAAGCAAATATTTGCCCTATACTCCCGCCCCACAGCCCAAGTCCTACAGGCTGGTTTCATGTCCGCACCATTTGATATCACCAACGGCACGAGACAGGGGTGCCCTCTGTCACCCCTGCTTTACGTGCTCGCCTTAGAGCCACTACTCACTGCAATTAGAACCCACCAAGAGATAGAGGGAGTGGACTGGCACGGACGGACGATTAAAATCAGTGCATTCGCAGATGATATCTTGCTGTACATTACAAACCCAGTAAAATCACTACCCCACGTTATGCAACTCATTACAGAATACGGGGCGCTGTCCTACTACTCCCTCAACACTGCTAAAACACAAGCACTAGTCTTGAGACTAGACCCAAAACTACAAGCAAGACTTAAGAGGGACTACATATTTGAATGGAGGACAGACAACATAAAATATTTGGGCCTGACATTTACCAAAAACCCACAAGATATGCTCCCCTCAAATTACATTAGGGTCTGGAGGGACTGCACCGATACACTGAAGGGCTGGGGAAATCTTTTTCTGTCCTGGACAGAGCGTATCGTAGCAATTAAAATGACGATATTGCCCAAGCTCCAGTACCTGTTCAGGAACCTCCCATGGCAGGTACCAAACTCATATTTTAAAAATGTGCAAACCAAGTTGATACAATTTGTGTGGGGAACGGGACGGGCGAGAATATCCCAAAAAATACTAATGGCACCCACAAAAAAAGGGGGGATGGCGTTCCCCCACATCAAATCGTATTACCAAGCAGCAATATTGGCATCGCTATTAACGCACCTTAAGGGGACAGACCAGCCCCAATGGGTACATATGGAGAACCAAACCATGACCCCCTTCCGGGTATCTAGAGTATTGTGGCTACCAAAGCCTCTCAGACCAGTAATCCCGTCCATGCCGACACAACTCAGTTTAGCTCTTAAAACCTGGGATAAACATAGAATACACTTTGAATCGCACCACCCACTATCGTTAGCTACCCCTATTGATGCAATCCCGCACTGTATCCCTACATTCCACGCAACACCATGGAGAGACAAGGGAGCCACTCACCTGACGCACTTATGCAAAGGTGGTAAACTATTGCCATTCTCGAAACTATGCAGCAAATACGGGATACCACCCACATCCCACTACTCATATATCCAACTACAATCCTTTCTCCATAAACAAACTAAGGAACAACCACATAAGCAAAATCCAAAAGGGAAAATGACGACCTGGGAACACACGGGAATCACTGGGGTACCCCCTCAAAACCTCAAACCACTGTCTGAATGTTATAAAAGTATTCAGCCCTACCAGCCGTTCCATAGCTCCACTCAGGCACAACAATGGGCTGCAGACACGAATAATAACATTACAGAAGATACGTGGTCACACTTAGTGACATCGGTAAGGAAGCTGGTGAAGTCAGCCCCACTGATTGAACAATACTTAAAAACAGTGTATAGGTGGTATATGGTGCCAACCCGCTTGCATAGACTGTTCCCCAATACATCCCCGACTTGCTGGAGATGCACCAGAGACGTAGGTTCAGTCCTTCATATCTGGTGGCGATGCCCTAAACTGGAAAGGTACTGGGCGGAAATACAACAAATCATAAAACAATCCACCAAGATAGAATTAGCTTTAGACCCATTGACTTTTTTGCTACTAGACATACCAACCGACTTACCTACCGCAGTTAAAAAACTGATATACCACATCCTACTGACAGCACAGAGGGTTATAGCGAGATCCTGGAAATCTCCTGCAGCACCGAAAACCCTTCAGCTAATACAAGACATAGACAAGCAACTCATATATGAAACCCACTACTCTGTGGCACAAATGTACCAACATAAACATACAGACGCATGGGAAATGTGGAGGTCATGGAGGACGGACACAAGATCCACCTCGGGTTAATATTCCTTTTGCAATGACACATAATAGACAAGGACGTTCAGTAGACATAGGTTGGACACTAGAAAGCTAACCAATAGATACAAAACAAAATACGGCAGGTAGCAATGAGACAGACAATGCGGAACCAGCAGATAGCAATCAATTCACCGTAATCCAAATGGGTACATAATCAACCGTAAGGTGCCACAACATACCAGTGCAAACGGTTTGAAATGATATGCTGGGAATGTAACCTCAAACTGTAAAATGTACAATGTAAAGTGAACGTATGCCTTACCCTCCCCCCCCCCTCCCCTCTTCTCTTCTGTATCCCTCCCCCATTACCATGACTTGTGGAAAACTCAATAAACTTCAAGTTTCAAAAAAAAATAAAAAAATACATATAGTTTATTACTACAAAAATACTTTGATCATATTTATATATGTATATATCTATATAGGATCTAAGTACACACACACAATTTAATTCTTAGTATATTTAAATATTAATTATTTGTATATATATATATATATATATATATATATAAATAATTTTTTTTTTTTATACATGTGTGTAATTTCCTTCTAACTGTATTTTGATATGTATTAAGGCCTTTTGGCCTGTAATTGTGGGAGGGGCGTATGACACACCTCTTCCCTACTTAAGGGACACCCCTTACCTGGCTCCATATCGTTCGAGGTCAGCGCTGCATCATTTCCACTTCCGGGTCATCCAGAGGCCATTTTACCTGATTACTCCATGAGGTTTTTTAAGCAGAGCTGTGTCAGGAATCCAGCCACAGGCTTTTCCGGCCTACCACCTTCTTTCTTCAATCCATCGCCGTGGATGGTGTCCAAGTGACTCACAAACTGTAAGTCAACCTACCCGTTATGCCAGGCATCAGTCCCACGGCACCATGCACGGGTCAGGTCCTCACTTTACGGCTGCATTTTGTCTAAGTCTGTTCTAAAACCATTGCATGTTCATGCATATCATTCGTTTAAACCCCCTACCGGTCTTTGGGTGTACTACAGGCTTCTTAGACATTATCGCATTTCATGTACAAACCAACGAACCACTGCATTTTCGCCTACACACTGACCCCTACCGGTCATTCGGTGTACTACAGGCTTCTCAGACATTATTGCATTTCATGTACAAACCATCGAACCACTGCATTTTCGCCTACACACTGACCCCTACCGGTCATTCAGTGTACTACAGGCTTCTCAGACATTATCGCATTTCATGTACAAACCATCGAACCACTGCATTTTCGCCTACACACTGACCCCTACCGGTCATTCAGTGTACTACAGGCTTCTCATACATTATTGCATTTCATGTAAAAACCAACCTTGCTTCATTTAAACGATTGTCATTTCGGTTTGTGTTTTCTGGTCGGCACTTATTCATAGTATATTCTAAGCACGATTGCTGTTCGCATTAAAATGCATACGGTTAAGCTATTCATGCTAACTTCTATTTCCCTTCATACTAAGATTCGGTTATTCTGCTATGTATTCACATAGATCTTTTTCGTGAGTTACATTTCATCCTTTCATGTATTTACATTTGGTTAAAAAGTTGCTTGGTTAAATAGACAGACCATTTTCATGCTATTTTTATGGTATCACTTATTACATCAGGGTATGAAACCAGCTAACATTTCTGTATAGACATTGGACTCCCACGCTTACTGGAGTTTTTTTTTTTTTTTTATAATTATCCATTTCATTACAATTAAATCAGCCTACGTTACAGGCCTCATTTCTTTGTTGTTAACCATGACACAAGGATTTAATTCCTTTTCATGCATACTCGGGTTGAATCACACGTACTGATCCAACCAATCATACGTTTCCTGCACAGTAATCGGTTAAACTTTCAAATACTTATTTTACACGATCTTAGGTTGTCTATTTTGTTTCAGTTTGCTTATTATATATATATGGTTTTAATAATAAGTTATTTTATTTTACAATGCAGATATTACATGTATATTACTGTTATGGTTAGCCTACATTACGGCTCCTTTTTCTGTCATGCTCGTACGACATACCACGAGTTCAAGGACACGGTCCTATTTTCAAAGAGTATAATGGAGATATGATGTTATTACAACCATGTACATTACGATTACATGGCACTAACTATTCAGGCCATTTCTTATCATACTCATACGATATACCACAAGTATATAAGAACACGGTCCTACCTTCCACAGAGGGTTTCGGGTTGAATCACACGCATTGGTTCAACCACTCATACGTCACGTTACAACATTTTCTGCATAGATTGTCATTTCACATAATTTCACATGGCATTTACAAACTCAGGCCTTTTCTTGACACACTCAGACGACGTAACACGAGTATTCAAGAACACGGCATATACGTCTCACAAGACTTTCGGTTTTTGAATCACACGTTCTGGTTCATACATTCATACGTCACTTTACAGCAACATTTATGATTCTGCATATTGTCACTTCACATTTAAAAGTCCCTTGCATTCCCAGATCAGTTTAGTGACATGCATATCATCTGATCACCTTCCATATATACACATTACACGGCCAATCCCCTGCTGCCAGGTATCGGACTCAGCGTAAGTCATGTCACTATCATACTCATAGATTTTACACCTCCCACACATACTGCTAGAAGCCCTAATCCCAGCCTATACGGATTACACAGGTCTCACAGGATCCATTCTCACTCTATCCCTTTTTAGGTTTATCCAGGTTTTCATACCTGTCGAATCTCAAAACTTCATACATACTACCAGGTACGTAAGCCTGCTCACGTTGTAGTTCACATACGTTTCATTCTTCTAGGCCATAGAGTACTGGCAAGTTAGGGGTATAGGCCCAAATAGGTACCTCCCTTGGCATTTCTGCCTATCGTTTAGTGGTCCGCGAGGCCAACACCCCGCCTCAACGTTTCGGAGGCAAACGCCATCGGGCCACACGTGAGTTAGCCGCCTCGCAATATTATAGAGAGGGCCTCACCTGTCACTCCCTCCCCCTGTTTTCTTTTACTATCACCGAGAGGCCTACGATTCCTGCCACTACGATGGGTGGCCTCAATAACCCCTCGCGCCAACTCATAGACAGAGCCTCTCATAGCCACTTGGTAACTAGCAGGGCCTCACCTGTCACAAAACAAGATTAATTTTTCGCCTTTCAGGCCTAGTTAGCCTGCCAGTATCACACCTGGGGAATCGGTCACTACACCCCTTACCATGGCTGGGTCGGCCGCTGCGACCCCTCCAGCACTGGTTGAGTTCCAATCACTTTCTCCAGCCATCTGTTTCAGGGCACATGCTAAATCTGTGTCCAAATAAAATGTATCCCAAAACTATACTTAACATTAATAAACATTTCTGTACTTACGACATTACTGCCACATCATCCATCTAGACATTTGGTGGAATTCATTATCTCGGGTCTATCAGAAGGATTCACACAGGCCTCATACACATGCCTTCCGGAATCCTGGAATGTCCTAATTTACAATCCGCACAACAAACCCTACAGCGGTGGAGACACTCATAGCCAGGAAGTGGCAGAGGACTTCCTATGGGGGCCCTTCCAGTCCCCTCCGTTCACCACATGGCGGACAAACCCCATCGGTATTGTCACGGGGAAATCTTCTCACAAACAGAGACTTATCATTGATCTATCAACACCTCACACCTCTGCCACTCCTAGTCTAAACTCCCTCATACCCTCTGAGGAATTTTCACTGCAATATTCCACCATAGATCACGCCATTACAGCTATCATGCAGGCAGGGGCCGGAGCATGGCTCAGTAAGACTGATATCACAATGCTTTCAAGTTACTGCCTATCCACCCTACACTGTGTCACCTGCATGGTATCAAGTGGGCAGGGAACTACTATTTTGCTCACGTTTAACATTTAGGTTCCAAAGTAGTCCGGCCATTTTCGACGTATTCGCCGAAACCCTATGCTGGTTTTATTAAATATAGCCAGATGCCCTACAGTTATACATTATCTGGATGATTTCTTACTGGTCGAGGAGAATATTTCCCCTCCCAGTAGCCTAAAAGAAACCATCAGTCTATTCGAACAGGTAGGTGTCCCAGTCTCCTCCACAAAGACTGAAGGACCAGATACCTTCATCACATTCCTGGGTATCATACTAGACTCAGCCACCATGCAAGCTAGCCTGCCACGCCCAAGGTAGAAAACATTCTGATCAACATAATCTCTACATACAACTCGGTACTTGCAACCGCAAGAATTACAGTCTCTGCTTGGGTCACTGAATTTTGCCATTCGCATCATACCTCAAGGCCGGGCTTTCATCTCACAACTCCTTTACATGTTTCCCACTTTTAGACATGATGGACACAGGTCACCCCTGGATACCCAAGCCACGGCAGGCGTAATTATGTGGAGAAAATTTTTAACCACCTTGAATGGTAAAAGCATGTTCCTTCCAAAATTGTCTGACTCCTCACCTACCATTTGGTCAGACGCGGCGTCTACCACAGGTTTTGCAGCAATTTTTCAGGAACGAATGGCTTTGGGGCAGCTGGCCTTCAGAAGTTCAGGACCTGGAGGGTTTTTCCACTACCTCAGCTCTGTTTGAGATATATCCCATCGTGACGGTTGCCGTGGCATGGGTGCTTTTATGGGCAGGTTCGTCTGTACGTTGCTACTCAGACAACCAAGTAACTTGTCACATTATAAACAAGGCTGATCCAAATCACTGACTATTATGAGATTCTTGAGGAAACTCACTTGGCTGGCTGCATGTCATAATTTTCTCTTGTTTTATATTCATGTTCCAGGTGTATGTAACACTGCTGCTGACAATTTGTCTCGCTTTAATTTCCAGGCTTTTCGTCAAATACTCCCGTCAGCCGCACTCACAGCCACGAACACCCCACTATTCCACCATCTAGTAATGGACTAGATGCTATTATGCAACATAGCAGAACATTGTCCCAATTAGCACTGTCTACTAATACCCGGGAAACTTACGATAGAGCTTTCATTTGATTTAAAGATTCCTTTCTGAACACAACATCTTACAACCTTTCATCGTGACATCCTGGTTGGGCTTTGCTTCTTTTTGCCACCTCAAACTCAAACTATCATACAACACAATCAAACCATATCTGACAGGCATCCAACATCACATGCTAACTTTACAACCAGACAAATCAAGTGTCCTCCTACCAATTAAGAACATCCTTAGGGGTATTCAGAGATCCGAACCCCCACGTACGTCCCAGAGGCTACCCATAGATTTCCATATTTTTAAAGACTTATACAATTCACTAGATTTAAACCCTTTGCCAACAACACAAACCTCATCGTTAAAACCGCCATATACGTAGCCTTGTTTATGGTTTCTTGAGACCAAGAGAATTTACCGCCATCAGCACAACACAGTCCACTCACATCCTACTTCATTCACACTTAACAAAACACATGGACTATTATATCTTGACTCTGCCTCACTCCAAAACCAGTCAACATGCACTTTCAGTAGAGGTTAAGTACTATCCTACTCACAACAGGTGGAGCCCCGTCAAACTACTGGACTCATATACCCAGCATAACAATGAACCACCATCTCAACCACTTTCAGTCTACAAGGTTCGGTACTCACTACCACCACCTTTATGACACACGTCAGGTCTTTACTTACACAGCTGGGCCTCAAATCAGCTAACTATTCGGGCCACTCCTTCCGCATAGGAGCGGCCTCCACAGCATCCAGTGCAAACATTCCAGTTCATGTTATCAAGTCACTAGGGCGCTGGAAATCATCGGCTTACTCTAGATACATACCTAACTCGGTACAAGAAGTAAGAAATGCCTTTCAAGACATGTCTGGTTAAAGTATGTATATTGCTGGTATGTAATAAATTAGATTTTCTACTTTTGCCCTCTTTATTTACAGGCCTACCTCATAGTCGGTTCCGGCACACCACAACCGACTTGCTCTTTTAATACCATCCTACACTTATCAGTGTTTGTATCTTCTGTACTATCATGAGCCCTTAACACAAGTATTAAGGCCTTTTGGCCTGTAATTGTGGGAGGGGCGTATGACACACCTCTTCCCTACTTAAGGGACACCCCTTACCTGGCTCCATATCGTTCGAGGTCAGCGCTGCATCACCCTCCCACCCACTCCTCATTATTAACTCCTTTTCTCTTTACATTTCTTCTTTGTGGGCCCTCTTTATTTACAGGCCTACCTCATAGTCGGTTCCGGCACACCACAACCGACTTGCTCTTTTAATACCATCCTACACTTATCAGTGTTTGTATCTTCTGTACTATCATGAGCCCTTAACACAAATATATATATATATATATATATATATATATATATATATATATATATATTACAACGTTTAACAAAAATCGGCACACCAGTCAAGCCATAAGACTTGGTGTTACTACCGCATAGGATTCTGGGTGGGTATATGCAAAATAGATAAAAATTACAAAAATAAGTGCTCTCTGTCTGTAAATGAAGCTGCAGTTCACCAACAAGGTGTTCCCTCAACCTTGTGCAGAACAAGACAAATATATAAAGAAAGGTGAACAGCGCTAGCGGTATACACAGATATATATATATTTTACATACGTAATTGGAGATATTCCTCGATGGTATAGCTTAAAAGAAAAAAACAGAATGCAATAATAGTGCAAAATGTATTGATGATATAATGGATGATGAAGAAATATAAAGTTCTCACTCACACTTTTAAGAGCTTTATAAGCTCAATGTCAAGAGCCTGGACGGAATAATCCCCGTCTATGGATTTCTTGGTGTGCAATCTTCTAGGTGAACTTTGTGGGTGTGAAATTTCCGTGGTATATGGAATGAGAGAGTACAAAAAACCAATGGTATAGATAGTAGGTGTATATACAGCGCAAATAAAAGTGCACTTTTGAAAAAGCCAAGGCGAAACGCGTTAAGTGAGGAAGAACCACGGACTTTTATAATTTTATTCTGACTGGTATTTTATATATTTGTCATTCACTTTAAAAAAAAAAAAAAAAAAAAAAAAATTAATAAAATAAAGTATATACATTTTTATATTACCCAGTCTATTTTTAGTCCTACTTCCTACCTCATCCTGCTGCTGCTACATTTGGGTCCAGTATACCCTTAGGTGGGGATTGTTCCACCTGAAGCTGTCTTAACTAGAGCAGGTCCATTGCTCTAGTCTATGTAAGTAGGTTCTCTTTTATTTGCGCTGTATATTATTATTATTATTATTATTTTATTATTTATATAGCGCCAACAAATTCCGTAGCGCTGTACAATGGGTGGACTAACAGACACATAATTGAGATCAGACCACTGGACGTACAGGAACAGAGGGGGTTGAGGGCCCTGCTCAATGAGCTTACATGCTAGAGGGAGTGGGGTATAGTGACACAAACGGGTTAAAGTAGGGGAATTAAATAGTTTGTTAGAGAAGGGTTTATTGAGTGCTTGGTAGGTCATTTTTGACAGTTGCAGGGAAGGAGTCAAGGGGTGGGGGATGAGAAGCCTGCTGACAGTTTAATTGATACGCTTTAACGAAGAAGTGAGTTTTCAAAGATTTTTTGAAGGAGTGGAGGCTGGGTGAAAGTCTGATTGAGGAGGGAAGTGAGTTCCACAGAATAGGTGCAGCCCTAGAGAAGTCTTGAAGGCGAGCGTCAGAAGTGGGGATCCGGGCAGAGGATAGGCGTAGGTCTTGGGATGAGCGCAGGGGTCTCGACGGGACATACTTGTGTATGAGGGAGGATAGGTATGTTGGAGCAGCATTATGTAGGGATTTGTAAGCAAGTGCCAGAATTTTGAATTGGGCCCTATATCTAACTGGAAGCCAATGCAGGGACTGACAGAGCGTGGAGGCGTGGGAGGTGCGACCGGACAGGAAAATAAGCCTCGCAGCCGCGTTCATTACAGATTGCAGCGGTGCAAGCTGGGAACATGTAAGACCGGTCAGAAGGGGATTGCAGTAGTCGAGGCGAGAGAGAACAACAGCATGAACCAATATCTTAGCCGCGTCCGGCGTTAGATATGGGCGGATGCGCGCTATGTTCTTGAGTTGGAAGCGACAGGATTTGACTATCGATTGGACATGGGGAGTAAAAGAGAGGTCAGAATCGAAAAGAACCCCTAGGCAGCGAGCCTGCGAGGTAGAGGTGATAGTAGCGCCGTTGACTTGGATGGAGACAACAGGAGTAGCAGCACTTGAGGGAGGAAAAACTAGAAGTTCTGTTTTGGACAGGTTGAGTTTAAGGAAGTGAGCAGCCATCCAGTTGGAAATAGCAGAGAGGCAGTCAGAAACACGAGTCAAGGTGGGCGGAGAGAGATCAGGGGAGGACAGGTAGATTTGCGTGTCATCTGCATATAAATGATATTGGAAACCAAAGGAGCTGATGAGTTTACCAAGGGAGGCAGTATAGATAGAGAACAGTAGGGGGCCGAGGACAGATCCTTGGGGGACGCCGACAGAGAGGGGTTGGTGAGTAGAGGCGGAACCAGAGAAAGAAACACTGAAAGAGCGCTGGGAGAGGTAGGAGGAGCACCAGGAGAGAGCAGTATCCCGTAGACCAAAGTTACGAAGAATGTGAAGAAGCTGTTGATGATCAACAGTGTCAAATGCGGCAGAAAGATCAAGGAGGATTAGGATAGAGTATTGGCCGTGAGATTTAGCGGCAATTAAGTCGTTGGATACTTTGGTCACAGCAGTTTCGACAGAGTGACCAGCGCGGAATCCAGACTGAAGGGGGTCAAGCAGAGAGTTGGATTCGAGAAAGTCTGTCAATCTGGCGTACACAACTCTCTCGAGGATCTTGGAGGCAAATGGGAGTAGCGAGATAGGGCGGTAGTTGGATGGGGAGTTGGGATCAAGGTTGGGCTTTTTCAGAATCGGGGTTACGGTTGCATGTTTGAAGGGTGAGGGAAATGTGCCAGAGGAAAGGGAGAGATTGAAAATGCTAGTGAGAGGAAGAGCAAGAGAGGGAGACAAAGTGCGGATGAGATGCGAGGGAATAGGATCGAGAGAGCAGGTGGTGGGGCGGGAGGACAGGAGCAGTGCAGAAACCTCTTGTGCTGTAGCAGGTGCAAATGTGCATAGGATGGCAGGGGGAGTGGGGTTGGGTGATATAATGATAGGGGAAGGAGAGAGATTATAGATCTCTTTCCTGATTGTAGAGATCTTCTCAGTGAAATGAGATGCAAAGTTTGTGGCGGACAAGGTGGTGGAAGGAGGGGTAGTCACAGGGCGAAGAAGAGCATCAAAAGTGTGAAACAGGTGTTTGGGTTGATGGGACAGTGTGCTTATGAGGATTTTGAAGTAGTTTACTTTTGCAGAGGAAAGAGCCATGCTGTAGGAGCGCAGCATAAATTTATAGTGGACAAAGTCAGATGCAGAGTGAGACTTTCTCCAGCAGCGTTCAGCAGTTCTGGAACATTTTTGGAGGTAACGGGTCAGCTTAGTGTGCCAGGGTTGTAGTTGGGGGCGCTTGCTGCGTTTAACTGTAGGAGGTGCCATGATGTCAAGTTGAGAGGAGAGAGTGGAGTTGTAGAGTGAGGTTGCAGAGTTAGGGCAGTTGAGATTTGAGATGGGTAAAAGGAGTGTTTGGAGTGTGGTGGAGAAGTGCTGGAGATCGAGGGAGTTGAGGTTTCTGCGAGGTTGGAGAGTTGATGGTGTTGAAATTTTGGTATGAGGTATGCAGATGTTAAATGTTAGCAGATGGTGGTCAGACAAAGGAAATGGATCAGTGGAGAGATCAGAGGTGGTACAGAGATTGGTGAAGATGAGGTCAAGAGTGTTTCCTGCAGTGTGAGTTGCGGAGGAGGAAATCTGTGTGAGTCCAAAGGAGGAGGTTACAGAGAGCAGACGGGAGGCATCAGGGCAGTTGAGCTTGTTGATAGGGATATTGAAGTCCCCAAGTATGAGAGAGGGAGTGCTAGAGGAAAGAAAATGGGGTAACCAGGAGGAAAAGTGTTCAATAAATAGTTTAGGGTGACCGGGGGGGCGATAGATGATGGCAATTCTTAAAGGAGTGGGCTTAAAAAGGCGTACAGTGTGAACTTCAAAGGAAGTAAAGGATAGGGCAGGGGCAGGGAGGATAGGTTGAAAGGTGCATTGAGGGGAGAGAAGGATGCCTACACCACCTCCTTTACAGTCGAGTCTAGGAGTATGGGAGAACTGTAGACCACCGAAACATAAAGAAGCAGGAGTAGCGGTATCGGATGGGGACAGCCAGGTCTCAGTGAGTGCCAATATTGTGAGCGAGTTAGAGATGATGAGGTCATGTATAGCTGTAGATTTGATGTTAGTACAAATGGAGCGAGCGTTCCAGAGTGCACACTGAATTTTGGTAGAGTTGGATAAACTGCAGGGTATTTGGAGGAGGTTTGCATGGTTTCTATTTATTTTGGTGTGAGCAGATGAGGTGTGGGGCCCTGGGTTGGGAGAGACGTCACCAGCTGCCAGAAGTAGGAGGAGAGATAGTGACAGGAGGTGTGAATGGGTTTTATATATATATACACCTACTATCTATACCATTGTTTTTTTGTACTCTCTCATTCCATATACCACGGAAATTTCACACCCACAAAGTTCACCTAGAAGATTGCACACCAAGAAATCCATAGACGGGGATATGCAAAATAGTTTAATAAAGAATCAAATTTTTTCCTCATTCCATTTTAAACATGGATTCCTTTGACTCTGTGTTTGATATGTGCAACATCTTTGAAACACAACTTGGGAAAAGTTGCACAGTACTACAGTACCCTCCATGTACAGTTTTTACATGTTACAGGGCCAAATATAAGGCTTGCCCATTTTCTGTTTTTACACACTGAAATTTGCCAGATTAGTTATGTTGCCTTTGAGACCATATGGCAGCCCAGGAATGAGAATTACCCCTATTATTTCCAAAAGTAGAAAACCCAGGGTATTCAAAATGCAGTAAGCCCAGTTTTTTTTAGTAGCCACTTAGTCACAAACAAAGTCAAAGTTAGCTTTCATATTTATTTTACACAAACTGCACTTTCACTGATGATATCATAGTAATAATATGTTTTACTGTTTTGAAAGACTCATATTTGTGTTTAGTGGTGTCTCCCGAGTACAACTGTACTCCCCATGTACAAGTAATATGGTGTCTTGGAAAGTTACATGGTTAAATATAGCACTTGTAAATTCAATTCTCTGGACTTCCTGCTTGGGTTTTCAGGCAGGTCTCTCAAATTGTAATACATGTAGAATGTAACTATATGTAGCTGTGTTAGGAGTTGCCCGGCCTAATTAAGTCCAGACCTACTCCTCTTACCTTCACTCGAGTTCCAGCATTGCCAAAGGTCTTTCACTTCCGAGTTAAGCCAGTGGGCGGTCCTGATCACCTGCACGGAGGTCCTGCTGCTGCCACTAGGCGCCTGTCGGATTCACGAGGTCTGATCACTAAAAGTGAGTTTTCCTGAGGGGTGCCTCTAAGCACGCCGTCGGGACCAGTATCCCGGTCTCCTTCCTACTCACCGGATTCCCCGGCACCAAGCTATCGAGCCACAGACCCTCCCCCCCCCCGCATTCATGCTCCCCCACCCCTATACACAATGGGTTCATCGCGTGTAGTTAGTCTACACATTCAAACTTTCCGCGTGTCGGCTTTCATTTCGCTGAAAGATTTGTTCGGCAGGTTTAGCTACCCCCGAAATGTGCTTGCAACACTGCTCGCTCGATTTGGCTATTTCGTGCCGCGTTCGGCACTTTCAAAGCAGTCTTACAATTATAGGTAGGGGCTTTCGCTGTAATTTACCCTAAATCGGCTGGATTTCACCTTTTCGTATACAGTGTTTACAATTTATTAAGCTGTTATCGCCATCGTGTGGCCTGTCTAACTTCTGAGGAGATAAGGACCTCTGGCTAGTTGAAGCCACTGTAGCCTTGAAGTAATTCTTGCACAAAACGTTCTGCTTGACCAGTGGTTGCTGGGTGGTAAGGTGCAGTTAACTTGTACTTGATGTTATTATTAGTAGCAAAACTCTGAAATTCATGGCTTGTGAATTGGACCCATTATCTGTCACAATCTCCCTGGGGCAATCAAATGTGGCAAAAAGGTGCAATAATATGGCAATCATGGCTTTTGCAGTCTGCTGGGTTATCGGAAAGACCTCAGGCCATTTCGAGTGGGCATCAATTATAATCAAGAAGGTTTGCCTTTTTATCTGACCTGAAAAATCCAAGTGAAGGTGAAACCAAGGAACTGTGGGCCAAGTCCAGGGCTGAATACTTCCTCGGGGAGGATCTCTTGCAGTTTGTGCACATCCTATACAAGCATTAACATATGCTGTAATCTCAGCATCTATCTTAGGCCACTACACGTAGCCTAGTGCTTTCTGTTTCATCCGCGTGGTATTAGGGTGACCAGTATGTAGCAAGTCCAAGATATGCCTCTGGGTTTTTTTTTTGAATGATCACTCATTCTCCCCATAAGACACAATTGTCATTCAAAGCCAATTCCATTTGCTTCCGGTAGTACGTTTCTTAATCCTCTGTAATAGTCGCTGGCCAGCCAGTTTGAATTAGAACTTATGAGTGATTTATACTTCACTGATTGGGTTGCTATCTATCCAGAAGTTAGTAGGTGTGTGGTAGTGTACCTACAAATCTTGACAGCTGGAGAAGAATCTAGAAGCAGTTCTGTCAGGGACATTGCATCGGCATTGGCATCATGGCTTCGATATTGTATGCGGTAGCCATATGCGCCCAAGAACAGGGCATAGCATTGAAGACAGGCTGCAGTTGTCTGGGAAGCAGAGACTTATGATCTGTTAATGTGGTGAACTCTCTACCATAGAGGTAAAGGTGAAACTTCCAAATTGACCATATCAATGCAAGTGCCTCTTTATCAATCTGGGAGTAGTTGCTTTCTGTCTTTGTCAATGATCTCGAGGCGAAGGCCACTGGTTTCTCAGAACCATCTGGTAGGAGGTGGGAAAGTACAGCACCCAGATCATAAGGCGATGCCTTGTGGGTTCGTAGTGTACAAGCACACGTGAGCCCAGTAGTTTATGTTTGGAGACCTCAAAAGCTTGTTGACATTCTGCTGGCCACTCCCATCTGGAGTGTTTCTCTAAAAGCATATGCAGAGGGAATATGTGAGCCAGGTCTGGGAGAAATTTATTATAGTAGTTGAGGAGGCCAAGGTACGACCGTGGTTGCTGGACATTTGTTGGGGCTGGCGCTTTGACTAGAGCGTCGACCTTGATTTCAGTGCTGTGTATAAGAAAAAGATGTGGTAAACCGCGCCAAAGGAGGAAGGCATATAAAGAATCAATATATATACATATACTTGATGAGGTCCAATATTGAACGGATGTATGATGCCCTCAAAAAAATAGAATAGAAAAAGGTGATATCGACAAAGTTTTAAAACTTTTTTTTTAAACTCAATAAAAGCCTAACTTTTTTGAGCTTCTAAGAGCTCTGCTGTTTAGCGCGTGGATGGTATAATCCCCATCTTAGGATGTATGAGTATTTCTTGTATTAGACATCCAATTCCCAGCAATCATATGGAGAAAAAAACAAAGGAAAAAAAATGGCACAGTATAATGCAAGTACTATAAGTTGTAAAAACAAATGGGTATCCTACTTTCAATTTCCAGAGCAATGACTTGCATTGGTGATGTACGCTTATGGTGGTACAATCCCCACCAGGGATGCGCAGGAATCAAATGCAGTAGAACAGCAACAGAATAAGGTACAACAATAAAATAAGGGTTTATTGCAACAGTTAACTAAAAGCAAATGCAGATAAAAGGGTAAAGTGCTCCAGTCCTCACTTAACACATTTCTTCAGAAGTGTGGATATTCAAGTAGTCTGTCACTGTATTTAAAGGCTGTTGATTCCATTATCCCGGTCCGGTGAGCTGCTCTACTTCTTGCTTCCGTTCAAGGTCACGTGCCAGGAGTGACGCACTGCGAACCTCCATGGTATGCTGGGTGGTGTAGTTCTTTAGTTGATATTGCGATTGCAACATTTCCGGGTATATTGGGAACTCCCACTTCGCGTCACGATGCGTGATGTGGTGACTCTGTAGGTTGAAAGACGGAGTGTTCTGTAGTAGGCACATTACTTGCATTATACTGTGCCATTGGTTTTTCTTCCTTTGTTTTTTCTCCATATGATTGCTGGGAATTGGATGTTCAGTACAAGAAATACTCATACATCCTAAGATCCTGTATGTTTTCTTCTTTGTGTACAGTGGTTGTTTTTCCTGTACATTCTTACGAGGACAGACCTGTCTGAGGTGGCCCATTTTTCCACAGTGATGATAAGGTTGGTCTTTTAAGCGACATGTTTTGGAGTCATGGTCTATATTACAACATCGATAGCAAGCTGGTTTGGGCTGGGGTAAGGATCTGTATTTGCAGTTGGTCAAAGCTGGATTGACTGCTGCTCTGTACACCTCCTCTATTACCCCTTTTCTTTAAACCTGAGCGTTCAATGCCTCAGTATCCCTGACAGCCATTTCCATGACTGATGCAATCTCAATCACCTGTGTAAGGGTGAGTGTTTTCTCTGTCAAAAGTTTTGTTTGAATGGTTTCTCTATTCTGTCCCAGCATTAACTTGTCCCTCAGAGCTGTGGATAGCTACTCTCCAAATGAACAGGTTGGGCCAGTTTGCGAATGGCCACCACATATGCTTTAATATCATCCCCTGATAGCTGCTGCCGTTGGTAAAAGCGGAATCTTTCTGCAATTTCTAGTGGTTTGGGCTGGAAATGATCCTTCTAAAAGTTTTTGCAGTTCCACCAGTGTTTTGCTTGCTGGTTTATCAGGGAACAGAAGGTCTCTTACAGTGTCATATGTTTTAGTTCCCACCAGTGTCAGGAATACCGCTACCTGCCGTTCAGGGGCTATGGTGTTTGCACTGAAGTAATGCTCTAATCTTTCAGTCCATGAGCTCTGCTCTCCATCAAACTCACAAAATGTGCCTATCCGTGCCATGTCCTGGCTGGCTGCTCTATGGCTGGCTGCTCTGTATTGATTACCTCTTGTTATTTTCTCGTGCAGGCTTGGTAGGGCTTTTGTACATCCCATCTTCGTCGCAACTGTTATGGTCCTGACTGCTTCACATATGAGGCCAGTGGTTTCATACAACCTTGCTCGATTGCTGAACATTTACTGTATAATCAGGCTTATTAGAATTGACAGGAACACAGGAGTAAAACATCCTCTGTGCAGCACTGCATCACACTCACTGACTTAAGATGGCTGCCGTGCTCTCTGACATGTGAGTCATCATAGGGATGGAGCCACTAGTTGAAGTGACAGGGCAGTGAGATGGCAGTGTTTTACATTCCAGGTATAACACTCTGACACACATGCAGATACTGTCACGATTTGGGAACCCAACACGCTAACACACACACTTACACACACACACACACACACACAAAAAAAAGGTGCAGTACCAGACCTTAGAGTGGCCGGGCTAAGCACCCACAGAATAGTCAGGAGACAAGCCGAGTAAGGGGAACCAGAAGACAGAATAACGAGAAACAAGCCGAGGTCAAAGGGTAGGAGAAAGTCACAAAGTCAGATTAACAAGCCAGAGAGTACGTAACCAGAAACACAAGTTCAGTAGCAATACTAGCAAGCAAAGACCACAACAGGGCAGGGAGGAACAAGAAAGGTAAGTATTTAAACCATAAGGTTAATTCTGATTGGATAATTTCCAATCAGAATTAATAATCACACGTGGGAGATATCTAAACCTCCCACTGTGATTGAGGCACTGTGCCTTTAACGCCAGGTCAGGTGACTGACCCTGGCGTGTAATATATTGGGCGGTCTCCCAGCGTGCAGCGTCATGCATGCTTCCGCTGGGGGACGTGGAGGAAGACGCTGGTGGCATCCGAGGCTGGATGGATGCCGCTCGCCGAGCCCACGAGGAGGAGGGGACCGCGGACAGCTGGAGGGTGAGTACCGCGAGCGGAGTGCAGCCTCCCCTCGCAGCCGCCCGCGGGATCCCTACAGATACACATGCATGTATCTGACGCTGCATTTTCCCCATAGAGATTCATTAAGTACTTAAGAGATTCATTAAGTACATCTCTATGTGGAGATGATGGTTGGCCAGTGTGGCATTTGGCTCTGCCCCCTCCCTGCCTCCTTAGCTTAGATAATTAGAATTGACGATCTCAACTAAGAAGGTGGTTTAGGGGCGGTGGGCCAACCTGGCAGACCTGCATAGTGCTAGAATAAAGGTGAGTTTTTTTTCCTTTTTAAGAGAGGTAAGGGGGGGGGGGAGCGCTTAAATAGTGTTTTTAACACTATAGGGTCAGGAATAGATGTTTGTGTTCCTGACCCTATAGTGTTCCATTAATGCGTCGGGCCATTTTTTATTTATTTTTTACTTTACTCCTTGGTATGTTTGTGTTTCCTGTCTTAAATTAAATAAAGTTTCAGTTTCTGGCTCAGATCTTTTCTTTGCTGCTTACCTCGTTGGTGGATATTTGGAATGGAACCTCCATGCTTCCTACTTTCTACTTTCATATTTTGTGCATTTCAAGTTACAGTATGCATATTTAATCAATTAATATGTTTCTGTGTGAGGAGTGAGAAGTATACATAAGAATACCTCCCAAGTGTGCCTATTTAGGAGACCCCGTCCCTATTTTGGGCCCAAATCTCACTGTCCGTTTTTATTATCCGAATGTCCCTTTTTTTTTTTTTTTTTTTTTAATTCTTTATTTTTGTATCACACTGCATATTTAACACAAGTAGAGTGCAAACATTTGTTATGAAAACATCAGCTTCTCATACGCTTCAAAACATTAATTGGTAAAGATTATGCAGCGTGAATTTTTTGTATATTTGAAAAGTAAGATACACATATGAAAAATAACACAAGTAGTCTCAGGGGTATTGCAGTGGTCGGCTGTCTAGCTGCGGTTTGCGTGTTGCCCACTGAGAGAGGGTCATCCCTGTTGCTGCTGTCGCCTAGTGGTGTGTTTCTCGGGTCGGTAGTGGGGATGGAGGGGGGGGGGGTTACAAGGGTGGGCTTGTAGCTCCTTTGGGATCGTGGTCTCACAGGTTGGACTTTATGTGTTCCGTCCGTGTGTAGTGTGTGGTGAGGTTGGGTGTCTGACTGGTCTCAGCTTGGGAGCTATGTGCTTTTGGTATGTGCTAGGGTGTAGGTCGGGTACGTGTGTGATGTGTCTAAGTACTATAAACGTCAATAAAACATAATATCAATAAAGTATATAGTCTAATATAAAGGTGGAAAGTCATTCCCCAGGTGGGGGTAGATGGTGTATCACCCTCTGGATATGTCCCTCAAGGTGGTGTGGCGGGGCCCTGCCCTCTCCGTGCTTGTCTGGGAGCAAACTCTGGTATTTCTGCTGGATTCAGGTGCGACAGGTTCAGACTACTCCGCTGAGGTGGTGTCAGGATGCCCAGAGTGGTAAGCAGAGATTCGATCTCCTGGGCGCTGTGTACTTTGTGTGTGGTCCCACCGTGTGAGAAGATGACCGCTCTTGGGGTTCCCCACTTGTAGGGGATATCTTTATGTCGTAGGTGTTGCAGGCTCGGTTGCATCCCCTTTCTCCATGTCAGGGTGTTCCTGGTTAAGTCCGAGAAGACAGACAGTGTTGATCCTTCAAAGGATAGAGGAGTTTTTCCCCGGAGCGCCATTAGGGTCAGTGCCTTGTGCTGGAGCGATTGAAATCGCACTATAAGATCCATGGGTGCAGTCGTAGGAGCTCTGGGCGATTTTGGCAGCCGGAACATACCATCTAGCTGCACGGCCTTCGCCTGTTTGGGCGGCAGAATGGTGTTAAGAAGGCGTCTAATGAAATGTGGCACCTCTGTGGTCCCCACTGAGTCGGGTATTCCCCTGATCTTTAAATTATATCTCCTGCGTTGGTCCTCCAAAGCATCCAGTCTGTCTGTGGAGGCCTTGTGGCTGCGCTGGAGGTCAGCCACTTGTTTTTCGACTGCTGTCAGCCGCGTATCCTGGGCGCAGGAGAGTTCTTCCAGCCTGGAGGCCTTAGTGGCTACCGCGTCTATGGCCGTTTTGTATTGGGCCATGTCGGCTGCGATGTTCTTTCTAAGCTCGCTCAGCATGAGTTGGAGCTGGTCCGCTGTAACCGGTTCTCCCTGCTTTGATGCGGCCTTTGCGGGGTCCGGTGCTTTGTTAGCTGTAGCTCCTATATCCAGGTCGGCAGTAAAGTCATCCGAGGAGTAGGAGTATAGGTCGTCCGCCGCCGCCATTTTGTCCCATGCGGCCTTGTTCGTGCCGCGCAGCAATTCCGCGATATCACGGGTCGTTGGGGCATTGTCTGCCCTCGTTTTCTTGTTTTTTTTGCCCATGGCTTCTCAGTGTGCCTTTGGCAAGAGGGTCGCCGGAGTTTGGGGTTCTTTTCCACCTTTTAGAGGTCAGTTTCACTGATCGAGACACGGAGCTCAGGATTGTGCGTCCGACCAGTTCCCTAGCTGGCTCCGCCCCCCCGAATGTCCCTTTTTTATTGGACCTCCATCATGTTAGTGCATTGGTGTGTCTGAGTTTATAACATAGCTCGACAGCAATCCAGTAATGTGTATCTATACTACAATAAATGTGTTTTGAAATCAGTCTGTGTAAATAAGGTACATTGTTCTCGTTATAAACTACATTTTACTTGCATAAATTGTTATTAGTTATTAGTGATCTATGCTGTTTTTGAACAGCACCGACCATGGCCACATCCCACTAACCCTTGAAATGAAAGTGACCCTCTGTGTCTATATAACATATTGGGAGATATGTACAGGTATTGGGTAAAGAGAACACACACCTCACACTTTGTAATACAAGTAGTTTTATACAAGAACATCCCACATCTGGCGAGTTAATGACGTTTATTATACTTGGTTTTAATACATTTGCTAAAACTATAGCCGTATGTGATCGACTTCTATTTACTTGGGATAGCTGTTTGCAGCCAGTGAAGAGAGTGCAGAGAAATGTGGGACTTTGTTTATTACAAGGCACACGGCAATATATATAGCACAAGAGAGGTAGTTTAGAAATTGAAGATTATGCTAGCGTTAGTGTACTTATAATCTTAATTTTAGTAATGACAGGAGGCGAGTATTTTGCATTAAACTCTCTTTACTAACTCCACATATCAGTAAAGAAAAGTGAAACATTAACCAATCAAAATGCAATAGGAGGTATAGTACTCTTTCGAAAGCGACATCATGCATAAAGTTCTCAAAGTCCAAAGTCCTGTAACATGCACCAACGGGTGACTTTCCAAGAAACAAAATATTAACGGCTGAAGGAAGGTTCAAACGTGTCCATCCTGAGCGTGAACAGTACCGCCACGAAGTTACACTGAAAGAGAATGTGAAATGGGTTAGGTACCATTCTGGGAACTGTTTGAAGTAATGTTAAAAGGCCCAAGACAATCTCACCGAGAAGTATATTAACGAATATCAGAATTGACCATAAACGACATGAAATGTGAGAGGTAAACCAGATTTGAACATGATATCATACCTAGGAGAAGTAGGAAGATAGGTAAGGAAGGAATACGTAGAATATAGGTATACTTACGTGAGTCCCTTCACCCCCAAGGGTGGGGGGGTGGGAAAATACTTGCCTCCTGTCATTACTAAAATTAAGATTATAAATACACTAACGCTAGCATAATCTTCAATTTTACCACATGACAGGAGGCTTCCTATTTTGCATTTTTTTTAACGCTGATGCAGGAGAGACGTAGCTGCCCCTGAGCTCGGGCGGAAGTAGAAAGTTCGAAAAGGTCGATTCACGCGACCAATCCACGGAACATAGTATGTCTGCCAGAGAGGCACCCGCCGAGAAAGCCGAAGAAAGCCGCCGCCCCCACGCGAACGGAGTGGGCCCCGAAGATTTCATCCACTCCCACCAGAGAAAGAATTCATCTTATCCATCTGGCGAGGGTGGTAGCCGAGACGGGTACATGGGGTTTAACAAAAGACACCAGGAGTTGGCCAGAAGATGTGACCCAGAGAGGAGATGTTACTTCCACGTACCGACATAAGGTAGACACCACGCACAGTTGCGGATCGGTAGGTAAAAAGGGGTAGAAGACCGACGTAGAGTCCGATTTCGTACGATGCGATACTCGAAAGGTAACCCCTTCAGGGGAGACCGAAAAGGCATCGATGTCGAATGCCCGTACGTCCGATACCCGGCGAAATGGGACTAAGCAGAGAAGGAGCGTCAGCTTGGCCGATAGTTGTCGAAGGGAGAGTCTGTCGTTATCTGGTCAGTCCCTCAAAAATTGTAGGACAACTTCAATGTCCCAAAAGTAGGAGTATTTGGGTTTTGGAGGTCTCTGTAAACGGATGCCTCACAGGAGTCGGCATATCAGTGGATCTTTCCCGACGGGTATCCCGTTGACCAGTACGTGGGCCGCCGAATTCGCGGAGCGTACAACGTTGAGGGACCGGTAGGAAAGTCCCGTGGAAAAAAGGTGGGAAAGAAAATTCAGGATGGCAGTTACAGGTGCTGTAAAGGGATCGAGGTCCCGTTCACTGCACCAAGAGGACCAGGAATTCCAAGCTGATAGGTAACATCGTCTGGTTCCTGGTGCCCACGAGTCCCATATGAGGTCTCTAGCTGTTTGCGATAATTCGTTGGTCTGCCAGGCGCCCCTGAAAGCATCCAAGCCACTAAGGTGAGGCGGTCTTCCAGGATGAGAGGGTGAAGGTTCCCTTTCGGATCTGTGAGGAGCGTTGGATGAGTTGGTATGAGGAGGGGATCCATGTAGGATGACGCCAGAAGATCCGGGAACCATGGTTGACCTCGCCATAGGGGAGTGATGAGGAGCAGAGACCTGCGTTGGGTCTTTAAGTATTGAGCCGTCCTCGCAATCATGGTGAACAGGGGAAAGGTGTATGCTCCCACGGATGGCCATGGTTGGAGAAACGCATCTACTGCCTTGCTCTCCGGGTCTGGGAGCCAGCTGAAGTATTCGGGAGTCTGTTTGTTGCTGCAAGATGCGAACAGGTCCAGGTGGAGGGGACCTCTCCTGACCGAGAGGTGTTGGAAGATCAGTGGGTCTAGTCTCCAGTCGCTGCTGTCCCGCCAGTGGCGCGAGAACCAGTCCGCTGTCAGGTTCATCTTTCCCGGGAGATATTCCGCCATGAGTGAGATCTTTCGGGGTAGGCAAAAATCGAAGATCTCCTTCGTAATTTCTGAGAGGAGTCTGGACCGTGCTCCTCCCAAGCGGTTGATGTAGTGGACCGCGGAGATGTTGTCCATCCGGAGGAGAATGCAGCAGTCCGTCCTGTCCCTTGCCAGGCTGCGGATCGCGAACGATCCCGCCAGGAGTTCTAGGCAGTTTATGGGAAGGTAGATTTCTTGAGAAGTCCAGGTGCCGCCTGTCGATCTGCCTTCGCCCGTGGCGCCCCAGCCCCATAGGCTGGCGTCCGACTCCAGGACGATGTCGGGTGTGGTCCCGAAGATGGCCCGGCCGTTCCAAGCCTCCATGCTGTCCAACCACCATCCGAGTTCTTCCTTGACTTCCTCCGTTACCGGAATGGTTTGGTCGTAGGAAGGGTTCTGGCGGAGGAAGGAGGCCTTTAGGTGTTGCATCGCTCTGTAGTGGAGCGGACCCGGGAAGATTGCCTGGATAGACGCAGAGAGCAGGCCCACAATCCGAGCGAGGTTGCGGAGTGGAATGGTACGGCAGCGGATGACTCTGCGAAGTTCCTTCTTGATGCGATCTTTGGTGTCGGTAGCCGTAGTGTGCTGGACTTGGAGTCTATCTCGAAGCCCAGGAATTGTACCATCTGGGCCGGAGATATTGCCAACTTCTGATAGTTCACCACAAAGCCTAGGGATGTCAGAAATTGTGTGGTATAGTGTGTGTGTGTTGAGTCAGTCTGGACCTGTCGGAGCAAAACAGTAGCAGGTCTTCCAGGTAGATAATGCACCGAATTCCTTGTGCGCGTAGATGTGCAACTACTGGCTTCAGCAGCTTGGTGAAGCACCATGGGGCTGAGCTGAGGCCGAAGGGGAGGCAGGTGAACTGCCAGGGTCGGCCTTGCCATCGGAACCTGAGGAATTGGCGGCAGGAGAAGTGGACGGGTACTGACAAATAAGCGTCCTTGAGGTCCAATCTCGTGAACCAGTCCCCGTCTTGGAGGAGGTCTATCAGGAGGTGAATGCCCTCAATCTTGAAATGTCTGTACATTATGAAAGCATTGAGCCTCCTCAGGTTTATGACCGGGCGGAAATCCCCGGATTTCTTTTTTACCAGAAATATGTTGCTGAAGAAACCCCTTGGGTTGTGAGCGGGTTCGATCGCTCCTTTCGACTTGAGCTCCCGTAGCTCGTTGTCGATTAGGCGGTGGTCCTCTCTGGAGCACTGTGTGGGGTGCGAAGGGACGGTCTGGTATGGGGGTTCTACGAAGTCGATGACGTAGCCCTGAACCGTCTGGAGGATCCATGCATCCGTGGAGATGGTTGTCCAGTTCTGAAAAAACAGAGCGATACGACCTGCAGTATATGGGGTAAGTGGAACTTGAGACACAAGATCGCTTACCTGTGGGGAAGCGTGCTCTGCCACGGTTGCGAGGTTCTCTGCCTCGGTCGGCTCCTCTGGTGTAGGAGAAGGGTTGCCTGAAGCCCACTTCCGGGTAGAAGGGTTGAGGTCTATGTGAGCGGGGGCCAGAGGGCCAAAATCGGCTGGCTGCTCGGCCCCTGTGGCGGCCAGCCATCCAAAAACACCCCGACTGGGGTAGCTTCTGAAGACTCGTTTCATGGAAGTCTGAGCCTTATTGAGGGACGTAAAGATGTTAACGTGTTTGTTTAGTTCTTTCAGGAAAGCTTCCCCGAACTATTTGCCCTGTGCCAGTGGTCCCAACTCCTTGGTGCCCAATTCCACCAGCTTCCCGTCAATGCGGAGCAACGCTGCCTTACGCCTCTCAGAGGAGAGGGCTACGTTGGTATTGCCAACGAAACAAAAACATCTTTGAGCCCATTCTCTAATGTCATGCGCCCACTCTTTTACCATGCTGGCATCAAGTTGGTCAGCCCTTGTAAATGCGTCGTCCGCCAAATACATAATGCGGGAAAGTGGGCCGATGGAGTCCAGCAGTTTGTCCTGGAATCTGTGGAATCCTCTGTCTGTGTATCCGACCGGGAGGTTTGCGACCGGGTGCCGGCACTGTGGGGTACGCGTGTCAGCTAAAATGGCGGCCGTGAATCTCGCGATGTGCGAGATCCAAAATGGCCACCGGGGAGACGGGAAAGGGGTTTCCTGGCGTGCCGGCAAGATTGAGCACGGCCGGGAGACAGCAAGGAGAGCAAAGGGAAGAGGGTGAGTGTTACCCTCAGAGTAAGTTGCTGGGAACCAGCAATAGAAACGGGGAAAAGTGCCAGTAAAGGAAGCAGGAGGGGAAATCCCAGAGGGGAGAGCTAAAATTGGATAAATGAAAGAGGTAACAAGCAAAGACCCCAAAGGATAGAGAGGGAAAACAGCCCAGCACTAAAAGTCAATAGCAAAAACACAATAAAGGCATATAACAGATTATACACAAAACACAAAAAAAGGCATATAACAGATTATACACAATATAGGCATATAACAGATTATACACAAAATAGTAAGGGAAGAGCCTGAAACTCTGACCTGTCTGCTGATGGAGCAGTAAAGAAAGAGGGTGAGGAGCCTCAACACTGTGAATACTATACCTCCTATTGCATTTTGATTGGTTAATGTTTAACTTTTCTTTACTGCTATGTGGAGTTAGTATAGAGAGTTGAATGCAAAATAGGAAGCCTCCTGTCATGTGGTAAAATTCACCCATGTTGAGCAGTCGTGATTGGAGAAAACAACCACTTTTAACAAATTAAATTAAACAAGTGTTTAAGAACATTTTTTCCTGAAATGTTTTAGGTAAATATTACTTTTCAAGATAAGCACACTGTGTAGTGGTAAATATTTATTTTTAAATGAATTGGCAAAAAGAAAGTGTGTTCCATCACTGTGAGTTTTATTGTCTTGGTAAGAAAACAGTAAACTGAAAAAAACTGAACTTCTGTTCCCTGTTAGATTCTGCTGCTTTTTGGATGTTAATGGTTCATCTGCCACTCCTTCGTAACTGCTGGGTATTACTTAAGTGCCATTCAGTTTGTCCTACATAACCAAGAAGTGATTCCTGACAGTCTTTTTGCTTTCCAACTTTGGGAGGTATGCAAATGGGCAAGGGTGGGCAGGCCTTGGGGGACAATGATGCAACTTGTATCACTGGTGACACATAAAATAGTAAGGCCCTTCTGAAGGGGAATGTCAGCCTAGCATGAATATATACCGCAGGCTGACTGTGGCGGAACCCACCTCGCCACTGGGCATTGGAGAGGCCTGGCTGCCCGCCTCCTACCTGCTGACTATGGCCCCTGGTAAAGTTGTACTTTTGAATGCAATATTTGGGCATATTGTATTTTATTGTGCGGCTACTGGCCCTTTAAGCACAGTGAATGGACTTTTATTGTACTGTGCTGGCCTTTTAAAAACAGTGTATGGACATACTGAAACTTTTTGGACAATTCCTTTTCCCCTCCCCCGGATCCATTGTTCTCCAGCAGGGTGTTGTCCCAGGGACAAGGAAAAGCCATGCTTGCAAGTGAAAACAAAGGACTTCGACCTAACCGTTAAACCCCTGAACCTATTCAAGTGAATTTTGGATATGTTTGTCCCCAAGTTATTCTGGTTAAAATAATATAAGTTTTATGTATGTACGATGTTAACTCACCAAGTTATAAAAATGTATAAAAAGTGTAACTTTTCAGTTTGGAGATAATTGAGTAGATACAGTAATTGACTCAATTATCTCCTAAGCAGAGGGGAGGAATATGCTGGGTGTGTTTCTATTGTCCCATTGTGTCTGATTGGCTGCTGTACTTGCATTGTATGTGTTGTAATGTGTTTATTGGTTGTTCTGCAAAACCCTCTGAGCAGCACTATGTTTTGTGGATTGTGAATAAAAGCCAGGCTGGATGTGCCAGTCCAGAGTTCCTGTTTTACCCTCAAAGTGATGTGTCGTCTCATTATTGGGGGAAGGATTTATTGTATGCTGTTCCAGTTGACTGCTAGGAGTACAGGCCTATTCGTATGGTTCCTATTCAATGGTCTACAGCATTCATACGCTTGGGAGAATTTAAAGGTTTCTCGGATTCGGTGATTATGGTGTCTGCCAGAGTGCTTGGAGTCCTCAGGAAGCACTAGGAGCATCCATTAACGGAGGTACCCAGTCGGGGTGCCAGGTGATCCGTTACATTGGTGGCAAGCGGTGGGATGGCGTCCTGGTGTGAGAGGAACAACACCCTGGAGACACAGGAATTATTATGGAGCGGCATAGAACCAGCGAGTCCCTGGACAGTGCTCCAAGTGGAAGAGGAGTTTAACTGGAGATTACAGAGCATCTTGGTCACACTGGATAAGCCGATAGCAGAGGCATCCAGGTTGGCATGCAGAGAGGATGCCCGACAGGGGATGTGGGAAGAAACCCTAGAGGGTGTCCAGCGTTGGCGAGGTGAGCGTCTCCCCAGCAAGGAGCAGCGATTACAAGCCAGAGTGGCCCTACGGATACCTATGCTGGGAGAACAGGCTCAGGAGGAATGGGTGATGCAACTTGACTCACTGGCATGGAGAGAACTGGGTCTCGAGGACGCATACCAAGCGCTACGTTGGTACGCGGTTCAGCGGGTGCCTGGAATGGCCAAATTTGGCAAACCCGAGGGTGAGGATTATAATGGCCCTGGCTTATTATGGGGGACATTTGCAGAACCAGACTTTGGGAGTGCGGCAGAGTCACGGCTTTGGGACATATTTGACTACAGAGAAGCCGTGCTGGATCTCCCTATGGCCGAGGACCTAAGGCCAGACTTGACTGAACTGGCTGTCCAGGAATGGGAGCTGGAGCAGGATTACCAACACCTGTTCAGCGCCAGTCAGTTACCATATACCCCACAAGTACCACCAGAGCAGTGGGAGATCAAACAGAATTATGCGGACTTATATGATCCAGTGACACCGCCTGTCTCTAACCTGATGGGGCTTCTGGACTGTACACCATTGGGAGCGGTGAGTTTTGTTCCCCCTCCCCAACAACTAAGCCCGCCAGCAGGAGACCTGCATTTAGTACCTCCTACTGCCCAACCAGCCCCAGAAATGGGGGACCTTATCGACTGGTCCTGGGAAGACCCACAGATGGCAGGTGGAGATGGGACCGTGGTCTCTCTGCCGGCCCTACAGGGAGGCTGGGCAGTTGGCCCAGATCCCCAGCAGCAGTGTGTATTACAGGGGGCTGAAGGTGCCATACTTGCTCCCCAGCGGCAGCCTAACACACCAAGGGGAGACAGTAAGCCCCACACCAGCACAGATGGGACCGTGGTCTCTGTGCCCAAGCTACAGGGAGCTGAAGGAGATGTCCTTGCTCCCCAGCGGCAGTCTACGGTTCAGGGAGAGGGGTTTGTTATTCCCTCTCCCCAGCGGCAGCGCAGCTCACCAAGGGGAGACGGTAAGCCCCTCACCAGCGCAGATGGGACCGTGGTCTCTGCGCCCTGCCTACAGGGAGTACATAGGGTCAGCCAGGCTCCCCAGCGGCTGGAAGTGTGTAAGGGAGAGGAGTTTATTACCCCCTCTCCCCAGCGGCAGCCTGGCCCACCAAGGGGAGACAGTAAACCCCACAACAGGGCAGATGGGACCGTAGTCTCTGCACCACTGGGGATATGGACAATCTGTCCTGGTCCACAACAACAGGACAATGTATTGGTAGGGGAGGCAGTTTGTTTTCCCCTACAACCAGAGAGGGTGTCGCAGGGAGAGGAGCCTGTTACCCCCTCTCCCCAGCAGCAGCGTAACCCATCAAGGGGAGACACTAAGCCCCTCACCAGCGCAGATGGGACCGTGGTCTCTGCGCCCAATCTACAGGGAGTACGGATGGTCAGTCCTGCTCCCCAGCGGCAGAATATTTTACCGGGTGGGGAGAGTCTTGTTTCCCCTCCCCAGCGGCAGCCTAGCCCACCAAGGGGAGACAGTAAGCCCCACAACAGTGCAGATGGGACAGTAGTCTCTGCACCTGCACCACTGGAGATATGGATAGTCTGTCCTGGCCCCCAACAACAGGACAATGTATTGGAAGAGAAGGCAGTTTGTTTTCCCCTACTACAAGAGAGGTCGTCACAGGGAGAGGAGCCTGTTACCCCTTCTCCCCAGCAACAGCTTTGTCCAACCAGGAGAGAGAGCACCCTGGTTACCTTTCCACCAGACTATGGATTTCAATCTGGACACATGTGGCAGGAGAACACCGGGACAGCTACACCGGGTGAGAAAAGCCGACCGACTATCAGAGCCCCAGACCGATTGAAGGTCTGGAGTCTGGATAGTCTCAATGGGAAAGGGGAGAAATGTGGCGGAACCCACCTCGCCACTGGGCATTGGAGAGGCCTGGCTGCCCGCCTCCTACCTGCTGACTATGGCCCCTGGTAAAGTTGTACTTTTGAATGCAATATTTGGGCATATTGTATTTTATTGTGCGGCTACTGGCCCTTTAAGCACAGTGAATGGACTTTTATTGTACTGTGCTGGCCTTTTAAAAACAGTGTATGGACATACTGAAACTTTTTGGACAATTCCTTTTCCCCTCCCCCGGATCCATTGTTCTCCAGCAGGGTGTTGTCCCAGGGACAAGGAAAAGCCATGCTTGCAAGTGAAAACAAAGGACTTCGACCTAACCGTTAAACCCCTGAACCTATTCAAGTGAATTTTGGATATGTTTGTCCCCAAGTTATTCTGGTTAAAATAATATAAGTTTTATGTATGTACGATGTTAACTCACCAAGTTATAAAAATGTATAAAAAGTGTAACTTTTCAGTTTGGAGATAATTGAGTAGATACAGTAATTGACTCAATTATCTCCTAAGCAGAGGGGAGGAATATGCTGGGTGTGTTTCTATTGTCCCATTGTGTCTGATTGGCTGCTGTACTTGCATTGTATGTGTTGTAATGTGTTTATTGGTTGTTCTGCAAAACCCTCTGAGCAGCACTATGTTTTGTGGATTGTGAATAAAAGCCAGGCTGGATGTGCCAGTCCAGAGTTCCTGTTTTACCCTCAAAGTGATGTGTCGTCTCATTATTGGGGGAAGGATTTATTGTATGCTGTTCCAGTTGACTGCTAGGAGTACAGGCCTATTCGTATGGTTCCTATTCAATGGTCTACAGCATTCATACGCTTGGGAGAATTTAAAGGTTTCTCGGATTCGGTGATTATGGTGTCTGCCAGAGTGCTTGGAGTCCTCAGGAAGCACTAGGAGCATCCATTAACGGAGGTACCCAGTCGGGGTGCCAGGTGATCCGTTACACTGACCATGTAGAGAAACCTTTTCTGCGTGTTACAAGTATCCCCAGCAGGGCACTAGTACCTCTAATTATATAGTTGCACTGTGCAGTTCCTAGCACAAAATTAGAATAGGGGACAGGACCCCAAAATCGAGAATGTCACACCTAAATTGGGACAGGTAGGATGCCTGAATCTGCAGAAAGTTTGAAGGGTCATTCAACCAGCAGCCTAAATTAGGGTGGCCCATGACAAGTTGGATGTGTGTGCATGGGCGTCCGCAGGAATTTTTCCGGGGGGGGGGGGGTGGGGGAGGGCATAATTATCATGACATCTATGCTTGGCCCCTTTTTGACATTGACATTCTGTCTATCCTCTTTCTATATGTCTATTATTACACACCAAAGGGACCAATCTGCCCCGGAGCCTTTTATGATATTGCTTTCATGCTCTCTTCCTCAGTATTGCTTTCTCTTTTCTCTCTTCCTTAACCCCTTTTCTAGTTTGCTTTCTCTTATTTCCTCTTCTCCTTCCAGGGCCGGACTGGGAATGAAAAGCAGCCCTGGAAAAAAATTCCATACCAGCCCCGTAATGCATCGCGACAGCATAGTGCACAGATATGGAAGCGGGAAAAAAACTGAAAACTATCACTTAAACATGAAAGAAATAGTTTGTGCGTAAAGGGGTGCTGTGTGCATGAAGGGGTTCTGTGTGCGTGAAGGGGTGCTGTGTGCGTGAAGGGGTGCTGTGTGCGCGGAGGGTGCTGTTTATGTGTGGAGGGGTTCTGTGTGCGTGAAGGAGTTCTGTGTGTGTGAAGGGGTTCTGTGTATGTGGAGGGTGCTGTTTATGTGTGGAGGGTGCTGTTTATGTGTGGAGGGGTTCTGTGTGCGTGGAGGGGTTCTGTGTGCGTGGAGGGGTGCTTTTTATGTGTGGAGGGGTTCTGTGTGCGTGAAGGAGTTCTGTGTGCGTGAAGGGGTTATGTGTATGTGGAGGGGTTCTGTGTGCGTGAAGGAGTTCTGTGTGCGTGAAGGGGTTCTGTGTATGTGGAGGGTGCTGTTTATGTGTGGAGGGGTTCTGTGTGCGTGTAGGGGTTCTGTGTGCGTTTTGGGGTTCTGTGTGCGTGGAGGGGTTCTGTGTGCGTGGAGGGGTTCTGTGTGCGTGAAGGGGTTCTGCGTATGGGGGGTTCTGTGTGTGGAAGGATTCTGTGTGCGTGGAGGGGTGCTGTTTGTGTGGAGGGGTTCTGTGTACGTGAAGGAGTTCTGTGTGCGTGAAGGGGTTCTGTGTGCGTGAAGGGGTTCTGTGTGCATGAAGGGGTTCTGTGTGTGTGAAGGTGTGAAGGGGTTCTGTGTGTGTGAAGGTGTGAAGGGGTTCTGTGTGTGTGAAGGGGTTCTGTGTGTGTGTGTGTGGGGGTTCTGTGTGTGTGTGGGGGGGTTCTGTGTGTGTGGGGGGGTTCTGTGTGTGGGGGGGTTCTGTGTGTGTGAAGGTGTGAAGGTGTTCTGTGTGTGGGGGGGGGGGGTTCTGTGTGTATGGAGGGGTGCTGTTGGTGGGGGGGAGGAGTGTAGTGTGTGTATGGGGGGGGTTATAACATTGATATATTTATATAAAAAAAAAAAAACTTTTTTTAATCCCCTCCCCCTTTACCTTTGGTCAGGGCCCAGGGGAGAGGGGGAACTTTTCAATCCCTGGTGGTCCAGTGGTGGCGCGTGCTGTTCAGCCTGCAGCTCCTCTGGCTGCAGGCTGACTTCGCTCTTCTCCCGCGAGAACAGCAGGCAGGTCGGAGCGTTGCCATGGTAACGCACGGCAACGCTCCAACCTGCCTGCTCGCGGGAGGAGCGTTCTCGCTTGCAGGTTCCTGTCAGACCGGGTAGGGGAACAGAAGTCCCCTACCCAGTGGCGTACACATGACCTATGGGGCCCCGGTGCAAAAATTGATCCGTGGGCCCCCCCCCGCACGCTTACTCTGCGCAGGCCAGGGCCGCAACACATGGTGGCGGGCACCTGGTCGCAGGGGTTGCAGGGTTGCGACCCCTGCGACCGCGGTATGTACACCAGTGCATGCAGATGCACACACAGGGACCACAAGGACCACTACAGACACCCAGATCACATCAGCTCAATGAAGTGGTCTGGGTATCAGGTCCCTCTAGTTTTAACCCTGCAGCTAAAAGCATAGTAGTTTCAGAGAAACTGCTATGTTTCACTGAGGGTTAATCCAGCCTCTAGCGGCTGTTTCACTGACAGCCGCTAGAGGAGCTTCCGCGATTCTAAGACACTGAACGTCCATAGGAAAGCATTGAGTAATGCTTTCCTATGGGCGGTTTGAATGCGCGCACGGCTCTTACCGTGCATGCGCATTCGGAGCTGAGCGGCAGAGGGATCCCCAGCACCAAGGGAGTCCGGCGCTGGAGAAAGGTAAGTGCTGAAGACACACACACTCTCTCACGAACAGACGCATACACACTAGCTAACAGACACACACATTTACTGACAGAGACACACTCAGCGACAGACATACATACACACTCACTTACAAAACATACACTCTCACTGACAAACACACACTCACTAACAGACATCAAACAGACTCACTAACACAAACACACTCAGTAACAGACACACACAGTAACACACTCACTGACACTCACTAGCAGACACACACTCACTGACACTCACACTAACACACACACTAACACTCACACTCACAGTAACACTAACACTCACAGTAACACTAACACACACACTAACACTCACAGTAACACTAACACTCACAGTAACACTAACACAAATTTCCCGGTGTCCCGGTGGGCCAGTCCGGCCCTGTCTCCTTCCCACCATTTCTTTGTCCTTCACAATCCACAATTTACCTCCAACCTTTTTGCTATATTGGGCTCCTTGTATTTCATTCCACCACATAGACTTCTTAGTTTAATGGGTTAACATTGCTCCTTTGACGATAGTTTACTTTGTCATACTGTATACAGCTGCATTTAATTAATGATTTTGCACATCTTCTATAACTTTAAAATAAAGATTTTAAAAGACAATGAAACTTTTTCAGGATGGTACATGCTGAAATTGACAAGAAAAGTATTTCCTATAGAAAACTATTTTCTTCTTATTTCCCTGACCCATTTACTTGATGGTCACCTTCTCACCAGTCGTTTTCAGCCTTTTTCTATCAGTGCCAATTTCCATGTTTTCTTTAGTTTTCTTTAATTTTCTTTAATTTTCTTCCCAAATCACCCCCAAAAAATCCCAAATCATTTCCTTCCCAAATCACCTGTCCCTCTCTTACTCTTAGTATCAATCGTATCTTTTTAGACTTTCCAACACCACTACTTAGGATGCCATGATATTCTATTGGTGTATGCATGCCATATCTTTCTGGCACTTACCTTGATTATAGAAAGAACACATTGTTACCAAATCCTTTAAAAATATATGATTTTGTGGCCAGCAGAATCGGAATCAGATGATAATGCTGGAAGCTTTGGCAGCTTACATTTTGGCAATTACACAAGCTGAGGAAGGCTAGTTATCCTGTACTTTAATCGTGGTTCTCTTTCTAGTATATCATATTTTAAATAATTTCTTGAATACTTGAGTATTATCTATGGATATCCAGAAGTGACATCATATGCTGACTTCTCTTTGTAATGCCTTGTAAAGACATTAATGGAAATATTAACCTCTGAATCCACTCTTTTGGAGAAACAAAAAATTACATTTTATCCCTCAGTGCTCCCTTAATGCCGGTGTTGCCATTCATTTCTGTGTTTAGGTTGAGTTTGTAGGATCTGTATAAGAAGCCGTCAGTTTAAGATTTTTTTTTAGAAGGGCCCTCCTCACATTGTGTTCATTTTAATGTTTGTCATTCATTTGCAGTTTTTAGATTCCCTTTGTTAAACTGTTAAGCATTTAGTATTATGTTGGTAATATATAAATTATATTGATCAACTTTTAATTAGTGCGAAAATTTTGTTCTGTGAGTGAACAGGGTGTGTGTGTGTGTGTGTGTGTGTGTTTAGTTTCAGTAAGACGACAGGGTAAAGTAAAAATTCAAAGTGAATTTCAAATTGAATGCCAATGAGCCAAAATGAAAGCATAGCTGACTTTAATAATTTTACCAAATCAGCTCTTTTGACCTTACATTTGATATTCACTTTTAATTTTCACTTCAGCGAATAACCCTGTAAGATCCCTAGTTAGTCTCACTTAATTAGAAAAAAGGCAGAAGTAATTTATTGTATTTTTATATTTATTTTTAAAAAAATTTTTATTTAAAATCTACAGTTTCATTTTGCGAGCTTAAGATCTTTATTTTACGAAGTAAAATCAAGAGCAAATATTCATGGACCAGTGTCTGTATTTATGCTTATATTAAGTAATTAAACATGTTCTAATACATTTTTTTATGGGCTATAAAGGACAAAATATAAACAGATTTGGTTAATGCAATGCGCTCCCCGTCCCCCCCAAAAATAGATTTCAACATCAATCCTACATAATTAATATAGTAATATCCATGTGCAAAGGATTCTGGGAGGTCACATGTAAATGCACAGCTAGGCATTTGTGTTCTTAGAGATTGCCAATTAATGAAGAATGTGCACTTCTGGCTGGGAGGTATGAAAATTGCATGTGCTCTCTCTGTGACCCCTGAGTGTAACACTTCAATGAACCTATCACGCCGATCAGTTCTGTTACTTATCTTTCTTTTTTTTTCTCGCTCACCTTGTTTAACAGCAATTGAGGAACAGCACTCCAAGAAGCAACCGTGCCAGCCGGTCGGTCACGCAATAAAAGAAGACAAGCTGTCCAGTGGGACTGCCATGCCAGAAGGAGAGCTCCTGCTAGAAGTGAGTGATAAAATGCTATCATTTCCTTAACTACTGGCTATTAATAATTCAAAGCTTTCTCTTTGTGTACAGTAGATTTCTTACCTCTGTTACACTCCGCTTAGCAAATTGCTCGTGCCACTGAAAGTGTGTGTCTGTTGCTGTTTAGGAAGAAAAGACATGCAATGTTTTCCAACATTGCGGTTGTTGTTGTTCTTTAGAAAAGGAAAAAAAAAAATAATAATTTATAAAGATGGCATTGTCACTAAACCACTGACATAAAAAATGTTCCAAACATTGAAAGTGACTGCCTGGAAATCAGACTGAATTCTATGACACATATGCTATTTAATGGACGTTTCTGTACTAAAAAGTTTGAATTTACTCCAAATAAGAACCAGGTGTCAGATGAGTGGTGATTAGAAAGACATAGGGTTAGCTCGTACTTTTGAGTTATCACAATTCCAAAATAGAGTAGATGTGACTCTATTTATTCATACCTGATTGTCAGATTCTAGTTCTTTAATTGACATGTCTACTTTAGAAAAGATTTATCTTGCGGATCCTGGTCGGAAACGCACTCTCTCTATGTGCTATACATATTTTGCTGGGGAACTTGGTCCAAAATTAGACTATATGAGAGTGGGAACAATGAACAATGAGTTTAGTGTGGAAGAATGGCATGGGCTTCTATTGGCACTACGGGTAAAAACACAGTCTGTGGCACTTTTAGAATCTCTCAGATGGTACCTGACTCCCTTCAGGTCTTTAAACTAAATGTATCTAGCACTAATACATGTTGGAGGGAGTGCAGGCAAATAGGCACACTTTTTTTTTTTATATACATATTTTAAACCTGTCCTAAGCTAAACACTTGCTGGTCTAACATTCATACACGAATACAAACCATTACAGACTAGGTTCTTACTATCACATCAGAACTGTGTGTTCTGAAGAAACTCCCAGAAAATATATCCAAATTATTTTGGGTCATCAATTAGTTTCAGCGACTTTAGTTCTTCCTAGATATTGGTAATCAGATACCATTTCATATATGACTGAAGCATTATGTAACATCTTTGAAACTAAACGATGCGAATTGGGCTTTAGAACACCTTCTCCTGCTGTCAATTCGCTGAGACATGAATGGACACTCAGGGAGGAGGATGTCAAAAGCTATTATGGCTTATACATTTTTTCTTTAGACCCACACCAGACTGGATGGTAAAATATTAATTGTTTAATATATATATATATATATATATATATATTTTTTTTTTATTTAAAACCATCACACCAACTTCTCAAGACACACAATATATTTTAATTTTACAACTGCTATATTTTATTTTATTATTACAGTACCAATTTAATATACCGTACATGTATGATGTGTTATTGGATGATGTACATTCATTGTATTTCCCCTGTTTTTGTTATAGTTATTATCTTTTCTGTATTGTTATTAAAAAATGTATTAATGCAAATATTTGAAAGGAAGATTCTAATTCTTAGCGAAAGACTGACTATGACAGACTGATTCTTTAGACTAATCTTAAGTATTCAGTTACCTACCGACTAAATAAATACAAAAATGTGTGGAAAGATTATTCCCCACAAAGTATTTGACATCCAGGATGCTGGAAAGGGGAGTTGTACGTCACTTCATTGTATTTATGGGCAGGCTTAAATGTTTAATATTGTGTTGTTTTAGACCAAACCAAGTGTTTGCTTGAGTATCTGCCCCTGTCCAAATATTTAAAATGAAATAATGTATGCTTGCTGAAGAAATCACACTGACACCAAAAGTTCAGTTAAAATGAAAACTTCCAAGTGTATTGTTATGGGGCGGCGTAGCCCCTTAAAAAGGCGAAAGACTGCAACGTGTGCAAATACAGAAAGTAAACTTTTCAATTGGTTAAGTGTTAGGTGTTTTTGTAAAGTAAACATTTAATTGGTTAGGTGTTAAGTGTTTAATCTTGATAGACTTCCTCCAGGGTGTTGATGTCATCGTCATCTTAGGTGTAGCTCCGGACGGAGACGCCATCTTACTACACGAGGGTCTTGGTCGATGGGAGGAGGTGCTCTAGCAGCTATTTTGAGTATGAATGAGCACAGGTACACATTGTAAATATACATTTTACTCACATTAATTTCTATCCATCACAGTGTATTATGCTGTAAGTAATGGATTCAGTTATTAGCCATGAACATAGAACCCTGCAAGATATTTTCCAACCACGCTAATAAGCATCTACTTAAGCACATGGGCTCCCTTTGCTGTCAGGTGTTGAACAGACAATGAAATGCAATCTTATTTAGGGTACATGATGTGTGGAAGAAACCTTGCAAGCCTATTAGTTAAAGAACCTATAGCCATAAAACACCTATAACCATAACCCTGTGATCAACGTATAACCACTTGTTAGAATAATTTATGATTCTCTCATGTTTAACTATAGTGATGCATAATCGCCTGCTCATATTGCTATGTAAGATACTTGCTAAAGTAAAATGCTTAGTAATAATGGGGAAATGGTTTTAAATTAAACTATTTGATTCCCATTATCCTTCTTTTGTTAGTATCGTGTTATCATAATGTAAGTTTACCTTTCAAGTGGGGCTTTCAGGTATACTAAATCTCAATCTAAGAGGCTAAGTGTACTTAAAATAGTAGTAGGTGGGTCCTACTCCTTCTCATAGTCTCAGCAGTATTTATGATTCATAGAGACATTTTGTTGGTCTCACCTCATAGCCCCCACAAAATTGACCATAGATATTTTGTTCTAGTAGTCTTATAGTTTGGTTGGTATTGTGACTGGGATTCGTTTGGACTGTTTTTCCCTTTAGCCTTATAGCTCCCCAATGTTAATATTAGATTATATTTGGGGTTATTTGCTTTATGTATATTGTATTTTCAAGTTTATTCCAGAGTAATTTCAGGATTAAGTCATTGATAGCCCTGTCTCTATCATACTGGCCTAGGGTATGTAACGTTTTCGTTTTTATTACCTAAAACAAATTTCTCTGATTGGTAAAGTATGTTAAAGTATACTTTATTGTATGTTTTCATTCTAGATCTTTCTAGAATTGTCATTATTTCTGCTTGTGCCACTGAGAGTATAGGGTAATTATAACCAAAGATACTAGTTGCAGATTATTATTTTTTTCTGCTCATGTGGTACAAATAAGTGTTATATCAGATCAGGAAAAAAAGAAAAATGTCAAAAAGCATTTGTGTTTTATATACCACATCCTGATTTCAAATGTGTGCCAAGAGAGGTGTATAGTAGTTTTACCACGTGAGAGTTTAAAAAACAAAAAAACAAAAAAAAAACTCAGCTCTGCAGAGAGAGGATGGATTTGATTACTATCGTACCAGATAACTGGAGAGTGTCTCATAAAAAGATTTATGAGCTGCCAGATTTGGTGGAGTGGCTGCATATTTCTCTGGAATTTTGGCATCTATTTTTTTCTGAGGACCTATGATTTAGGGAAAGGCTGTTTAGATCACATTTTCCTGCCTATGATACTTTTTGAAGAGAGTTTATCATGAAAATCATTTGGGATTCAAAAATTGTTATGGTTTCAGAAAAGAAGTTATGTATGTTTTTTTTGTCAAATACTGTCAATCTCCGGGACTCCAGGTGCTGTGGATTGTATAGCAGACCTAGCATATTGAGACTTGTGGTCCATAACTGCCATCATACTGCAGTAGGGGACCTACAGATGGTGGAGGAGCAAAACCTGCTCTTTATTCCCATGCTTGAATTTCGCATTACTCCATATCAACACATGCAGAGTGTAAGTCACATGAAATAGTATGTTAATCATCATGCATGGAGTTATGCAGTCCCTCCTATAGAACTTCCTCATCTCTTGGTCTCTGTGACACAGCCCTCTCATGATTTTCCTCCTATTTCTCCCAACGCTCTTTCAGTGTTTCTTTTTCCAATGACACCTCCTCTCCTCTTCCTGTCTCAGTCGGAGTCCCTCAAGGTTCAGTTCTTGGTCCCCTTTTGTTCTCTCTCTATACTGCCTCTCTTGGCAAACTCATTAATTCATTTGGATTCCACTACCACCTGTACGCTGATGACACTCAGATATATCTCTACTCTGCTGACCTCTCCCCTGCTGTCTTACAACGTGTCACTAAATGCCTTTCTTTTATCTCTGATTGGATGTCCTGCTGCTTTCTGAAACTCAATCTATCTAAACCTGAGTTTCTTATTTTTCCTCCTCATAACACTGATCCTCCTCCTTCACTCTCCCTGCAGGTTGACGGTACCTACCTCACCCCATCCTTTCAAGCTCGCTGTCTTGATGTCACTTTTGATCCTGGCCTCACCTTTGCGCCTCATGTCCAGTCTTTTGCTAAAACCTGTTGATTCCACCTTAAAAACAGTGCCCGCATACGACCCTTTCTTACTCAAGATTCTGCCAAGGAGCTTGTCCATGCTCTAGTAATCTCTCGCATCGATTACTGTAATTCTCTCCTAATTGGTCTACCCCAGAAGCCGTACTGCCCCCCTACAATCTGTGATGAATGCTGCTGCCAGGCTGATCTTTCTCTCCTGTTGCTCCTCTCACACCTCACCCCTCTTTCAATCCTTACATTGGCTTCCTGTCCCCTACAGGTGTCAATTTAAAATACTAACCCTTATCTATAAAGCCCTAACCAACTCTAGCCCCTCTTACATTTCCTCACTGATTCATAGGTAACCCCCCTCTCGGTCTCTCTGCTCTACTGGTGACCTTCTCCTGTCTGCTGCTCGCACCCTTACTGCAAATTCACGCTTGTAAGACTTCTCAAGGACGGCACCTTTCCTTTGGAACAGCCTGCCTCCTCCTGTCAGACTCTCCGCTAGTCTTCAATCCTTTAAGAAGTCTCTCAAAACCCATCTTTTTAGGAATGCTTACGGCCTCCAAGAGTAACTTCTATCTCTTATTATTGTCTCATTTGGTAAATTCCCCTTTTATTGTACAGCTCTGTGGAATAAGTTAGCGCTATATAAATACCAATAATAATATTAATATTAATAATATTAATAATAATGTTGGGCTGTATAATGAATCTACAGAAGGATTTAAAGAAACACATGGGAAAAGGGAGGACTAAAGAGGAACAGAGGGAAGAAAGATGGGCGGAGAAACCGAAAGACAGAAGAATATTTTAAAGAGGGAGATATGAAGAACAAAGGGGACTAGTGAGATAAACAAGGAGATAGCGATAGTGAAGAAAGTGAGGAACAGAGAAGGGGCAAAAATAATAAATTAACAATGAAGAATAAAGAAGACGAGAGGAGAAAATAAGAGACAAATTACATCAACAACTATTGTATAGCTAACTGAAATGTAAAAAAAAATTGGCACAAATAAAAAACATTTTCTTTATAATGAAAACAGTGTCATAGCAAATTTACTATTTTTTTTTTTTTTTTTCATCTTTAATGAAAGCAACTTAAACATAGGGTGGATCCTAAATAGTCCCCGACTCAGCACATTAGATGACTAAGGAGAGCTAAGGTATTTTCCCTGTGTTGGAGCCCATCATGGATCTATGCATGGGGTGCCATGAAGGGTCATCAAATTGACATTCCCACTGTGGGCATGTCATGGGTGATGACACACCTACTCTTTGTCCCCACTCCTTCATATTGGGCTGCTTAGCAGGTAAATTCCCAGTTCAAATTTTTGTCATCAATAAAAAACAAAAATTAGGAAGCTGGAGAGTGACTAATATTTGGACCTGTATGTGTGTCTTTGTGTGTCTGTATATGTATGTGTCTCACTGTGTGTGTCTGTATCTGTACATATGTAGTGTGTGTATCTGTATGTGTGTCAGTGCTTGTATCTGTGTGTTTATGGATCTTTATGTGTGGTAGTGTTTGTGTCAGTGTGTCTGTATCTGCAAATATGTTTCCGAGTGTATTTTTATGTATGTCAATGTTTGTATTTGTGTATTAGCATGTGTATCAGTGTGTTTATATGCATCTTTGTATCTGCATGTGTATCAGTGTGTTTCTGTGTATCTGCACTGTTAGTAATGATATGCCTAGGGCAGAGGAAAAACGGGGAGCCTGGGGCAGAGGATTAGCAGGGAGAGCCTGGGGCAGAGAAGAAACATAAATAATTTCATAAATATACACGTAGACTTCAAATATATAAATATGTATATATATTTAAATTCTATATGCATATTTATGTATTATTTTTACATAATTAAGTAATTTTAATAATTACAATTTGCGGGACCTGCCTGACAACTCAGGCCAAAAGTCCAGAGAATTTAATTTGCTAGCACTATATTTAACCCTGTAACTTTCCATGACACCCTAAAACCTGTACATGGGGGGGTACTGTTTTACTCGGGAGACTTCGCTGAATACAAATATTAGTGTTTTAAAAACGTAAAATGTATTACAATGATGATATTGTCAGTGAAAGTGAAGTTTTTTGCATTTTCCACACACAAACGGCACTTTCACTGATGATATCATTGTTGTGATATGTTTTACTGTTTTGAAACACTAATATTTGTGTTCAGCAAAGTCTCCCGAGTATAACAGTATCCCTCATGTACAGGTTTTATAGTGTTTTTTTTAAAAGTTACAGGGTCAAATATAAGGCTTGATTTTCCATTTTTTTTACATTGAAATTTGCCAGATTGATTATGTTGCCTTTGAGAGCGTATGGTAGCCCAGGAATGAGAATAACCTCCATGATGGCATACCATTTGAAACAGAAGACAACCCAAGGTATTGCAAATGGGGTATGTTAAGTCTTTTTTAGTAGCCACTTAGTCACAAACACTGGCCAAAGTTAGTGTTCATAATTGTTTTTTTGAATGTTTAACACACAAACAAATATAAATGCTAACTTTGGCCAGTGTTTGTGACTACTAAAAAAGATTGGACATACCCTATATTGAATACCCTGGGTTGTCTAAATATGTACATGTGAGTTGTGATTCAGAGATTTATGACAGATAACAGTGTTACAATGTCACTATTGATACATTTTTCAAATATATATTTTGAAACAGCAATGTCCTACTTGTACTTATAGCCCTATAACTTGCAAAAAAAAAAGCCAAGAACATGTTAACATTGGGTGTTTCTAAACTCAGGACAAAATTTACAAACTATTTAGCATGGGTGTTTTTTGAGGGTTGTAGATGCGTAATAGATTTTGAGGGAAGTTAGAAAAAGTGTTTTTTTTTAATTATTTCATCATATTTTATAAAAAAATTTATAGTAAATTATAAGATATGATGAAAATAATGGTATCTTTAGAAAGACCATTTAATGGCAATAAAAAACTGTATATAATATGTGTGGGTACAATAAATGAGTAAGAGGAAAATTACAGCTAAACACCGCAGAAATGTAAAAACAGCCCTGGTCCTTAACCGTAAGAAAACTGAAAAACAGTCTGGTCACTACAGAGTTAAATCAATGTAAGAGGAGAGATAGATGCTATTAGGTTTTTAAACTGTAATCGAATAAGCACAGCTTAAAATGCAAACATAAGGGATTTATTAAGCTGCAGTTCATAACATACCAGCAATAATCTGTATATGTAAGACATGGTGAAGGAACAACGTAAGTGTGCTGACAGATATTTTCCACAAATTTAAAAGCTAGACTTTAGATATATACTTAATATTTTACATCTTGGTCTTCAAGGAAGAAGTGGTGTTACCGATCATGTAAAGCATCGTTCTCCTCCCCCCCCCCCCCAAAAACAAAATCGCAAATAATATATGTATTTCATTTTTTATTTTGGTAATTATTATCTCATCAACATCAATGGTAGGATATGGTAACGCTACAGGCCTGCTCTGGAGTAATCTTGCTATAAAAAAAAATATTCCTAGGTAACTGCGAGTCTTCATAACCACGTCAGGACCTACATTTAAAGTTAAAAATATTGTAAATTGTACAAATTATGCCAAACATTAGAATCAAAATGATTAGAAACTGTTGAGCAATATAAGTAGGAGATATGCAATAGGCAGGACATCGATGAAAAGATGGTAACCAGAACCACATGATCCATTGTGGCAACACACACATAATAAGCAGGATAGTAGAAGATATTCATTATTCCTTATGAGAACAAACAATCGCATACTTACTCTGACCTTATCTTCAGGTAGTGATGAAGTACTCTCAGCAGAGCCTATGGTAATAATAAGACTGCCTGATGGGAAAGGGGTGGGTCTATTTATACCTATTTCAGAGTTCTATTTCCTGTCTTTTCTGCTATAAGGGGAGGAGCTAACCATGTGTAAATGTTGCCATGTTTGATCAGGAAATATCTTTATTGACAGATGTAAAGTTCATTTTTTTCAGTTTACGCTGCCCTGCAAAATGATCATAGGAGTAAAAATATAGGCAACTTCCTTCAGATTGCTCCCTCCCTGCATGTGTATGGAAACTGAGATTGTCCTTTTTCCATAAGTAATTGTAGATGTGAATTACCAAATATTTATTGTAATTCCTAAATTTTATCATAGAGCTTCCAAAAACATAATATAAGCAGCATAATGAGACAACATGACATGTATCCGAATACACAGTTAGCATTATATTGTTGAAAGTGTGAATGTTTAATAGTTTTCCGTACTGTTCCTTGTTGGATTAGATGTTTCTAGGAATGCTCATGGCTACAGCTTGTCAAATGGCGAGAAACAAACAAAATCTAAGAGTCATTGTTTGGATGTGCTCATTGTTTATTGCCGGCTCAAATTATTGCTTATTTAAAGTATTGAAATGTGTGTCCCACCCTGTGTTTGAGGTACACAACACAAGACAGAGCTATAAGAAACCATAAGTTGAAACACTTTTGTGATCCAAAGAAATTGTAATTTGGCACCTGTTTATTTGCCTTTGTTGCATAAATCAAACCCAACAGATAACAGGTTTATTCAGTAAGCCAGAAATTGTGGAAAATGTGAAAATGTATAGCGAATTTTAGATCGAAACAAGCAAATTTTAGCAACTCCTCCTCTATTTTTCCCAGCTCTATTTTTCAACAATATGTTTGTCTCTCTCTCACTCAATGATTTCTAATACTTACATTGCCTGGTGCTGAATCAAGCAGCAGAAAAATACAGGAAAACGATAGATTAGCATTCTCAGGTCTCTTTAGAAATAACACTTAAAGGGAACCTGTAGTCCAAAATATACCAATCCTTATTTCAGGAATTAAGTTTAATAAGGATTACTCGCCTCCTTCATCCTCCAAGCTGATATTACCTGCACTCTCTTTCAATGCAATGGTTTGGTTCTAGGCATGAGTGGCCAGACACCTTGCTCCTCCAATCAAATGTTATTAGCAGCATTTTATTCCCAGACCAAGTTTCATTTCAGTTTAAGAAAAAAAAAAAGTATATAGATATATAGATAGATGTATTTTAAAATTCTCACTTTCGTCATCAACATGCAACTTAGAGATGAAGTCCACGTCTCCTTTCCCTCGTTTTACTGAGTTTATCATAATTTAACTACCTACTCTTTAACCCCTTAGTGACCAGACCAATTTTCTTACCGTTAAGGACCAGGGATCTTTTTACTTTTCTGCGCTGTTTGTGTTTAGCTGTAATTTTCCTCTTACTCATTACCCACACATATTATATACAGTTTTTCTCGCCATTAAGTGGTCTTTCTAAAGATACCATTATTTTTATGATATCAAATATTTTACTACAAAAAATTATAAAATATGATGAAAAAATATAAAAAAACACACTTTTTATAACTTTGACCCCAACAATCTGTTACGCATCTACAACCGCCAAAAAACACCCATGCTAAATAGTTTCTAAATTTTGTCCTGAGTGTATAAATACCAAATGTTAACATTTTATTAGCTTTTTTGGAAAGTTATAGGGCAATAAGTACAAGTGGCACTTTGCTATTTCCAAACCATTTTTGAGCCCAGACAGTCCCCCCTAAGAAGAAGACTGATTGCCAGCAGGGGAATGGTGGCAATCGGTAAGTACATGGGGAGGGTAGAGGTTCATTTTTTAAAATTTATTTTTTTTAAATATGTTTTATAGGCCTGAAGGCTTCCGATGCTTTTGCCTACACTGCCGGGCTCCACGTGCGGCAACCCTGAAGTAATCACTCCACGGGGAGCGATCACTTGGGTGCCCGGCAGTGTGGGGGGGGGGGGGAGGTAATACCCTTAGAGCGGCTTTCCAAATTTACTGCGGACGTATGAGGTAAATCCGTGGTCCTTAAGGACCATTTCGTGTTGGACATACCTCATACGTCTGCGGTCCTTAAGGGGTATAATGGATGCTGTAACAACCAGAACAACTTTAGCTTTAGGTTTTTTTTGTGTATAGATCATGCCCCTGCAGTCTCACTGCTCAATTTTCTGCAATGTAAGACTTAAATCACTTTTGTTTCTTTTTATTTATCCATAGGCACACCTCCCCTGGCTGTGACTCACACAGTTTTTATGAAAAATTGGTTTCAGATCTTACTTTCTTTAGAGGTTTTTATGCTCTCTGTTAAGTAAACTTTATTTACGCACAGGAGCCTCCTGTAGGGTACAAACGGCTAGAACAGGAGATAAGAAATTCTAATTTAAACAGACTGTGCAATAAAGGATGTTGGACAGAGAATTAAACAGTTAGATTGCATGGACATGATCGTTTCACCAATACCAATCCATTAAGCTAAATTTGTTTTGTTGCTTATAGTGTCCACTTTAGCTTAATGAAGCAGTTTTGGTGTATAAATCATGCCTCTGTAGTCTCACTGCTCAGTTGTGGCACACTGATGTGCCTCAAGCCACCTTAAAGTGTGCCATAAATACAACTGATTTTAAAACTATAGTAAGCTTAATGCAGATGTTTTTTTTTTGTTTTTGTTTTTTTAAATCTTTTTAATAGGAGCCAGCCTTAATATTGTGACTCCCATCTGGTCATGAATTAAAACAAATGCATTAAATTAGCAAGAAGTATTCATGTCTCCAGTAAGGCTTCAGTTATATGTGAAATGTAGGAGTTGACGATGAAATAAAAAAAATTTAGGATTGACTTTGTTGAGGATAATAAAATCACGTGAAACAACTGGTCCAAATTAAAATATTATTATTGAACAGATAAGCAAAATTACAAAACAAAGTGAGGTTTTAGCACGTTCAATGTTATTTAGCTGGCGCGCACATAATCAGATAAAAAGCTGTTTCTTATACGTTTTGCAGATATCCCAGTGATGCAGTTTGTCCAATAGAATTCTCTGCAAGTTCTCCAACTCAGGGTTTTCTTATCTCGTCCTTACAGTTCTTGGGTGTTGTAACATCATTTGTGCATGTAAAACAGAATTTAGCTGAACTATACAGAAAGGCTTTTGTTTAATATGACTGTAAGCATCAAACTGATATTAAGCATTGGGCAACATATAGGCAGGTAATGTTTTCTTTAACAACTTGGACTTTTTTCTCATTGAAGTGTGCCTTGGTCTGGAAAAGAACAACTGATCTAAAGTCAATCCATGTTTCTAACAAACAAAGTTAATCTTGCACACTGCTAGCATTTTTCTTGTCTACAAATATCTCCCCACCCTCTTGTAACTTGTTCTGTGGTTTATCTCTCACTACCATTAACAACTGGCATCCCTTTCTGTCCACTAGACTCTTCTTGTGCTGAACCTAGAATGTGGGACTGATTAACTCGTACAATTAGGCTGTTTACTGGCTTCATGCCTCTTTCTTCGAGTCTATTCCCAGAAAATCAATTAATTTCAAGGGGAATATCATTTTACTGAACAGATAGCTCACTTTTATTCCATATGACATCAAATCCTAGCTCTTCTATATTATTACATAACTTTATTGAACTTCTATTTAACTTAACTTAGAGAAACAGTCTGGTCAGAGCTGATCACCATTGTGCTTTGGATCATATCCTTACTATATGCATTTTTATCTACCAGTATGTTTATGTGCCATATCTTTAGCAGGATTTAATTAAATGCAGGGGGTTTATAGGGACACTATAGTCACCAGAACAACTACAGCTTAATGTAGTTGTTCTGGTGTTTATAGTATGCCCCTGCAAGACATTTTTATGTACACACTGCCTTTTCAGAAAAAAGTCAGTGTTTACATTAAAGCCTAGGGACATCTCCAGTGGCAGTCACTCAGACACCCTATAGAGGTGTTTCCTGGGTCATTGTGCAGTGCTGATGTTGAGCCTCATGAAGGTGCTGAACTTCCTTCATAGAAATGCATTGATTCAATGCATCTCTATGAGGAGATGCTGATTGGCCAGCTCTGCATTTGGCTCTGCCCCTCCTCCTTCTCAAGTCCTTGGGGTTTAGAAAATACGCCCCTCTGTCTTATTAGAGATTTTACCTATTAGCTAAAAGCAGCAAGGTGAATTGTTAGTGTAGAATTCACCTATGAAGTTTTGCCTTGACGTAGCAGATGAGCTTACATTTGAATGGCCTATGAGAAAGCATTAGATTGGCTGAGATCATCAAGTTTGTTGATCTCAAATATGGAGGCGGAGCCAGCCGTGGCAAGACTGGCACAGCGTGGAAAAAATGTCAGTTTAAAGGGAACCTATAGGTCCAGGAAAACAAAGCCATTTTCCTGCCACTATAGTTCCCTACAGTGTCCCCCTCCCCTGCACCCCTTAATTAAATCCAATGTTCCAGCGCTGATGTCCCTTGGTACTGGATGTCGCTACCGACATCAGCCGGCGGGGGGAGACCTAATGCGATTAGGCAATTAGGATTTCCCAATTAATCAATGCTTTCCTATGGGGAAAAATCTGACGCTGGAGGTCCTCACCAAAAATCTGACGTGAGGACATCCAGCGTCAGATACCAGACTAAAGGTCTGTTTCAATTCAGGAAGCCCTCTAGTGACTGTCTGGTAGACAGCCACTATGGGTAGACTTGGAGCTGCAATGTAAACATTGCAGTACTATGGAACTGCTATGTTTAACATAGCAGCACTAAGTGCGAAAGAGACACAGCACCCAGAACACTTGAGCTGAAGTGGTCTGGGTGCCAACAGTGTCCCTTTAAACACCCTTTAACCGCGACACTGTAGTGTCAGGAATACGTTTGTGATCCTGGCACTATAATGTTCTTTTAAGCCCTAAATGGTGCAGACTTAAGGAAAACAATAAACGAGAAGAACTTTGGGATAATTATAGTTATAAAATGCTGATATCTTTTATCAATTTGTAATAATGCCACAATAATGCAGTATCTGAATTGTGAGAACATCTGCACATTATTTCAACAATACTTACAAGTGTGGTAAAGACCACAAGCCATAATTTAGAAATGCTGTACATCCTTCAGGCCCATAGCTGCAATTGTACAAGGGACCTGGGCCGGATTAATATAGGGGCAGATAGAGCTGCAGCTCCAGGCCCATGCCTATGGAATAAGCTCTTGCTTAAGTATGAAAATTTAAGAGGGACATAAGGGAACAAATTTGGTGTAGACTGTCTGACAATGAAATTAGTTAAGGTAAAGCTGACTTTGCGCACTATGCAAATGCTCTTGCTGCTTCAGTCTCTAACACTGTGGCATGTTCCCTTATTTCTATACTCACTACATACACTTTTTCTCTGTCTTTTTCTCTGTATAACAGGAGCTTCTGGCTGCTAGTAAGAAGGTTAGGAGAGGAGTGAACCAGCGAATGCTAGGAGACATTCCATAGAAAGCGTAGGGCTAGCGCATCATTAGACACGTTTATGCCAAGCTCAGGGTGCTGCCTGCACAGAATGCCCTTGGTTGGCAGGCAGCCTTCATTCACACCAGGCTGAACATCTAATTCTTCGTGCAGACACAAACCCTTTTTGTGCATGTTTGTCCCTTTGGGCAGTTCTGGTTATGGGATTCATATTAGTGACCCTCCCTTTTTTCCCGCCTACCAAAATCCTGCTTCACCGGACACTGCTGTTACATATAGTTACATAGTTACATAGCTGAAAAGAGACTTGCGTCCATCAAGTTCAGCCTTCCTCACATTTATTTTTTGCTTTTGATCTAAAAGAAGGCAAAAAAAAAACAGTTTGAAGCACTTCCAATTTTGCAACAAACAAGAAAAAAAATCCTTCTTGACCCCAGAATGGCAGTCCGATTTATCCTTGGATCAAGCAGTTATTACCCTACATTGAAAAATTATATCCTTGAATATTCTGTTTTTGCAAGTATGCATCTTGTTGCTGTTTGAACATCTGTATGGACTCTGATAAAACCACTTCTTCAGGCAGAGAATTCCACATCCGTATTGTTCTTACAGTAAAAAAACCTTTCCTTTGCCTTGACGAGGGGGTATGGATTTACTTGAAAGATGAAAGCGACAGATTAGCATAGGGTATGTGTTTGCTTGAAGCTATATCCTGTGAGTTTCCCTCCAGCACCATCTCCACCAGCTACAAGATGCTTGGGAGGTATAACTGGTTTAGTGTTTTCTGTCTATAAGATTCAGTAATTAGGTCCATCATAATTGTCAGCACCAGGCCCAATAGGCTCTTAATCCGGCCCTGCAAGGGAGTATAAAGCTGCTTATTCTCTCACATCCTATGTGCACACTATTTATTCTAATTTCTGATTTCCTCGATAACTCCTTTACCTTATTTTTTATTCTTAAGATAGGTTTTCTAATTAGGCATATATAGGACCACCACCATCTATATTACACCAAAAACTCATCACAACATCTGTATCCATAAACCATGATTATAAATTATACTACACTAGATATAGACACAAAAATAGTCAAAAGTTTGGTTGTTTGATTAATTCTTCAATAGTTCACAAAACATTTTTTATGAAATATTTCAATTTAGTGTTCGAAGAAATTGTAAGACTAACATTCCCTTTACACTCTAAAGATTTAATTGACAAGTGATCATGTGTTTTATGGGAGGAAAATTAGAATAACGTGTTTTTTTGTGAATTGACACTTCTTTAGCTTCTTTGAGCTCTAAAATGTTGCTTTTATAGTTTTTTTCTATAGTATCCCTACAGAGATAATTATAAAAGCACAATCAGCCCCAAGGGACACTGTGCAGGCTTAATTGTGTTGAGTGTAAGTAGCAGGTGCACCTTTCGTGACTATGCATAATTGGATATACATATTAAAGAAGAATGTAATCCATGATTTAAAAGCCAAGTCTTTGTTTCCATTTGCAAAATTAGAAAAAAAGGAATCTTTTAATATGAGATGCTGGAAGTGTATGGAGAATTTCAAAGAAAAGAAAACAAATATTCTGTGCATATTTGATTAATTCCCCCTCATCATATTTCAAGTATTATCTTAAATGAATGCCCCAGATCACATATCATAGACACTTCTGTTATTTGATCAAAGTGATTTACCACTTAATATTTTAGGATGTTTATTCATTTTTAATCATTTCATTTTGTATTAAATACACAATATTGACTCAATAAGCAATTTCACATTTAGAATTTAGAGACAATTGGTTTCTGGATAACAAAATAACTTCAAAATATGTTTCTTGAAGATTCTAGCGGAAAATCTATATGCATTTTAGGTCATAAGTGGTTGGCTCCTGCCATTTGCCACATGTTAGCCAATGATATTGCCTGAAGTTTTGCGTATTGAGAAATCAAGAAAATATACTTCACGCCCCTTTAAATTAAGGGGAGTTCATTATTCGAACTTATCACCACTCCCATGAAGGGGTCTACGTGGCTGCAACAATCTCTAGGTAAGTGATACGTATCCACATGAATGCCAGAACCCAAGTTTTCCCAGGACAACATTGCCCAGAGCATAACACTGTCTCCTGTGTTTTGCCTTGTTCCCATAGTGTGTCCTGCTGCCATCTTTTCCCCAGGTAAACAAAGCACACGCACCTGGCTATCCACCAGATCTAAAAGAAAACATGATTCATCAGACCAGGCAAGCCTCTTCCATTGCTTCATGGTCCAGTTCTGATGATTATGTCCCCATTGAAGGAGCTTTCAGCAATAGACAGGGATCTTTATGGGCACTCTGACCCGTCTGCGGCTACACAGTCCTTTACACATAAAACTGCAATGCACTTTGTGTTCTGGACCCTTCTATTATGGCCAGCATTAAGTTTTTCAACAATTTGAATTAGAGTACCTGGTCTGTCTGATTGAACTAGACGGGCTAGTCTTTACTCCCCATGTGCATCAATGAGGCTGTGGTGCCCATATCTTTGATGCCAGTTTACCGGTTGTCCTTCCTTACATCACTAGTTTTCACTTGTTTCATACAAGCAAACAAACAAGCTAACCACTGTTCCACCGAGAATTTTGGAGATGCTCTCACCTGGATATCTACCCATCACTATTTTGTCCTTGTCAAAGATCTTTTCGTTTGCCCATTTTTCCTGTTTTCAACAGAAGAGATAATAGCACAGTCAGTAAAAAAAGAGGACTAAACATTTTTTAGATACATAAATGAGAAAAGGAAAGTAAAACAAGAATTAGTTAGATTAAAAACAAAAGAAGTAAGGTATGTTGAAGAGGATAAAGGTCTAGCTGACTACCTCAATGAATATTTTTGTTCAGTACTTACAGATGAAAATGCAGGAAAGGGGCATCAGTTAGGAAAAAGGACAAATGACTAATTTGTTACATGTGAGTTTACAGAGGAAGAGGTTCTATTTCAACTGTCAAAAGTAAAGACAAATAAGTCAAAGGGGACCTGATGGAATTCACTGAAAGTTATTAAAAGAGCTTAGTGGTGTACTAGCAAAACCATTAACAGATTTATTTAACCAATCATTGTTAATAGGAGAAGTCCCAGAATATTGTAAGTTAGCGAATGTTGTGCCCATTCACAAGAAAGGTAATAGGGAGGAGTCGGGCAACTATAGGCCAGTAAGCCTTACTTCAGTAGTGGGGAAAGTAATGGAAGCCATGTTAAAGGATAGGATTGTTGAACGTCTAAAATCACATGGATTTCAAGATCAGAGACAACATGGGTTTACTTCAAACTAATCTTATTGATTGTTTTGATTGGGTAACTAAAATAATAGATCAGGGTGCAGTAGACATTGCTTACCTAAATCTCAGTAAGGCTTTTGACACTGTTGCACATCGAAGGCTTATCAATAAACTGCAATCTTTAAGTTTGGATTCCAATATTGTTGAATGGGTTAGGCAGTGGCAGAGTGACAGGCAACAGAGGGTTGTAGTCAATAGAGTATATTCAAAGCATGGTCTTGTCACCAGTGGGGTACCTCAGGAATCTGTACTTGGACCCATTCTCTTTAATATTTTTATTAGTGATATTGCAGAAAGTCTTGATGGTAAGGTATGTCTTTTTGCTGATGATACAAAGATATGTAACAGGGTTGATGTTCCAGGAGGGATAAGCCAAATGGCAAATGATTTAGGTAAACTAGAAAAATGGTCAGAGTTGTGGCAACTGACATCTAATGTGGATAAGTGCAAGATAATGCATCTTGGACGTAAAAACCCAAGGGCAGTGTACAGAATATTTGATAGAGTCCTAACCTCAACATCTGAGGAAAGGGATTTAGGGGTTATTATTTCTGATGACTTAAAGATAGGCAGACAATGTAATAGAGCAGCAGAAAGTGCTTGCAGAATGCTTGGTTGTATAGGGAGAGGTATTAGCAGTAGAAAGAGAGAAGTGCTCATGCCATTGTACAGAACACTGGTGAGACTTCACTTGGAGTATTGTACTGGGGACCGTATCTCCAGAAAGATATTGATACTTTAGAGAGAGTTCAGAGAAGGGCTACTAAACTGGTTCATGGATTGCAGGATAAAACTTACCAGGAAAGGTTAAAGGATCTTAACATGTATAGCTTGGAGGAAAGACGAGACAGGGGGGATATGATAGAAACATTTAAATACATAAAGGGAATCAACACAGTAAAGGAGGAGACTATATTTAAAAGAAAAAAAATTACCACAACAAGAAGACATAGTCTTAATTTAGAGGGGCAAAGGTTTAACCCCTTAAGGACCAAACTTCTGGAATAAAAGGGAATCATGACATGTCACACATGTCATGTGTCATTAAAGGAACACTATAGTCACCTAAATTACCTTAGCTAAATAAAGCAGTTTTAGTGTATCGATCATTCCCCTGCAATTTCACTGCTCAATTCACTGTCATTTAGGACCTTTCTAAAATTGTATAAATACTTTCAGTGGTGAGCAGTGTGAGTTCTGTCCCATAGTTATTTGTAGGGTTTCTTTGTAGACTAATCTAAACTAACAGTAGTGGAGCAGTTAGCGTGAACATTCTCATAGTTTCCATGGTGATTACTCGACTTGACGAACCTTGGCCCAGAGTTACGCTTTTTATACAACCACCATGCCTATTGTTCTTTCTTTCTAAAGTCCAACAGTATTTTTTTTTTATTTCACAGAAATGGCAGCTATGCAGTTGTAATAACAAAACTTCTGAGCTTATCGAGTTCATATTGCGAGGGATTCCTTTAATTTAGAAAACACTGCTATTTGATCCAGATCTCATTACATAGCTGTGGACAGACCTTTCCCTCTTGTCTGTTTTCTTGCAATTGAATGTTTTCCAGATGCAACTTATTAAAACTGTGTTTGTCAGTTCCACTTTACTTATAAGAACCTTTTCTTGATCTTCCAAAAGTAATAAATTCCAAGACTAAAATAACTGTGAGCAACCTGCATGTTAACAATTAAAATTGAGGAAATAACACGTTTTCTTCCTTTTGCTGTGAATTGTAATAACCCATCTTTGTCTTGTTTCTTTTTTTTTTTACAGTCCCTGAACGGGTTTGCGCTGGTTGTGAGTACAGAAGGCATGATATTCTATGCTTCAGCAACAATTTTAGACTATTTGGGCTTCCACCAGGTAAGTTACTTTTTGTTTTTTAGGTCAGTGGGTTTTAATCTTTTTTGACGGCAAAACAAATTATGTAATTAATATAGCATGGAAACCAATTTGTTAATTGCAAAATTGATTTAGTGACTTTTTCTAAAATCACAATAAGATAAGACAATAAATTCAATGAAACAAATGATTTTCCCTGTGTCAAGTGGCATTGCATTACTTTAGGGAAAGGAGTACTTCTTCGGTAAGATACGAGCTGCCATAATTGCAATATAAAGACAGGGCTGGTCAAAGCAGTGTTATCTTTGGTCAGATAATGGCATGCTAAAAAACAAAATAAAGCAAGAAAAACTTTTATAAGTATGTAATAAACATTTATACACTTACTTTAAACTTGGTCAGATTGCATCATTGGGCACACCTCCAGCTAGAGGAGTTTCTTCAGCCTCCTTCTTACCCACCTATCTCAGTTTGTTTAGACCACTAATGACAAAAACAGGAGATAGAAGTGAGATAGGGGCCGCTATATGTGATCACACTGCTCAAATTGCCTCTCGCCTAACCCTGTCAGAAAGGTGAAGAGATCTTCCATCTGCTCATGCGTAAATGTGTCAGGCATCCCCACTGCAGTTTTCCAGCATTCCTAGGGACAGGACACTCATTGCTTAGATCGGTGTACCCCCTGAAGTGGGTGTGGAAAGAATATGAAAGAAGAAGCAGGTAAATATGGAAAGAAAAATATATATATTTACCTGCTTTTTTCAGCCTTTTGAGTGAGGCAACTGTCATGTAATGTTCAAAGCTAAAGGTTTTGAATCATACAGTTGTCTCAAAGAGATACATGTTCTTTTAAGAGATGGAGTGACACTTGTTGCTTCGCCTAAATTGAATTTGATAATACCCTAAAGAGTTTTAGGCTTATCCCCTCCTCTTATATCATTTATCAATACATGTTCTTTTACTACTATTTTCAAATAAGATATATAGTCTGTCTTGTTTAATAATGCTTTTTTTTTCCATTCTCTGTAGTCGGGTAATTATTAATGTTTTTTTTTTTACATAAATAAAAGAGTCAGTCTATGCACCATAAGCACTTTGCATTATTGTAAACTGTGTTGTGCTTAGAGCACCCTGGGGCCATTCTCATTACAGGTCATAGACTATAGAGGCAGTGTTTTGTAAAAATGCAGCTAAAGGCAGCTCAGTAGAGCCAGGGGTGTACCTAGAGCATTTGGCACCCAGGGCGGGCCGTTTTTTTGGACTTTAAAATGTATAAAACAACCTCATTTTTTAAATGTATTTAGCACTGAGCAGTGTTTGTGTGTTTTAATGTAAGCATATTTTTGTATGGAGTATGTTTGAGTGAATGTAGAGGTGTGTTTGTACGTAGTGTTGGCATTTGAATGCAAGCATGCATTTGTGTGTAGTGTGGTTTTTGAATGCAGCAGTGTGGTTATATTTAATGGTGGGGTTTGTATGTAGTGTTGACATTGAAATGCATGGGATTGCCATATTTAAGGACACCAAATAAGGCAGCTATCTGCTAAACAGATGGAAATCTCACGCAAGGGCACAAATTTAGGGAATTATCTACTAAACAGCTACTATCTACTAAAGATCAGAATTTAAAAAGCCCTTTTTTAGTTTTAATCTTTCAGTTGTTTAACCCCTTAAGGACTGGACTTTTTTTGCGATGTTGTACATTTGCGACCAGGCATCTTTTTGACACTTTTGTGGTGTTTGTGTTTAGCTGTAATTTTCCGCTCTCTCATTTACTGTTCCCATACAAATTATATATTGTTTTTTTCAGGACAAAATGGGCTTTCTTTACATACCATTATTTATATAATCTCATCTAATTTAATTTAAAAAAAATGAAAAAATATGATGAAAAATTGAAAAAAATACACGTTTTTTGAATTTTATGTGAAAAATCTTTTACTCATCTACAAAAGCGAATGAAAAAAACTGCTAAATAGATTCAAAATGTTGTCCTGAGTTCAAAAATACCCAGTGTTTACATGCTTTTTGCTTTTTTTTTGCATGTTATAGGGCTATAAGTACAAGTAGGATATTGCGGTTTCAAAACATACATTTTTAAAATGTATCAATAGTGACATTGTAACACTGTTATCTGTCATAAATTGCTAAATAACACCCCACATGTACATATTTTTTTAAAAGTAGACAACCCAGGGTATTCAATATGGGGTATGTCCAGACTTTTTTAGTAGCCACTTAGTCGCAAACACTGGCCAAAGTTAGCGTTCATATTTGTTTGTGTGTGAAAAAAGTAAAAAACTAAATTGAACGCTAATTTTGGCCAGTGTTTGTGACTAAGTGGTTACTAAAAACGACTGGACTTACCCCATTTGCAATACCTTGGGTTGTCTTCTTTTGCAAATGGTATGCCATCATGGGGGTAATTCTCATTCCTGGGCTACCATACGTTCTCAAAGGCAACGTAACCAACCTGGCCATTTTCAATGTAAAAATATTTGACCTATATATTTGACCCTGTAACTTTCAAAAACGCTATAAAACCTGTACATGGGGGGTCCTGTTCTACTCAGGAGACTTTGCTGAACACAAATATTAGTGTTTCAAAACTGGAAAATGTATCACAACAATTATATCATCAGTAAAAGTGCTGTTTGTGTGTGAAAAATGCAAAAAAAGTCACTTTCACTGACAATATCATCGCTGTGATATGTTTTACTGTTTTGAATCACTAATATTTGTGTTCAGCGAAGTCTCCCGAGTAAAACAGTACCCCCCATGTACATGTTTTAGGGTGTCGTAGAACGTTACAGGGTAAAATACAGTGATAGCAAATTAAATTCTCTGGTCTTTCGGCCTGGGTTGGCAGGCAGGTCCCTTAAATTGCAATCAATAAAATAACTTAATTATGTAAAAATATTACCTAAATACGCACGTAGAATTTAAATATATATGCATATTTATATATTTGAAGTCTACGTGTATATTTATATAATTATTTATGTAATTTTGTATATCGACATATGAATAGTTCGCATTCTTTTTATTTATTTAAATATACATAGATATATATACAATTTCATTCTAAGTGTATTTTGATATAAATATATATATATATATTAATATCAAAATACAGTTAGAATAAAATTTCGTATAGATATATAATTTTTTTTCAATTTTTTATTATTATTTTTAATTTTTTTAATTTAATTTAAATTATTTATTATTCGTATTTTATAATAATATATATATACAATATATATAGTTATTATATATATTATATATATACGTGTGCAAATTAATTATAAGTGTATTTTTATATTAATATATGTACATATTAATATAAAAATACACTTAGCATGACATTATATATATGATATATAGACATATATTATATAGGTATAATATATGTCTATATATCATATATATACACATATATAATAATATATATTTTTTTTATTAACTATAACTTTATTTTTTTTTATGATTTTACACATGCAGGGAGACTGCCTGTCAGCACAGACAGTCCCCCTGCAGGCAGATACTTGGACACCTATTGTGACCATGTGGTCGCCCTGTTGGGCGATCACATGGCCACAGGGGTCCTAAACCGCCATGGGGAGACTGTCTGGGCTGCAGGCAGTCTCCCCACACCGGGAGCACCGCCGATCGCCGCCGGGGGAACGACGGCGATCGGGTAAGTACATTTTAAATTTAGGACGGTTCAGGACCGTCGTCGGTCGGCAACGCAAAAATGCCGATGACGGTCCTGAACCGTCCTGCGTCCTCAAGGGGTTAATAGATAACTCCCTTATTTGTTATCCTTATGTGGTATTGCAAGATTTAAGGACACCAAATAATCTATCTACTAAACACATACACACACAATGACACACTATATATATATATATATATATATCTCTATCAGAGACATACACATAGAAACACACAAACATCACATACATTTAATAATTGTTCTGGGAAGGATGGACTTCGTCTATGGCTGTGCTTCATCTGAGATTGATCAGTCATCAGCAGGGTATCACCTTTCCTGCACAGCTCCCATGCACAGCTTCACAGTCCAGGTGGTTTCTTATCTGGTCACCTTGGACTGTGTCTATCTGCAAGGGTGAGCAAACATATCTGCACTACAGACTCCAACCTCAGGTAAGAACCCTGACAGTCGTACATGCAGTCACAGGCAGACAGTCGTACACGCAGTCACAGACAGCCACAGGCAGACGGTCTCACACATACTGGTGTGTAGTTGTTGGGGAAGCAGGGACTCCTTCCTGCTTCCCTCAATGTGCAGCAGTAAGAGCAGCAAATGGAGGCTGCCTTTAGCGCTGTCCCACATCTGATTTAGCTCCGCCCACTGTAGAGTTGACTCCGCCCCAACTATGAGTAAAGTTCTCCTGTCGGCCTGTGCATGTGAGCTGTGTCGGCTCTCCAGCCTTCATTGAAAGGGTCAAGCCTCGGAATGTGCATGTGAAGTCCATGGCTCATCCAATGATAAAACAAAACCAGGTTCACTAAAGTAAATCAGGTTGAGTATAAACTGATAGAAGTCACAATATGACAGTGGGTCAGATCATCCACTTAGCAGTTACATGCTTATTCACTAGAATTAAATGTGAATTTCAAATTGATGGAGCTTTAAAGGATCACTATAGTTTCAGGAAAACAAGTTTGTTTATATAATCCTTAGGTCCCCTCCTCCCTAAGGCCCCTCCTCCCACTTACCTTTATCTAGCGCCGAGTTCCCTCGGCGCTGATGACCTCTCCTCCCCCCTCTGACGTCAACTCCCGAATGGAGCCAAATGCGCATGCGCGGTGAGAGCCGAGCTCGCATTAAAAATGCCCATAGGAAAGCATTTCTCAATGCTTTCCTATGGACGTTCGGCATGCTCAATGGGATTTTCGCATTGAGCGTCGGGGAAGCGCCTCTATGGCTGTCAGGAAGACAACCACTAGAGACTGGATTAACCCTGCAATGTAAACATAGCAGTTTCTCTCAAACTGCTATGTTTACCTCTGAAAGGTTAAAACCTGGGGGACCCGGCACTCAGGCCACTTCATTGAGCTGAAGTGGTCTGGGTGACTATAGTGGTCCTTTAAGTATTTTTATTTAAAGGACCACTATAGGCACCCAGACCACTTCAGCTCAATGAAGTGGTCTGGGTGCCAGGTCCCTCTAGGATTAATCCTGCCTGCTGTAAACATAGCAGCACTTTAGGGTTAATCCAGCCCCTAGTGGCTGTCTCATTGACAGCCGCTAGAGGCGCTTCCGCGCTTCTCACTGTGACTATCACAGTGAGAAGATGCCAGCGTCCATAGGAAAGCATTGAGAAATGCTTTCCTATGGACTGGCTGAATGCGCCCTCGGCTCCTGCCGCGCATGCGCATTCAGCCGATGACGACCGAAGGAGGAGGAGAGTCCCCAGTGCTGAGGGAGCCCGGCGCTGGAGAAAGGTGAGTGTTTAACCCCCTTCCTCCCACTTCAGCCCGGCAGGAGTGGGACCCTGAGGGTGGGGGCACCCTCAGGGCACTATAGTGCTAGGAAAACAAGTTTGTTTTCCTGGCACTATAGTGGTCCTTTAAGTTCCTGAACTTAATTTCAACTGAGTTCACCTTGAATTCTCACTTTAGTGAATAACCTTGTTAGCCTAGAAATAGTAATGTTTCTATTTATCCTCTTGATTTGTAATATTTGCCATGGTCGTGCCTTGACTGAAGTGGATTACAATGTAATCTGCTAAATTTTAATATAGATTTTTAAAAAGCAGCGCATCGCATGAAAAAGTAAACAAACTACAAGTGATATTCAGTTAATTACTGAATTAAAAGTGGCAGGGAAGCCAAATGTCTCTGTAGAGTAAAGCATGAAGAACTGTGCTCGTTGGTTAAGGATACTCAGCTATCACTCTCAGCCAATAGGCATGGTCCTTCTATAGAGCATTCCAGCTTCTCCAGCTGGAGAAGACCAGATGTGGCCAATGCTGCCCTGGGTGCCCTCATAGGACCCAGGTGAATTGTCAAACTGTGTTGAAATGGTGCTGAAATGGTTTGACATCTTACTGTAGGAGAGTGTCAGGGCACTCCTGGTACCACAAGCATTTAGGTAGACTGTAGTGCATGGAGTTTTCCTTTAAAGCGCCACTAATCCCTGCCTCTTGCTCTCATGTCACCCCTTAAGCCTGTTACCAAGCGGGGCTTCAGCTGATCTAGGACTTTGACCTCTAAGCACTCAGCTGGCGAAGTCGCTCACAAGGTGGACTGTCCCCCTGATTTTGGCATGCCAGCCTGCATCTACAATCTTACCCATGGGTCATGCGATCAGTGACTTGATTTGTATGTATGCCCACATGTTATTGCATAACCGCCCGGCTGAAAGCGGGTGTACTGGCAGCTAGCCAACTTTCACAATTAACTGATAATGTACTGCATAGAGTGGACTCACGCACAAGACACATACCTGGCACTGACACACACCAGATCTGATTAACATAACTACACTTGACGCACCCACTACCACACCCGTCTTGGGGTGGCTGGGCCCGACTTACACAATCCGCACAGTGCAGTGAGACGGGGAACCCGTGGTCTCCTCAGTTTGGGAATCTAACATGACGTTTCTGCTATTATAAAGCACCCACACATATTCAGCCTGCAACACTCATGTATCTCGCTCATATGAGTTTCAGTAGTATACACATGAATACCTAGCCTGACTTATCATGCTTTACAATAATCTATTCAGACAAATCAAACTTGATAAAACTAACACCTTAATACAAAGGCGGCTGCCTCATTTAGATACCTCTTCTGCTAAACGTTAATTCATGTGTCTGATGTTTCTCTGTTAAAACTTCTTTATTGCTATCCTGTTTCTATTATAAAATTGTGCATGCCATCTCAAGTAACCCACATGTACTGCGTTTTGCCACGCCTAGAGATTGCCACTGGGGTACCTCAGGCCTGTCTGTTACAATCATATGCACTGCAAAAATATTAAATGATTTATTATTATTTTCTTTTAAATAGGACAGCTGAAAAATTGTCAGCTTTTGTTTATACAATGCTGCTCATGGGGTGTAAACTTTAATACACAGTTTTTAATTCATTATAACTCACTATTTAGTAAATATGCCCCAATAACCTGTAATATTTGATGGGATTGGAGATTGGCCGTTGTATGGATACTTCCTCTAACACACTCTAGTATAAGATTTAGGTGACAAGCGGTTTATATTTGAGCATGGTTATCCAGCCAGCAATATGCTTCTTGGTCTCCAAAGTCCCAGGTTCCAGCAGTGCCTGAAAATCTTTCCTCTGGAAGGTGTTGACAGCCATGCTGTGCCCCTTAGTACTCTGCAAAGGAGCAGCAATTGCCAATTCTTCACACCCTACCAGAAAAAACAAACATCCATTTGAATTTTTTATTTATCCAACAAATGTCAGTTTGCTGATAAACATATACATTTTTTAATTGTAACAAGTTACTGTAATAGCCACAGCATGAGTGGGAGGAAAAGAAATGAAGAAGCGGTTTTACTCAGCAGGAAAGAATATACTTGGATTACTCTTCGGCTATTGAAAGGTCTTGCTTACCACAGTGATGAAGGGTTGTTGGCAGGCTCATGAGACTGTTTAATTTTTGGACAGCTTAATGTTAATTTCTGCCTTCAAAAATCACACACTGTATCTCAAAAAATGTTCTCGATTTAGAGCCCATACACTAGTAGAAGACATATGACCATTACGGGAAAGATGGCATTCCGAATAGGTTTTTTAGAAAGTCTGAATTTGATTATTGGTATAATTATTTTTTTAGAGCACAGGGGGGAAAAAGTTGTAAACTAGAACCTTGTGAATTTTAATGAGCCAAAAATATAAAAGTGCCTGGCAAAGGTTCGTGGGAGTTGTAGTGTACAAATGTCTGGAGTTAGGGTATTTTAAACTATAGGTTACCCCTCCATGAAATTGTTTTGTAGTCAATAGTATCACTGAAAACTCAGGAGGTATTACATACATTAGCTCTTAGTATGGGGAAAATACTCTGGATCTCGATCTTTTGGCAGTCATGTGCTCTGAAATTTCACATAGCTTGTATAGGTACATTTATACTATCAGTAACGTGCACTTTATCAGTACGTCAGCTCTTTTTCAGAATATTAACACAATCAACTAATTCTCTTTTACTATATTATTACTTTCTGATGTTTATCCACTAACCATCAGACTTGCAAATGAAACTTCAAATTGATGGAAGTAAATACAATAAATTAACTGAATGGGTCGTAAATATTTTAGGAATTACTCAGGAATAGTGATGTTGTGAACATGAAATTTTCCGTTCGCAAACAACAAACGCGAACTTCCGCAAATGTTCGCGAACGGGCGAACCCGGCGAAACGCCATAGACTTCAATAGGCAGGCGAATTTTAAAACCCACAGGGACTCTTTCTGGCCACAATAGTGATGGAAAAGTTGTTTCAAGGGGACTAACACCTGGACTGTGGCATGCCGGAAGGGGGATCGATGGCAAAACTCCCATGGAAAATTACATAGTTGATGCAGAGTCTGGTTTTAATCCATAAAGGGCATAAATCATCTAACATTCCTAAATTGTTTGGAATAACGTGCTTTAAAACATCAGGTAGTGTAAGGGTTACGCCCGCTTTACAGTGACAGACCAAACTCCCCGTTTAACGCACCGCAAACAACCGCAAACAGTCCATTTGCACAACCGCAAACTCCCCATTTGCACAAGGTTGGATACCAAGCTAGCCATGTCCCGTTCCTTGTCCTCACTGATGTCATTGAAGGTCTCTTCCTCCACCCAGCCACGTACAACACCAAGGGTCCCCGAAAGGTGACAACAAGCCCCCTGTATTTTTTTTTTAATGTACACTACTGTTACACCAGATATGAGTAACGTATAATAAACACAGGTTACTGGCTATGGGGGAGATAATGTATAATAAGCACAGGTTACTGGCTATGGGGGGATACTGTATAATAAACACAGGTTACTAGCTATGGGAGGATAATGTATAATAAACACAGGTTACTGGCTATGGGAGGATAATGTATAATAAACACAGGTTACTGGCTATGGGAGGATAATGTATAATAAACACAGGTTACTGGTTGTGGGGGAGATAATGTATAATAAGCACAGGTTACTGGCTATGGGGGGGATAATGTATAATAAACACAGGTTACTGGCTATGGGAGGATAATGTATAATAAACACAGGTTACTGGCTAGGGGGGGATAATGTATAATAAACACAGGTTACTGGCTATGGGGGGATAATGTATAATAAACACAGGTTACTGGCTATGGGGGATAATGTATAATAAACACAGGTTACTGGCTATGGAGGATAATGTATAATAAACACAAACACACACAAAAAAAAGATGAATGCAGCTTCAGAATTAATCTAAATTGTATGCTGTCTAGGAGGTGGGAGGGTCTGCTGCTGATTGGCTGGAATGTGTCTGCTGACTGAGGTACAGGGTCAAAGTTTACTCAATGATGACGAATAGGGGGTGGACCGAACATCGCATATGTTCGCCATCCGTGGCGAACGCGAACACGCTATGTTCGCCAGGAACTATTCGCTGGCGAACCGTTCGGGACATCACTACTCAGGAATTCATTTTTAAATGTTATCTTCAATTATTAAAAATGGTCAGTTATAACAAAATGTTTGAATAAGATCATATGCAGGGGCGGGCTGGGCCGGGGGGCAGGAAGGCAATTGCCCCCCAGGCCGCCCGAAATTCTTTTAGGACCGGCCGCGGCGGGCCGGCCCTTTAAATGCTGCAGCCGCCTGAGCGCTCTGTAAAGCTCAGTAGGCAATCTAGTATATTATTAGTGACACTAATCTATAATTTACCTCACATTAAAGGGACACTATAGCTTAATGAAGTGGTTGTGGTGTCCATAGCTGGTCCCTGCAGGCTTTTTAATGTAAACACACACTGTGTGCAGCACTGGCGTTAGTTCATATGGCAGATCATATGGGTGGGGCATTGTGATGTCACATGGGGGGGCGGCAAATTTATATTTTGTCTAGGGTGGCAAAAATCCTTGCACCGGCTCTGATCCTGGGCAGGTGCACCAGTCTACTGGTGACCCACAGGAGGGGAGTTCACTGATTGCACTGCACTCTCCTCCTGCCCAGACCCGTCTTGACCGCAGTACAAGTGCCCTCTGCCCTCTGCCCCTAATTTACAGTGGCTCACACTCACAACAAGCAGTGCCTGGAGCCCTTTGCAGAGACGGAAACAAAGAGGTTCTGCGGCAGCTGGCCGTCCTGCAAGCATTACATTAAACAGCTGTTCCCCATGCAGCCACAGGTGGCGTTGTGCTGGGAGACTGTGATTACTCTTCACTTCCTTCCAGCCTACAGAGCAGCGCATGGGGGAGAGAGAGGAGGAGGCATGATTTAATCTTACAATAAATCCTCTAAGCAAACCTTTATAAATTTGGGGGGATCAGCTCTGTTTCCACAGTTTATTGGTGTTTACTCTGATGTCTGTATTAATATTGAGGGATGTCTAAGTAGTAACGTCAGTGTGTGTCAGCAGGGCCAGCCGTTGGGGTGGGCAAGCTGTGCGGTCACGCAGGGTGCCATGACAACAGAGGCACCCGGCGGCCAACACAGCTCACAAGTTGGGTACACCAGCATATTTAATACAAACAATTCGCTGGTGGTCCACTGGTGCGCACCAGCAGTAGGTGCAGTCAGATCATATCCTCTCCCTCGTGGTTCCAGCTCTCAGTTAGTGAGTCAGAGCACAGGCTCAGAGATTCTCAGCCTGTGCTCTGACAACATTGAAAGTCAGAGCCATGAAGGAGTGGGTATGGCAAAGAGCTACTGATTAGCATAACATCAATATCCGTTATAAAACCAGGAAAAGGTGGGCATGGATGGTGAACTGATTTGGTGGCGCAATGGGCCACTTGACTGGTTTTGCCCCCCAGGCCTAAGGCTGCCAGCCCTCCCCTGATCATATGCCTTGATTTCAGTATTTAAATAAAAATGTCAAATGATCACAATCTGTTGGAAAGCCATTTCAAATGGTTTATCTACAGAAGTCTCTGTTAAAGTTTATCGGAATAGTTGTAGATTTATTAATATTATTTATAAAATATTTTACCAGGAAAGATGCATTGAGATTTCTCTAGTTTCCAAGTATGTCCAGGGTCCACAAATTTGAAAAGTTTTTTTTCCAACAGATTGTGATCATTTGATAAACCTATCCGAAAATATTACAATCAAGGCCCAAATTTAACAATTAATAAGAAAAGGTAAATTAAATAATTGAAGGTCCACTAAACCCATATATTAGTCAGGAGAGATCTGTATTAGTCCCGTCCCTCAAAACCTCATATGTGGGGGATTAATAGGAGTTGTTTTGGGCTCTCTGGTCCTTTTAATAACCTGGCAATACTTGATAGGCTGTCTACTTTCCAAACCCTATTTGGGCAAAATGAAGAGTTAATTTTGATGATGAGATGATAAGTTTGTTAAAACTAATCCAGAGGGTAGCCAATCTCAAGGCTGTAAAAATTGAAAAACAAATAAAAGGATGTAGCTAAATAAGCTTACTTGATGCCTAATTGATCCTGCCGTCAGGTCTCTTATGATGTGCCCTGTTACAAGCCTAAAGCCCTTTTCCTTTAGTATTTCAGATATATACCTCAAGGGGTATGGAAATATAATTCTGCTATGTCTGTCCCTGTGTTGATTCAACTTACAAAATAAATAGTGACTAATTTTCATGCAGGGTTACTTACTGAAGTGAGAATTGTCTGGAATTCAAAGTGAATTCCAAATTTAAGGTCAACGTAGCCAAACTGGGAAGATTCTCCAAGTCAGCTCTGCTTCCAGTTCAGCTACTTTGGCCTTAAACATGAAATCAACTTTGAATTCACTGTGAAGTTCCAGCAGTTTTCACTATAGTGAATAACCCATTTAGTTTTATTCTGATGTAAACTTAAAATTCAAATGTTATCATTCAATAACTGATTTGGAGGTAAATTGGTGGGGTTTTTTTTTCCAATCCAGCAAATTTGGTTGATAATAGACTTGGAGATGTGTTTCTTTATGTACTGGAATTCATTATTTGAGCCCATTGGGTGATTGTACAAATTCCCAATTTTTGAACTTCCATATAGACTATCACAAAACAAACAACTCAAGCAATTATGCTGATTGCGCAAAAATAAAAAATAAAATAAATGTTTTTAAGGGACAGCCACTAAATGTTGATTTTATTCACAGCTCAAGTAAGACATTGGGAATAGAGGGGGGAAAAGGATGAGCATGAAAAATATAATATAGGGTTTTTTTTTTGTTTGTTTTTTATTGCCCCTCCTATTTTTACCTCTATTGGTTACCTTTTCTCACTTGATCTGTAAACTATCAGTGAAATGTTAATATATACATACTAGTTATATTAAAAGTAGAACATGGGTAACTAATATCAATAGTACCTGGTGCTCAATCTGGCAGGAAAATGCAAGCAAAAAGAATAGGACAGCACTCAAGGATTTTAAAAAGTAAATTAAACTTCACTTTTATTTGTTAATAAATAAAAGTTAAGTTTTATTTACTTTTTAAAATTCTTGAGTGCTATCCTATTCTTTTTCTTTTTTCTTATATTTATATTATTTATATATATTTTGGAGTATACTGTTTGGAACATGTTTGCGCATTTTGATTAGTCTGATTTCTTTTCACAAATCTTTTCGGAATTCGGGCGAGCTGAACCAATATATAGCTGAAATTTAGCCATCCTGAAAATGTTATTTTCGGACAAAGTAAGAGGTTTGGTCTCAACAACTTTTTTTTTTTTTTGTCATGCACAAATCTACTTAATAATTCATAAGCATTGAACAATTCCTTAATATAATGTGAAACATTTTCTTTGCACATTTTTTGGAACAAAACATGATTTGGAGTGGAACAGTTGCTAATAAATAAGTATTAAAAATAATAATTTTAACTGAAAAACAAAATTGTAGGAGAATTATATATGCTCAACTAACAACATCTTCCATACATTCCTAATAGTATTCTTGTAGTTCTGAAGAATTTTACTTGAATTATGGTTACCCTCTGTTGTAGCAAATCAATCAGATGAATGCTTGAAGTAGATGTGCCAGTTTTGTGTGTCTTTGCATATTTTGCAAAGACCATGAAATGCATGGATCAGGTGGGGTAACAGTGACTGCTGGTTGCAGGGAAGGTGAGTTTTACTTGCCTCCGGCTTCCCCTTGCGGCCGCCACCATCTTCATGTTGCCGCTCCTCTTCGACTCCTGTAGCTTAAGTTGCCAGGAGCCACGTGAGTGCTGTACTCTCGCACAAATGCAAGGTCTATGGAGGATCATGCCATCTCCATAGCCTTCATTTGTCCATGGAGGATCCTGATGTCTCGGGATCCTTACATTGGACAAATGTTGACAGTGGAGCTCTTACTTTTGTCAACATCATGCTTTACCATAAGACAAAGTAGTCCCTTCTTTATCTAGTGGTATCTCTGGGTTGTGTTGGAATTTCAGTGAAATTCCAACACAATCTTAATCAGTATTTCATAAATATTATATCTTTGTCAAATACTAAAAAGTGACAGATCCGCTTTAAAATGAAACGCACACTAATATTCTCTCATTATCAAGTTCCCATGCTTGTCAAAATAGCCAAGCTGGAAAAATTCTACAATTCATTGGTCAGTTCATAGCATTTCACAATTTAACAAATAAAAGACACATGTTTTTCACTAAATCATGATTTATAGAGAATTAATAAGGGAATTGAAAATTTTAGATTAAAGTAGTTGATTTGGAATAAGTTTCCAGGCCTAAAATTTGAAGTATCTTGATTAATTCCCTATAGGTCCTCCCAGGGTTATTCACCAGGAATTATAGATTTTAAGCCAACATAGTTGGTGACACGCAACTGCTGTGATATTGTATTATATAAAACGTGTTCCTTTTCAGCAAACTGTTGCACAGACCAAGGCCCAAGAATCAGCAAGTTTGCTGTGCAAGGACGATTTTGGAAATTATTTTATTTTGGCATTTGTAATATGGCCGATCCATCAGGTTTACATAATTATGCCATCTGTACCATAATTATGTGTTTGATCTGTACGGTGTAATTTTATTCATTGCTGGTTGAAAAGGTCTGCGTTTGTTAACATCTAGATATTTAATATTGTGCTTTAGCCATCAAAGTGGAAAATTTAACTGGCTGTATTTAGCCATCTGCTTTTTCAAATGAATATTCAAGGACTTTTGTTATAGCTCAGCTTTAAATGGAGTGTTAGTATGAGTTCATACTTATTCATTTTCATGAAGTGTGTAGATAGAACTAATTCATACCTTTTGAAATAATATTATTAAGAATTGAACTGTTCCAGCAAAAATGCGAAGGTGAGCAATAGATTGCTCTCTGGAGATGTATATTTAGCAAAATGTTTTTCCTAATAAGGACTCCCCCTTGAAGAGCCCCCGATCAACAAAACGATCATCAGAACTCTTATTACTGGTCTTAAAGAAATGTAATTTTGCCTGCAATGGTAAACCAAACAGGTATTTTTTTGCTACTATGTTTGACCAGCTTTCTTTATCTTTATTTTAAAGCAGCACTGTCATGCCGAACTTACCTTCCCCCAATCGATTCCTCTTCTCTCCCTCTCTCAGGATCTGTTCTTAATTTCTTCCTGTCTGCTCTATTTTTCTTGAAAATATAAGACAAAGTAGGGACTGTTTCTCTTTTGGAGGTTTCCTACGCCATGACCAGCAATGACCAGCGGAAGAGCAAAGTGTGCTTTGTTTGCGGTGTTCAGAGCAATTTTCCCACAATCCTTAGCTTTCCTCCCTGTTCCCACGATGCTTCCTGTCAGTATTGCCGAACGTCCTGTCACTTAGCCAGAACGCCAGAAAAACTGCCGAATTGCGTCCTAACAGAATGAGAACAGTTTCCCCATTCCTGTTAGGACGCAATTTGGGAGTTTGTTCGTATAGAAATTTCATTCAAATGAATGAAACTCCGATCCTATTCATTGCCAGGGCTGCATTTTGCAGCCGCTTAGTAGATAACTCCCTAATTCCCAAGGTATTAGGGAGCTACCTACCAAAAGGCTGAAAGACCTAAATTGGTCTTTCAGCCACATTTACTAATACTAAGTAAAGATTACTTAGTATTAGTAAATTCAGCCTCTGCTCACTATATCGCGAGTAGGGGCATGTCTAGTAAACAGTGAGCAGCCAGTGGCTGCAAATTGTAAAAAAAACAAAAGCCCTAGTACCCTAAAGGTGGGTGGGGGGCCATAAATCACATTGGGGGGGTACCTACTGTCCCCCCCCCCAGTCCCCAACCCTGCGCGGTGGATGGGGGCCATAAATCACAATGGGGGGGACCTACTGTCCTCCCCCAAACCCCACCCCTGAGCGGTGGGTGGGGGCCATACAGGAAAATGAGGGGGAGGGACCTACTGTCCTCCCCTCTCCGGCCCCCACCCTGGCCCCCACCCCCGAGCGGTGGGTGGGGGCCATAAAGGATAATGGGAGAGGGGCCTACTGTCCTCCCCCCGGCCTTCACCCCATAGCGGTGGGTGGGGGCCTTACAGGAAAATGAGGGGGGGGGACCTACTGTCCTCCCCTTGGTCCCCACCCCTGAGCGGTGGGTGGGGGCCCTACTGTCCTTCCCCCGGCCCCCACCCCTGGGCGGCTGGTGGGGGCCCTAAATGACAAATCCCCCCCCTTCAAAGGTGACAAGAGGTCCCCAAGCCCCTAGTCACCACCCCCACCCAAATAAAAACTATCCCCTATCTAACCCCCTCACCCTAAAAATAGTGAGGGGGGAATAAAATAACTAACCTGTAAAGAAAAAGAAAACTTACCATTTGATGTCTTCTTTCTTCTAAAATCGTAATTTTTCAGCCCCAAAAAGGCCAAATAAAAAACCATTATACCCGTCGAACTTAAAATAAAGTAAAAAACCAGAGCGCAAAAAAAACAGACAAAAAGAAAAAACCAGACGCTAAAAAAATGAATCCATCTTCACCCATGGAGGGCTCCGCGTAGACTGAGCTCTGCAGGGCGGGGGAAGACTTATAAAGCCTTGCCCCGCCCTGCAATTAGGCTAAGAACACTCTGATTGGTTGGTTTAAGCCAATCAGAGTGCTCTTTGTCATTTTACACAGCGTGGGAAATTTCCAAAGAACTTTCCCATGCTGTGTAATTTGACTCATAACACTCTGATTGGATGGATTTCAAGCCATCCAATCAGAGTGTTATGAGTCATTTTTCTTTTTTGTCTGTTTTTTTTTTCTTTTGCGCTCTGGTTTTTTACTTTATTTTAAGTTCGACAGTTATAATGTTTTTTTTATTTGGCCTTTTTGGGGCTGAAAAAATAAGATTTTAGAAGAAAGAAGACATCAAATGGTAAGTTTTCTTTTTCTTTACAGGTTAGTTATTTTATACCCTAACTATTTTTAGGGTGAGGAGGGTAGGTATGAGATGGTTTTTATTTGGGTGGGGAGAGGGGGGTGACTAGGGGCTTGGTCCCCCCCCCACATTCTTATTTAGGGCCCCCACCCGCAGCTACTAGGGTTTTTTGGGCGTTTTTTTAGCCACAGGCTGTTCACTGTTTAATAGACATCCCCCTACTCGCGGTATAGCGAGTAGGGGCATTCGGGAGATTTTAATCTCCCATAGAGTGAGGGAGGACATGGGGGGCTTAGGAAGTGGCGGGGAGCACTGCTTCTTGCCGCTTCTATCTTTGCATATTACAAGGAGGGAGCTGCGAGCCAGTAGCTCCCTCCCTGTAATAAACTGAACGAACAAACGAACACTGATATTCGGTGTTTGTTTGTTCGTCTGAAATTTCTATTCATTCATCTTTCTGACGAATGAATAGATGAAATTCCTGTTTGCATGCCCAAGTGTTTAACTGGGCATGTGTGGGAATCTCACAGTGCTATCTAATGTGGGCAGATGACGTGTCCCACAGGGATTTCATCTACCCACACAAAGATGGCGGTGCCTTGAATATAGATCGGGGCAGAAAATAAAGTAAAAAAATAGGCAATATGCGGGGCTTAGGGGCATTTAGGTGTGATTAAGGGGTCAGTTAGATGTAGTGGAGTCGGGAGGGGGGGTTAAAAAATACGGGATTCGGCCATGACAGTGCAGCTTTAACTTTATTCTGTTTCCCTCCATCACCCCCGCTATATTATTGTTAGCTTTGAGTAGTGAAATTTATATCCTACACCTAAAAGATGTTGCTGGTTTGCTATTGATGAGTAAAGATTATTTATACTTCTTTTGAGAGTTAAAGCAACTCTGTCATTAAAAAGAAACTTAAAGGGACACTGTAGGCACCCAGACAACTTCAGTCAATTGAAGTGGTCTGGGTGATGTGACCCTTTGGCACTTAGTGCTGCAATGTAAAACATTACAGTTGCATAGAACTGCAATTTTTACATTGCAGCTCTAAGTCTGCCCTCTGTTGCTATCTTCCAAACAGCCACTAGAGGCTTCGGCTTCCGAAATGCTCACAGACCTCCAGCATCAGATTTTCCCACATAGGAAAGCATTAAATAATGCTTTCCTATGGGGGGGTCTAATGTGCGCACAGCCATTGCCGCGTATGCGCACAAGATCTCCCCCGCTGGCTGACGCCGGATTCAGGTAAGTGGCAGAAGGGGTTTTAACCCCTTCAGCCCCAGGGGAGGGGGGCGCGAGGGAGGGGGAGCCTTTTAACCCAAAGTTTTTCTTGGCACTGTAGGATTTCTTTAATCTAATCTGCTTCTGCACTGAACAAAATTATAAATGCAACACTTTTGTTTTTGCCCCCATTTTTCATGAGCTGAAATCAAAGATCGAAGACTTTTTCTATGTACACAAAAGGCCTATTTCTTTCAAATATTGTTCACAATATCTGTCTAACTCTGTGTTAGTGAGCACTACTCCTTTGCCGAGATAATCAATCCACCTCACAGGTGTGGCATATTAAGATGCTGATTAGACAGCATGATTATTGCAAAGGTGTGCGTCAGGCTGGCCACAATCAAAGGCCACTCTAAAATGTGCAGTTTTACTGTATTGGGTGGGTGCAGGGGGGGTCCGAAAACCAGTCAGTGTCTGGTGTGACCACCATTTGCCTCACGCAGTGCAACACATCTCCTTCACATAGAGTTGATCAGGTTGTAGATTGGGACCTGTGGCATGTTGGTCCATTCCTCTTCAATGGCTGTGCACGGCTGCTGGATATTAGCAGGACCTGGAACACACTGTGGTATACGCCGATCCAGAGCATCCCAAACATGCTTAATGTGTGAGATGTCCAGTGAGTATACTGGCCATGCAAGAACAGGGATGTTTTCAGCTTCCAGGAATTGTGTACAGATTCTTGAAACATGGGGCCGTGCATTATCATGCTGCAACATGAGGTGATGGTCGTGGATGCATGGCACAACAATGGGCCTCATGATCTTGTCACAGTATCTCTGTACAGTCAGGTCCATAAATATTGGGACATCGACACAATTATAAATCTTTTTGGCTCTATACACCACCACAATGGATTTGAAATGAAATGAACAAGATGTGCTTTAACTGCAGACTTTCAGCTTTAATTTGAGGGTATTTACATCCAAATCAGGTGAACGGTGTAGGAATTACAACAGTTTGTATATATGCCTCCCACTTTTCAAGGGACTGTTTTTTTGTTATAAAAGGAGGTATATTCACAAAAGGAGAGGAAAAATTTGTTTTTTGCTCAATCCTGTGTAGCGTAAGTGGTTTCCTCCCCACCCCACCTATGCTACACAGGACTGAGCAAAAAACAAATCTTTGCTCTGCAATTTGGAGGGAAATACCTGTGAACGCTCGACACTCTGATGCTTGACCCTGACCTACCATCTACAAGGTACCAAGCTGAGCGACATATCCACAGGCGGGGATCATACCGCACAAGCACATATATCTGGAGCTGAACATAAGTGCAATTTTTCTTATTTTACCTCACTACCTATAGAATATACTACACTATATTCTGTTTTCTGTCCTCATATTTCCCATACTGACTCACCACCAGACGAGTTTGAGGGCACTCAGAAGGCGCTGCTTCCCTGTATTCTTTCCTGATCTATACATAGTTACTGCCAGAAAGAAGAGACTCTGGTTTGGGAAGTACCAGCTGCCATACCCAGATCTAACAAGCGCTAGAAACCTCACCATTGCACTTTATTTTTGTCTACTTTCTTCACTTTTCATTGGTTTTGTCCCTTTTAGGATTTACCTTTAATTTAGTAACCAGAACTTATAGTCTAGCTCCACTCTCTCCTTAGTTGCATATGTAATCGTTATTAGTATGTGTTACACCTGTGTGTATATAATTAGCTTTTGAATGTGTGCAGGTATTTTGATGTTGAGATAAGTAATTATGGTTTCTTGGGACATACATTCTTGTATGGGGAAGGTATCTGCAGATTAGTCATGTGTGCACCCTTACTGTAAGTTTAAATTTTAAGGCCAAAATAGCCAAACTGGAAGCATAGTGGACTTAGAGAATTTTACGGGTTTGGCTACTTTGACCTTAAATTTGCTTTGAAGTTGCATGGCATTCTCACTTCAGTGAATAACCCTGTTAAGGGTGTATGTGTTCATTTGTGAGGGTGTATATCTTTCTGTAAGGACCAGAACTACCCGATTTAAGTATCTTATGATCTATGCCAGGCAACCTATGGCACGTGTGCCATGCACTCAAGGCTGCTAGAACCAAATAGGCTCTGGCCTATCAGGAGTCCCAATGAAACTTCAGATATCTGCTAATACGAAAAGGTGGTAAAGGGCAATCCTCAATTTATGCATTGGAGCACGTAGAGGAAGTGATCTCAGATCAATTCCTCCCAGCACTTGTGAATGCGTCCTTAAGCTGTACCTGGCCAGCCTGGTCCCCACTGGAACCCAGGGAAGCCGTCCACACTGCTAGATATAAAAAGAGCTGCAGAATAACCCTTCCCTTATACAAATAATACCAACAGCCCACACACAAATACAACACAATCCACACAAACGTAACACTGCTAACAATCCACATGCATGTACAAACGCCCATATGCAGCCTCTCACATGCAAAACCCCAAACAGCCCCACACACACACACACACTACCAAACACACAATGTGACATATCCATCCACAAACAATTCCACAAACAGCCCCACACACACACGATGTGACATATCCATCTACCCACAATTCCACAATAAGCCCCCATACACAGCCCACATTCATAGGTACACAATACCATAAACTACTCATGAACATATACAATAACATAGTTCATATATGCACAAATACAATGATACAAAGCAACTGCAGTATAAATAACACAAGCGGAATACTGCAACATATACACCTCAATTTAAAAAAAAAAAATAAGACCGGCACGGTATGGGACATCACAATCCTATCTCGGCACAGTGCTGCTAAAAGGTTGCCTACCCCTGGTCTATGCCTTTATTTTGCATTTTTTTTGTTTTTGTTTTACAAACTTGTCTTACACATTTATTTTGTCCATCAATGTCACCTTACAAATCTTTCAACTAGGCTTGAGTAAAAATTTGTTCTGGCCAGTTCATCAAATTAAAAGTATTTTGATGTATATGCAATTCACAACATTTTGTTTTATTTGTTTTGGGCTTTTGGTTTTACATTTATTAAATGATTTTGACACTTGGCAGGAACATTTTATTTAGCTCAAACATCTTGAGACCTGTGAGTAAGCTTAAGAAGTATGACATTACCCCAGTTCCACAAAGAAAATTTAGCTTTCCAACGCGGAGTCAAGTTTTACCAAAATTATTATAAAATGAGATATCTCGGTTCCTCGGTAAACTTTGATAAACATGGGTATTTACTAAATTGTGAATTGTGGTGAATTATCTACTGTATTGTAAATGTTATTCTCTCTTAGCAATAGACCCCGAATAATTGCACTGCAGGAGAGAACTTTGATAATTTGTTTCAACTTATTATGAATTATTATGATTAGTGATGTCCTGAACGGTTCGCAGGCGAATAGTTCCTGGCGAACATAGCGTGTGGATGGCGAACATATGCAATGTTCGGTCCGCCCCCTATTCGTCCTCATTGAGTAAACTTTGACCCTGTACCTCACAGTCAGCAGACACATTCCAGCCAATCAGCAGCAGACCCTCCCTCCCAGACTCTCCCACCTCCTAGACAGCATACAATTTAGATTAATTCTGAAGCTGCATTCATTTTTTTTTATTATTTTTTTTTTTGTGTTTATTATACATTATCCTCCCATAGCAAGTAACCTGTGTTTATTATACATTATCCCCCCATAGCCAGTAACCTGTGCTTATTATACATTATCTTGCCCATAGCCAGTAACCTGTGTTTATTATACATTATCCCCCCCATAGCCAGTAACCTGTGCTTATTATACATTATCTTGCCCATAGCCAGTAACCTGTGCTTATTATACATTATCTCCCCCATAGCCAGTAACCTGTGTTTATTATACATTATCCCCCCACAACCAGTAACCTGTGTTTATTATACATTATCCCCCCATAGCCAGTAACCTGTGTTTATTATACATTATCCCCCCACAACCAGTAACCTGTGTTTATTATACATTATCCCCCCACAACCAGTAACCTGTGTTTATTATACATTATCCTCCCCATAGTCAGTAACCTGTGTTTATTATACATTATCCTCCCATAGCCAGTAACCTGTGTTTATTATACATTATCCCCCCCATAGCCAGTAACCTGTGTTTATTATACATTATCCCCCCATAGCCAGTAACCTGTGTTTATTATACATTATCCTCCCATAGCCAGTAACCTGTGTTTATTATACATTATCCCTCCCACATTTCCGGACTTTTCGGGACTTTTGTTGCAGCCGCTTGCTAGATAACTCCCTAATTCCCACGGTATTAGGGAGTTATCTACCAAAAGGCTGAAAGACCTAAATTGGTCTTTCAGCCAAATTTACTAATACTAAGTAAAATTACTTAGTATTAGTAAATTGTGCCCCTACTCGCAATACCGTGAGTAGGGGCATGTCTATTAAACAGTGAGCAGCCTGTGGCTGCTCACTGTTAAAAAAAAAAAAAGGGTCCCCCCTCCCTGAGCGGGTGGGGGCCCTAAAGTACAAAAAAGGGGGGAGGACCTCCACCAATCAGATTGTTATAAGTCAAATTACACAGCATGGGAAAATTCCACAGAACTTTCCCACGCTGTGTAAAATGACACAGAGCACTCTGATTGGTGGTATTCAAACCAACCAATCAGAGTGCTGTGACAGGTAAATGTAGAGACTTACCTGTCAGTCTCTTCATTTACCTGTCAGAGCATTATGATTGGATGGCTTAAACCCACCAATCAGAGTGCTCTGAGCTTAATTGCAGGGCGGGGCAAGGCTTTATAAGCCTTGCCCCGCCCTGCAGAGCTCAGTCTGCGCGGAGCCCTCGCCGGGTGAAGATGGATTTTATTTTTTTGCGCTCGTTTTTTGTTTTTTTTGGCGTCGGTTATTATGGATTTTTATTTGGCTTTTTTTGGGGCTGAAAAAAGAAGATTTTAGAAGAAAGAAAACATTGAATGGTAAGTGTATTTTTATTTTTAAAGGTACTTAGTTAAATGGTCCCCCCTCATTATTTTTAGGGTGAGGGGGGTAGGTAGGAGTTTATTTTTTGGGGGGAGGGGATGACTAGGGGTTTGGGGACCCCTAGTCACCTGGGGGGAGGGGGGTTAAATATGTATTTAGGGCCCCCACCCGCCGCTCAGGGGTGGGGGCCAGGGGGGAGGACATTAGGTCCCCCCTTATTCTTGTTTAGGGCCCCTACCCACCACTCAGGGGTGGGGGCCAGGGGGGAGGACATTAGGTCCCCCCCAATTTGTGTTTAGGGCCCCCACCCACCGCTCAGGGGTGGGGGCCAGGGGGAGGATATTAGGTCCCCCCTTATTTTTGTTTAGGGCCCCCACCCACCGCTCAGGGGTGGGGGCCAGGGGGAAGGCATTAGGTCCCCCCCCTTATTCTTGTTTAGGGCCCCCACCCACCACTCAGGGGTGGGGGCCAGGGGGGAGGACATTAGGTCCTCCCCCCCTTACTTTTGTTTGGGGCCCCCACCCACCGCTCAGGGGTGGGGGCCAGGGGGGAGGACATTTGGTCCCCCTCCCAATTTGTGTTTAGGGCCCCCACCCACCACTCAGGGGTGGAGGTCAGGGGGGAGGACATTAGGTCCCCCCCGAATTTGTATTTAGGGCCCCCACCCACAGCTCAGGGGTGGGGGCAAGGGGGGAGGACATTAGGTCCCCCCCCTTATTCTTGTTTAGGGCCCAAACCCACCGCTCAGGGGTGGGGGCCGGTGGGGAGGACAATAGGTCCTCCCCCTTTTTTTACTTTAGGGCCCCCACCCGGCGCTCAGGGTTGGGGGCCGGTGGGGAGGACAATATGTCCTCCCCCCTTTTTTTTACTTTAGGGCCCCCACCCGCTCAGGAGGGGGGGACCCTTTTATTGTTTTTTAACAGTGAACAGCCACAGACTGCTCACTGTTTAATAGACATGCCCCTACTCGCGGTATAGTGATTAGGGCATAATTTACTAATACTAAGTAATTTTTACTTAGTATTAGTAAATTTGGCTGAAAGACCAATTTAGGTCTTTCAGCCTTTTAGTAGATAGCTCCCTAATACCGTGGGAATTAGGGAGTTATCTACTTATTAATTCCTGTCATTACACTGACTGGCTTAGTAACTTACATTTTATATGATTGTGTGTTACTTGATTGTTGTAAATGTTGCAAATGCTTACAGCTGAATCCTGTCTGTTTGTATACTTTTTATTTGAAATTGTATACAGTGTAACATTCTTCTTCTTTCACTGGGTAAGTATATTCGTGCTTAGGCAATACTGTGCTTCGGAATTTAGGAACTTAGGCACTTTGACTCCTCGGAACTTTGGCAACTTCGGAACTTCGGCACTTCAGCAATTCGGCACTTCAGCAATTCGGCAATTCGGCACTTCGGCACTTCGGAAATTCGGTAATTTCGGTACTTCGGGACTTCAGCAATTCGGCACTTCGGCAATTCAACTATTCGGACATTCGGAAGCACCCGAGTGTCTGAATTATCTGAAATTCGCCCAAATTTTAATTCGGACCGAAACGAATTGCACATGTCTAGTATATAGTGATCATGATTTTTAGTGATATCCAATATTTTTAAGGTGGTCCCAGTGCCACCACTCATATCTGGTGTCACAATAGCTTGCATTTAAAAAAAACCAAACTTTTTTGACTGTAATATAATAGCAGTCAGTTTCCTTCACACGTGTGTGTTTCAGGGCCTGCCAGGGCACAGTGTCACACCAGTGCAACTCATATCTGGTGTAACAGTAGTGTACATTAAAAAAAATACAGGGGGCTTGTTGTCATCTTTCGGGGACCCTTGGTGTTGTACGTGGCTGGGTGGAGGAAGAGACCTTCAATGACATCAGTGAGGACAAGGAACGGGACATGGCTAGCTTGGTATCCAACCTTGTGCAAATGGGGAGTTTGCGGTTGTGCAAATGGACTGTTTGCGGTTGTTTGCGGTGCGTTAAACGGGGAGTTTGGTCTGTCACTGTGAAGTGGGCATAACCCTTACACTACCTGATCGATACAACATCATACCTGATGTTTTAAAGTACGTTATTCCAAACAATTTATGAATGTTAAGTGATTTATGCCCTTTATGGATTAAAACCAGACTCTGCATCAACTATGTAATTTTTCATGGGAGTTTTGCCATGGATCCCCCTCCGGCATGCCACAGTCCAGGTGTTAGTCCCCTTGAAACAACTTTTCCATCCCTATTGTGGCCAGAAAGAGTCCCTGTGGGTTTTAAAATTCGCCTGCCTATTAAAGTCTATGGCGGTTCGCCCGTTCGCGAACATTTGCGGAAGTTCGCGTTCGCCGTTCGCGAATGGAAAATGTCATGTTTGTGACATCACTAATCATGATCTAATGGGTTTGTCAATTCATCAGAGTGTGCTATTTGATAAATGGCCTCTATAATTTATCAATTAGTAATTAAAGGAGCCTTATTAATCAAGAAAACAAACACACATTAAAGTGATGATAAAATTAACTTAGTTGGAAGCAGATATGTCTAATATCAGTACACCTAAACCTGCTCTGAGGCTTCCAATGTGTAAGGTCCTAGATCTAGACTATTATTCCACAGCCAGCATAAACTGTTCATTGATGCAGAAGAGGTCAAAATGACCAAACATAGAAAGTCCCAGACTATAAAGAGCAGACTTACGGGGACCTAACCTGCATAAATAATTGGATTTCAATGGACAGAAGAAGAGGATATGAGGACAACAGTTTACATAAAAATGAGTGGCTTGACAAGATAACCCCTGATTTTCAGACCCACTTTGGTGGTTATTTGGGTCAATCCTCTGCAATTGTGGGTTATTGCAGATAAGTTCACAGAAATTTAAGTTTGGGATCAATTTAGAGCTGGTTTGCTCAATTTAGATTATAACAAATCACAAGAGTTCTATCTGAATTTGAACTACCAATTAGATTTTCAGTTTTGGAAAAAAATGCTACAGCATTTAGTAAATAACCTTTAACATAGCTGCTGGAAGATAGCCATTCCTTGTCAATAATCTATGGCCAAAAACATCTCAGCCACATTCCTACAATGCAGATACAAACTGGGAATAATAGAATAAATTGCCTGTTTTCTTGCTTTGTGGATATTTTTACATGATAAATGCTTCTTTTTCATTGTTAAATCATTAAATATTTTACATGTGTTGATGATTATTAATGCAGCCACGTACCATGTTCTTTTCAAGATCAGGGCCAAAGGGCTAATGTGCTTTTTTTCCTGTTCTTTCATGCGTTCTAACAATTTGCTTTGATATTAATATTTCAGCGTAAGCTTCCTTCCACTACACACAGACTCTTCCTCTTACCCATCCACACATCCACAAGTTTTTTGCATTGTCGTGCATGTCAGCGTGTATTGTTCTTCTTAGTTCAAAAGGCATCTTTATAGAGGCATTATATAATTATTCAGACATTTCCATTGCTCTCGTTCTTTTATATATTTGGAACTTTCCATTATTTTTTCTCTCTGCGTTGGTTATAAAAATACTGGTGGTATACGCGGTCAATAACCCTCTCCAGTCCCATGAAATGTTATTCATGTCTACGGCAAGCTCATTAAAACCGAACCTTTTCCACATCTGCTATTTCGAGTAATTCAAGTGCCACTTATTTGGAAAACATTTTATTTCTTTGGGAAACCAAGGACATCAAGGAACTCAGTAAAGTGGCCTTAATTTCTTAGGAGGATCATCAATTTAAAGTAATTTTTAGATTAGACTTGTAATCAAATTTATGTAAAATATACCTAAAATGTGGCATACTTTATTTAATAGTAACATATATACTTATTTTTAATTATATTTTCAATGTGTTATTACTTCTTTAAAAGTGTACACATATTTATCAGCTGTGTTGATTTTGGGAGAACCACATGAGGTTATTTTCTAAACCAAGAATTTTGGAGAATTGACAAGGAAATTTTAAATTTTAGGCCAGAATGTCCGATATGCAAAACAAATCTCCGCTATTTTTCCAACTTGACTATTTTTATCCTAAAATTTGCAATTTCTAATTCCCTGTAGTTTTGTGTTTATTGAATAAACCCCTTAAAGTTGCACTCAAACTAACAGTTTTTTTTAAACAAAATAAGTATGTAGCTAATTTACCAACTAATGCAGGCATTTAAAGAAGTACAAAAGAGTTAGAAATACAAACCATTTGGATTCTGTGGCCCCTAAATCTAATTTAAAAATGCGTATTATTTTACTATTTTATAGAGCCAAGATCAAATCCCTGCAGCAGTCCAATCCGCTTCAACGATGTCATCACTGACTTTATGTCTTCTCGTTCAATCCAATGCTCTTCATAGAGGAGTTCCTCATAGAGAAGCATTGGGGATGAAAAGTGCATGTCTGGCCAGTGTCCCACTCCTCCAATCAAATACGTAGAGGAGGAACGGGGACCTAATGTGCATGTGTGGCAAGTGCCGTTCTCATATTTAGGCATCAACACGGCGCCAATATTTCCATAGGAAAGCATTGTATCCAGTGCTTTCCTATTTGGACTACCGTTTCACATTACCAGTAAGAGTTTTACTCTGTCAGTGCAACAGAAGTGCCTTTTGTGGCTGTCAGTAGTACAGCCACTAGAGGTAGGTTTAACTCAGCAATGTTAGCATTTCTAAAAAAACAAAAACGGCAAAACTGCAGTGGCTTAAATTGCGGGGTTAATAGGACAGGGACACTGCACCCAGACCTTTTAATTGAGATGACGTGGTTAGGGTGATTATAGTGTACTTTTAATGTATGTATGTATGTATGTATGTGTGTATATATATATATAGAAAACTTTAATATATATTTTTTACTAGTCAATGGATTAAAATAGGACTCACTTCCCAAAAAGTAACATGCATCACTTGTGAAACAACTATGTAATTACTATTGTATACAGAATTGAGTAAAGAATTTCCTAAATGTATATCTTGTTCATTAGTGTGTTCTCCTCTATGCATTATTGGTCCATTGTATTTCTTTTGGAAATTTGGTTGCAGGTTATTTTACAAAAAACCTCCTGATATTTTCTCATCTCAAAAAAATGAAGGCATTGCTATTTGCTCTTTCTTTTCACGATGGTTAGACTGATTTCCTGTCTCCGAATATTTTTGTGGGTTTCATTGTGAGGCCTCACCCGCATTTATAGCTAACAGATTGGGTGGAGGCACTGGCCAAGCACTGTAATCTTCTTCAAACTCAAAATCATGATTCTTACTGGCTTCTTATTTCAAAGTTTCTTTTGTTCTGAAAACTCATAAGATTATTTCTCAACTTAAAAACTTTTAAAGTATTTCTCATTCCTAAAAAAACAAAAACCCTGCATTAAAAATAGCAAAATAATGTTAAAAAATTCAAATATGTCCCAAATGTATTGTGACGGGTGTTGGAGAGACTGCTGCAACAGAGGCACCTACCTTCACATTTGGTGGGATTGGCCCTATATATTGACCTATGGGGATCTTTCCAAGTAGCATCTTTGTTGTCTGGCTTTTATATTTCTCTTGTTTCGGACATGGAGAAATATATTTATTAATTTTATTCTTCCTCTTCCCCAATCCTTTGATATTTTAAATGATCATATGGAGTGTCACACAGAAGGAATAACACGGCACATACTTTCCATAAAATTTAGGGTCTGTGCCTAAAGTTCCCCAAAACCAGTTTGAAATATTTGACTGATACTGTTTCACACGACTCTCCATCTTTTGTAGCAGTCCTATTCAGACTGTCATGTGTCCTTTTTTGTTTATCATTTTTCTTTATTTTACTTTTATGTTAAAACTATGTCATAGTGCAAGGTATATCCAAAGTACTGAAACTAGGTCTCCAAGCTCATGTGTTACTGATACAAGTCTACTATGCAATTTTAACTATTCCCTTTATTTATAGTTTTTTGTGATTTGGTCCATGGGAAGTGCAGGGTTGGCCGAATTTGGTGGGACCTGTTTAATTTAGGATTGCAGGAAGGCTTGGTCAGGGCATTATTTATGCTGGTTGGCGGAGCTCAGACGGCTTAAGGTTTCAAGGTCTGAGCTTGTGGCGGGGTGAGGAATTACCTCTTGCGTGCAAGACCAGCATATCTTGCCCTTCTAACCCCCGCTACAATCCTGAACACCTCACTGCAAACCTCTTGCCACCCGTAGTCCCTGTAGCCAAACCAGAGCAACCTCATCCGGTCCTCAGGAAAGCCCAGCTACTGACCCCAAAAATGAGCAGCAGTTCTTCTCTTGGCCCAAAATATAAAGGAATGGCCCACGATCCAAGACACTTGACCTACGGGAACAAGAGAAACACGTCAGCCCAGGCACACACTTCCTGAGCTGATCACCCCAAGCAAGCCCAGAACCAAACCGATTCCCACCTCCCAATCTTTTTCACAAGCTCGTCCCCCAAACCTAACCTTGTTGCCTCCGTCGCGGCCCCTATACTGAATGAGTGCGTCCTGAACTGACTCTGCTGGAGCCCCATCCGAAAGACCCTGAGAAACTGAAAACGGGAAAGTGAAGAACCGTCAACATGCACCAAGAACGAGCCGCCAGACGTTGGACGCCGAGACAAGTATCTAGTAGTACTAGCCACCGGGCACAAAGGGGTTCCCGGAAAAGCATGTAGCACCACATCGACACCTTTACCCTTGACATCAGTCTTAGACCGGGCCAGATAGATCACCACCCCCGGGCTTCCACCCGAACGTCCGTGAGCAGTATCCCCCCTTGACTCACCTGGTTAGCGCTGACCAACTCCCCGATCCAGAAAGCACCAACTTCTCAAGAAGTGCAATGGAAACCGGCCTCCTGGCGTGCCGGGTTTTGTTCCCCTTCCAGAAGCCCTTAAGCGCTTGTCTTATCACAAAATGCTTAGTAAAGTCTACCCACCCCCGCAGCTTAAGCCAAAATGCCAGCACAGCCATGTGCCTATCAACCACCGCTGGGGAGGAGCCCTTGCTAAGCAATAGGATTGTGTACCAAAGCAACCCATCCAGCTGAGCGACACCTGCCACGTCCCCGTCTAAGCCCTCCAGCAACCGTTCCCATGCATCCCAAACCTTACACTATGCCATCCAGGTACCCAGGGCCAATGATGCGCTCAGCAGTCCCCCAAGTAGGACGTCCCGAGCTGCCACACCTCGGTTGTGCAGTCTTACCCGTCTCCCGCGCTCCTTCCTGAAATAGAGACCACTGCGAACGAGACAGAGCATCAGCCACCACACTCAAATACCCCGGTACGTGTCCCACGCAGAACACCACATTGAGGGACATGCAGAGCAAAACAAACTTCTGCAACAGGTACACCACTGGCACCGAAGCAGCCGACATGTTATTAACTGCATGCACCACCGCCATATTATCCGTATAGAACACCACCTTCCTATCGCACAGGAGTGCACCCCAAAGTGACAAGGCGACCACCAAAGGGTACAGTTCCAAGAAAGCCAGATTCCGCACCAGCGGGCTACCCGCCCAGGCTGTAGGTCAGGGCGCCTAGCTCCACCGACCCCCGAAGTACGCCCCGAAACCTGCTCAGCAGCCGACACTGTGACAAACTGCCATTTGCCACTGGGCATTGGAGAGGACTGATCGCTAGCCTCCTGCCCTGCGACTATGGCCCTGGGATGTATTGCCCTTTAAGAACTGTATTTGGGCCTAATGGATCTTGGTATACTGTTTCTGGCCCTTTAACTGTGTTGTACAAAGAAAGGGTTTGTACTTTTAAACTGGCACTTTGGATGCAGTCGAAGTGCCGAAGCCGTCGAAGTGCCGAAGCAGTCGAAGTGGCCGCTATTAGACAGTCGAACACGTGGCGGCGGCCATTTTAATCCAGTCGAACGCGGTGACCTGTACCTTTCCCTACCCTTCGACACTGCGGCTGGAGGCTAAGTCCCGTTCGAAGATTCGAACACACGTCCGAACGGGACTTTGTCATTTTGGTGTAAAATAGACCTCCATTATACTATTGAATACTGCTAAAACGCAACCCCGGTTCCACTTCGACACTTCGACGCCGCCTTCGGATGGGACTTTGTTACTTTTCAGGGCAGAAATAGACTGACCACACAGCCTGAATCTGTGGAACTGTTTTGGGCATGAAAATGTGCTTGCGGTCGGTCATAAAGGACTTCCAGCTAACTCTTTAACCCCTGGATGGAAGTAAAGTATGCTGATTATTAATATGTGGTTTTTATGAAGATTGAATGTATAGTTTTGGAGTTATACAAATGTATTAAAATGGATAAGTTTTAGCTTGGAGATAATTGAGTAGATACAGTAAGAAACTCAATTATCTCCCAAGCAGAGGGGAGGGAACATGTGGGATGTAACTGATATGTGATTGGTTAATGCCTAATTGCCTGTGGGCGTCTCCCTTGCAGGGGAGCACTGCATAAAATCAGAGTCCCTGTCATTAAACATCAGAGTTCTTCTTGACCCTCAACACGTAATCTTGTCTCGTGATTGGAGGGTACAGCTATAATCACACTGGGGATTGCTATGCGCTGCATATTCCCTAGAGCTTTAATCACTTAGCTCTTTTGAGAGCTTGTTCCTGTTACACTCTCCTTGGAGGAGAGGTCTTTCCCACACGGTCCTGGATGCTGGAGGTTCATACAGGATGGAAGGAAGACGGCGAGACTCCAGTTAAGCTACGGCGGTTGTGGAGTCTGCGGTGGTTGTGGTGTCTGCTGCAGTGCTTGGAGTCCTCAGGAAGCGCTAGGAGCATCCTTCAATGGAGGTACCCAGGTCGATCCGTTACAGACACCGCCTCCCACCGAAAGAATAACGTGCCATTGAAGTGCTCCAGGAGTGTGTCCCATACTCCCAAGTCAGCCCTCATGGACGAGGACACCCGCACTAAGTGGTGCGGCAGTCGCACCCCCGCCCTATCCCTGGAAAGGCTCCGGCTAAATATTCGCCCCATCGGAGCAACACGACAAGCAAAATTGAGCTTTCCGATAAGCGATTGCAGCTCATTCAATGTGACCGCCACACCGTCACCACCGCCTCCCAAAGCCCCACAAGTTTCGCCATGGGAAGATGGCACTCCCCCTGCTGGGAGTCAATTTCCAGCCCTAGGAAACTTAAACACGTGGTTGGACCCTCCGTTTTTTCCACTGCCAGCGGCACTCCAGAGGTGCTACCCAGCCACTCGATTGTCCTCAGTAAGTAGCGGCAAGTTGGGGAATCAGCTGGGCCCACACACAGAAAGTCGTCCAGGTAGTGTACAACCACCCGACTCCTGGATTGCCGCTTCACCGCCCATTCCAAAAACGAGCTGAATTTTTCAAAGTAAGAGCAAGTAATGGAACAACCCATGGGAAGGCAAAGGTAAACAAAGAAGCGCCCCTTGAAAAGCAACCCAGCAGGTGATGGCTCGCTGGGTGAACAGGTAACAACCGAAACATCGTCTCGATATCCACCTTGGCCATCAATGCCCCCGCCCGGCCCTCTTAACACAACTCGGCTGCCTGGTCAAATGATAAGAGACCAAGCATAGCTCCCTAGCAATGTCATTGTTGACGGACACTCCCTCAGGGTGAGATAAGTGATGGATACGGCTGTACTTCCCAGGATAAATTTTGGGGACCACCCGCAAAGGCAACAGCCGCAGGTTGGACAACGGGCCGACCCCAAATGGCCCCGCCATCCTACCCAGCTGGACCTCCTTACACAGTTTTTTCCGAACCACGTCTGGAAAATCGACTTCAGATTATGATTACTCCGTGTAGCTTCCCTGTCCCAGAATGGGATAATGAAACCCTCCCAGATGCCCGCGCTCAACAACTCTGCATCTTCCCTATTACCATAGAGGCTTAGCCACGGCTGCATTGTGGTGAGGCTCACTGGGGTTCTGCCCTGGGGTAGCAGGTGCTGCTCCCAGCAGGGCTGTACTGCTGCCAGACACCTTTCTTTACCCTTCCGAAAACACCGGTGGAGTCCGTGCCCACCCTCGCAGCCAGAGCACTCATGCTTGTATTTGTAAGAAGCCCCTCATTTGCACTGGACTTCATTGATGAGCCAGAATAAACTCTTACTGTGGGCAGCCAACGCTGAGGACTGGCCTCCCATGCCGGCCGCCTTTTTAAAGGGCGACGCTTTCTGTGCCATCGTGAGCTTCATCCACAATGGCAGGTCCATTTGGTCCCACCGCATACCAGGATTAGCCGCCAGTCGCTGGCGGAATTGCTCATCATATTTCTAACATGCCGCGCCCCCGTATGTCCTATACGCCTCCCAGATCCCATCCAGGTAACAAAACAAAGAAGAGCAAATCCCCGGGGACCTTTCTTCTCCAATAACACTGGTGAGGATACAAAACGCCCGCAGCCAATACCTGAAGGACTTTGATATCGTGCAATACCTTTTCTTCTTCTTCTCCTCCTCCTTCTTTGCATCTTCTTTGTCCTCCTCCTTGAGGTCAATCTAGTCCTCCAGAGGCAACCGGGCAAAAACCTCCATGAACTCACCCTTCCATAGTTGCTCCTTTATGTCCTGTTTAAGGTGCATGCCCAGGGGGCCTGCAAACAAGACTTGAGCATTATGCCGCGTCAGGAATGGTGCCCGCCAGCTCCACCCATTCGCTCACATCATCGACCAGCACCGCTGCCCCGTCACCCTCAGCTACCATCCCCACCATGCCCGGCAGGGCGGCCTTAGGTCATTAGGCGCCCTGTGCGAAAAATCTTCACAGCGCCCATCCGCATCCAGCCACCATAACCACTACAGCACATTGTATGGTGCTTGGCATGTTCCTTTAAAAGTTGTTTGATATTGAGTGTTAGGTGATTTTCCTGCATAATTACACTCTAGAATATTTACTTTGAATGTCTGTTAATTGTGAATATATGTTTACCAATCTTTATGTGTAACAGTAGAAAGATAGTTAGAAAGTTAGATACTGCTAGTGAATTGCAGGGCCGGACTGGGGATACAAAGCAGCCCTGGAAAAAAAATCTATGCCAGTCCCATAAGTCATTGCGCCATGTATTGTCACATGTAATATGTAAGGCTATGTCTTGCCAGCCCAGATTATTGAGTAATATATAAACACAAACACACACACACATATATATATATGTATATATATATATATATTTTTTTTTTTTCTAATATAAAATATTGGTTCTTTCAGAGTAAAACATTTAATTATACAGTAAGCATACTCACATGCAGACACAGACAATCTCACTGATATACATAAGCTCATTGACATAAAAACACAAGCTCACAGATGCACACACCTTAGCTCACTGACAGAAAATCTCACTGACACACACAGACAAGCTTATTGGTATACACACAAACGTAGTACAGACAACCTCTGACATGCACATGCAACAGACAAGCTCACTGACACATACACACACATGCTCACTACAGAAAAGCTCAATGACACACACATACAAGGTCACCCATTAGCAGACACACACACAAGCTCACAAGCTCACTCAGTAGCAGGCACACACACACACACACGCTCACTCACTAGCAGGCACACCCACAAGCTCTCTCACTAGCAGGCACACTCACAAGCTCTCTCACTAGCAGGCACACACACACAATCACTGTCATGGCTGAAGCTTACCTATAACTGGTAGGTGAAGTTACCATTTTGTGGCCTCTTCCTTCCAGAATGGTCAGCAACGTGTGTGGGGGCGGAGCTTGCGTGTGGGAGGCAGAGCTTCCATCCAGGAGGTGGGGCTTGTGTGAGGGGGCGGGACATGCGGCCAAAATTGATGTAAAATGTTCAAGGAAACTGACAGGTCTCCCTCTGGCCGCAGGCAGCCTAATTGCAGCCGCACCAGCCCCCAGCTCCTCCCTCTTTACTCCCCTCGGACTGACACAGGCTGGCACAGTCCGAGAGGAAAATACTTAAACTACAGGAGCCTGGTAATTTGGGCCCACCGGGAAATTTCAATCTGGCCCTGGTCAGTTGTTTGTGCTTAACATTGTGTCTATGTCTTATTGAATGTCTTATATCACATGTTTATATCAATAATTGCATACAAGTTACTCTTTTTCAAAATGTATTTATGCGAAATGAATTGTCATTATATTTACAGTTTAGCATCTGAAAAAGTGTTAATTATTATGTTTGCATTTGCATAGTACCACACATTGAGTGTGATGTCAAACAAATGATTTTCATATGAAAAGGCAGAAATGGTTAAAAAACAAACAAAAAAAGAACAGTATGTTTTATTTATCTATTTATTTTGCTATTCTTTTTGCCATTTTCTGTCCTTTTGTGACTTAAGCAATGCTTCAGTCACTTGATACGTTTGGTGGTGTAAACCCAGTGTTGTGTTAAATAGACACGACTGCGCTATGTGTTTTACTCTTGGATTTGTTTTATAAGGGCATGTGTTCAACCCCTTTGCGTGCCTGAGATCTGGAAATCCTGGAGAGGTTAAATATTTGAAAAGGCATCTGTCATTCACGACAGAAAGCACAGGCTAGGGCTGGAAAAATGCAGGGCCTGAACTGAGGATTTTCTATTTCTATTTGGGCAAGTGTTGCTTTTTTGTTTCATACACGCAAACAAACAGTGTGTTGTTTTCTGTACGTTTATATGCTGCAGAATGGAAGAATGCTGTGTTTATTGTTGTGCCAAGCCTATTAAAAGAAACTAGGGGAATAGGGCAATAAATTCTTGAATTTCAGCATTGTGAATGAAATTTATTTATTTGTATTTTTTTTTTCATTTTTCATGTGTTTGTTAGACTGAAAAATAACATTAAATGTAGAAATTCACCCCCAATTACCCTGCAGTTGTGTGCTTCCATATTGACTGTTTATCTGCCATAGTTTTAAACCTTTCCCTTTGCACCTATTCAGCGTGGAGATAAAAGGATGGGAAACGGAAACAAAACTGCTGTTTCTCCTCCAGTGCATTGTATACCTTGGCTGTATCTGGACTGAACTGGATTGTGATGTAAACTGATTAAAACATTTTTTCATTTTTTATTTATTCCAAGGTGAGACACCGCGTGAAATTCAACATTACAACAGTATTATAAACATTATTCCAAATACACTACAAAATTATCGCCATGTGAACATACATTCGGATCACATAGAAACAGTCCAAAAAGTGCATCTGAATGTTGTATGTCGGCAGCTGCGGTCCATACATCAGTGGTGCCCCATCAGGGTTTTTGGTTTTTTTTTATTAAAAAAAGTAAAACTGTGAAAATCTGACCATCCATTGTGTGTATGACCCTGAAAATCCTTGCCCAGGTTTGTTGACCTATGTAAAGTATTGGTGAAATCGTAGCAATCACGACATCAAGCCCAGAGTTGTATTCCGATGTTTTGCCTCCTGAGTCTCACACTAGCGTAGGTAATGCTCTTGCATTAATTATGGTCAAGATATGAGTATCAGTCAGAGTATAGAAAAGTGTAGTGATAGATGTAAAAAAGTAGTAATAACCTTATAGAGAGAATAGAAAAAAGAGAGGAAAAAGGAGGGAGGAGGGGAAGGAGGAAAGGGGAAGGGTATACGGGAGGGGGTGGTACAGGGCATTGCCGGTCGCGGCTATCGTAGGTCATCACAAAATGGGATAATTTTTTAATATACATTGAAAAGAAAACAGATCATCACATGAGAAAAGGGTTAATATAAATGTTATAGTTGATTTCCACATATTGTTGTATTTTATGGTGTAGTTAACAGAGGTGACCATTCCACTTAAAAGCATTAAAGCATTGTCACTAGTCTCATAACTTTCAGTTTTTACTATAATGTTGTATCAATAGCAAAGAAATGTGCCTCATACTTGCAATAGAGTCAACATGACAAAATCACAGTGCTTGTATTTATCTTACAGCAAGATATTAACACTTAAAAGTACGCAAGATATAAATCTGTTAATGAATATGATTTTACAAAGATTTAGAGATTATACATGGTTATTATTGATTTATTGTAACCTGGTGGGCAAATGTAAAATAAACTAAACTATTAGTTGTTTGCATTTTTCTTTTTAATAATCAAAAAGGATGTAAGAGTTGTCAGGATTGGTATTACCAGTTAAACATGCTGAAATGGGATGAAAAAAAGGCAAATCAATACACATCTGGAAATATAATAAACTTGTAGAATTATTCCAAAATACTCTTATAAATATGAGTTTTCTTAATTATGATCGTACTGATAGTTTTTTCTTGGCATATGAATCACCAGATCATCACAGATTATAGAGTGGGATTATATCGGAAGGCAAGTGGGGGGAAAAAGCTAAAACTAGGACATTAGTTCTATGGAAAGCAATATATAATTCTCATGTTATTAAAATCAGATTTCTAATATCCAAGCCAGTGAGTTAAAATGGACACTGTAGTCACCAGAACCACTACAGCTTAATGTAGTGGTTCTGATGTCTTTATCTTGTCTCGGCATAAGGAAAACATTGCCATTTCAGAGAAAATGCAGTGTTTGCATTGTTGCCTAGTAACACCCAGTGGTGAATTTTGGATTTGTGCTACCCTAGGCATGATAAAACTCTGGCACCCCCTCAATCTAAATTTGCCCCACCTATTCCTGTCAAGGCCGCACCTCTTCCTGTTTAAGACCAATATGCACTTTGACTGACAGACACAGCCTGTTAGTGACAGGCACACACTCTCAGATACGCATACACTGACATACACATATATATATATATTTATTTTTCTAATATAAAATATTGGTCCTTTCAGAATAAAACATTTAATTATACAGTAAGCATACTCACATGCAGACACAGACAATCTCACTGACACACACAAACTCATTGATACACAACCTAATAGACAAACAATCTCACTGATATACATAAGCTCATTGACATAAAAACACAAGCTCACAGATGCACACACATAGGCTCACTGACAGACAATCTCACTGACACACACCGACAAGCTTATTGGAATACACACAAACGTAGTACAGACAAACTCTGACATGCACAAGCTTAATACAGACGAGCTCACTGTCACACACATTCATGCTCATTACAGAAAAGATCACTGACACACACATGCTTCCTACATACAAGCTCACTGACACACATACAGGCTCACTATAGACAAGTTCACTGACACACACATGCTCCATAAAGAAAAGCTCACTGACACACACATGCTCCTTACAGAAATGCTCACTGACACAAACACTCTCACTAAAGAAAAGCTCATTGACCCACAGATGGTCCCCAACAGAAAAGCTCACTGACACACATATGCTTCCTACAGACAAGCTCACTGACACACACATGCTAGCCCACACACACAAGCTCACTCACTAGCAGGCACACACACACACACACACACACAGAACCTCTCTAACTAGCAGGCACACACACACATACAAGCTCTCTCAGTAGCACACACACACACACACACACAACCTCTCTAACTAGCAGGCACACACACACACACACAAGCTCTCTCACTAGCAGGCACACACACACACACACACACACAAGCTCTCTTACTAGCAGGCACACAATCACTGTCATGGCTGAAGCTTACCTGGCACTGGTAGGTGGAGTTTCCATTTTCTGGCCTCTATATTCCAGCAAGGTCAGCAACGTGCTTGGGGGCGGGCTTTGTGTGTAGGGGCGGAGCTTCAATTTAGGAGGCAAGACTTGCGTGTGGACGCAGGGCATGCGGCCGAAATTTATGTAAATTGTGCAGGGAGACTGACAGGTCTCCCTCCGACCGCCAGCAGCCTAATTGCGGCCGCACCATCCCCCAGCTCCTCTCTCTTTACTCCTCTTGGACTGACACAGGCTGGTACAGTTCGAGGGGATATTAATTTAAATGGAATTAGCCTAATTTAGGGACGTCTGATTGGCCCCAGGTGCCGTGGCCCACCTAGAAATTTACCGGTATCCCGGTGGGCCAGTCCGGCCCTGGCCCTAGCCGACTAGCTCTTGGGCCCCCCATGAAAAAGGTTAAATGCTGTCCCCTTAAAGTGCCACCCAAGGAAAAATTATTGTTAGCCTCATAGAAGATACAAGTAGCAACAAAGTGGAAACCACATTCAAATAAGCATATAATTGAAATACAACCTGGAAAATATATCCAAAGTTGGAATATTCTATGTGAGAATATAATAAAATCTGGAATGATAAAGAATATATATCATAGCGTAACACAATTAAGATATAATAGTGGAATGTGAAGCAAGTAATGAACTCACAAACGAAAGTGTAAATCAGGCCTCTCACCCCCCTGGGGTATATGAAGTATTGGACTTGATAGTAGATCCAAACATAGATGTGTCTTCAAAGAAATGGATAAAAAGAGCCATGCATGGTGAAGTATGTATAAAAATATATAAAAGGAATTTATTGGTTACACTTACAGACATAAAGTAGTGGTAAGCATGTCTCCACTCTCAGTGGAACTGGAAGGCGGTGTAGAAATCACAGGCACAAATCCAATTGGAGCAGCAGAGTACAGGAACAATAAATGAATATAAAACAAATAAAATAAGAAACAATATAATAAGTCCAATTGGACTTATTATATTGTTTCTTATTTTATTTGTTTTATATTCATTTATTGTTCCTGTACTCTGCTGCTCCAATTGGATTTTTTGGACTTATTATATTGTTTCTTATTTTATTTGTTTTATATTCATTTATTGTTCCTGTACTCTGCTGCTCCAATTGGATTTGCGCCTGTGATAGATGTGAAGACACATCTATGTTTGGATCTACTATCAAGTCCAATACTTCATATACCCCAGGGGGGTGAGAGGCCTGATTTACACTTTCGTTTGTGAGTTCATTACTTGCTTCACATTCCACTATTATATCTTAATTGTGTTACGCTATGATATATATTCTTTATCATTCCAGATTTTATTATATTCTCACATAGAATATTCCAAGTTTGGATATATTTTCCAGGTTGTATTTCAATTATATGCTTATTTGAATGTGGTTTCCACTTTGTTGCTACTTGTTTTCTACTTTGGGTGTTAGTGAGGTTCACCTGGGACCCTTTCAATTTAGCAGATTTATTACTTGTGGTTAGTTGGTATACTACTGTTTTTTTCATAGAAGACAGGGCCGGTGCAAGGATTTTTGCCGCCCTAGGCAAAAAATTTTTTGCCGCCCCCCCATATGTCCAGCCCACCATGTGACATCACAATGCCCCGCCCATATGCTCTGCCATATGGGCCAACGCCAGTCTTCACAAAGTGTCTTATCTGAAAAGACAGTGTGTTTACATTAAAAAGCCTACAGGCACAGGCTATAGACACCAGAACCACTACATTATGCTGTAGTGCTTCTGGTGACTATAGTATCCATTTAATGTGAGGTAAATTAGAGATTAGTGCCACTAATAATATATTGGATTGCCTACTTACCACCAGATGAGGACAAGAGGCTGATGATGGGCTCAGTCTGGCTCCACAGGTCTGGTGTAGAAGAGGCTCTCTGGAGACTGTTTTTAACAGTGCTCACAACAATTAACGAACAGGAAGCAGCTCCATTTTTTAGGGCCCCTTACACAGCTCAAGGTCTGAGCCCCCCCGGGGGTATATGCCTACAATGCCCACCCATAAATCCACCTACATGGCCCATCCATGAGTTGGGGATGTTTTATGCGTGCAATTTGTGTAAGGGATGTAGTGTGTTTATAGAGGATGTAGTGTGTGTTTGCGTGTAAGGAATGCATTGTATGTTTCTGTGTATGTGTGTGTGTGTGTGTGTGTAAGGGGTGCAAGGTTTGTTTCTGTGTATGTAATTGAATGCAGTGTGTGTCTGTAAGGGGTGCATTAATTATGTAAGAGAACGTAAGGGATGAATTGTGTGTTTCGGGTGTGTCTGTGTGTGAGTAGGAATGCATTGTATGTTTCTGTGTGTGTGTGGGGGGGGATGCATTGTGTATGTGTGTAGTGTAAAAGAGAGGGTTTGTGGGGTAGGATAGGGACTGAGATGGGAACAGCTTTCTTTTTTTTTAAAAAAAAAATTCATAGTGCTCTCCCCTCAATTATTGATTTCCCCTTCCCTTCTGTCCCTCCGTGTTCTCCCCTTCTGTCACTTAGTGCTCTCCCTTGGCCCCCTGTCCCTCTGCAGTCCCCTTGGTGGTCTTCTCACTCCCCCCTTAGTGGTCCTCCCTCTCCAAAACCCTTAGTGGTCCTCCCTCTCCCAAACCGCTTAGTAGACCTTCCCCTACTCCCCCACCCCCTTAGTGGTAATCACCCTCCTCCCCTCTCCTTAGTAGTCCTCCCTCCTTACCCCCCTTTGGTGGTCCTTCCCCCCTTAGTGGTCCTTATCCCCCCCTCCCCTAGTGGTCCTTATCCCCCCTCCCCTAGTGGTCCTTATCCCCCCCCAACCTCCCATAGTGGTCCTTACCCCCCCCCTCCCTCCCATAGTGGTCCTTACCCCCCCCTCCCATAGTGGTCCTTATCCCTCCCCTCCCATAGTGGTCCTTATCCCCCCCTCCCTCCCATAGTGCTCCTTATCCCCCCTCCCATAGTGCTCCTTATCCCCCCCCTCCCATAGTGCTCCGTATCCCCCCCTCCAATAGTGGTCCTTATTCCCCCCATCCCTCCCCTAGTGGTCCTTATACCCCCCCTCCCCTAGTGGTCCTTATACCCCCCCTCCCCTAGTGGTCCTTATACCCCCCCCCCTTAGTGGTCCTTATACCCCCCCTCACTTAGTGGTCCTTATACCCGCCTCCCTTAGTGGTCCTTATACCCCCCCTTAGTGGTCCTTATACCCCCCTCCCTTAGTGGTCCTTAAACCCCCCCTCCTTTAGTGGTCCTTATACCCCCCCTTAATGGTCCTTATACCCCCCCCTCCCTTAGTGGTCCTTATACCCCCTCCCTCCCTTAGTGGTCCTTATACCCCCCTCCCTTAGTGGTCCTTATACCCCCCTCCCCTAGTGGTCCTTATACCCCCCCCCTCCCTTAGTGGTCCTTATACCCCCCCTCACTTAGTGGTCCTTATACCCGCCTCCCTTAGTGGTCCTTATACCCCCCTTAGTGGTCCTTATACCCCCCCACCCCTTAGTGGTCCTTAAACCCCCCCTCCCTTAGTGGTCCTTATACCCCCCCTTAATGGTCCTTATACCCCCCTCCCTTAGTGGTCCTTATACCCCCTCCCTCCCTTAGTGGTCCTTATACCCCCCTCCCTTAGTGGTCCTTATACCCCCCCTCCCTTAGTGGTCCTTATACCCCCCCTCCCTTAGTGGTCCTTATACCCCCCTCCCTTAGTGGTCCTTAAACCCCCCTCCCTTAGTGGTCCTTATACCCCCCCCCCTCCCTTAGTGGTCCTTATACCCCCTCCCTTCCTTAGTGGTCCTTATACCCCCCCACCCCCCCTTTAGTGGTCCTTATACCCCCCTCCCTTAGTGGTCCTTATACCCCCCTCCTCCCTTAGTGGTCCTTATAACCCCCCCCTCTCCCTTAGTGGTCCTTAATCCCCCCCTCCTTAATGGTCCTTAAACCCCCCTCCCCCCCCCTTAGTGGTCCTTATACCCCCTCCCTCCCTTAGTGGTCCTTATACCCCCCACCCCCACTTTAGTGGTCCTTATACCCCCACCCCCCTTTAGTGGTCCTTATAACCCCCACCCCCCCTTTAGTGGTCCTTATACCCCCCCTCCCTTAGTGGTCCTTATACCCCCCCTCCCTTAGTGGTCCTTATACCCCCTCCTCCCTTAGTGGTCCTTATAACCCCCCCCCTCTCCCTTAATGGTCCTTAATCCCCCCCTCCTTAGTGGTCCTTAAACCCCCCCTCCCTCCCCCCTTAGTGGTCCTTATACCCCCTCCCTCCCTTAGTGGTCCTTATACCCCCCTCCCTTAGTGGTCCTTATACCCCCCCTCCTCCTTTAGTGGTCCTTATACCCCCCCTCCCTTAGTGGTCCTTATACCCCCCCTCCTCCCTTAGTGGTCCTTATACCCCCCCTCCCTTAGTGGTCCTTATACCCCCCTCCCTTAGTGGTCCTTATACCCCCCCCCCTCCCTTAGTGGTCCTTATACCCCCTCCCTTCCTTAGTGGTCCTTATACCCCCCACCCCCCCCTTTAGTGGTCCTTATACCCCCCCTCCCTTAGTGGTCCTTATACCCCCCCTCCTCCCTTAGTGGTCCTTATAACCCCCCCTCTCCCTTAGTGGTCCTTAATCCCCCCCTCCTTAGTGGTCCTTAAACCCCCCTCCCCCCCTTAGTGGTCCTTATACCCCCTCCCTCACTTAGTGGTCCTTATACTTGTAGCCCCACCCCCCCTTTAGTGGTCCTTATACCCCCCACCCCCCCTTTAGTGGTCCTTATACCCCCCTCCCTTAGTGGTCCTTATACCCCCCCTCCCTTAGTGGTCCTTATACCCCCTCCCTTCCTTAGTGGTCCTTATACCCCCCCACCCCCCCTTTAGTGGTCCTTATACCCCCCCTCCCTTAGTGGTCCTTATACCCCCCTCCTCCCTTAGTGGTCCTTATAACCCCCCCCCTCTCCCTTAGTGGTCCTTAACCCCCCCTCCTTAGTGGTCCTTAAACCCCCCCTCCCCCCCCCTTAGTGGTCCTTATACCCCCTCCCTCCCTTAGTGGTCCTTATACCCCTCCCCACCCCCCCTTTAGTGGTCCTTATACCCCCCACCCCCCCTTTAGTGGTCCTTATACCCCCCACCCCCCCTTTAGTGGTCCTTATACCCCCCCCTCCCTTAGTGGTCCTTATAACCCCCCCCCTCTCCCTTAGTGGTCCTTAATCCCCCCCTCCTTAGTGGTCCTTTAACCCCCCCCTCCCCCTCCCCCCCCTTAGTGGTCCTTACCCTCCCCTCCTGCCCATGTAGAGTGGCCGGGCGGCGCGGAACGCGGGACAGGAACCTTTGTTTCCTGTACCCGGCCGCCGGCGGAATGACAGGAAATGCTCGTGAGCATTTCCTGTCATTCCGCCGGCGGCCGGGTACAGGAAACAAAGGTTCCTGTCCCGCGTTCCGCACCGCCCGGCCACGCTACATGGAGAGACCGGCAGGTCACTGAAACCCGGCCGCCCTCCATGCAGCAGTGCTGCGCCGCCTGGGGCTTGCTAAAGCGCTCAGGCGGCGCAGCATGAGGAGGCGCAGCGGGGACAGGGATCCGGCGCCCCCTGGTAAGTTGCGCCCTAGGCGGCTGCCTAGGTCGCCTTACAGGTGGCGCCGGCCCTGATAGAAGATACAGTCTTGGTAACATCTCTAGTGGCCTATACTCAGATGGCCACTAGAGGTGCTTTCTATTTCAGTGCATTTTGTGCAGCATTGGCGTTCGGTGTCTGCATGCCCTGTGTCTGTGGACACTCCCCCCCTATTCCATATATGGTCCAAACCGGTTCACTGCAATTTTGTGAGTGTTTTTTTATCTACTTCATAATTAAATTACAGTGTTTTTAATTGAGAGCACTATGGCTGTTCATTTTATGTTGCAGATTACAGAGAAGATCCTGTCACTTTATATCTGTGATCTAATAGTGATTTTGGGACATTGTACTTTGTGAACTAAGATGTACCATAGTACCTTATATCTATTTTAGGTTATAATATATCAGCCTTGGATATAACCCAGCTCCTGTTATCTTATAACAGCAATATTGTATCTTGATAGCTGTAACATAGTTGCAAAAATACATTGTTACATTTTATTCCAAATACTGTGGATTAGAGACAATATTCCATGTGTTTGGTCATTTTGTGATAAATAGTCTGTTCACAATCTGTCTACAGATTCACTGCTTAGGTAGCCTTTCCCCTTTTTTTATTTTTGTCACATATTTGACTAAAATAAGGACATGAGGGCTTAACCTACATCTGCAATTAGCTAAAATAAAACTCTACATGTATAAATTCTATATATACAGCCCCACATGGTACCGCAATGGCCATGGGCTGAGGCCAGTAGGGGAAGTCACAGGATTTGCACTGACATGGGGCCGCCGGCGGGGTAGGGAGGCAGGAGAGGATTTGGAGGAGCTCTATCTTGCAGCTCCGCCTGGTTCCTCTTGCGAGATCTGTCAATGTTCCAAGTCCTGGGAGAGTGAACTCTAGCCCCTCTGGCTAGAGTTCACTCACCACTAGGACCACCAGGGATTGCAGGGGTTATAATCAATGCTTGTTTATTTTTATTGGATCAATTAATATAAATTTACAATAATCTGCCCCCCAACACACAATCCCTTTAACATATGCACACATAGCACCCTCACTTACACACACTGCAACCTCACTCACACACACAGAACCCTTCACACACACACACACACACACACATCACCCTGACACTCACAGTAAACCTCACACACACTGCATCCTCACACACTGCACCCTCACACACAGCTTCTTCACTCACACACAGCACTTTCACAAACACACAGCACCCCTCACACACACACATACACTGCACCCCTCACACACACACAGCACACACTGCACCCCTCACACACACACACACACACGCACACAGCACCCCACTCACACACACATTGCACCCCTGACACTCACAGCACCCTCACTAACACCACACACAGCTTCCTCACACACACACTGCACCCCTCCCTCACACACACACAGCACACACACTGCACCCCTCACACACACAGCACCCTTACACACACACTGCATTACTTTCGCGCACACACTACTCCCCTCACACTCATTGTACCCCTCTCACACACACTGCACCCCTCACACACACACATACACTGCACCCCCTCACACATACGCACAGCACCCCCTTAACACACTACACCACACACACACACACAATACTTCCAAACATATATGTATATATATACAACAGAACCCCACACACACATACTGTACCCCTCACACACATACTGCACCCCTGAGCACATTACATTCAAGACACACCCTAGATCCCTTACCCAACTCTGGATCATCTACACACATACACACAGTAGATCCCTATATACATTCTGAATCCTCTATACACAAACACACACACACTCACTCACTCACTCACTAGATTTCCTATACACACTCTCTGGGTCCTTCAATATATAAAATATATATTTTAGACAATAAACAGAAGGCAATATTAAAGAGACATATAGGCATCAAAACAATTTTCGCATAATGAAGCCGTTTTGGTGCACAAATCATGCCCGTGCAGTATCACTGCTAAATTATCTGCCATTTAAGAGTTAAATTACTTTTGTTTCTGTTCCACACCTCCCCTTGGTTGTGACTGACACAGGTTGCAAGAAATAAATGATTTCATTTTCAATCAGATGTTAATTTGCTTTAGAAATTTGTATCTCCTGCTCTGTATATTGAAATTTAATAACATGTAGGAGGCACCTGCAGGGTCTAGAGGGCTATTAATCAGGGCAAAATTAAAGTTCAAGCTGCTAAACTCATTATGGTGGCAAAAAAGGGAAGAGCTTCAGGATTCACAGCTTCTACAATGTAAAGCAGCTTCCCACCTTCTTTACAACAGACTCATGATGAAGGGATGAAAAATAAGATTGCATAATGTAAGTTAAAATAGCCAATCTAAAACTATAGACAAGCTGAAGAATGTTTCCAAATCAGCACTTTTTGCCTACATTTTACAATCCACTTTCCATTCACTGCAATTTACTGTTTGTGAATAGACCCCTCAGTCTTTCACATGTTATGAAATAGTTTCTTTATATGATGTACAAGCCTGCAGTTATTAATACAATCCTGTTTCAGAGGGTCGGCTACCCAAGTTGTAAACTTCCCTGACTTTCAATATTTAGCCTGACATAAATAATACAGTTGTTTTGTATGCAGCATCTGTCAATATTGCAAGCCTGTTTCTGAAATGTGGGAAGAGGCCCAGTGGGTGGTAATGGTGTATTAAGGCAGAACCCCCGCTGTTTTTCATACTTTTTTTACTGTGACAAATTGCGACAAGGGAAAATGCTAGCTTATATGCAAGAGTTCTTACAGCTTTTATGTGCGTGTTACCGAGCTAGCATCCGCTTCAGTACCCATATAAACAAGCACGGAAAAAGTTTTTTTTGTGAAACATAGTGCAATGTCGTTTTTGCTTCTATTTTACTTTTGTGAGCTAGTCGTCATGTCATGTGACTGTAGCAATTCTACCTAAATAAATATTACAACTAATAATACTTCAGTAAAACTATGCCATGAAAAATGTAAGGTAGTTTTAGTACATATAATATGCTATTTTTCCCCGTAAACCAATAGTTTACTTTATATATGACCAGTCTAAGAGTAAATGGTTTTTAGCTACCTGAAAGTTGGCAATTAGTTTTCCTTTTTTTTATTTTATTTTTTATATAACAAGTAAAAAAAACAACAACAACAAAATAACGAAAGAAAGAAAGAAAGAAAGAAAGAAAGATTTGCATTAAATGTGTTCTTCAGATTCACTGCAGGGTATTTGATGCAAATTTCTTAAAACCCTTAAGTATACAGCAGAAATAGTACTCCAGGTATATTCTAAATATACCATTGGTGAAACTGTATGCCTTCTAGAGTGACAAATATTTTAGGAAGCATGGAGCAATGTAAATACATATACATACAAGTTCAGTGTCGGGAGTTACATTCTTTAGTAGGAAAACATCCAAATCTTTGTCATATGATAGTGTGAAATAAAGATAAGACCGTTACCTTTTTGCTGCTTTATGTATATTTGCATGCTCTTTTATAGTTGTTTCATTACTTTTATTACATATTTACACAGGTGCTCTTTACTTAAAGATTTAGAGACTTATTGATATTAATAGAGTTTAGATGTGAAAACTATTAGATTAATGAAAGAGGATCTAGCTGTATGTAAAACAAACTGTTTTGTATTAGTGGTTCAGCTTTAACCCCTTAAGGACACATGACATGTGTGACATGTCATGATTCCCTTTTATTCCAGAAGTTTGGTCCTTAAGGGGTTAAAGTTGGATGATTAGCTGTGAAAATGTGGTTTTGTATGCTATTGTTCATGTAAAAGAATGACAAATAAAGCTTGTTACAAGTGTGTCTTTACGTTGGAGGGCCTATCTAAAAGCATTACTCTTTAAATTGTACAACAGCTAGAAAAGGTTTCTTTTAGGGTGCTCTTGGACTCATGTTTATCCTTAATGACTTCTGTCATGGGGTGCAGTGTGTGTGTGAGTGAGGGTGCTTTGAGTGTCAGGGGCAGTGTGTGTGTGTGAGGGTGCTGTGAGTGTCAGGGGTGCAGTGTGTATGTATGTGTGTGTGTGAATGAGGGTGCTGTAAGTGTCAGGGGTGCAGTGTGTGTGTAAGTGAGGCTGCTATGACTTGAGTGATTATATCCCCCCTCCCTTCTTACCTTATGCTTGGGAGGGGGGCTGTGCTGCTGCTGCTTGGTGGTCCTAGTGGTGAGTGAACTCTAACCTGTGGTGCTAGAGTTCACTCTTGCAAGACCCGGAGCGTTGCCACGACAATGCTCCGAATCTCTCGAGAGGAGCCCGGCGGAGCTGTAAGTTAGACCTCCTCCGGTTCCTCTCCTGTCTCCCTCCCTCTCTCCCCCGCCGGCGGCTGGAATATACTACTTGTGGGCCGGTGAGGGAAATCTTTGGACAACTACCGTCCTGTGATCTCCCGTGCCGGCCTCAGCCCATGGCCACTGCGGCCCACCGGCATTTGCCGGTGTGCGATGGCCAGTCCGGGCCTGGTCCAGACACAGATCAGTTCAGGAAGCAAAGGTCTTTATTCTCACCGATCGGGTCTCAGCTGAACTCATGTTAGAAAATGTCTGAGCCCTGAGCACATGGCTTTTTATAACTATTCATCCCCCATCTGTACCCTTACACCAGTCAACAAACAGTGTTTACAGCATTACCTTATATGGACAGGCAGTATGGCACTAGGACAGTGATGGCAAACCTTTTTTTTTTCCTCAAAGTGCCAACACGGCAATTAAACCTGAATACAGAGGTTTACGTTTAGAAAAAACATCTCGTACAGTTGTACAAACTAATTAACATCTTCTGTTTTAAAAGAAGAACACAACAGAGAGTTTAATGATACACATTTTAAATAATTATATAAATAGATCAAAATAAGCTTATATTTAGTAGTATCTCCAACAAATGCAATACATACACACAGACTGCTGAACACATTCACACACCGACTGCTTAATACATACACACACCGACACACAGACAGACTGCTAAATACATACACACAGTCCGCTAAATACACACACACACACACACACACACACACTGCTGAATACACACACAGTCCGCTGAATACACACACACACAGTCTGCTGAATACACACACACTGCTGAATCCCTTTGGTGAAGGGGGGGAGGAGACAGCCATCCCTGGTGGTACGGTGGTGGTAAGTATTTGTCTGGGAAGCAGCTCTCTTGTCCTCCCTTGCGATGCTGTGTGGAGCGTTGCCATGGTATGGTAACGCACGGCAAAGCTCCACACAGATTGCTCGTGGGAGGACAGGAGAGCTGCTTCCTAGGTCCCTCCCCCTGCTTCCTGGTCCTCCCGACACAAAAGCAGAGTAGGCACATGCCATTTTGGGAAGACAGGCGGCCCCCTCCCCCGGCGACCTATGGCCGCCTGCTCAGAGAGAGGGGCCATGCCATAGGTTCGCCATCACTGCACTAGGGGAATGGAATGTGGTTTTTCAGATCCAGCACATGCTCAGTACATTGATGACAGTATCTTAGATACACATAACTAACTAACTAACAGATACCTGTACATGTATATGCCACATGGAGAATTTAGGCCTACTATATTTTGACTGTTCTGGTCCTAGATTTTAAATTCAATTTGCATTCTTACTTTAAGGTAATAAAACTGTTTATTTACCTGTATATACATTCATCACTTATGAACTACTCATGTGCTCAGTTGGTTCCAGCTGTATTGGAACCTTGATTTAGGAGTTGTATTTAAAGTTTAATATATTTATTATTTTATATATATTTTTTTTATTCTTGGAGTAGACTCAAATGGCATCAAGACATGCAAATAGTGTGGTATTTTTCAATTTCACCTTTATGGTTCATTATTCAAGCTCTCCTTTTCCTCAATTTGTAAGAAAACAGCATATTAAAAAAAAAAAAAGGACAATTGGTATCAAATTTGCACTTCTCATTTTCCAAGAGTCTGCTACATTTAGTGAATCTAAAGTGTTACTCTAAGCAACAAAACAACTTTAGCTTAATTAAGCAATTTGAGTGTATAAATCATGCCCTCCAGTCTCCCTGCTCAATTCTCTGCCATTTAGAAGTTGAATCAGTTGTGTTTCTGTTTATGCATCCCTAGCCATACCTACAATGGCTGTGACTCCCATAACCTGCATGAAAAAAATGGTTTCACTTTCAATCAGATATGACAGAACAGTGTGTTTACTTTAGGCATTTGTATCCCCTGCTCTGTTAATTAAACCTTACACACAGGTGGCTCCAGTAGGAGATAGTAAATTCAAAATTAACACCTAGTGCCATAAAGGAATTTTAAACATTAAATCTTTTTTTTTTTTTTTTTTAAAGGAACAAAGTGATTTAACTCCTCAATGCAGAGGATCAAACAGCGAGACTGCAGGGGCATGATTTATACACCAAAACCACTTCATTAAGTTAAAATGTGTGTTTACACTGTGCTTTTAATTTTCTTTTTTTAAAGCGATGAATACTGAATTTTTTTTTTTTTTTAAGAAAATTGTACTTTTTTATCTGACTGAGCAGCTGTGTTGGGTTTGACACTATTATCAACTGACCAACTACTACTAAACCTAACTTGCCTGCTGTTGCAGCTTCACACAGAGCACAGAGATACTAAAGTGAAATATTATTTTAAAAAATCAATATGCACCATTTAAAAATCTATCATTACATTTCGTTAAATATAATAAGCTTTTCAAAAACAAGAAGTGAAAAAATGATGACAGTTGTCCTTTAAACTGCCTTTAACCCCTTAAGGACCAAACTTCTGGAATAAAAGGGAATCATGACATGTCACACATGTCATGTGTCCTTAAGGGGTTAAAGGGAATCTCCAGTGCCAGGAAAACAATCCGTTTTCCTGGCACTGGAGGTTTCCTCTCCCTCCCACCCCCAATCCCCAGTTACTGAAGGGGTGAAAACCCCTTCAGTCACTTACCTGAGGCAGCGACGATGTCCCTCGTCGCTGTCTCCTCTCCTAGGAGACCTAATGCGCATGCGCGCCGAGGAGACCTAATGCGCATGCGCATTAGGTCTCCCCATAGGAAAGCATTGAAAACGAATTTCAATGCTTTCCTATGGGGATTTGAACGACGCTGGAGGTCCTCACACAGCGTGAGGACGTCCAGTGAGGCTCTAGCACAGATAATATGTGCTATAGAGCAGGAAGTTCCCTCTAGTGGCTGTCTAGTAGACAGCCACTAGAGGTGGAGTTATCCCTGCAATTTATAAAAAACTGCAATAATTACACTTGCAGGGTTAAGAGTAGTGGGAGTTGGCACCCAGACCACTCCAATGGGCAGAAGTGGTCTGGGTGCCTGGAGTGTCCCTTTAACTCCTAATAATAGTTCTTTAGAAGAAAATAGCTTACCTATGATGACAGACTCAATGGAAAATTAATTTGAGCTGGGCCATTACATATTGGATGCATATTTTTTACTTGCCAGGCTGTATGCAATAATAATACTGAAATAGTTAAAAAGGCACCCTCCCCCATGAACATTTCATAAAGTTAAAATCTTTATGTAATACACAAATTGGCAAAGTTGGAATTTTACTGAAAGATAATATAACTCGCCCTTCCCTGCAACCCTAAGATACTGCAATGCCAGAATTATACAAAGACCCCAGACAGTGACAGAAACACTTTAACCCCTTAAGGACACATGACATGTTCCCTTTTATTCCAGAAGTTTGGTCCTTAAGGGGTTAAACATATGATGAGGATATCATGAAGGAAAAATGATTTACAGAATAGAAATTTGCATCAATTAGAAAGCAGGCTGGCCACGTTTTTTAAATTTTATATCAATAAGAAACCAAGCCGTGCCCAATCATTTTTAATGCGCCAACATTTTTTTAAACGTAATCTCCGCATTTACAGTGATTTGTATAGTGTAGGCTCTTTATAAGCAAGGATTATGTGCGTATTCCATAGACAATGGGTTGTAGTGAACTGAAAACCAAATTCCAATATCTAGGTTAAAAAGTGCCAATATGGAAAGATTCTCCATACCTTGGCTATTTTAGTCTACATTTTCCAAGTTGATTTTTCATGAGTAAACCCCACAAAATTACCATCTAAACTTTGCTTTAAAAAAAAGCCCAAAAAACAAAAACAAAAAATAGCACTGTATTTTTTGGCCCTGTATTGGCCCTGTATTAGGCGGTGTAGGCATATCTGGCACAACCCCTGCACACACCTATCATGATAGCTATTTAAGAACAAACTTCTACAGCCTCCACTATTGCACGTGCTAATGAGCATTGAGTGCAGACTTTACTGACCTCTGTAACAGCATGGATTCCTATGTGTAACATATTCTCAGGAGATACCAGGGGTGATAAGCAGAAATATCGTCTGTACCATACTCCAGCAGTAGCGGTCCAGGATGTACAAAACATTAGCAGCTGACAATGTATTGACCAATAATGTCGAGTTATCCTAAAGGGTTTGCTGTTTTATTGTGATGTAAATCTATTTTTTTTTTCATTTTACCTTACATGTATATGAAAAGTCTTCAATAAATCTCACTAAAGATTTTTTTTTTTTTTTAAAGTTGGCTGTAAAAGTCACATGGTTATTTACTAAAGTGAGAATTCAAGGTGAAATTTCAAATTTAAGGCCAGAGCAGCTGATCTGAAAGCATAGCTGACCTTTTCCAGTTCAGCTATTTTGGCCTTAAGTTTGGAATTCTCCTTAAAATCTCATTTTAGTAAATAACCTTGTTTTCATGAGTTACTACTTGATATATGGCTAATGACAGGAAGGGTGAATACATTTCAAATTGGAAGCCAACGTGGGAAATCTTAAACTGGGAATTCTCACAGAAAAATAACATATATTATATTAACTATATAAGTATATGGTATATAATTGTGTATACTACCTAAATTTCAATGGTCAAATTTCTTATATCAAAATGCTATTTACCTCCAAAATGCTCTTCGTGATGACATCACAAAAAATATATATTCCTCCTCTATTCTAGTGACTGTCCCTACCAAAACTGACAAAGAAGAATATTGAGGGTGATATTGTAATAACTCTAGCTCTGGGGGTAATTCTGGGCATTTGTTGCTCCACTTTTATTATTTATTTATTATTATATTAAAAGGGAAAAGTTTACAAGGGGGAAAAGTTATGTACTACAAAACAATAGAGGAGGATGCTAAGTTTATATATAGCATTATTTTATTTATTTTCATTAAAATAAATCACCCCTGTATGGGGTGACTTCCCATCTACTTTCTGAAAGGCATAGAAAAGGCATCTAATGCTAATTTATGCTGATCAGTGTACGTTAAAATTGCTTCTCTGCAGCAATCAATACATAAAAAGCACATATTTATTTACAACAACACCCTGATCTAAGAGTACGTATTATGTGCTGATCCGAACAGTATCTATTACTTTTCTTACCATGGGACAGATGTTATATCTTTTTTTATGACTTTTAAAATCTTTGGAAAACTGATATATTTACTGCTTCCATCTGAAGGTAAATTTGTCTCAAAGTCAGAATACAGATCACAATAACTCAAATCATATAAACTATGCTTAATCCTATTACAGTTTATCAATAATCTGAGATCATTTACGGCATCCTATATGTATCACTATGTTCTGGTTTATATGTTTCCACCTTTTGCCCAGTTTTACCATCTGCATATAAATGACTTGTATCACTTACAGATGCTTTGCAGTATTGCATAGCCTGATCTGCTTCTTTCCCTTGTCACCTAATACTCTTAAGTTAGGCCTATAATGTAGAGACAATGGTATCTGAACTCCAAGTTCCGCACCAGTAAATTCCAATTCAGAGCAGGGGGGATGTATTTCAGATACCAGGCTGTGGAAATTTGCCATAAACAATAACTCCACAGCGTATCAGTGATATAGTGTAACAGCTATGTAGGAACTGGATTTAAAGTAATGATTTCCAAATGTTTGGAAGCTGGCGCTAGCGTTATTGAAAGGCGTGTCATCAGAAAACAGAGATGTGGAATCCAAGGACTCAGATTTAAATCAGTGATCATTATTTTGCGTTTCTCACTGTTTTTTTTTTTCTGTTTAGTGTGTATTACTTACTTTCTATAGGAAAACACTTGTGTTATAGAATTGCATGAAATAAGCGCCAAGTAGAACAGTTTTTCCCAGATTTAAATCATGTCACAAACTTCTTTAGCGACCTAGATCACTGAGTTTTACCCTTCCGATGAATTTAACTACCGTATATTAATTAGGTAATGATGTTTTTCTGTGCTTGTTTGCTCCACGTGCTTCCTTTTGTAATTGTAACAATAATTAGATCATATGTTGCATTTAAACAACATTTAAATCAGAGATACCATATCTGGTTAAGTCGTTTCTTGGCAAAACACTCCATGGAAACTTACATATTGGTCAAATACTGAGCTTAGAAAAAAATATCATCAGTTTGAAATTTGGCTCTGTACATCAAGGTGAAGGGTTAAAAGTATCTTTGATATATCACCACGGAATAAATATCCTAATAGGTTTTCTGTAACTGTCTAGAGTGCAACCCACAAAAATTCCTGCAAAACTTATCTAAAGCTGAACCTTTCTAAAAGAGTAAATGGCATATAAATATACTACTTTAAAATGCCTGCATCACCTTCTAACCTTTGAAGAAAAACATGGATAAACATCAGATTAAAAAGTGACAAGTACACCTTGCACAGAAACGAAAGAATGGGGACAATTGTTTTATTTAACACAGTGGGAATCAGATTTGGGGGGAAAAAACTAGAAGGAATTGAATATGTGGGGATATATATACATATATATATATATATATATATATATATATATATATATATATATATATATAGTATATGGGAAGCACATGCCTCCTCCTCTATTTGTGTCTCCTTACAGGAGCAATCGTATAAAGCAATGTCCCGCTGGTACAATACTCCAGTAAAACTGTATCGCATGAAGCAAACACCAACAGATCTGTGCTGGAGGGGGTGTGGCCTTAAAGGCACGTACGTTCACATGTGGTGGGGGTGCCCACAAGTTCAAATTTGGACAAAAGTCAGAGACCTTTTGGAACAGAGCTTTCACCGTAGACGGGAAATGGATCCTTGGGTGTATCTGTTGAATGGGCCCGTTGAAGGGTGGACTAAAGTGGATCAATCACTTCTACATAAACTTACATTAGCAGCTGTGCCTAGACCTGGCTTAAACCTAATATCCCTTCGATTTTCGCTGTTATTGACAAAATAAATGATAATTGTCTCATGGACAAATTGACAGCTCAGGTGATAAAATAGGTATGCAAGTTTGAGAAGATTTGGTAGCCCAGGTACACTAGCGAACTTGCGGATTGAGCTTGGGAAACTACCCGCCACCCATGGGCCTATAGAGGCCGTTTGGCATGCCCCCTCTCCCCCATCCCCTCCCTTTGGTGCGGCCTCTCTAATCTGTGGCCTGATGGAGTTAGTGGCACCATTGGCAACCATACTATCCCTTCCTTCTTTTATTATTCTTATCTATTTGCTTTTTCTTCCTTCTATTTTACGTTGGACCCTTCTATTTTACGTTGGATCCTTTCATGAAGTGTAGGAACTGGACGTACACTACTCAAGATTATCAATTATTTCTTTTTAGTGGTTTACACACTTAGCAGATGAATGCACAAACGGTGGCTAATTTAAGATAATAGGGTCTCCTATATATATTGAAGGGTTCTGTTCCTATCCACTCTCATCTTTTATATTAAAAATACCTGGCAGTTGTTATACAGAGGCTCACTCTGAGGTACAATAATTGCTGAAGATGATCCAGTTTTTCCACCGTTAGGTCAGCACAAAAAGTCAAGTAATAAAGAGTAATTTGTGTTTGCCTTATTGTGCAAGATTACTGTTATCTGTAATTTCCTGTAACGGCTGTGTCAAAAAAAAAAAAAAGAATAAAATCTAAATTATAAAAAAAGTAGCAAGTTAAGACCCATAGGGTCACATTTTGTTGGATCCAAAAGATTCAGCCGTGCTCCTCTTTTATATTTATGTCAATGTTTTGTATGTAAAGTTTTTGTATGTAAAGATACATGAGAAAAGCACTCTACTGAATGCTGTGTTTTTTACCGCACCATCACATAAACAGCAATATTTGAGTTCTCAAAGAACATTTAATAAGCTTGATGAAGGTCTTTTAACATTACCAGTTCTTAATTGTTCAAAAAAAGTAAATTATTTGACAAGTTTTTTTTCACATTAAAAAAAGGAGTTGCATTTCAGAGTAGACTTCAGAGGATTGTACCTTCTTGGGAACTTAGAGGTTGCTCATGAATGGCAAAAAACGAAATTAACAATTTTTTGTCCTATGCTAACCACCATTGTTTTTTGTATTGTGACCAATGAAATCCAAAAGCATTGTAAGAAGTATAATGTGTTGAGTACATGAGGGGAAATTGGCAGAGTTAAACTAGTCAGGGGACAGTCAGAGTTGCAATAAGCAACCGGTGGGACACAGATAAGCATCAACTTCTCGGGCTATAGTGGTTGTAGGTATGTAACCAATGTATGTTGTCAAATAGTTTTCAGATAGTTTCCCAACTTACCTGGGTTCATTGTGCCCCAGTCACTTTCTCTGTTCACAGCCAGAAGCTCCTGCTAGGGGGTTCCGTTGACTATCCTGAGCTAGACCCATCTGGGCAGAGTCGGCTCATTGACAGAGAGCATCAACATTGCTTGACTTAGCTCAATGCAGAGTTCTTTCGGCTCTCATGGAGGAGGTGATTGATGCCAAGATTGTTTGTCAAACCTTTGCAAATGGTTTGACTACTTACACTAGGGAAGGGGGTGTCAGGATACTAATGGCACCATAACTGCTATAGAACACTCTAGTGGTTAAGGTGCTTGGTGCTTTACAGCATCAATAGATTATTGCAATTCCCATTTCTTCATGTGATGCTCCATTTTCTTTTAAAATGTATATACAAGATTTCCAATTGACATAACAAACCAGTTTAGCCCAGGCACAGCCAGGGCACACAATGCTTCGGAGGATGGGAAGCTGGAAGATCCTCTAGGTTGACTAGCAGGTAAAAAAGGCTGACAGGGAGTGAAGGTGGAGGTGTTTATTTCCAGGCTTGTGCTCCTTCATTTTAGGGATAGACCGATATTGATTTTTTAGAGCGATACCGATACCAATAATCTGTGAACTTTCAGGTCCATAGCCGATAACTTGCCGATATGCTGTACATTTACCATTTTGAAAAAATAAACTATTTCTAAAGGTAAATGCACAAAATACACATGCCACATGTAGTGGATGCAGTGTGTTTAGACAGGGGAGCTGTGTGTGTTTGTGTAGTGTGTGTGTAGTGGATGCAGTGTATATGAATGCAGAGTGTATTTGTGTAGTGTGTATAGTGAATGCAGTGAGTGTTTGTGTAGTGTGTATATATAGTGAATGCAGAGTGTGTGTGTTTGTGTAGTGTGCGTAACGTGAATGCAGTGTGTGTGTAGTGTGCGTAAAGTGAATGCAGTGTGTTTGTGTAGTGTGTATATAATGCAGAGTGTGTGTTTGTGTAGTGTGTATATAATGCAGTGTGTGTGTGTGTGTTATGTGTGTGCATATAATACAGTGTGTGTGTGTTTGTGTAGTGTGTGTGTGTATAATGCAGTGTGTGTGTTTGTGTATTGTGTGTATATAATGCAGATTGTGTGTGTGTGTGTGTTTGTGTAGGGATGTAATTTGTGTAAAATGGGGGGGAGGGGTGGGCATTTATTTAAAAAAAAAAAACTTTTTTTAATATTTAAATGTTTTATTTATTTTTTAGTCCCCCCTCCCTGCTTCTTACCAGGGAGGGGGGGATATAGCATTCCCTGGTAGACCGGAGGCATGGGCTGTGCAGGGGGGGGCCCAGCAGCAAGTGCTTACTTACCTTTCCAGCAACTCCCTTCACCTCCCCTGTCTAAATCTCATGGCCTGCAGGACTTGCGAGATTTACACAGGGGAGCTGAACGGAGCTGCTGGGAAGGTAAGTAAGCACTTGCTGCTGCCCCCCCCCCCCCCCCCCCAAGACCTGGTATGTGTTATCGACAATATCGGTATCTCTATTTGCCAGACCGATAATCTGTCGATCCCTACTTAATTTTATTTTTCAGACCTCACCTGTTTATTTTATTTTCCAGAATACATATTTGTTAAATATAGTGAATAGGTAAACATCAGTTTTTATAGTTATAGTGTTGTTGGTTTAGTAGGACTGAGGTCATTGCATCTTTATTACTAATCATTTGCTGCTTTTTCTACAGTCTTGATTTTGTATTGGTATTAGTCTTGTGGTTTTATTCCTATCCTCTGATTTCAGATTGAATAATCAGTTTATCTAGGTTACACAGAATTCTCCAGTTTCTACTTTAACATTATCATACGTTCAGTACATGTTGTTGTGTATGGAATTTCAATTTTTGCAATGATTGAGCACCTAATGCAAATAAAACACTCCAGTTCCACACGTCCTTTTCTAAATCCTTGTTTATCATATTTCCTAGTTGCAATTCTGAGTTTCCACAGAAGCTAAAGGTGTCTTTAAAGTTGCCCTGTCATGTTTTTTTTTTGCTTTCTGTATTTTAAACGAGCACTATAGGGTCAGGAGCACAAACATGTATTCCTGACACTATAGTGTTAAAACCACCATCCAGCCCCCCTGACCTCCTATTGCCTCCCTAAATATAGTAAAATCGTACTTGTATTCAACTCTGCAGCTCCTGGCTCTACCCTGTTTGCCTGTGAACTACCTCTGTCTGCTGACATCATCAGAAGTAGTGGTCTGAGCCAATCACAGTGCTTCCACATGGATTGGCTGAGGCAGATCGGGGCAGAGCCAGCACAAGTCAAACATAGCCCTGGTCAATTAGCATCTCTTCATAGAGATGAATTTAATCAATGAATCTCTATAGAGAAAGTTCAGTGTTTGCATGCATTGGGTGGAGAAACTGAATGGCAGGGCTACTTACTCTGCAGCACTGCCCAAGGAAGCACCTCAAGCAGCCATCTGAGCAGTGGCCAGTGAAGTTATCACTAGGCTGTAATGTAAACACTGCATTTTCTATGAAAAGACAGTGTTTACTGCAAAAAGCCTGAAGGGAATGATTCTAATCACCAGAGCAAATACGCTGTAATAAGCTGTTGTTGTTCTGGTGATTATAGTGTCCTTTTAATGTTTATGCTGCCACTTGCTTTATTTATATTTATTATATTTTCTTCTTTGTGCTGGATCTTAATTTTGGGCCGCTGCCATTTTCTTTTTTTTTTTTAATTCTTTTTTTTTTTGCAGTGCATATGAGATAACAACATGCGTGGGGTACCCCAACAGCAATCCTCACGCTTTGTATAAACATTTGTAACAGTAAGGGGTTTGTTGAAGCATGCACAATTTTATAATTAATATTAATTTTGTATGATTATTCACACATGGCAACGTTTGGACAGAGCTTCCTGTGTTTAATTTATACGTTAAAGGACCACTCTAGGCACCCAGACGACTTCAGCTTAATGAAGTGGTCTGGGTGCCAGGTACCTCTAGGATTAACCCTTTTTTTTTTATAAACATAGCAGTTTCAGAGAAACTGCTATGTTTATAATGAGGGTTAATCCAGCCTCCAAATCCTCTAGTGGCTGTCTCATTGACAGCCGCTAGAGGCGCTTGCGTGCTTCTCACTGTGAAAATCACAGTGAGAGCACGCAAGCGTCCATAGGAAAGCATTGTAAATGCTTTCCTATGCGACCGGCTGAATGCGAGCGCGGCTCCTGCCACGCATGCGCATTCAGCCGATGACGTCGCGATCAAGATGGAGAGGAGGAGGAAAACTCCCCGCCCGGCGCTGGAAAAAGAGGTAAGTTGAACCCCTTCCTCTCTCCAGAGCCCGGCGGGAGGGGGCCCCTGAGGGTGGGGGCACCCTCAGGGTACTCTAGTGCCAGGAAAACGAGTATGTTTTCCTGGCACTAGAGTGGTCCTTTAAGCCATATGCTAGTCATGGCACTCCTGCAGGTGCTTATATGGGTATTGGGCAGTTACTTGTTAAGTTCAGCGCGGTGGGCAGCATTGCAACTGTAATTGTATGGTTACAAGCTAGGTAAACGAGAGTGACTACGTTCACCACTGGGGCCGGGCCGACCGCTGTGAGGACATGTAAATAATTCAGATAGGGGACATCTAAAAAGAAAAAAGCAACCCTTTAGCCAGGTACACCTAGCCCCTGATCCGGACAAGTCAGCATTACCCTCCTCTGCTTTAGTTTAAGGTAAAGCATTATTAGTGACATTTCCCTCCATTGAGCCCATGAAAGACAGAGAAAGACAGAGGGTTACATGTTAAACATCCGCCCTTATATGCTGGGTGGTGTCCATATGTGAGATCGTTTTTACTTGACGGTGGGTATCCCGCTTTGGTCTCTGCTTCGTTACTGTCCCCATTAAGCTCTGGACGGTCCGGTTGGCGGTTGGTTGGCCCTGTGTGTCGAGGGCACGTCGGAGCTGGCTGTGAGGCGGTCTAGGAGTGCAAGGTACCTTGTCTGGGGATCCCATTCCCCGATGTGTTTGAAAGGTAAGTCGTTGGTTGTCGAGTGGCCATTGCTTGCAATGTGTTGCGTTCTCCAGCATTCCGCTCCGCCTTTTCTTTCTGTTTCGGGCCTTCCCCTGCTCCGGAGCCGCAGTCTTGCGTTGCCCCTGGGTGGGTGGATGTCTTGCCTGGGTGTCGTGTCGGATTTGAGTATGCTGCTGTTGCAGGTGTTGAGTCAACTTGCGCCTGGTTGTCACTTTGATTGTTGTATACTCGGGGAGAGAGCTTTTCATCCCTCCGGCTTCAGCGCACGTGGTGTCCGCCATCTTGACTGGCGTGTCCGAGCTTCGTTTCAGGGTGCCAGTGTTGCTGGGTTCGGGTTCTGTCACAGTGGTCTCAGCCCCAGGGTGAGGACCGGGATCACCCCCACCGGCCCAGAGGGGGGGGGTGGGGGGAACAGGGCCTTGTTCACATTCGTTTGGGCCCCGGGCTGTGTTCTGTTAGGCAGGATAGTGGGGCAGCGGCCGTCCGCCCCACTCACCGCCGGAGTAGGCCCCGATTGGGGCATCGATGCCCTCTCCTCCAGGGGACTGCAGCTCGTCAAGCCAGCCTCACCCTGGATCCAGTATCCCCTTTGCTCCGTGGACCGCCGCTGGTGGTCACTAATAATGGCGAAAATCATAGATTCTATGCTTAAAGTTTGGTGGCTTGCAGGAGCTCAGCGTGCCTGCAGCCATCCAGTTCGGCGGTCCGGCCCCGCCCCCTCCCGCTGCCATTTACTTATCCTGTGTCCATTATGTCCGCTGTTTGCCCTTCAGTGGGATTCTTTTGAATGATGAATTGTGGGAATATTTGTTTGGTAACTAAAACAGTACCTCCAATACATTCCGCCCATCTTTAAGTTTTGTCAACTTGACTGCTCTACATAAGGAAAAGTAGTTTCTACGTTTCTCCATGTGTGAAATTTCTAGCTCTCAGGGAAAAAGAAAAAGATTCAGTTAGAGAGGAATAAAGAATTAGATTAAATAAAGTTACTTTTTGGTGACAGAGCAGCTTTAAGTCCTAGAAGATTAGAGCTTCTATATGGACTAGTGCTAAAACAAAGTTATTACCATAGTTACTGAGATGATACATGGACTATTAAAGGGCTAATATTCTGTAGGGTGAACTCCATAAAAAAATCTTTAATTTATTCTAAACAGGTCTCTGATCCCAGTTATAATCAACATTTTAGTGTAAATAGTAAAATATATTTTGAGTCTAAAATTCTCCATCATCAATTTAGGACATTGTTTGAAAAATAATATTTGATCAGTTATTCCAAATGGAAAACTAAAGGGAAATTCATAGCCATCATTTTAAGACTGTTGTATATTAAAAGGCATATATCAGTGAAAAATATGATTTTTATTTAAATGATCATGGTGTATATACAAGATAGTTCTTGAGGTTTTGATATGATTGAATTGCTGCCATGTTTCTTGTGTGCTCATTCAGCTGATTTAAAACACTATTTTCTCGTATTATTTCAGACTGATGTCATGCATCAAAACGTATATGATTATATCCATGTGGATGACCGTCAGGAATTCTGCAGGCAGCTTCATTGGGCTATGAATCCTCAACAGATGGTGCTCACACAGGAATCACAGACAGAAACAGGTTGGGTTTTTGGCTCACTTCACAAATGAGAAAATAGAAACCACTTGTAAGGTGGTTATTTATCAACCCTCATTCAAAAGAAAAAAATGCCTAGGTTCTGCTGCACCATATCCATCACAATCCAAATGGGACATGATTGCTACTTGATTTCTCTCTTTTACTTTTTTTATTCACCTAAACATTACTAACTAGCTTTACCGATCATTATGGGATATACATTTGCCCATAGACTACTTTAATATGACAACTTCACCAAAGTATCTTCCACGCTCTATTCTGCCTTTAAATTCCTTTTCCATGCATTTTAGGACCGTTTTCCAGGTACTTCTACTTTCACATCCCAGCACATACTTACGATAATCTCCTCCACCCACTTCGGCATTGGTTGCACACACTCCATTCGTTAAAGCCACATTTGTATTAATCCCCCTATTAATGTTAATACATTGTTTTTAGATTCAATTGATGATCTCTCCAAACAGATTTAATTTAGAAAATAGAGAGACTATTCACTAAACACTGAATTTGCTTTTGCATATTTGGCAGATCTCATGCCGCTCCTTTTTCATGCATTCAGGAGTTAAAATGTCTGTCTTCACTTTATTAACAGCTAAATGCTAACCGAATTGAGCCAAATGGATACCTGCTATTTTCAAATGGATCTCATTACAAAGTAGGCCAACAAAATTGCAATCAAATTGCATCTGAACAATAACTGAATTTTCCCGCTTCCATGTGGATATATGCTTAAAATCTGTGAAATATAAAAAAGTAAAATAAGATTTTTTAAAAATGGAAAAAAACAAAAGTGCAGTTTTTTTTTTTTTTTTGGGGGGGGGGGGGGTGTAAGTTTAACCCCTTAAGGACACATGACATGTGTGACATGTCATGATTCCCTTTTATTCCAGAAGTTTGGTCCTTAAGGGGTTAAAGGGATACTTTAAGCTCCAAAACAACTTGGGCTTAATTAAGCAGTTTTAGTGTATAGATGCACTGCTCAATTATCTGCCACTCTAGACACTTTCATTTTCTTTATGAAGCTCTAGCCACACCTCCCCTAGCTGTGAGTTACCCAACCTACATGTAAAATAGTTAATTTTCAATCACATCTGAATACTTTCTGCCAGTAGTTCATACTAGACCTATACTCCATTTATAAACTCTTTGCTATGGATTCCGTTTTCCTTTTCAAACTGTCTCTCTTCAAGCAGTGGCATACTTAGTGGGGGGAGGAGGAGACGGTCCACCCCGGGTGCCACGGGCGCATTTTCATGCCGCTTGCAGGAGTCGCCACATCCAGCAGCAGAAAATACACCCCTGCATCCAAATATCAACACTACATATAAAGACACCACGTATTCAAAAAACACACTACACAAAAATGCATGCTTGTATTCAAATGCCAACACAACATGCAAACACACCCCTACATTCACTCACACATACGTCATGCAAAAACATGCTTACATGCAAACACACACACTGCTCAGTGCTACATACATAAAAAAAATAGCAAACACTGCTCAATGCTAAATTATTATTATTTTTTTAAATGTGTGGGTGTTTTTTACATTTTAAAAATGGTGGGGACAGAAGGGGGGGGAAGGGTTGCCAAATGCTCTAGGCACACTCCTGTCTTCAAGTATTTTTCTATCAGAACATCATCACTTTTCTTGTACAGCACCACTATCTACCTTAAATTACACACGGTACCAACAGTTCAAAATGGTTGCTGTCTTCTAGATCAAACCAGTTTGTTTTTCATATTTCTAAAATCAACATAACTATAAACTCATTTTACATTACATTTATGTTTATTTCACAGAATTACCGTATATACTCAAGTACAAGTCGAGTTTTTCAACAAATTTTTTGTGCTGAAAAACCCCAACTCGACTTATACTCGAGTCAATGTCTGTATTATGGCAATTTACATTGCCATAATACAGACAATGGGGCTGTGTGCGTTTACTTACCTCTCCTGCAGCTCCTGTCAGCTCCCTTCTCCTCCGCGCCGGTCCGGTCAGCTCCCTCTGCAAGTCCCAGTGTAAGTCTCGCGAGAGCCACGGGTTCATAGTGCGGCTCTCCCGAGACTTACACTGGGACTTGCAGAGGGAGCTCACCAGACCGGCGCGGAGGAGAAGGGAGCTGACAGGAGCTGCAGGAGAGGTAAGCGCTCTCTGCCAGCCCCCCTCCACTGAACTGCCAATGCCACTGGACCACCAGGGAGTGAGAGCCCCCTCCCTGCCTTGTGTCAAGCAGGGAGGGGGGACAAAAAAAAATAATAATAATAAAATAAAAAACAATAATACAACAAAAAAAAATATTAAAATAATTAAAAAAATAATAATAATAAAAATGCCCACCCTCCACCAAGGCTCTGCAACACACACATTGCATTCATACACACAGACTGCACTCATACACACACACTGCACTTATATACACACACTGCATTCATACATACACACTGCATTCATTATGTACACACACTGTAAATAAATATTCAATTAATATAATTTTTTTAGGATCTAATTTTATTTAGAATTTACCAGTAGCTGCTGCATTTCCCATCCTAGTCTTATACTCAAACGTTCGCGAACCGGGCGAACCGCCATAGACTTCAATGGGCAGGCAAATTTTAAAACCCACAGGGACCCTTTCTGGCCACAATAGTGATGGAAAAGTTGTTTCAAGGGGACTAACACCTGGACTGTGGCATGCCGGAGGGGGAACCATGGCAAAACTCCCATGGAAAATTACACAGTTGATGCAGAGTCTGGTTTTAATCCATAAAGGGCATAAATCACCTAACATTCCTAAATCACAATGGATATGGATTGACACCTGACATATGACATATTGACACCTTGACATATGGATTGACACCTGTCCTCAGAGACCCTGATACACACTGACACAGAGCAGAATAGGGACTGTTCCCCCTACATAGGGTCACTTGGCAGATATGGATTGACACCTATCCTAAGGATCCCTGATACACACTGACAGAGCAGAATAGGGACTGTTCCCCCTACATAGGGTCACTTGGCAGATATGGATTGAAACCTATCCTAAGGATCCCTGATACACACTGACACAGAGCAGAATGGGGACTGTTCCCCCTACATAGGGTCACTTGGCAGATATGGATTGACACCTGTCCTCAGAGACCCTGATACACACTGACACCGAGCAGAATAGGGACTGTTCCCCCTACATAGGGTCACTTGGCAGATATGGATTGACACCTGTCCTCAGGGACCCTGATACACACTGACACAGAGTAGAATAGGGACTGTTCCCCCTACATAGGGTCACTTGGCAGATATGGATTGACACCTGTCCTCAGGGACCCTGATACACACTGACACAGAGCAGAATAGGGACTGTTCCCCCTACATAGGGTCACTTGGCAGATATGGATTGACACCTGTCCTCAGAGACCCTGATACACACTGACACAGAGCAGAATAGGGAATACTCACTAAATGCCAAACATTGTTAAACAGGGGTGGGCGGGGGCCATAAATCACAATGGGGGGGGACCTACTGTCCTCCCGCCCGCCCCCACCTGTGAGCGGTGGGTGGGGGCCATAAAAATAATGAGGGGGGACCTACTGTATGATGTTGTATCGATCAGGTAGTGTAAGGGTTACGCCCGCTTCACAGTGACAGACCAAACTCCCCGTTTAACGCACCGCAAACAACCGCAAAAAGTCCATTTGCACAACCGCAAACTCCCCATTTGCACAAGGCTGGATACCAAGCTAGCCATGTCTGTTCCTTGTCCTCACTGATGTCATTGAAGGTCTCTTCCTCCACCCAGCCACGTACAACACCAAGGGTCCCTGAAAGTATGCTAATAAACTGAAAAAAGAAAAAATCTCCCAAGAAGGAGATCTAAAACAGTCATAGGAAAAGGTTAGACAACTATAATAAAGTGATACCTACAAATCCTAGTGAGCATAGGTGCATAATAGAGGGAGAAAGGGAAAGCAGAGTAATGCTTCCTAATACCGTGGTTAGTACCCTTTGTTAAAGTAAATTGAGTAATGGACAAAAGTCTTTATTGTATCATTTATAAATAACAAAGGGATACTATACTCATTCCCCTATAGTGGCTAATTGTGTAATAATGGTAATACTATTACCTATTATATAATATTGGCAGGGGCAAGGAAATTCCCTCTAAATAGATGGGTATAGGCAGAGAGTATGGAGACCGGAGTGATAAAGTGTCAATAAGGTGATATGAAGTTAAATGTATCACAGACACACAGCCACCCTTTCTCTTAGCTAGTTTCCAGAAATGCTGGATAGGAAGAAGGGCTATAAAGACTCAAAGAGATCTAAGAAGAATCCTCCAAACTAGCCCTAATCTCCTTCAAGGGTGTTCTAAGCTAAAGCTCAATCTAAACGTTTAGATGACTGCCTGATTTCCCATCACAGATGCTGGCTAGGAATAACACTGTGCAAGAAAAAAAAGAGTGGGTCTAAGTGCCCATAGTGCAGTAAAGTGTCCCTAGTGAAGTGAAAAAGAGAATAACGAGCTGGCGCCCAAGAGAATAACGTGTATACGTGTATATGGCATCGATTTTAGGAACCAGGGAGATGGAAAAAGATGCTTGGTCGGTCCTCCTACTTCAAATTTGGGGCACTGCGCGTGCAATCTAATGTGCCACCAGATAGGAGTGGTGTGTTGAGTAGTACTATTCCTATCAGTTTAATCCCTGTTATGTGCCTTTTTTTTGGTTTGGTTTTTGAAGCCACAGTGCAGCACCAGAGGCCCAAAAAATTAGACATGTACACATGCCTGAAAAATTAGGTATTGTAGCAGCGGCCAGAAAAATTGATGTTTGTTTCCCAGGCAGAAAGTGCCCTAAAACATTGCTGCTTGAACCCTAGTTGGTGGCGGATAAGTCACGCAAGTCAACCAGCATTCAGAGCTAAAATACAGCAGCGTGTGGACCATTTTTAGCCCAAGGCAGCTCATCTCATCAGGCCTTTTTTTAGTCGAATGTATCGCCCACTGTCAATCCCTTCGGGATCCATCCCTCATTCATCTTAATAAAGGTGAGGTAATCTAGACTTTTTTGACCTAGGTGATTTCTCTTCTCAGTGACAATACCTCCTGCTGCACTGAAGGTCCTTTCTGACAGGACACTTGAAGCGGGGCAGGCCAGAAGTTCTATCGCAAATTGGGATAGCTCAGGCCACAGGTCAAGCCTGCACACCCAGTAGTCAAGGGGTTCATCGCTCCTCAGAGTGTCGATATCTGCAGTTAAGGCGAGGTAGTCTGCTACCTGTCGGTCGAGTCGTTCTCTGAGGGTGGATCCCGAAGGGCTGTGGCGATGCGTAGGACTCAAAAAGCTCTGCATGTCCTCCATCAACAACACGTCTGTAAAGTGTCCTGTCCTTGCCGGCGTGGTCGTGGGAGGAGGAGGATGACTTTCACCTCTTCCCCTGTTAGATTCCCGTTGTGCTGTGACATCACCCTTATACGCTGTGTAAAGCATACTTTTTAATTTATTTTGCAAATGCTGCATCCTTTCCGACTTGTTGTAATTCGGTAACATTTCCGCCACTTTCTGCTTATACCGGGGGTCTAGTAGCGTGGACACCCAGTACAGGTCGTTCTCCTTCAGCCTTTTTATACGAGGGTCCCTCAACAGGCAAAACAGCATGAAAGACCCCATTTGCACAAGGTTGGATGCCGAGCTACTCATTTCCAGTTCCTCCTCCTCCTCAGTGATCTCAATGAAGGTATGTTCTTCCCCCCAGCCACGTACAACACCACGGGTACCAGATAGGTGACAACGAGCACCCTGGGATGCCTGTTGTGGTTGGTCTTCATCCTCCTCCTCAAAGCCACATTCCTCCTCTGACTCCTCTTCCTCACAATCCTCTTCCAGCGTTGCCGCAGGTCCAGCAAGCGATGCTGATAAGGCTGTTTCTGGTGGTGATGGTGACAACAACTCTTCCTCTTCACGCTCATCTACTGCCTGATCCAGCACTCTTCGCAGGGCACGCTCGAGGATTAAAACAAATGGTATGATGTTGCTGATGGTGCCTTCGGTGCGACTGACTAGGTTTCTCACCTCCTCAAAAGGACGCATGAGCCTACAGGCATTGCGCATGAGCGTCCAGTAACGTGGCAAAAAAATTCCCAGCTCCCCAGAGGCTGTCCTAGCACCCCGGTCATACAAATATTCATTAACGGCTTTTTCTTGTTGGAGCAGTAGGTCGAACATTAGGAGTGTTGAATTACAACGTGTCGGGCTGTCCCAAATCAAGCGCCTCACTGGCATGTTGTTTCGCCGCTGGATATCTGCAAAGTGCGCCATGGCCGTGTAGGAATGCCTGAAATGGCCACACACCTTCCTGGCCTGCTTCAGGATGTCCTGTAAGCCTGTGTACTTATGCACAAAGCGTTGTACGATCAGATTACACACATGTGCCGTGCACGGCACATATGTCAACTTGCCCAACTTCAATGCCGCCAACAAATTTGTTCCATTGTCACAAACCACTTTGCCGATATCCAGTTGCTGCGGAGTCAGCCAGTTTTCCACCTGTGCGTTCAGGGCGGACAGGAGTGCTTGTCCGGTGTGACTCTCTGCTTTCAAGCAAGTTAAACCCAAGACGGCGTGACACTGCCGTATCCGGGATGTGGAATAGTACCTGGGGAGCTGGGGGGTGCCGTTGATGTGGAGCAAGACGCAGCAGCAGAAGAGGACTCAGCCGAGGAGGTTATGGAAGAGGATGGAGTAGGAGGAGTAGAGGAGGTGGCAGCAGGCCTGCCTGCAAGTCGTGGCGGTGTCACCAACTCCTCTGCAGAGCCACGCATTCCATGCTTGGCAGCCTTCAGCAGGTTTACCCAATGCGCAGTGTAGGTGATATACCTGACCTGACCATGCTTTGCAGACCAGGTATCAGTGGTCAGATGGACCCTTGCCCCAACACTGTGTGCCAGACATGCCATTACTTCCTTTTGCACAATCGAGTGCAGGTTGGGGATTGCCTGTTGTGCAAAGAAATTCCGTCCGGCTACCTTCCACTGCGGTATCCCAATAGCCACAAATTTTTTGAACGCCTCAGACTCCACCAGCTTGTATTGTAAAAGCTGGCGGGCTAATAGTTCAGACAAGCCAGCTGGGCAAGGGGGTGACTTTCTGACATTGGCTTCTTACGCCCAAACATGTCCTTGACAGACACCTGACTGTGGGCAGATGAGCAGGAACTGCTCAAGGCGAGAGACGGAGTGGCGGATGGTTGAGAGGGGGCAAGGCGGACAGCAGTGGTTGACGTGGCTGAAGATGCTGGACCAGGAGGAGGATGGCGGCTTTGAGTTTGTGTGCTGCTTGTACTCATGTGTTGATCCCATAGGCATTTGTGATGTGCGATCATGTGCCTACGCAAAGCAGTTGTACCTAGGTGGGTGTTGGACTTCCCACGACTCAGTTTCTTTTGGCACAGGTTGCAAATGGCATCGCTGTTGTCAGAGGCAGACACACAAAAAAAATGCCACACTGCTGAGCTCTGCAATGACGGCATTCTGGTGGTGGACACAGCATGCGTTGATTGGCGTGCTGTCGGGCTGACCCCGGGTGCCGATGCATGCTGTCTGACTGCACTAGCTCCTTGAGATGACCTCCCCCTGCTTCCAACTCGTCTCCTCCTCCTCTCTGTCTCCCCATCTGAACTTCCGCCCTGTTCTTCTTCTTGCCGAGCAGGCACCCACTTGACATCCATGGACGCATTGTCATCATCAACCGCTTCACTTGTATCTGACAACTCAGCAAAGGAAGCAGCAGTGGGTACAACATCATCATCATCACACCGTACGTGTGTAATGCTGCCTGACTGAGACATATCCCTGTTATCTACATCATCTGACAATAATGGTTGCGCATCACTCATTTCTTCAAACGGATGTGTAAATAACTCCTCTGACAGATAAAGTGAAGCGGCTGTGGTGCTAGTGTTGGTGGTGGCGGCAGGCGGGTGAGTGGTATCTTGAGAGGTGCCCGAAGCTAAGCTGGAGGAGGATGGTGCGTCAAGGTTCTGAGCAGAAGCTGTAGAAGATTGGGTGTCCTGTGTTAGCCAGTCAACTATGTCCTCAGAACTTTTCAAGTTCAGGGTACGTGGCCTCTGAAAATTGGGCATTATTCTAGGGCAAACGGGAATCACAGCACCACGACCACGACGGCCCCTGCGGGGTGGCCTGCCTCTGCCTGTCATTTTTTTTTTGATTAGTGGTACTATGCGTGCAAGCTACTGTGAGACCAGTGGCAATGTGCACTGGCAGAGGTTGGCAGAGTACACGCTGTAGGCCTGACACCCGCTTGAAGACAAGTAACTGCTATTAGCTACAGTGAAAAACTTTTTTTCTTTTTAAAGGCACGCTATTGTGACACCAGATATGAGTGGCAAAGTACACTGGCAGAGGTTGGCAGAGTACACGCTGAAGGCCTGACACACCCGATTGAAGGACACTGACTGCTATTAGCTTACAGTGAAATTTTTTTTTTCTTTTTAAAGGCACGCTATTGTGACACCAGATATGAGTGGCAAAGTGGACTGGCAGAGGTTGGCAGAGTATACGCTGAAGGCCTGACACACCCACTTGAAGGACACTGACTGCTATTAGCTTACAGTGAAAAAAGTTTTTTCTTTTTAAAGGCACGCTATTGTGACACCAAATATGAGTGGCAAAGTGGACTGGCAGAGGTTGGCAGAGTACACGCTGAAGGCCTGACACCCGCTTGAAGGACACTAATGTCCTCCCCCCTGGCCCCCACTTATGAACGGCGGGTGGGGGCCCTAAATTGGTATAAGGGGGGGACCTAATGTCCTCCCCCCTGGCCCCCACGACTGAGCGGCGGGTGGGGGCCCTAAATTGGAATAAGGGGGGGACATGATGTCCTCCCCCCACCCCTGTGCGCAGATGGGGGCCCTAAATTGGAATAAGAGGGAGGACCTAAAGTCCTCCCCCCTGGCCCCCACCCCTGAGTGGTGGGTGGGGCCCCTATATACTAATAATGGGGGGGACCTAATGTCCTACCCCCTGGCCCCCACCCCTGGGCTCTAAATACTAATAAGGGGGACCTAATGTCCTCCCCCTGGCCCACACCCCTGAGCGGTGGGTGGGGGCCCTAAATACTAATAAAGGGGGGGACCTAATGTCCTCCCCCCTGTCCCCCACCCCTGTGCGCAGATGGGGGCCCTAAATTGGAATAAGGGGGAGGACCTAATGTCCTCCCCCCTGGCCCCCACCCCTGAGCGGTGGGTGGGGGCCCTATATACTAATAAGGGAGGGACCTATTGTCCTCCCCCCTGGCCCCCACCCCTGAGCGGCGGGTGGGTGCCCTAAATACTAAAAAGGAGGGGGGACCTAAGGTCCTCCCCCCTGGCCCCCACCCCTGAGCGGCAGGTGGGGGCTCTAAATACTAATATAGGGGGGACATAATGTCGTCCCCCTGGCCCACACCCCTGAGCGGTGGGTAGGGGCCCTAAATACTAATAAGGGGGGGGGCCTAATGTCCTCCCCCCTGGCCCCCACCCCTGAGCGGCGGGTGGGGGCCCTAAATTGGTATAAGGGGGGCCCTAAATACTTAATCCACCAATCAGAGAGTTATGAGTCAAACTACACAGCGTGGGAAAATTCCAAAGAACTTTCCCATGCTGTGTAAAATTACACAGAGCACTCTGATTGGTGGATTTCAAACCAACCAATCAGAGTGCTGTGACAGGTAAATGTAGAGACTTACCTGTCAGTCTCTTCATTTACCTGTCAGAGCACTCTGATTGGATGGCTTAAACCCACCAATCAGAGTGCTCTCAGCCTAATTGCAAGGCGGGGCAAGGCTTTATAGGTCTTTCAGCCTTTTAGTAGATAGCTCCCTAATACCATGGGAATTAGGGAGTTATGTACTTATTCCATCCTGTCATTACACTGACTGGCCAAGTAACTTACATTTTATATGAATGTATGTTACTTGATTGTTGTAAGTGTTGCAAATGCTGGCTATGTTTGTATACTTTTTATTTAAAATTGTATACAATGTAACATTCTTCTTCTTCTTTCACTGGGTAAGTATATTAGTACTTAGGCAATACTGTACTTCGGCACTTCGGCAATTCGGACATCGGAAGTACCTGAATGTCCGAATTGCCCGAAATTTGTCCGAATTCATATTCGGACCGAAACAAATTGCCATGTCTAATGATTTCTATGTTAATGATCTCTGTGCTATTTGAGCTAATGCTTCAGCATTGCGATGAAGTGGATATAGTTTTCTGGAGTTTACTTTAAATAAGCAAATTGTAACATTTAGGCCAAATAACTGAGAATGAAGAAAATATAATCAAGTTATTTCATACCACACCTTTTTAATGCAAAACACAGTTGTTAAATAAATACAACTCACTATTTACTGACTAAACACCATTATGGTACCCTGCCTTATAAATACCATGTTGCCATCTACAATAAGTATTCCCTATTCTGGATGTTTTAAGGGACACTATAGGCACCCAGACTACTTCATCTTCTTGAGGTAGTCTGGGTGCCGTGTACCAGTCCCCTTAACTCTACAGTGTAAAACTTTTTAGTTTTAGAGGCACATCTTGCAATTTAACTCTGCGAAACATTGCTGAATGTCTTCACGCTGTGCATGCCCAGCTTTATGATAAACCCCATAGGAAAGCACTGGAGAAGGCCTAATGCCACTGTGGCACTCGGAGGAGGGACCCTGTAGTGTTAGTAATACAGTTTTGTACTTCTAACAATATACTGTTCCTTTAAAATGAAAGGATATTAACATACCCCACAATTTTGAAATCAGGGTAGAGAGTGAGTGGTCTTGTTTCACTGTTACACAGACAAGGGGTGTATTAGGCTGGCGATCACTGGTGCACTCAAGCTGTGTTATCTGGGGTCAGATCGCTCATGTCTTTGAATGCAGGACACCAGAGAACAGCAGTCCTGGAAGCCAAAATTGGGACAGTCTAATTTACATTTCCCTGGTGGAATTATTTTCCAACCAATACCTTAGACTTTCTCCTGTCCTTTCCAGTCAACCATAACTCAAGCCCCCTTACCTCCCTAATGATAACTCCATTCACCTTATCTCCCCAATCATCTGCCCCTATACTTACACAATCATATTGTTGCGGTCACCGGCCCGCCGAGCCTCACGGTCGTGCCCGACCGGCACGACCGCTCCGACTACACGAGCTTACCTGCTCGTCGGCGAGCCGGGAACCGTGCACGTAGTTCTTCCGGGCATCGCGCCCAGATCCAAGATGGCGCCGACCGCGTGGTCGCGTCTATTGCTAGCCCCGCCCCCGAGAATTATACCAACGTGTGCGTGACGTCACGACGTCAACGCACACGCACGTTTTGGGGTCAGAGGTCGCCCTCTGACCAATCATAGCCTAGAGAGGGGTATTTAAACCCCTAGCTTTCCCCATTACTTTGCCATGTCGTGGTTTCAGTTTCCTGGTTTCCTGAAAGTGCTGATTCTGTGTTTCTGATTTCCTGGTATCCTGATCCTTGGCGTTTCCCTGGTTATTCTGATCTCTGGTTTCCCTGACTTGGCTTGTTTTATCGGTATTGAGTATTTTCTGGCTTCCTTGACCTCGGCTTTCCCTTTGACCATTCTCTGTCTCTAGCGTATTAGTCCGGCCATTCTAAGGTCCGGTTTACGCTCTATCCTATTATTTTCCTTTTCTTACTTATGTATATGTTTACATAGTTTCTGCGTGCTGGACCACATTACTAGTCGTGACATTACGACATGGCCATGGATCCTGCAGAACTATGCAAGCATATGATCGCATGTGAGAGTAGGGTGGAGGATATGGACCACAGGTTAGACCAATTTGCCCAGGCATTTCAGACCTTGCTCCAGAGGACTGCCTATTTAGAGGTTCCTCCGGTACCACCTGTGGTTCCGCCACCTGTAGTGGTTCCCGTACCACATAAACCACCGTCCATAACCTTGTCACCGCCCCCTCGCTATGGAGGTGATTCCAAGGAATTCAGAGGTTTTTTAAACCAAATTGAATACCACTTTGAGGCCTCCCCAGGTTCATTCCCAACAGATAGATCAAAAATAGGCTATCTGATGAACCAATTAACAGGAAAGGCCTTAACCTGGGCTAACCCCTTATGGGAAAGTGGTGACGCAGTAGCCCGTGATTACAATACTTTTCTTACGGCCTTTAAGGCTACGTTTGAACCTAAAGGCAGGGAGAAGAACGCTGCCAAAGCCCTTATGAGAATCAAGCAAGGCAGTCGTTCTGTAGCCGATTATGCAATAGAGTTCAGGACATTAGCATCTGAGGTTGATTGGACCAATAGTGGTCTGGTGGCTGCTTTCTCTGAGGGTCTAGCTGAGAGTATACAAGATGAGACTGCAGCTAGAGACCTTCCGGTTAATCTTAACGAGTTTATTGCATACATGATAGACATTGATAACCGGCTCAGAGAGAGAGAGAAAAACAAACAACGTAACAGACGTTCTAAGTTGTCCATAGCCCCTCGTTTCTCTAACCCAGTGGTGAGTAGCCAAACTCCTCTTCCGGAACCTGAACCCATGCAATTGGGTAGCGCTAAACTCACTGAGGCAGAGAGACAACACAGACGTAACGAGGGGTTATGTATGTATTGTGGCAAGAAGGGACATCTAAGATCGTCATGCCCGGTTCGGCCGGAAAACTTGCACACCTAAGGCACGTACGGGGACCGACCTTAGGTGTGATGTATATGTCCCCTAAATTGACTAAGAACCGTTTCCTTGTCAAAGTAACCTTATCTTTCAAGAACACTACTGTTCAGTGTGAGGCTATGATTGACTCTGGGGCAGCGGAGAATTTCCTAGACAAAGAATTCTCTGCAAAACATCTCATGCCCTTAAGACATAAAGAGAAACCTATAGCAGTCGAGGCCATTGATGGAAGGCCTCTTACCCAGCCTTTCATCACACACGAAACTCTGCCAATCACTATTTCAGTGGGTATTCTCCATTCTGAAGAAATGACCTTTCAAATTATATCTTCACCTACAGTGCCGATAATACTCGGTTTTCCTTGGCTCCTGAAACACAATCCACGTTTGGATTGGATTGAAGGAGAGATTGTGAGTTGGGGTGAGAGATGCAAAGGTGTTTGCTTTAAGCAAATCCCACAACCTATTTGCACCATCAATGTTCCTGTTACACCTCCCTTGACCACACAAATTCCACAGCAGTATATGGATTTGAAAGAGGTATTTAACAAGGTCCAGTCAGAAGGGTTACCTCCTCATAGACCTTATGACTGTACTATAAACTTATTACCAGGGACTATGCCTCCCAAGGGAGGAATCTATGCCTTGTCCCCCCAGGAAAATCTTTGTTTGGAGGAATATATTAAGGATGCTCTCAGAAAGGGTCATATCCGTAGGTCCTCCTCACCAGCCGGGGCTGGATTCTTCTTTGTCTCTAAAAAAGAAGGAGACCTACGCCCTTGTATTGATTATAGGGGTTTGAATAGGATTACCATTAAAAACGCCTACCCTATTCCCCTTATATCAGAGCTATTTGACAGATTGAAGGGAGCTCGAGTCTTTACCAAGCTCGATCTCCGAAGTGCATACAATCTAGTCAGGATTAAGGACGGTCACGAATGGAAGACCGCATTTAACACCAGAATGGGACATTACGAATACCTGGTTATGCCGTTTGGATTATGTAACGCTCCAGCGGTATTCCAGGATTTTATTAACGATGTCCTAAGAGAGTACCTTCACATGTTCGTTCTAGTGTATTTGGACGACATTCTCATCTATTCCCCAGATCTAGAGACACATCACGATCATGTGAGAATTGTACTGAAAACCCTGTTACAAAACGGCCTTTACTGTAAACTGGAAAAATGCCAGTTTGACCAAACGGAGATACAATTCCTTGGATACGTTATATCTCCGTCTGGTTTCCAGATGGATCCTCGCAAACTGGAGGCAGTCTTACAGTGGCCATTACCCAAGGGCCTTAAAGCTACTCAACGCTTTATAGGTTTTGCAAATTACTACCGCAAATTCATAAGGGGATTTTCCTCCGTGATTTCCCCTATAACCAATTTAACAAAAAAAGGAGCAAATTGTATATCTTGGCCCAAAGAAGCAAGAGAGGCATTTGAACAATTAAAATTTTTATTTTCCTCAGCACCTGTCCTGACCCATCCTGATCCATCCAAACCATTTATCCTCGAGGTGGATGCATCAGAGACAGGAGTTGGAGCCATTCTGTCTCAAAGAGAAAGTCCTGATACGCCTTTACATCCCTGTGGATTTTACTCTCGCAAACTCACACCTGCAGAGAGGAATTACGACATAGGGAATAGGGAACTTTTGGCCATTGTACTTGCCCTTAAGGAATGGAGGCATCTCTTGGAAGGTTCCAAAGAGCCACTTTTGATCTTTACTGATCATAAGAATTTGGCTTATATTGGGGACGCTAAGAGACTGTCCTCTCGTCAGGCTAGGTGGTCATTGTTCCTCTCCCGATTCAATTTCGTAATTACGTACAGGCCTGGTACTAAAAACACCAAGGCAGATGCACTTTCTCGGCAGTTTGAGACAGATGAAGTACCAGAACAGGTGATATATCCTATTGTACCTCCTGAATGCCTCATTGCCACTACTGTTTCCGAAGTGTCTTCTCCACTCTTCTGTGCCATAATAGCAGATCAAACTCAGGCACCTGTGGGAAAACCTCCGGACAAACTGTATGTGTCACCTCAGTTTCGAAAGAAGGTACTAGATTTGTTCCATGACAACCTCACAGCGGGCCATCCTGGAGTCCATAAAACTCTCTCAGCCGTCTCCAGGAGATTTTGGTGGCCTGCTCTTAGAAACGATATCAAAGATTATGTTGGGGCATGTCAAATATGTGCCGTTTCTAAAGTTCCTCCTAGGTCACCTCCTGGACTGTTACAACCACTGCCCATACCTAGTGCTCCATGGACCCACTTGGCCATGGATTTCATTGTGGATCTACCCAGTTCTAACGGGTTTAATACAGTTCTTATGGTTATTGATAGATTCACGAAGATGGCACATTTCGTCCCACTTAAAAAATTACCATCTGCCCAAGATCTAGTTCAAATATTCTTGAGAGAGATCTTTCGGTTGCACGGTGTACCCAAAAACATAGTATCTGACAGAGGTACCCAGTTTGTTTCTAGGTTTTGGCGTTCCTTTTGCAAACAATTGGGCGTCGAACTCTCCTTTTCGTCAGCATATCACCCTCAAACTAATGGAGCAGCAGAGAGGGCGAATCAGTCTTTAGAAGCTTATTTACGTTGCTTTATAAATGCCAATCAATCTAACTGGTATGAGCTCTTACCCATGGCTGAGTTCGCCAGAAACAATGCCACTCATGAATCTTCTAATCACAGTCCATTCTTTGTTAATCAGGGTTATCACCCCACTGTTTTACCTTCTGCATTCTCAGACACAGATATCCCCGCTTTGAACACCCGTTTAGAATCGATTCATGATACCTGGGATTCCGTCCATTCAGCTCTGCAAAAAGCCTCATTCCGAGCAAAGGTCCAAGCTGACAAGAAACGGGGCGCTAATCCTGTCTATCTTCCAGGTGACAGGGTGTGGCTCTCCACAAGACATATCAAGCTTAAGGTCCCATCCATGAAATTTGCCCCTCGGTACATTGGTCCCTTTCGAGTTACCCAACGTATTAATCCAGTGACCTATTCTTTGGCACTACCGGCTCATATGAGAATAGCGAATACTTTCCATGTGTCTCTGCTCAAGCCCCTTACTTGCAATCGCTACACCAGGGTATCCACTCCTCCTCCGCCCTTGGTAGTGGGTGATCAAGAAGAATACGAAGTCCATTCTATCATGGACTCCAAATTATCCAGAGGTGTCTTGTCCTATCTCATTGACTGGAAGGGTTATGGTCCCGAGGAACGTTGTTGGGTTCCTGCTGACCGGGTCCATGCGCCCCGTCTTATCCGGTCATTTCACAACCGCTTTCCTCTTAAGCCGGGTCCTTCCCGCCCGGTGCGCGGTCTTCGAGTGGGGGGTACTGTTGCGGTCACCGGCCCGCCGAGCCTCACGGTCGTGCCCGACCGGCACGACCGCTCCGACTACACGAGCTTACCTGCTCGTCGGCGAGCCGGGAACCGCGCACGTAGTTCTTCCGGGCATCGCGCCCAGATCCAAGATGGCGCCGACCGCGTGGTCGCGTCTATTGCTAGCCCCGCCCCCGAGAATTATACCAACGTGTGCGTGACGTCACGACGTCAACGCACACGCACGTTTTGGGGTCAGAGGTCGCCCTCTGACCAATCATAGCCTAGAGAGGGGTATTTAAACCCCTAGCTTTCCCCATTACTTTGCCATGTCGTGGTTTCAGTTTCCTGGTTTCCTGAAAGTGCTGATTCTGTGTTTCTGATTTCCTGGTATCCTGATCCTTGGCGTTTCCCTGGTTATTCTGATCTCTGGTTTCCCTGACTTGGCTTGTTTTATCGGTATTGAGTATTTTCTGGCTTCCTTGACCTCGGCTTTCCCTTTGACCATTCTCTGTCTCTAGCGTATTAGTCCGGCCATTCTAAGGTCCGGTTTACGCTCTATCCTATTATTTTCCTTTTCTTACTTATGTATATGTTTACATAGTTTCTGCGTGCTGGACCACATTACTAGTCGTGACACATATCTACTGTCCACATACAGCGAGGGGAAAAAGTATTTGATCCCCTGCTGATTTTGAACATTTGTCCACTGACAAAGAAATTACCAGTCTATCATTTTAATGGTAGGTGTATTTTAACAGCGGGGGACAGAATAACAAAACAAAAAAAATCCAGAAAAACGCATGTCAAAAAAGTTATAAATTGATTTGGATGTCAATGAGTGAAATAAGTCCTTGATCCCCTATCAATCAGCAAGATTTCTGGCTCCCAGGTGTCTTTTATACAATTAATAAACTGAGATTAGGAGCACTCTCTTAAAGGGAGTGCTCCTAATCTCAGCTCGTTACCTGTGTAAAAGACACCTGTCCACAGAAGCAATCAGTCATATTCCAAACTCTCCACCATGGCCAAGACCAAAGAGCTGTCCAAGGATGTCAGACCTAAGATTGTAGACCTACACAAGGCTGGAATGGGCTACAAGACCATCGCCAAGCAGCTTGGTGAGAAGGTGTCAACAGTTGGTGCAATTATTCGCAAAATAAACTCAAAATAACTGGCAGTCTCCTTCGGTCTGGTGCTACATGTAAGATCTCACCTTGTGAAGTTTCAATGATTATGAGGAATCAGCCCAGAACTACACGGGAGAATCTTGTTATTGATCTCAAGGCAGCTGGGACCGTAGACAACAAGAAAACAATTGGTAACACTCTACACCGTAAAGGACTGAAATCCTGCAGCGCCCAGAAGGTCTCCATGCTCAAGAAAACACGTGTACAGGCCCGTCTGAAGTTTGCCAATGAACATCTGAATGATTCAGAGTAGAACTGGGTGAAACTGTTGTGGTGAGATGAGACCAAAATGTAGCTTTTTGGCATCAACTCAACTCGCTGTGTTTGGAGGAGGAGTAATGCTGCCTATGACCCCAAGAACACCATCCCCACCATCAGACATGGAGGTGGAAACATTATGCTTTGAAGGTGTTTTTCTGCTAAGGGGACAGGACAACTGCACCACATCAAAGGGGCGATGGATGGGGCCATGTACTGTCAAATCTTGGGTGAGAACCTCCTTCCCTCAGCCAGGGCATTGAAATTGGGTCGTTGATGGGTATTCCAGCATGACAATGACCCAAAACACACAGTTAAGGCAACAAAAGAGTGGCTCAAGAAGAAGCACATTAAGGTCCTGGAGTGGCCTAGCCAGTCTCCAGACCGTAATCTCATAAAAAATATGTGGAGGGAGCTGAAGGTTTGAGTCGCCAAATGTCAGCCTCGAAACCTTAATGACTTGGAGAGGATCTGCAAAGAGGAGTGGGACAAGAGATCTGAGATGTGTGCAAACCTGGTGGCCAACTACAAGAAATGTCTGGCCTCTGTGATTGCCAACAAGGTTTTGCCACCAAGTACTAAGTGGAAGGGGTCAAATACCTATTTCACTTATTGACATGCAAATCAATTTATAACTTTCTTAACATGCGTTTTTCAGGATTTTTGTTGTTATTCTGTGTTTTACTTTTAAAATGTAAAACTATAGACTGATCATTTATTTGTCAGTGGCCAAAGTTCAAAATCAGCAGGGGATCAAATACTTTTTTCCCTTGTTGTACCTCCACAATCATATCTCCAATTCCCATACTTCCACAGTCATATTACCAGACGTGCAAGAATTGCAGGTTTCTAGTGCATAAAGTTGAGTGGTGAGGCAGCTCAGACAACCCAAACTTGAGTCTCTCTGTTTCAGACTGAAAAAAATGTGTACGTGATAAAGGAAGAGAGCAGCACCTTATGAGATTCTCAAATGATGAAAAATTATGAAAAAAAGAGAAGTACCACATATAGTGTAGTATCTGTAGTGTTAGTGGGTCAGAGAGATAAAGAAATGCACTTACAGTCTCTAGAGCTAGGAGTAGCACTACTTTATGTGCCTGGACAGTACCACCTTGGGATATCCTTTGTGGTCTTAGCTCCAATGGCAAATGCTCCAGGGAGTGTGAAAGATAACAAGAACAAGAACAACAACAAATTCTAATCTAGTGTAGTATGTTGGCATTCAGGGATTGAATATATAAGTGAATATATATATATATATATATCGTGTGTGTGTACATTCAAAGATTTTGGAGCCTTCAACTGGCTCCCAGAAAGCAGCATAAAGTGGTATAATCCCCACTTAAGGATCTTGTTTGTTAGTAGGAAACCCCGTAGTGAATATATGCAGATAATAATAAAAAATATAATGCTCATGTAAATAATAAAAACACAAAAGAAAATATTGGAGAGGTACTCACTGCCATGGAGGAAAATATGTTGGTGAGTCCAGAGATAGTATGTTCCACACCACACTAGAGGAATAGGTAGTTCAGCTCTAGGAAATGAGACAGGGTAAGTCCAGAGATGGTGTAAAATAAACAACTTTATATTTATTTGAAAAAGTAAATAAAGTACGAGATTAAACTTTAGCAAGGCTTTATCAAAGTATTACAACCAGCTGGGCAGACACAGTTTATATAGTCATGTGACTAACAACTAGTTAACTTTAATATAATTCATAATAGCAAATTTGCATCAAAGTATAAAAGCTATGATGGCACTAGTCCATATAATACACTAATTTATATAAAACAAAGTTTGGAACAAAAAGGAGGAGTTTCAAACTTTTAAAAGACAGAACCAAGATGGTGTTGACGTGCCAAACACATGATCGGCACTCAGAAAAATGCAAGTAGTTCCCATACAGGAAAAGCTAAGAGTTGCGCAATAGGGCTCCACAACATTAAAAATCGAGGAGCTATTAGGGTTGACTCAAACAAAATGGCACTGATGACAGGCCCCAGTTATAGTATCTCTATGGAAAACGCGGCGTGTCCCATAGATGGAGGTAAGGATGCAAAATACAGATACCTGACGTGTGAGGTGGCTGGGGAGGGTAGCTCCCAAACTGTGTCCCAGACCTGGACCATAGTCAGTGGGCAGGAGGCCAGCTTCCTCACTCCTCCAGGAGTCCATGGTAAACGTTCGTGGGAAGGAACGTTTGTCACACTGTGCACTCATCTTGCATATTGGGGGTACTACTTACCTGTGAAACATCATCACATCACTTGGGTGCTTTATTGTTTAGAAACTTTAAAATGTCTAAAATAAAGAAGTAAGCAGAATAATAGTTCTTGTGGTTTCTGCACAGTGGATAAAATAACATAAAACCAAGAAATCAAAACTACACCTCTGCCTCAAACACACCTGGCATGTGTCCAGCTTGTAATGAAACTATCGTTCTGGCTAGCTGAGGTTAAACAGATTCGCATTGGTTACCACAGCTAATTGTTTGTGGTACAGAAGAGGAAACTTATAAGATAACAATTTGTAACGCTAAATAAAAAATGTACTGAAACTGAGATTAGGTTTAGATCACTCTGTCATTGTCACAACTAACATACAATGGTATTTTATGGCCCACATATTTTATATAACGTGCCAGATTTAGTCACGCAAATCAAAACTTAAAGCTTTGATATTCGTGTTTAGATTAAAAAAAGGAAATAAAATGATTATAAAAACTAGACTAGATGATTCATCTCAAATGTCAAGCAGAAAAAAGGCAAATTCTTTAAGTTACATATTAATGGCAAGCAGAAAACAATGGCACTGATGTTTAATTTCAACAGTTGTATTTGTACATGTCTCTGTGAATAATGTTTTTATACATTTTCACAAATGCACATTTCAAGTAGAGAAGTTTGTTAATTGTGTTCAGTTTATTGATCAAACTTGTTTCGTCATCACAACTTAAGCTCAAGCTGGACAAAGACCGTAAAGGTCGAAACATTGCTTTGGGCTTCAATAAATTTGCCATTCTGAACTTTGGAGGGCCTTAACCATTTCTTGTATGTTATACCAAGGCAATCAATGAGACATAATCTGCAACAATATAGACCACTGAACTAAACAGGTTAAAAAGAAGCAAGCAAGCACCCAATGTCCCCCTTGGAAAACTGGCAACCACCCTCATTAACCAGATAAAGTTGCAGTGCAGTTTTTACTTTGGGAGCCTTGGTTCATTTATCTCTACTGAAGTGTGTCGATAGGAAAATAATTAACTTAAAACAACCCTACTGCAAAGTCTATCTCCTTTCATTGGACGGTTCAATAGCTCTTGTCCTGGATCTCCACTTCACTATTGGCTTTGCTTGCTGGATTCAGCAATTCCTGCAGAAGGACTTTGGTTTCCAACAAGCATGTTAGGTACACTGCTTTGGATATGGTTGGTACCATATGTAGGCCACCAGTGCTTCTGGCTATTCTTCCATGGTTAATCAGTGTTTCACATCTGCCTCCTGTATCTTTTCTATTTGTCCTTTATCTGGACTCTTTTATTTAGGAAAATATACGTATTTCATGTGATATGTCTCTGTGAGTCACAGAAAATGTAAATGTAGAATTGGGAAGAATCTGAAAGGCTTGGAGCAAGTGCTATGTAGATCATGTTGGAAGCTGTTGGATGTGTCAAATTAACATCACAGCCATATCTCCATAACATTAGAAACTATTTTGCATCCCTAAGCATTACAACTATGCCCAGTTCATAATAACTTTATTATTGTTATCTGCCCCTTTTCTTTTTTTTTTTTTTAATTCTTTATTTTTGTTGTGCGTGATATAACAATAGACTCGGTCAGCCACAATAGCAGTTCCAAGCAGTAATGAACAGTTATAACATAACGTGGCATAGGAGTATACAGCACATTTTTAGTTTTGCATGATAACATATTAGAGTCCAACGCTTCAACAGTATACATAGAGTTGTATAGGAAGGTTATCACAAGATGAGTAATTCAAAGATTACATTGCTATGCATGGTAGGGTATACTAGATTCTCCGCTAGATAGGTTACAGGTTTTTCTACTCTGTATAACACAAGTATGCTTGTGGTTAGTGCTAAGCTGGGCTGCGAAACAAACAAGCTTCTCTCGATTAAATAGTAAATGATAAGTAGTATAGGTAGGTGATCACAATAGGAGTTATTCAAAGAGTACAGTGCTATGTATATTACGGTATACTAGTTTCTCTGCTAGATAGGTTACAGGCTTTTCTACTCTATGTAATACAAGTATGCTTATGGTTAGTGCTAGAGGTTAGTGCTAAGCTGGGCTGCGAAACAAACAGGTTAGAAAACAAAAGCATGTCATCTTTGGCTGTGTCTCGGGCTAGACATGGTTAATATGTGCAGTCTGGCATGGTACTGCTGTCTCGGCGGGTTGCAGTGCCTCGTGTAGATGCTTCTTGAGGTATTAAGTCCCATCCCCGCCCGTGTCATATCTCTGGTTTGGGTGTGTGGGAAAATGCGAGTGTGTGGGGCAGGGTCTGTCCAAGTCCCCCCTATAGCCCCGGGCTTGTGTGAAGGCCTGCACCTCAAGTCCGCGAACCGGGTGACTCACGTGGGAGGCCGAGTTCTTCCCCTGTGGGGGGGCTGCTGTGTGTCTTAGTCAGCATAAGCGGTCAGCGCTCTGGGGTTCCATCCCCGACGGTCTTCAGCCCAGGTGGGCCCATTCTGTGTGCCAGCCTCGGGTCTGATAAGGAGTGCCCAGGGGGGTCCTGTCTTTCCTCTGCTCTCCCTCTATCCCCGCATTCCCTTCCGTTGTTGACGCAGGTGTCACCAGGTGGGCTTGGGAGCCGCGGCAGTTCTCCGCCACGAGGTTACAGCCAGGCTTGCTTGTGCGCTGCTCGCGGTTGTGCCGTTTAGTTGTTCGTCGGCCATCTTGGTACTCGCTGTCCGTTTCACAGCGCCCGGCCAGAGTGGAGATGTAGCCGTGTACATAGGTGGTCGCCCGTGGGGACCGGGATGACCCCCCCGGCCCAGAGGGGGGAGGGGGTGGCAGACCGCCGGCCAGAGAACTGGGTGAGCGGCCGTCTCACCCGAGCTCATGCCCGTAGGCCTCAGGCCTCGATCGGGTGACTTTAGTGCCTTGGGGGACCCATCAGGTATCTCTGGAATCCTCATCGCATGGGTGGTGTTATGCTCGCATTTTCAAGCTGTTGTGTAGCCATGGCCCGCCGTTAGCTCCGGTTTTTCGGCTCCGAGGCAGGAGCTCAGACAAAGCGTGTCTGATCCGGCCGGCGGCCGGGCCCCGCCCCCCATCTGCCCCTTTTCTAACATAATTAGTGGCTACACAGTCCACACTACTCTCCTACCTTCTGACGCTTTTGCTTTCCTGCAGCTCACCTGTTGATAAGCTCACTGTGCTGTGTATTTACACCTCCCCCCTCTAGATTATAAACTCATTGGCGCAGAGTCCTCTGTTATTTCTTGTTTATTGTTAACATTTGTAACAGTTTGTTTCTTGTATATTTTCTTTTATACCCTCTAGTCAAAATTATAAGGTGCTGTTGGTACTTTATAAATTCCAATAATAATTGCCAATTTTTTGTTATTAATGGACAGACTCTAATATTCTGCAAGAAACCTATATGTTTTATGAGCTGTTTCGGTTTTGTAATCTGTTAGTAATATGTCATGCTCATGTATACATTTTCCATTTCTGTAGAAATAAAAAATACCAGTTAATATCTTTACAACACGAATAACAGGAATTATATCATAATGACTGTGTAGGCTAAACCACAATACTGCACAGGCTTTTACAAAACATGAAATGATATTGGATAGTAACACATACCAAAAAGAAAATTGGAGGTTTGCAAAAACAAAAATGTATGGACAAAGTAGAATAGTCCAAGTATCAATAATTGGTTAAAACAGCTTTTTTAATAAATAATAATTTATAAAAAGTCCAAAACTTATTATGGACTAAGACAATTGCAAAGACTAACAACAACATATAATTGGTCACTAGACGGAACTAAATATGTATGATGATAATGGCTAAAATAGCGCTGTTGGCAAAACAAATATTGTGTAGTTCCCTTGTGACCCTCTCGAGCTCGTTTGGTCAAGAATGAAATGTCTAAGTGATTTTGTACCACGGACACGATAATTCAGACGGTACTCAGCTTCATTGAGCTATTACCTACTTAATATAACAGTAATTCGTTACAATATCCCAGTGAGCTATACTCAAACACCTTTGTGAGCTTTCCCTTATACCTCACAACAAATGGAAATATACATACAATGTAAGGTGGAGTATCACTCTTATTCGAATGTGGGAACAATTTGATAGCGGTATATTACTAAAAACAAGAATATAAATAGACAGATAATAGTGCAATATAGCCAATCTTTCCCAATAAAGTGCAATGATAGATGAAAAAGCACTCACAAGCGCAGAGCCATTTAATAAGGCTCAATTTCCGGCTCTGTGGGATATGAAGGTTACCACTCCCTTCTTTCTGCTGATAGGAGGTCTCAAAATAATGGGATGTCCTCTCAGTGATCAGTATGAATGTTGAAGTGCTTTATTATAAAGTGCACAGTAGGTTAAAAATATAATAAAAGAAAACAATAATAAAAACCTTACAGTATAGAAGGTAAGTCTTTTGGGTAAAGGTAAGTCCTTAAGGTGCAAAACGCGTTTCGCCTCGTATAGAGGCTTCCTCGGTTGCTGATATGCTATGTTGATCGATTTTCTTTCTTTAAATAATCCAGGAATGGCGGGATTTCCTCGGCCGGCATCAACTCATGTCGGTACTTCCGCTTCCGGGTTGTGCGTTCCAACGTTGGAACGCAAACGTCATATGTTGGTAATTAGATACGTCTTTGCGTTCCAATGTGGTCGCAAATTTATGTTGCAATCTCTCATGGTCTCTTCTGGGGCAATACTCAAAATAGTCCATAATTAAGTCCATTCAAAAAAGAGAACTAAAGGCAAATATATATCACAACCACAAATAAAAATTACATATTTTAAAAATTATTTGGTTAAAATACTGTAATATAGTAGAAAAAGGTTGGAGAACAAATAGTAAAATATTTTTTAACTTTAGAGAAGATAGTGCCTCATATTTGATTTAAAGGTACAGTGCTTTTTCATCTATCATTGCACTTTATTGGCAAAGATTGGCTATATTGCACTATTATCTGTCTATTTATATTCTTGTTTTTAGGAATATACCGCTATCAAATTGTTCCCACATTCGAATAAGAGTGATACTCCACCTTACATTGTATGTATATTACCTACTTAACACTAGCAAAGAGATGATGGGGTATTGACAGATTTTGCTAACCAGCTACAATGTATAATTCAGTATCAGTAATTTCAGTTTCAACAAGTAGCAGTATTAAACTGACTTGCCATAGTCAATGATATCGAAAATTGGCCTTAGCACAAGGATAGTAAAGTGTTATTAAATTTGCTAACCAGCTGCAATATGTAGTTTAGTATCAGTTTGCAGTTTAACAAGTAGCATTATTGAGATGACTTTACCATAGTCAATTTATCAACCGTTGTATGTAGTAGTTGTGACGAAGTGCCATTCGCCACTTGTGCCTGGAGGGGACTACTGGCTAGCCTCCTGCCTTCCGACTATGGCCCCTGTGCTGATAACTGTATTTTACCCTGCAATAAGGTTTATTTGGATATTTCTGCCGGAGTGTTGGGGACTTTCAGTATGTGAGTAGTGCTATCCCAGATAGCTATGCCATGGAGCCTATTCGTGTAACGAAAGACTATGGAAAAGACTTTGGCTCCATGGCGATTGAATTGTATGTATGTGATCTGAGCGCCATTCAATAATAATGTGCACTCAGATCTAAGCTATCTGGGGATATGTTGCATGTATATGTTTTATGTAGTAATTGTAACACTGTGTAATTTTATGTCTTTTGGTAACCATGTAGTTATGTAGTTATGTCTTTTGGTTAACCATGGAGTCTTGCCTCTGTCCTGGGAGATAATTTGATTACTTCCCAATTATCTCCAGGATAGAGAGGAGGGATTGTGATGTCACTGTGGGAGTATTTTGTTTGTGTTGTCTGTGATTGGTTGTACTGTGTCCCACCCTGTGGGATGTCCCCTTGCATGGGGACTTGCATAAAAGCCAGTGTGTGGTCATTAAAATGAGATCATCTTGAACCTTTCTTGAAGCCTTGGCTCATGTTTGGGGGAAGGGATACCTACACTCTGGGGATTGCAATAATCACTTACTCACCAGAGTAAGCTCTTGCAATAGCTTGATTTGTTCCTGCTACACTCTCTGGATTTAGGAGAGGTTCACCCACTGGGAGCTGGATCCTGGTCGTGGATCCAGGGTGGGTTGAGACGGCGAGACCCCGGCGCAGCTGTATCGCTGGAAGTGGGGTCTGCAGTGCTGATGGTGTCGGTTGGAGTGCTTGGAGTCCTCAGTGAGCACCAGGCGTATCGATTGGCGGAGGTACTCAGTCGGAGTGCCAGCGTTCCGTCACAGTAGTCATATGGCTATCGGTAATTGCTATTACAACGTTATTGTGTCCACCAATACTATTGAAACACAGAATAGCAGTTTCTCAGTAATAGTTAAATATTCGTTAGTTACTGTAAAATCACTAGGTAGTAGTGCCGATCTACAATAAAATAGTAACAGGCAGAATAGAATATAGTAGAGAGATCCTACTAAAAGGGTAGCAACAGAGGAGATCAAAGGGTTGTTTAAATCTTCCCTACTGTGCCTTTGAGGCCTCTGGTATTCTGGTATTCATTAAATGGCGCCATACGCACTCTGTGCCAAATCTGATCCTCCCGCTACTTCTTTAAACCCTGTGAAGGTGGAGCACGTCGATGTCATGTCAGAATGTGACGTGGCGTTGCGTGCCTCCCCTGTCCAATCGCAGCAAATGCAACACTGACCGACACACACAGTGACAGACACACTCACTGACAGACAGACACACATTCACTGACACACACACACGCATACATACTCATTGACAGACACACTCACTGACAGACACACACACACACACTGAAAGACACACACACACACACTGACAGACACACACAAACTGACAGACACACATTTACATATTCTTGCACTCACATCATTTTATTTATTGCTCCTTACCTTTGGGAGCTAATGTGGGCCCTCTGCTATCTGGAGATCTCCTTCCTGCTCTTCACTGCTCCCTCGCGCGCGCAGTTTAGTGATGCCGGGTGCCAGAATATGATGTCATATTCCGGTGCCCGGCATCACTACAGATGGAGCATGCGAGGGAGCAGTGAGAAGCAGGAAGACTAAACTCCCTCGCTGCCGTCAGGAACCTCTCCACCCCGGCCGGGTAACTTTTAGCAGAGTAGGCACCTGCAATGTGGAGAGAGTAGGCTTCTACTCTTCTTTAACACTAAGCATGCACTCGCTGGCCGCAAAGATGTCCATTGTGGGTCGCATGCGGCCCGCAAGTTTGACATGCTTGCTTTAGAGCGTGCTGCTGAAGCGCTCTCTGATTAATCCTAGTGCCCGCTGCACAACTTTCTTTTTTATTTTTATATTTCAGCAGGTTAGTTGATAACGCCCTCATTTGGTATTCTTTAGTTAATTGGATAAATTCTCCAAGAAAGCTACAGTAGGCATATGTGCTGTGGGCTTATAGAGTCAGATGCAGACCTTTCTTGTAAGCTGTTCGTCTAGGTCCAACACACACAATGAGTCTCAAGTAAGCATTTTGTTTCCTATTTAAAAACGCTGTTATCCTAATATGTAATGAAATAAGAACTTTGTGTTATCTCTTGTAAAAAAGAAAATAATTAATTATGACAAATAAAAATGTAGCAGTATCTCCAGCTGGCGAATACAAGAAATAAGTTAATGTGAAGCAGAAATATGTGTCATGAGTGCTTTAAAAAAATATTTTTTCGGCGGGGCCTGACAGGCAAGATGGCCAGACGTGTTTTGTGCTAGCTCCAGCTCATCCTAGACTTAATCTAAAGCACGGAGCCCTAAATCTTGCCCATCCAAAACACAGACCAGGCTGCAACTACACTAATTAGCAAGCACCTCAGATCCTTACCCGGATCAATGTGACAGCCTGAGAACTCGCCAAGCCTGGCTCAAGGGACTATCGGGAGAGCGGAATTGAGGGCCGAGGGAAGCGGCCGATCCCCTGGCCTGAAGACCGCACCTCGTTCAACCTGTGGCAGCCGCAATACTCCCCCCCCCCCCGGACCGGTGGGGGTTATCCCGGTCCCCACTGGGGCAGATAACATCTCTGCAGACCTCGACCCGACAAAACGCAGCGGGCGGTGGAGCCAAGATGGCCGCCGCACCGAGAAGCCTGTCTGCACAAGCAGACTCTGACAGCCACTCATGGAATGAGCAGTTTGAGGCAAAGTTCAATGCCATCTGCAGGGCGTTCTGGCGCCGTATTCAAAGCAATACAAGCATCCCTGCAAAATCGGATCCCTCGCAACAACGACCAACTGACCACGCTCACAGCCCCTCAACTGGCAGGGTTGCCAGGCACCGACCAGATCGACGTCCTTCACATGCGACTAGAGGAATTAGGTGGCGGAGACTGCGCAAGAGAACACAGAGGCGGGCGCCCACACTCCCCCGACCGCGGGAAAGCCGCCCGCCTCAGAACAAGCGAGAACAGCCTGACCCAGAGACCCACCGCTCCAGATACCGGGTGAGCAAGAGAAAAGAACCGCAGAGGCTAGTCCCTGGCAAAACCTGGGATACCACCCTGGGAAAACGCCACCTGGACTGCCTTGGGGTCTGGGCCCGAAGGGGGAGCCTCACTGAAGAGACTAGTTGCGGGAAAGACTGTGTGTCTCTACCTCTGGGCATTGGTTAGGTGCTCTTAAAATCTTACCTGCTGATCTCCTGTTAATGACAACGGCTTGTTGAAAACCCAATACCAGATTCTACATGAGAACTACCCAGTGGTTACTCTAAGCTTACAGTCTCGCATCGTGATTTACATTCACGTTTTAGTTTAATCTACCTTGTTACATCTCAGCCAGTGTGTATTTAAAATGTATTTTCTCCTCTCTTGAACAAACAACCACTGGCAAGATCACTTTAAGCATGCTTAATATAAAATTCTTGTGCAGTTTCCCCATGTGCCACAATGCTATACAACTTATGTTGCTGATGTTTTAATGTGTCTTATACAGTGGCTAAACACGCTTGTATGTCAATCTTATGCACAACAAAAATAAAGAATATATATAAAAAAATATATATATATATATATTTTTTCTTCTCATAAGCAATCTCTACCTCATTGTTAGGGTGCAGATTCACCCACATCTACATATTAGAGAAGTATCTGTGATATTGAGTTATCTTTGTATCATTTTAATATCACTGGTATGACACAACTTTCAAAATATATAGTTAAATTTAGGAGTTTGTGATGTATATATATATATGTATTTTTGCTTGTTTTTGGTTTTTAAATGTATCATTTAAACTGTGTGCTCCTTGGGTACTCATTGTGTGCTGTGTGCTCTTAATGTGTGCCGAATGGATAAAGTATGTGTAATGGGCAAAGAATGGGCACTATGGTCTTGATTTCATTCTAAAACTGAAAACAGTTCATAAATCAAATTTCTAATGGATTTAAAGTCAGTCCAGATTTTAGCAGCGGAACACAGCACCGGGTAAGTCCCTTTCGTGGATATTTATGTTAGTAGGCTGAAGGAGCACCAAGGCATCGAAGACACAATTGCGACCGTGGATAATAATATATATATATATATATATATATATATATATATTTATTTCACTTTATGTACATTGGCGCTGGGAAGCACTTGGGTATTTACTGTTGGATTATTTTGGAATCTCATTTGGGTTTTTAATAGTAAAATATATATATATATATATATATATATATATATCTATTATTATACATTTGTTTACAGAAATTTAGTTTTATGGGCCCCTCACTATTAGGTTATAGGGGTGGGGGGTTGTGGGAGACACTATGCTCTCCCCTGTGTTTATAAGTATTATTGAAGCCTCTGCGAGCCTCCAATGTGTGGAGGCTGAGAAGGATACTATGTTCCTACTCCCTGGTTATTATGAAAATTAGAGCCTTCACGTGCCGCTCATAAGTTGGCGCTGGAGGGGGGGCATTAAATCCCCCTCTTTATCATAATTCTAGTATAATTATACCCACTGAACACAGCGTTCCCCCATTTCTTAGTTAATTGAATGCTCTACCCACAGCATGGTAATTGAGAGCAATAGGAAGGTGTAAAACCTTATACTAATATAAAAGACAGTGTGTACTGCAAAAAGCCTGAAGGGAATGATTCTACTCACCAGAACAAATACATTAAGCTGTAGCTGTCCCTTTCAGAAATAAGCATTTATCAACATCTTTTAGCTGCTCAATCCAATGAGCCCATTAACAGTACCATAAATTGAACTGAATCGCTGAAACTTGTATTTTCAATGTAAAATATATGCTTTGGATTAGTTTTTCAAAACAATATTTATGTTTTTCGATAAGCCTTTAATGGGGGGAATAAAAAGAATTCTGAACTGATAAGGCTTAGCCGATAAACTGACACTAAAACATATCATAGCTAATTAAAGCGAGGCCTGTGGGCTTAATGTGGGTGCAGTGTGTTTAATGGGTACTGAATGGGCACTGTAGCCTCAATTTAATAAGAGCTAATGCCCTTTAATGGGAGTTTGTCAGCTCCTGATAAGCCACTTAGACACTTCAGATCAATTAAATATATGCTGTGATTTAACTCCTAAAGGACAGAGAATCGAGCAGTTATATAGCAGAGTCATAATCTATACACCAGTACAACTCCAATGAAATTAAACCATTATGGTACTTATAATGTCCCTTCAGGGCCGGATTTTCCTATAGGCTAACTAGGCTTCAGCCTAGGGCCTCAAGATCAAGAGGGGCCTACATTCAAATTGTTAGCAAAATTAAAATTACACTATTCTAAAAACAGTGAACACTAAAACACTGAACCGAAAATAAGGAGAAATTCTACGCATATGATATGACCAGTGGCGTACTAAGGGGGGGTGGGGGGGGCGGTCTGCCCCGGGTGCCACTTATGAGGGGGGTGCCCGGGGCAGACTGCAATGCCCCTCCTGCCGCGATCGCCGAGACCGGCGGTCTGCAGCTCCGCAATGTGCAGAGCTGCAGACCATGGATCTCGCGTGCACTGCCCAATCAGAGCGTTGCCGCGGGTTACCACGGCAACGCTCTGATTGGGTCTTGCGACATCCATGGTCTGCAGCTCTGCGGAGCTGCAGACCGGAAATGAGGGCCACCGGACCACCAGGCAGCCCCCACTGGACCACCAGGGATTTAAGGTAATATTTTTAGTCACCCCCCCTCTCCTCATCACCCCCCCTCCCTCTCACAATCATCCCCCTCTCCTCATCACCCCCCTCCCTCTCACAATCACCCCCCCTCTCCCACAATCTCCCCCCCTCTCCTCATCACCACCCCCCTCTCACAATCTCCCCCCTCTCCTCATCACCACCCCCCTCTCACAATCTCCCCCCCTCTCCTCATCACCACCCCCCTCTCACAATCTCCCCCCCTCTCCTCATCACCACCCCCCTCTCACAATCTCCCCCCCTCTCCTCATCACCACCCCCCTCTCACAATCACCCCCCCCTCTCCTCATCACCACCCCCCTCTCACAATCTCCCCCCCTCTCCTCATCACCACCCCCCTCTCACAATCTCCCCCCCTCTCCTCATCACCACCCCCCTCTCACAATCTCCCCCCCTCTCCTCATCACCACCCCCCTCTCACAATCTCCCCCCCTCTCCTCATCACCACCCCCCTCTCACAATCTCCCCCCCTCTCCTCATCACCACCCCCTCTCACAATCTCCCCCCCTTACAATCACCCCCTCTCCTCTTCACCCCCCCCTCTCACAATCACCCCCCTCTCCTCATCACCCCCCTCCCTCTCACAATCACCCCCTCTCACAATAACTCCCCCTCATCACCCCCCTCCCTCTCACAATCACCCCCCCCCCCCTCCTCTCCTCATCTCGACTTTTTTTAAATGTATTATCCATGCCACATGGATAAAGGGTAGTACCAATTACAACATGTTTCATTTAACATATTGATATATATCACAGTAATGATGTATTTTATTTACAAACTTAAAAATGGGAGGTGAAAGGGCCTCATAAGTGGAATAGCCTAGGGCCTCTTTTCATCTAAATCCAGCAAATTCTGCAGTAAGTGAAAATTACAATAAAAGAAATAGCACTTTCCTTAAGTAGATGCAACTACCCAGAAGATCTCCTCTTCTGAATACAAAATATGGGTATGAATGGGTAGTTCTTCTACGGAAAAGAGAAATATAACATAGTGCAGTTTGTACTCAATTGCCACTAAGTACGCAAGTTCCAATTGGCAACTCACTATTACCCAGTTAAAATGGAGCCTTCATAAAATCCTTGTCAGGAAACTCAGCTCCCAGGTCTTCCACTTCAATTCCAGGGTGGTGGGACAGAAAAGAAAAAAGTACAGAGTGGTAGCAAAGGCCAAGTAAAGTGCAAAAAGAACAATTTATTACTTACATATAAATTAAAAACAGCAGATACAACAGCAGTCCTTTGCATTTCATCACCTCCAGGGACCTCCTCAGGGACAAATGCTGCTGAATGTGCAATCAAAAAAAGAATAAAACATTCCCTCCCTAACCCAGTCTTTTTAAACCCCTCTTAATTACTCCAGCGTTGTTTCTATAGGTTTGTAAGTGTTCTCCAGGTGAAGCCAATCTTCTCTGTGTGATTTTTGGGTTCCGCGGTTATTACGTCATCACATCCCATACCTGATGGCATGGTGCGCGTCACGTGTGCGCTCCATTGCGGACTTGAAAGATGAGGCTCCTTCCTTATTCCTGTCCAAATCGTGTGCGTTCCAACTCCGATTTTTGCCTTTTAAAAGTGGAAGATGTTAACTAAGTCCGCATCCCAACAAGTTTGTTAAATATTCATAGAATCGGAAAAAAGGAGAAAGACTTGTAAGAGGATGAAGGGAAGGAAGGTATGTTGTTTCAATATTATTAACTTATAAATCAAACATCAACAATGTATAAAAATGCTAATAATAACAATCAAAAAAATGCTACTGATTCAGACAAACAATATGGAATTAATTTAGCTTTTCAAGTAAACTCAGTCTCCGCTCTCCAGTTAAAATCTGACACTGATGGTCTATGTTTGTCAGAGCATAATCATGTCGTTGTGTAAGTCATTGGTGAGAGGGATCACTATGTAAATTTCTGGTGACTTGTACCAATTTTCATAGTGGTAAAATATAACTTGTTTTATAGATGAAACTTGATTTAAAATCAATATACATCTGAGCCTCAAGAGAGGTGGTAAAGAAACCGACTGTACTATGTAACACACGACATTTGTTATAAAATCATTCAAAACTCTTATGAAGGACATATGCCTGTTGCTACATTGTGTAGAATTACATTTTACAGAAGCAGAATCCAATTTCTATGTTTCTGTTCAAGGGAAAGGTGGACAAAGGAGGCAGGACACCAGCTTCCTAATTGTTGTCGGTTTCTTTGCTATGAAACAAGCTGTCTTCCATTAAACATTTTATTGGAATAACAGTGCTTGTGGCCTTTAACCTTCAGCGTGATGGATGGGCCTGCCAAGGATTGTAAACCATTTGATTTGATCACTCATGGCAAAAGATAATAACAGTTGTCTGTACATTATGTGTGCCAGTATCAAGATAATTAAGCTTAATGATCCAACACTGGCAGATTTCTTCCAATAAAAAGATACTCGCTTTCCATGTGTGCACAAATGTTTTTATATACAAACTTTTTTTTCTAAACTTGTGTAATGTAAATTAATATTTTGTCTTTTTTTTACACCAGGCATGGATTCAGTATTTATTTGTATTACAGCAGGAGGATAGTCAGTGCTATCATTTAAGTCAAAAATCAAACAAGTCAAAAATACTATCTGGGTTTATGATTAATGTAATCATGTCACATCTTTTTCAAACTTGCATGAAATTATATATAAAACTAGAAGTCATGGGTAAATTGAAAAAATGTTTGTCTCAAATATACATAGACTGACATTTAATGGAAACCCATCTAAACAATTGTATCGGCTACTCCAAATAAAGTATAAACCTTGTTTTAGTTTTCTGCTTAGCACATGGCAATGATAGGAGTTATAAGTCTAGTGCCTATACTTCTTTCTCAAAGGTCAATAATGATAAATTTCAATTTGATTTGACATTTTACAAATATGGTAAATGTCAATTAAAACAAAAAACAACAAATGTGAAACTATATTTTAAAGAAAATAGTTATACATTGTAAAAAAACACTGAAATATTAAAGGAGCACTATAGGGTGAGGAACACAAATGTGTATTCCTGACCCTGTAGGGTTAAAACCACTATCTAGCCCCCTTTTGCTCCCTAAAGATAGTAAAATATTACTTGTATTCAAGTCTGAAGCTGCTGCCTCTGCCTGTGAACATCCTCTGACATCATCAGAAGTGGTGGCCTGATCCAATCAAAATGCTTCCCTATAGGATTGGCTGAGACTGACAAGGAGGCAGATCAGGGGCAGAGTCAGCACAATTCAAACACAGCCCTGGCACATCAGCATCTCCTCATAGAGATTAATTAAATCAATGAATCTCTATGAGGAAAGTTCAGTGTCTGCATGCAGAGGGGGGAGATACTGAATGTTTGGATGCATTTTAGGCAGCCATGACCCAGGAAGGATCTCTAACAGCCATCTGAGGATTGGCCAATGAAGTTATCACTAGGCTGTAATGTAAACACTGCATTTTCTCTGAAAAGACCGTGTTTACAGCAAAAAGCCTGAAGGTAATGATTCTACTCACCAGAACAAATTCAATAAGCTGTAGTTGTTCTGGTGACTATAGTGCCTCTTTAAAGTACTGCATATTTTTTGTAAAAAGTCCCTACAATAGGTATTTGAAATTGAACTGTTTCATTTGATAATGTTGATACTTTATGAAATATAAAATTAACATATGTGTGTGTCCTTCCTGATGCGTATTTGTGCACTGAAAATATAACTAGTTATAATAGAGAATATGTACCTGACAATTTTATAAGCCTTCCAAATGATTCAATACTGTTAGAAAGAAACTTTACAAATGTTTTTTCTGCAAAAATACCCATAGGCTTTGAGGACTTCTGTAGATCAATCATTTGGAAAACATTTCTAATAGTATTGAATCACTGGAAAATCTTATTAAAAATTGTCCCTAAAGTAACCTGATAGTATCAGGCATTTAAACATCTATTCCTGATACTATAATGTTTAAAGCAGCACTGTGACACCATCGCCACTGAAAAAATTATATTTTATTAAAGGGACACTATAATCACCAAAACAATTTTATCTTAATGAAGCATTTTTGGTGTATAGATCATGTCCCTGAAGCCTCAATGCTCAATTCTCTGTCATTTAGGAGTTAATTCACTTTAAATTCTGTTTATACAGCCTTAGCCACACCTCCCCTGACTGTGACTGACACAGTTTGCATGAAAACAAAATGGTTTCATTTTCAATCAGATGTTACTTTCAAAGTTTTTATCTTCTGCTCAGTAAATTGAGCTTTAATTAGATAAAGGAGGCTACTGCAGGGTCTAGCAAGCAATTAACAGAGCATGATATTAGAAATTATAAAGTACACAGAATTTAAAATAAAGGTAGTGTAAACATTAGATGACTCTTTACAGGAAGTTTTTAGGAAGGTTGTGTCATTCACATGCAGAGAGGTGGGACTAGGGCTGTGTAAACAAAGTGGTTTAACTCCTAAATGACAGAGAATGGAGCAGTGGGACTGCAGGGACATGATCTATGCACCCAAATTGCTTCATTAAGCTAAAATTGTTTTGGTGACTATTGTGTCCCTTTAAGATAGCATCTTATGAAATGCTATTTTTTACTCTGTAGGAATATCACTAAAATTCCAACCCAGTCAAGAGATATACAGAGACAAAGTAAGGATTTCTTGTTCTCTGTATTTCTCCTTTGTTTGGCTCTCTTAGACTCAGGGCAGACTCTACGTGTCAGTCTCAGCAGGGAATTGGCTGTGCATATGGAGGATCTTGCAGGATTCTCCATAGAACTCAATGCTGCAATCTCATGCATGCACAAGAGTACAACAGTGATGTCTGCTCCTGTTACTAAAGTGCCAGGAGCTGAAGATGAGCAGACTGAACAAGATGGCAGTGCCCTTGAGGGACAGGTTCAGGTTAAGAAATCTCAATTTCCAAGATCTGATAATCGTCAATATACCTCATCATTCTTTTTCATGAGCATAAAAGTTCAACTTTGTCACAAAGTTGTTTTAATGAGATTTAATGCAGTGAAGATTATTGAAATGTAGAAAAATGAATTTCACTATTTTGCTATTATTTATTTAAACCCTTAAGGACACATGACATGTGTGACATGTCATGATTCCATTTCATTCCAGAGGTTTGGTCCTTAAGGGGTTAAACATTTACATATTCTAGTGTACAGTGAAAGTGTTTATTAAATTAAGAGAATACATAGTTTTACTGCTGCTTGAATGGACGCTCAGGGTTATTCAGGGAAATGCTTTGCATTCTATGTGCTAATTAGGCCTTGGGATGAAAGCCCATGCTGCATGAACACAGCTGGTATTAAGGCGCTCTGTACGTAATATAGGGTATTGAGACAACCAGTCATATAGTTCAGAAGGAGCAACACTGGACGCAATCACCTAATGCTAACAAACACATGTAGTGTGAAGTGTTACTGTCTAGTAAAAGCTCTGGAAAGACTTTTTGAAACAGAATGGATGCAGGAATTTATCAAACTGAAAACTTCTGGGCATTTTTCCCAATGCTTTGCAGGCCTAAATATTGGTTACGTTTTTCTTTTTTTTTTATCTATACCAGGTTCTTTTGAGTCACTCCAAAACCTATGAATTTCATCAAACAAAACTTAATGTTTCCTTAATCTCAGAACCGGGAAGGTGTTTGTGGGAGGATGAACTTGACACATTGGTTTAATTTCCATATTGTTACTTGGGTGATAGATGATGACTGTGGTCTTGTTCTGCGATGTGAGAAATATTAATGTGCTGAACTACTGTGTTTGTCTTCCGGTGCTGTGAATCTTTGAGAGCAAACATACAATGGATTCAGTAGCAGGTTTCAAAAGCTCTATGAACATTCAAAATGTTCTAAGAACATTACTAACAGCCTTTAGTGGCCTTTAACTAAATTATTGCATATAGTGTCGGGTGTAATAAAGTAAAATCCACCAGTCTGTTTAAATTTGTTACAGCTTCATAAGCAGCTTACAGTTATGGTTGCATTCCACATGTTGGCCTTGTGTTGTGGCCATTCCACTTTTTTCACTTTCAGTTTTGAAAAAAGTAGCCATTGGTTTAAATAGTTTTTGTAGCGTGTTTGCTTTTTAACTCTGTATTCTAGATATTATTCCAGATTTATATTACGTGACCTTTTTATTGAAAGCCAGGTGGCTGCGTTGAGGGAAATTAGAAACATAGAAACATAGAAACATAGAATGTGACGGCAGATAAGAACCATTCACCCCATCTAGTCTGCCCAGTTTTCTAAATACTTTCATTAGTCCTTGGCCTTATCTTATAGTTAGGATAGCCTTATGCCTATCCCACGCATGCTTAAACTCCTTTACTGTGTTAACCTCTACCACTTCAGCTGGAAGGCTATTCCATGCATCCACTACCCTCTCAGTAAAGTAATACTTCCTGATATTATTTTTAAACCTTTGTCCCTCTAATTTAAGACTATGTCCTCTTGTTGTGGTAGGCAGGTCCAGCTATCTATTTGCCAAATTGTTTATTTTAATAAATGCATTGGTGTTTAACTCTAAACACCAATGCATCTTAACCCGGTCTCCATGGTCTTTCTTCTCAAATCTCATTATCTTCTGTGATTTGGAGAGTACAGCTACACTCTCTCACCTGGCTTCCAATCAGGCAGCCGAGTGGTTGATCATTCTGGTAAGGAAAATATATTGTCTCTAAATTGTATGTGTACACACAATTTGGACTGAGCTCTCTTTTCTAATAGCAGTCAGAGTCAAGCTTCAAGATGTGCATGTGTGAACTGCAGAACTGCCCATAGTTGCACATAGCCTGGGTCACTAAACATTGGCCCTGGCTATCTGTAAACTAACAAGAAAATACTACCCAGCTGTCAGCCATATGCAATAGATAGAAGCAATCAATATACAGATAATGGTCCTCACTCAGAAAGCCCTACTTCCAAAGGCTAATAAAACAATATAATATAGTACTGAATCTCCTCATTCAGTACTATATCTGTAAACTGTATGTCTGCTATCGATTTACAGGCAGTTCCCCTCATCCAGAGTGATGAATGGAACTGCTGTTTGGGGATAAACCGTTATCCAATAAACACCCGCTTGAGTATGTTATGCATTAGAAAATGGTGACAGGGAAAATGGAGGAAACATATTTTGTAACTTTATGGGGGATAATATGCCTCGAAACTGAACCCTCCTTAAAAAATTAAATACGCAGTGAAAACTAACCTACTGTGGCAGCAGTAAACATGCTTATGGGGATAGATACAACGCATAAGTTCAATTAATGCGCTCAGGACACCACATCAATCGATTATAATGAGCAAGGACAAAATTTACTGATAATCCCCATGGGGAACCTCAACTATCTGTTCATATAACAAAAGAGGGTTCAGGCAATAATTAATAAGAGACCAAATGTCTCTGCTAGGGCTGCTAAATGTACCTATCTATGTGCTGCTCTATCGACTTGGAGTAAAATAATTTTAACATGTCAGGAGCATCCTACATAATAAATCAGAGTAGGAACGTAATCGCATTATTGACACTATGTACTAAGCATTCCTGAGGGAAAGCGGTAATGTAGGGAAAGTCATGTTGTGTAATAGAGAGGGGGAAAGATCAACAGGCACATCCAGAGGCTCACATGCCTACTTTACCTCGAGTACGGTGTGGATAGATGATATAGGTAGGCATAGTATTACAGGACCCCTACAAACTTAGAGCTTCACTTATACCAAGTATGGCCAAATCTGACACCAGCACGACGTCTAAGTACAAAGAGAAGGGTGGGGAGATCAGACAGTGAGAAACAGAGGGCTACCTATAACAGACCGATCCCTGCTTGATATAGTAGCTACAAAATTACAAGAGCAAACTGTTGACCATTGTTTGCTTACATATACCATCAGAGTAGAACTGCCTCTTTTAAAGTCCCTTACTGAATCAAATAGCTGCACATATACCTCAGCTCACAACATCTGGTGGTGTGCTTACATACACCGCATAGCCACAGTCTCAGAGATGAGTGTTCACCTGTGCTACCCACAAGTGGGGGAAAACGAGAGCCAGATGCACATTTTAGTGCGCTACATGGAAACTTCATCAGGTAACCTGCAGACATTTTTACCCAACGGTTTACCTTTATTACTGAGTGCTGTCCACCACACCCTGTACTTTGTGTGAGTAGTTTATTCCATGCAGGTGTTGTGAGTTCATCCCATCTTTGAATGTAACAAACTCAAGGAGTCCCATATGATGTCATGTCCAATATAGAGTGCTGGAGGATGCTTCTTGTTCATGGTGTTAAAAGATCAACACTGAGAAGTAACTAAAAAAAGTAACACATATGATACTCAGTACAAGTTTCGCAAGTTATTGAAAGTTGCAGTTGTGACATAGAAAGATACTTTTCTCCCCATATGGATTATTGTGTACGATGCATGCATTTGGTAGACTCTAATTGTAATAATAAATCACCTTAACCTTTAATCTTTGACTTTATTTTTTCATGCAGGTGAAGATTATTTTCTCAACAAGCTTTTCAAGGCACAAGAATCAAACATCAGTTCTTCAGAATATTCATCATTTTTAAATCGGTGCTTCATCTGCCGTGTCCGATGCCTTTTGGATAGTACCTCAGGATTTCTGGTGAGCAAAAGTTTTATGAAAATATTTGGCTTAATGCCTAACATATTTGACTCAATGCATAAAATAACTATTAGCTAACTCATATTTATTTCTCCATGGTTTTTATGGTAGCAATGTACTACGGCAGCATATTATAATGGAACAAGTACATTTTGGGCCATTTACGGATTTTACAATGTATTTATTGTGATCTTTACCATTTTGACCATCCTTTTGGGCTGGCTTGAGCTATTGGTTGTCAGGATCTTACCTGAGTTGGGAGTCTGTAGCGCAGATATGTTGCTCACCCTTGCAGATAGCCACAGGCCGAGGTGGTCAGGTAAGAATTCACCTGGCCTGTGGGTCTGTGCACGGGGGCTGTGCAGGATGCAGTACCAAATACGCAGGACAGGCAAGGACAGAACCAGCAGGATAGTCGAGGGATAGCCGAGGTCAAAGGATGCCAGAGGTCAGGAACAACAAGGAGTAGCCGAAGTCAAGGGATGCCAGAGGTCAGAATAAACGTAGTCACAAGCCGAGGTCAAATAAACGAAGCAGATAAACTGGAACACTGGTACGCCACAGCAACACTAGATCAAAGACTTGACACTGAGCACAGGAAGAGGCTGGGTTTAAATACCCTGCTGATGACCGATGAGAGTCAGGTGAGACACAGCCAAGTCAAGGTGCAGCCCCCGGTGTATAAGCCATGCCAGGATGAACAGGACCGGACTCAGTAGTCTCTGTGTAAAGCTGCTGTGGCTCAGAGGTAGAAATCAGGACTAGGACTGATAAGTTCCCCGGTTCAAGTCCCCTGTTGGGAATTCCAGGAGCGACCACGTCTGGCTGTCTGTCTAACAGGCAGCCTGACATTGGTGAATAGCAATTTTCAGTTCTTTTCACAGGTACTCAATCAGAGCTGGCTTTCCTTTTCGGCAGAGTAGGCACCTGATTATTGGCACTTTATTAAATAAAGGTGTTGATGATGCAGTTCTTTTGTATTACAAAAATGAATACATAAATAAATTAAACGTTTTTGTGAAAATTTGCTGAACCTTTTAAGCACTTCGTGCTTTCTTTTGTGTGTAGATTATCTACTTTAACCCTTTTATTTTTATGTTCTGTGTGTTAATCTTCAATTCATGTGGTCTCTGGTACAAAAAACCTAAAATATAAAAAACTATTGAAACTATTTCAAAGGCAATATCACATTTTCTTAATTTTTTTTTCTAAATTCAAAGAATGGCTCAGGAGCTCATCATACCCTTTAATTTACATACATTTTTGTAACATTTAAAAGGACCGTGGAAATCAAGGATGTCAGTGTATGTAAAGTGTATGCAGGGCCGGTGCTAGGATTTTTAGTTACACAGGCGAAGATGCATTTTGGCGCCCCCAACCCTCATTAAAAAAAAAAAAATGCATCTTCACCTGTGTGTCTTTCCTCCCAAGCCACAGGCACACAGGCATCATTTTTCAGTCACACAGTCAAAGTCATACAGGTACACTGGCATACAAAGACAGAAATAATCATACAGAGACATACAGTCAGAGACATACAAGCAGAGACATACATGCATACAGAGACATGCAGGCATATAAAGACATACATGCATACAGAGGCATACCGTCATACAGACACATACATACAGACAGGCATACAGAAACATACATACAAAGACATTCAGGCACATACATACAGACATACAGGCATAAAGAAACATACATACAGAGACATACAGGCATGCAGACACATACATACATACAGAGGCATACAGACACATACATACATACATACATACATACATACAGAGGCATACCGTCATACAGACACATACATACATACAGAAAAATGCATACAAAGACATACAGGCATACAGAGACACACAGACACACACATACGCACATACAGAGACATAAAGGCATACAGTTACATACATGAATACAGAGACATATATATAGACATTCAGAGACAAACATACAATCAAAATAGATGTGGTTTAGGACTGGAATATTATGATTTTTTAAGCAACAAAAAATCTTAATCATTTTTTTCCACATTATACTATACTTCTAATCCTAACTTGAAGCACTTTCCTATGTGTTTCAATGGTATATATTTTGTTTATTATAAAGGTAATAGTTTAGCTTTATTCACAAATGTATATTGTACAGTAATGTACTTTTTTTTTTTACTTTCCTTCAGCAGTATTCAACACATGTTTAAAATGTATCCATAATTTGTCATTCCGAAAATGTAAACCTCTTTTATTTCAACACCATGTTTACACAGTCCTCATTTCCTTTTTTTATTACAAAGCAATGTAAAAATACATTTAGCCATTTAAGCCCTAGTTTTCTTCCCCATTACTCTGTATTAGTTACATACAAACAAACATACATACATACATACATACAAAATTACATACTTACATCTGTTAAAGCGTGTCCCTGGGGTGCATGCTGTCCGGCTCCTTGGAGTCCTGTCCTGCAGCGCAGCCTCATCACTGTGCGCCAGCCACGCTGTGTGATCCACAGGGAGCAGGGATATGATGTCATATCCCCGCCCCTTCCACACAGCCTGCGGCAGACAGCAGGGTAGGAGGTGGGCGGGCGGAGGCTGGGATCCGCAGGCGGAACGGTAAGGGCTGCGCTCAAGTAGTAGCCGGATAAAGGGGAGCGCAGTGCGCTTCCCTCCTTCCGGTCCGCCTGGTTTTGCGCCCCCAGGGCCGGTGCGCCCTAAGGCGGCCGCCTGGGCCGCCTTATGGTAGCGCCGGCCCTGAGTGTATGTCTCAAATGTGGGATCTCTGCATTATTTGTAAGAAACTGCCCAATGAGACATGTATATATAAATTGCATAGAGATAAAGGTGAAATAATGTATATTTATGAAGCTGACCCCTTCAGTACTGCTATTGTCCACCGTTAGCCTTCTGTAGGATGAAGGTGCCAGGAACTACGTCGCCTTTATACTATCCTGTATGGATACCTTTCACACCCAATATCGTGGAGATACTCTGAAAGCGCCATTCACTTGTATAGTTTTTATTATATCCTGTATGAGTAAGAGTACAAAAGAGAGTACTTAGAAGATCCCAGATCTTTCACAGATTTTTTTATTGGGCATCTATTGCATATATCACAAGAAGATGCCTTGTTCCATTAATAGACATGTGCAATTCGTTTCAGTCTGAATGTGAATTCGGACAAAATTCAGGCCATTCGGACATTTGGGTACTTCCGAGTGTCCGAATAGCTGACTTGCCGAATTGGCTAGGTCCCAAAGTTCCGAAATTGCCAAATTTCCAAACTGTCGAAGTGCCGAAGTTCCGAAATGTCGAAGTGCCGAAGTTCCGAAGCACAGTATTGCCTAAGTACGAATATACTTACCCAGTGGAAGAAGAAGAATGTTACACTGTATACAATTTTAATTAAAAAGTATACGAACATAGCCAGGATTCAGCTGTAAGCATTTGCAACACTTACAACAATCAAGTAACACACATTCATATAAAATGTAAGTTACTTAGCCAGTCAATGGAATGACAGGAATGAATAAGTAGATAACTCCCTAATTCCCACGGTATTAGGGAGCTATCTCCTAAAAGGCTGAAATACCTGAATTGGTCTTTCAGCCACATTTACTAATACTAAGTAAAGATTACTTAGTATTAGTAAATTATGCCACTACTCGCTATACCGCCTGTGACTGCTCACTGTAAAAAAACAAAAACAAATTCATTCCCTGAGTGGTGGGTGGGGGGGTCTAAATTACAATAAGGGGGAAGGACCTAATGTCCTCCCCCTGGCCCCCACCGCCTGAGCAGTGGGTGCGGACCCTATATACCAATAAGGGGGGACCTAAAGTCCGCCCCCCTGGCCCCACCACTGAGCGGTGATTGGGGGCCCTAAATTAGAATAAGGGGGGACCTAATGTCCTCCCCCTGGCCCCCACCCCTGAGCACCCTAAACACCAATAAGGGGGGGGTACCTATTGTCATCCCCCTGGCCCCCACCCCTGAGCAGGTGACTAGGGTTCCCCAAACCCCAACCTACCCCCCTCACCCTAAAAATAATGAGGGGGGACCATTAACTAAGTACTTGTAAAAGAAAAAAAGAAAACTTACCATTTGGGGTCTTCTTTTTTCTAAAATCTTCTTTTTTAAGCCCCAAAAAAGGCCAAACAAAAATCCATAATGACCGTCGCAATTAGAAAAAAAACAAAAAACCCGAGCGCCCAAAAAAAAATCCATCTTCACCCATGGAGGGCTCAGAGCACTCTGATTGGTGGGTTTAAGCTATCCAATCAGAGTGCTCTGACAGGTAAATTAGAAGACTGACAGGTAAGTCTCTACATTTACCTGTCACAGCACCCTGATTGGTTAGCTTGACATCCACCAATAAGAGTGCTCTGTGTCATTTTACACAGCGTGGGAAAGTTCTTTTGAATTTTCCCACGCTGTGTAATTTGACTCATAACAACACTCTGATTGGTGGATTGAAAGTAACCAATCAGAGTTATGAGTCAAATTACACAGCGTGGGGAAATTCCAAAGAACTTTCCCACGCTGTATAAAATGACACAGAGCACTCTGATTGGCTGGATTTCAAGCCATCCAATCAGAGTGTTATGAGTCATTTTACACAGCGTGGAAAAGTTCTTTGGAATTTTCCCACGCTGTGTAAAATGACACAGAGCACTCTGATTGGCTTAAACCAAGCAATCAGAGTGTTCTTAACCTTATCAATAGGTCCCCCCTTTCACGTAATTTAAGGCCCCCACCCACAGCTCAGGGGTGGGGTCAGGGGGGAGGACAATAGGCCCCCCACTTTTATTTTACTTTAGGGCCCCCACCTGCCGCTCAGGGGTGGGGGCCGGGTTGGGCAATAGGCTGCTCACTGTTTAATAGACATGCCCCTACTCGCGGTATAGTGAGTAGGGGCAGAATGTACTAATACTAAGTAATCTTTAATTAGTATTAGTAGATTTGGCTGAAAGACCAATTTAGGTCTTTCAGCCTTTTGGTAGATAGCGCCCTAATACCTTGGGAATTAGGGAGTTATCTACTAAGCGGCTGCAATAGAACATCCGAAGTCCCGAAATTCCTATGTTCCGAAATTTCGAAGTACCGAAGTGTCGAAGTGCCGAAATCCTGAATTTCGGAATGCCGAACCGAACCAAATTTGTTCCCCATGCACATCTCTATCCAAATATCAAGATATCGTGTACATAAGACAAAGTAATCCCTATATAATCATATGTATATTTTAAAAGCATAGGGACTACAGTGAAATTCAATCACACTTTATATTTGATATCTTTTCTAAAAACTCAGAAGTGACAGTACCACTTTATCATACCATCTACAATCAAAGCAGTTACTATAAAAAATTGCAAAGTATTTGATGCCTTTGTGAACACATTATTTTCTATTACAAAGAAGGAATTTTGCACTATACTGAGAAAGTACCAGTATACATATGAATAGCTGCCTTAGAAATGTAATTAGGTATAATGCTCAATAATTACTTTAGAATGTAATGACATAAATGTTTTTGAAATTTAAATATGTTTAAATAAACACATAAAGTATTATTCCTTAACATATACTTGCAGTGTTGAAAGGCTAATTATTAACATATTTGTCCATATTGGAAGCAGATCGTGAAACAAAATACTCACTTATGAACTATTCTGAATAATAGAGAGCTTTTGGATATTTATATACTAGAACTAAATGTACATAAAAGTTTGTAATTTTTAACAAAAAATATATACTGAGAATTAAATACAACAGCATGGCCACTAGGTTAATTGTGCTGTAAATGTTTTATTGTTAAACATATGACTTAGTTTAAATATACTGGGTTTAATTCACTAGTGAATTGTAGCTTAAAAAAAATAACACATCATTTTGAAATTTGGGAATTTTCTCTTGAAATTGTCTCAAGTGACTCCCTAATTCTTTTCTTCGTCACCTACATCTAATGTTTTGACATTTGATGTTATATCATTTTGTTCTCATTCTCCACTAAGGTTTTTAAATTATACATTCTAAAATATGATATCTATATATCCTAAATGTATTCTTATAAGGCACAGACCCAAGTGATACGTCAGCATTATGTTCCCTTTTCTGACATGTTAGCTTGGAGGTAGATTATTTAATGCATTCTTCTAAAAATACTCCCCAGTTAGACAAACCTTACATAGTTACATAGTTACATAGCTGAAAGGAGACTTGCGTCCATCAAGTTCAGCCTTCCTCACATATGTTGTTGCTGTTGATCCAAAAGAAGGCAAAAAACCTAGTCTGAAGCGCTTCCAATTTTGCCACAAACTAGGAAAAAATTCCTTCTTGACCCCAAAATAGCAGTCAGATGTCTCCTTGGATCAAGCAGCTGTTACCCCACTAATTAGAAATTATATCCCTGTATGTTATGTTTTTGTAAGTATGTATCCAATTGCAGTTTAAACATCTGTATAGACTCTGACAAAACCACCTCTTCAGGCAGAGAATTCCATATCCTTATTGCTCTTACTGTATAAAAACCTTTTCTTTGCCTTAGATGAAATCTCCTTTCTTCCAGCCTAAATGTGTGACCTTGTGTCCTATGTATAGCCCTGTTTATGAATAGATTTCCAGATAAAGGTATGTACTGGCCCCGAATATATTTGTATAAAGTTATCATATCCCCTCTCAGGCGCAGATTTCATTTTTTTAACCTTTCTTCATAACTAAAATGCTCCATTCCTTTTATCAATTTTGTAGCTCGTCTCTGCACTTTTTCTAGTGCCATGATATCTTTCTTTAGAACAGGCGCCCAAAATTGCACAGCATATTCAAGGTGTGGTCTTACCAGCGATTCCACCCTACCTTATGTGTTATTTTATTCTACAGAGCATATGTACTTGTAACTGTGAAATGTGGCACCAAGAGCAGTGATTGGCTGTGGGAACAGAGACAAGACCGCAGCTCAATTCACACTGATCTCTCGTTAGCTGAGCTGAGTACGTACACAGACTACGTCTAATAAGGAAGTTGCTTTATAAAAAGAGGGAACATTGGATGGTACAGGGTTACGCTGCAGAAAACTGCAAAACTCTTTTTTTCCCCCTGTAAATATATTTTCCCTTCCTTTGCTTAAATACTATTTTTGTGTTCTGACATTTCATGTGCATTGATAATGCTGTATGTTAAGCTTGTCAAACTCGTGGCCCGGGCCACATGCGGCCCTCAATTAATGTCTTTGCAGCCCAGCGAGCTGTGAGTTTGACATCCTTACTGCTAAGGCAGAGTAGGCACTGCTCTCCCCACATTGCAGGTGTCTACTCTGCTAAAATGTACCCGGCCGCAAGAGAGGATGCTGGCCGGGTGCCAGAATATAATGTTATTCCAGCCTTGCATCACTAAACTGCACGCGTGAGGGAGCAGTGAGGAGCAGGAAGGGATATCTCCAGAGAGAAGATCCCCACTAGACCTCAGGGAGAGGCCCCACACCATCTCCCAAAGGTAGGGAGCAATAAATAAAATGATTTGTGAGTGTGTGTAAGAATGTGCAAATGTGTGTGTCTGTCAGTTTGTGTGTATCTGTCAGTGAGGGTGTCTGTGTGTCTGTCAGTGAGGGTGTGAATGTGTCTGTCAGTGCGTGTGTCTGTCAGTGAGTGTGTGTTGGTGAGTGTTGTGATGGCCACGGATAACTAGTGGAGGACCTGGAGGTGCACGGAGGCACACAGCACCACATCACCTTCCGATGTGACATCAACGTGCTCCACCTTCAAAGGAATTCAAGGAGTAGTGGGAGGATCCGCTTTGGCACAGGGTGCGGACAGCGCCATTGGGGGCTATACCAGAGGCTGTACTCTGGAGTAGCATACCAGCACATTAGTGGAGTCTGCTTGTTGGCCAATATTGTTTTTGTTTTTTAAACAGGGGCTGGGGTTTAGTAGAGAGGGGTGCTGGGATTTTGTATAAAGGAGGGGGCTGGGGTTTATTAGTGGGGGGACTGGGGTTAAGTAGAGGAATGTGCTGGGGTTTAGAAGAGGGGGATGCTGTTTTTTTTTATATACTGTACTTTTCAAAATAAACCTACTTTTTTTTGCAGCCCACATAAACTTAAACCTTCTAAACCTAAAAGCATCTTAAAAGCATCTTAAATGTTAAAGTTCATGACAGTACAAATAGAAAAAGATTGAACAAGTATATTTTGTTTGGAAGGGTTGCCAGAAGAATGACCCTTCTCTCTAAAAAGAACATGGCTGCATTGCTTAGGTTTGCAAACTTGCCTCTGAACAAACCACAGCTTCTGGAACAATGTCCTTTGGACAGAGGGTACCAAAGTGGAGATGTTTGGCGATAATTCACAGAGCCACGTTGGCGAAATCCAAACACAGGATATCAGCACACATACCTCATACAAACTGCCAAGAACGGTGGCGGAGGGGTCATAGTTTGGGATTGTTTTGCAGCCACAGGACCTGGGAACCTTGCAGCCATTGAGTTCACCATGAACTCTACTGAATACCAAAGTATTCTAGAGTCAAATATGAGGCCATCTGTATGACAGCTAAAGCTTGACCGAAATTGGGTCATGCAACAGGACAATGATCCCAAACACCACCAAATCTACACAGGGCCGGACTGGCCCACCGGGATACCGGGAAATTTCCCGGTGGGCCGCGGCACCTGGGGGGCTGGAGGGAGAGAGGGAGCCCTGCTCCCTATATTTTAATAATATTGCGGCCGCCAGCCGCATTGTCGGTGCCGCCGGGTGGCCGGTCCGGCGGCACACTGTGAGGATTTATACTTACCTTGCAGCCGGCGGCCCCATCTCCTGTGCTGACAGCTATACCTGCTGTCAGTATCAGTGAGTGACCCGGGCGGCCGCCTAAGCGATCCGGCGGAACACTCACTGATACTGACAGCCGTGCAGCTGTCAGCAGAGGAGGACTGAGGGAGGGGGCGGAGCTAACTACCATGCTCCCTCGCGGTTCCCATAATTCCTAGCATCTACACATCATAGAGTAATCACTACTCTATGATGTGTAGATGCTGGGAATTATGGGAACCGTAAGAGAGCATGGTAGTTAGCTCCTCCCCCTCCCTCAGTCCTCCTGTGACAATTTAAGGAGGCACACAGAAGGGGAATGGGGGGCAAATAGAGGGTAAGACAAATAGAGGGGAAGGGGGGTAAATAGAGGGGAAGGGGGGGCAAATATAGGGTAAGACAAATAGAGGGGAAGGGGGGTAAATAGAGGAGAAGGGGGAGACAAATAGAGGGGAAGGGGGCAAATAGAAGGGGAGGGGGAGACTAATAGAGGGGAAGGGGAGAGGCAAATAGAGGAGATGGGGTAGGCAAATAGAGGGGAAGGGGGGAGACAATTGTTTCATTTTGTACATTTATATTTATTAAATATCACAACTTTTTACCACAATTACGGAGAAAAAAACTTTGCATTATTGTTCTTTAATACAGTTTACGTTATAGAAACACAGGGGGGGGGGACAGAGACTGAGGGGTAATAGAAAGACACCAGGTTGGGGGGGGGGCAAAGAGACAGAGGGGTAATAGAGAGACATAGGGCAAGGGGGGACAAAGAGACAAAGGGGTAATAGAGAAACGGGGGATGGGGGACAAAGAGAGGGGTAATAGAGAGACACAGGAGAAGGGGGACACAGAGACAGATGGGGTAATAGAGAGACACAGGGGATGGGGGTACAAAGAGACAGAGGGGTAAGAGAGAGACACAGGGAGGAGATGGGGAAGAGAGACACACAGAAGGTTTGTTGGGGGGACAAAGAGACATACAGTAGGGAAGGGGGACAAAGTGACAAGATTTGTGGGAGGCAATGCTGGGCTGGGGAAAAAGAGACAGAGAGTGGCTGGGAGAAGATAAAGAGGCACACAGTCTGGAGTTAGAAAGAGACACACAGATGAGATTTGGAAGGGGAGAAAGAGACAAAGTGTCTGGGGCTAAGAACAACTCAAAAGGGGCTGGGGGAAAGAGAAATACAGAGGCTGGAGAAGGGTAAAAAGAAACACACATGGACTGGGATGAAGTAAAAGATGCACAAGGGTCGCTGTAAGAGAAAAAAAAGGAGACAATTGGAGCCAAGATACACTAAACGAGGTAAAGGTAATAGACGTAAATTGATGTAATCCTGACAGTAATACACACATATATATATATATGCATGTATATTGATGTGTGTATTAGTAACATATAACTATGCCTATAATATTTACACATATTGTAATTTACATTTATATATGCATAATACACACATAAATGTCATTTATATATATGTGTGTGTGTGTAATGGCCCTGTCTTGTTGCTAGTTGCATACTCATGCACAATAACATATTCAAAGTGAAGAGCGCACCCATAGAACTTCAAAATTAACCAGATCACTTCATTTTTTTTAGTTGTGCAACTGCAGACATTTAGCATTTCAGTACCATTACTAAAATGTCCTTAATAGGCCAAAGTAGTTGTACTGAAACATTGATTACAAGCAAATGTACGTCTACTTAAAAAAAAGGCGCTATTTTGTTTATTTTGAAGCCCTATATGCGTTCCTTCGTTGGAGTAAGAGTTTTCAATTTCAAGTTATTTTTCACCCTCTATATCAGCACACTATGCTGTCGCGACGCATTATTGGGCTGGTATAGAATTTTTTTCCAGGGCTGATTTTAGTTCCCAGTCCGGCCCTGAATCTACAACAGAATGGCTGAAAAGGAAAATAATGTTGCAATGTTCCAACCAAAGTCCAGACCTCAACCAGACTGATTTGCTGTGATGGAACCTTAAGACAGCTGTGCATAAACATATGTCCGCAAACCTCAATGAACTGAAGCAACATTGTAAAGAAGAGTGAGCCAATAAACTGATAAAGTCATGCAGAAAACAATTACTTGTTGATGCTAAATGTGGTTCTACAAGCTATTGACTCATAAGGTGTACTTCACATGTTTTTCACACATGGCTTCTCCATTTTGGCTTTATTAGTGTTAAATAAATCATGGACGGTGTAATATGAGGTAGAATTTACCTAATTTTAAGACCTGCTAAGGAATAGATGATTATGTCCTGATATGTAAAATCATAATATAAAAAGAGAATTTAATTTATTTTTATGTAAACATTTTTGAAAAACTCATCCCTACCTGTAGTATATAACAGGATTCTTCAGCTATATACATCCACATTGGGTCAGACAATTATTTAAAAGTTAGTCTTTGTGTGATCTTCCCTACTTCAGAGTGGTCAGTGAAAATATGTGTGAGGTTATAATGGTAGGATTTGCTCTTTATACATTTTAGGCATCTGCAAGTCTACCCTAATTAGTGCACTGCACATGGTAATGACTGATGTCACTGCACTGTTCTTGGAGTGAAGTAGGGAAGACCGTAGATAGTGTTGGTTTTCAAACACTGTCCAAAGGTACATGTGTGTGGCTGAATGATCCTATTATATACTGAAGGTCAGGATGTGTTTTAAAAAAAAAAAAAAGACTTGGGGCAAGGCTTGACCAGCATGGTGAACGGTCACACATTGCATGAGCTCCAGCAATTTTCCTAACATTATAGCCCTTTTTGCGAGTCCTTTCTCCGACAAATCTGGCTCTACATAACTGTCAGGGCGGCGGTCGGACGACCGGGACCCAGTATGCCTGATGTTGAAAGTAGGAGTCGCAGTGTGGAAGTGGATAAGCAGGGTCTGGTGCAGGTAACCGCATGCCCCCTGGTGTTGAGCACCAGCGTTTGTGCGGCCACATACCAGGACCCTGATGCAGCTTCAGCGGATCCCAGGAACTAGGAGCTTGGAAATAAGCAGACCTCCCAAGAGCTGAATAGGGAGGCTTTGCAGCAGGAATGTATCCAGTACAGAAACAAGGCAAGACTAGAGCAGACACCAAACATGAAAACAAGACAGAACTAGAAGAACCCAGAACCAGAGAAGGATAGGAAGCTAAACCCAGAACATGTACACAATACATAAGGGAAACATTAACAGAACAGGGGCAGGACAGGACAGGACTGTACATGGACTGGGAATACAAAATAAAACAAGACAAGATATAATAGGCAAAACAAGAGGAGACATAACTAAGTACTATATGTGAAAAACTATGGGGATTTAGTTACATTATATGATCATACATTGCATAAGCCTGCAACAATGTCAATGTACCCCATATTAGGCAGATCCTACTCTAACTGCCTAATGTCTGCTAAATAAACCATAATAAAACACACACAGCACTTATCTGCAAGAAAAGGCAGAGGACTTGAGCAAATGCTTGCAGGGACCAACTGAAACAAAAGGAATCATGGAAAAGGAACGGGTGTGGCAACATAAAACAAACATTTAAAGAAATCCTGGAGACTGGGAATTCCAGGAACGGAATAAGGGAATTGTAACGGATCACCTGGCACCCCGACTGGGTACCTCCGTTGAAGGATGCTCCTAGCGCTTACAGAGGGCTCCAAGCGCTCCGCAGACACCACAACCACCGCAGACCCCACAAACCACCGCGGCTTGGTTGGGGTCTCGCCGTCTCCTACCCACCCTGGACCTATGACAAGGCTCCAGGTTCCAGTGGGTGAACCTCTCCTCCAAGAGAGTGAAGCAGGAACAAGCTCTTAAAAGAGCTTAGAAGTGATTATCCACTGAGCATGCAGAGCATAGCAATCCCTTGTAGTGATATAGCTATTCCCCCAATAAGAGACAGGACTCTAGATTGAGGGTAAAAGAAGAACTCTGGTTTAATGGCACACACTCTGCTTTTATGCAAGTCTCCCCTGCAAGGGAGACGCCCACATACAATTATACATTACCCAATCACACAATGGTTACATCCCACACATCTCCTCCCCTTAGCCTGAGAGGTAACACAATTATACATACAGTTAAAACATACTTTTTACCCAACTTTCATAACTCTAAAACCATACATCCAATATTAATAACAGTTACATATTATTAATCAGCACATTCCAAATACAAACATACCCAAAAATCATTTGAATCCGTCCAGCCATTCGGGAGTTGGAGGTGGAGGGGGAGGCGGAAGGGAGACAGTAGGGAGGGAAAGAGTAAGACAGAAAAAGCTAGGAGAAGAAGAAAAAAAGAAAGGGGTTGTATAGAGTATACAACTAAAGAGAGAGCAGACATACAAGTTAGTACACTGTGCTAACGCAGGGGGAGGAGGGTCTACTCAAGGCCAAGCTCTATTGTCTGTCAGTCCGGCGTCACCAGTCATGTCTTATGCCTCACTGCTTCCAATAGACAGCGGGTTAAAGAGGCTTGCTGGTACCGAGAATTAAGTGGGCTGTACAGTCATCTCGTGTGTTCTCTGATGGGCCTTAAATCCCAGGTAGATCGAATCCTCTCCCTTATTGGGGCTTGTTACCTACTGTCTTTCCTCTGTCCCATCTCCTTCGTTCACCATCCCCCGCCCTCAACCCGAGCAGTTTCATTTTTAACATCAGACCTTCAAACACATTATCATTTTAACCCTCCCGGTCAATGGCTGAGTATCTATTGTGCAAGTCACCAACTCATGTGTCTATATACTCCATTTGCCATTTGTACAATCTCGGTTTCCCGTTTTCGTTATCTCCTCCCCTTGTCTTTCCCTTTTTTTTTGTTTGATTCATTAATTTTTTTTTTTATTCATTTTTCAACATCACAAAAAGCCCAAGAAAACATTTAGAAAACATTATCCCTGTCTTTTTTCTGTTTTTAGTGGGAACTAGATTATGCATGTATCAGAGTTGATTAGTGACAAGCTAACTATCGGTGTACACCATGTAACCAACACGTTTCCCTTGGCACATCCCAACACCCTATCTCTCACTCCCCATCCCACTGGCTTCACTCAAAAACCCTGTTCGTATCTCTGCAGACAAGGTCTGTATTTCTACTCCCCCTGTATCAATAACAATAGTACCTCAACCCTGATTAATTTTCAACAACGTAACCCCAACGTAACCCCAAAATGGCAATCGTTAAACCATAACATTATTAAATTATAAGATAGCGTGTGTGCGGCATGGTCCACAGGCCTTTCAATGGCGTCAAATTTTCGGTCTGCAGCTCAGGCCGGTCGGAGGCTTCGGTCTTCCCAGTCTGCCGACAAAGGTGCAAGTGTCTCTGTACCGCTGGATGGGATTTGCATATCATCAGGGACTTCGATATCCAGATCTTTCAGGAACGTGAGTATGTTCATAGATGGCAGCAGCACCGCTGGTTTTGGGCCGTTGAACACCATGATCTTGAATGGGTAGCCCCATGCAAAATGAAGACCTTTATTTCACAGCAGGTCAGTTATTGTTTTCCATTCCCGCTTGCGGATAAGTGTGGCCGGGGCGACATCTTGGTAGATTTGTAGGTCAGTCCCTTCATATGTGTAGGTCTGTGTTCTACTGTCTCTCAAGATGGCCTCCTTAGTTTTAAAATAGTGCCATTTCATAATAACGTCTCTAGGAGGGCTGTTTTTCGGGCCTCTGGCCTTGAGGGCTCTGTGGACTCTATCGACTAGCCAGTGGTGTTCAGGGATTTCTGGCAGACTTTGGCCAAAACAGTTCACAAGGGCATCTTCAATTTCCACCTCCCCCACCAATTCTGGTAGGCCACGGATGCACAGGTTATTGCACCTTGATCTGTTTAAAACGTCCTCTAGTTAGATCTCAAGATCTGTGATTTTCTGTAGGAGTTTGTTGGTGAGGGTTGCAGCTCCATTATGGGCCGAGACCAAATGCACCATGCGCCGCTCGATCACTTTGGTGGGGGCCCCAATGGCGGAGATTTCGGCCTTCACCTCCGCGGCCGTGTGTGCAATTTCAGCAGCCATGTACCCTTTCACTTCCACCAAGGAATGTAGTATGGAGCTGGAGGAGGCCTCTGAGGGGGTACCTGTGGTGTCAATCCGAGCCGGCTGGGCCCGGTAATTCTGTCCCGCTGGGACTTGAGTCCACTGGTGCAGTAGGCCTCTGTGAGGTAAGCATGCCGCCCACCTATGGAGCTTCTTTGTGGCTCTTTTTGGCAGGCTTGGGGCTGGACATCCATACCGGAGTGTCATCCCCAACTTGACTTTATACAGGGATGGGTTTCCGTGCCTTTTGTGCGGGTTGGAGCTGATTACAGGGCCATATTATGAGCTTTGGGTGCAGAGTTCTGACTATGCGCCCATCATGGACGGCGGTCAAACCACGCCCCCCTTTAGTGGTCTTTTAACGCTGCAGAGATGAAGTGAATTTGTTGATTATTCTGGCCCTTTAACATAAAGCCTGTTATCAGGCTTATCACATTATTATCCTTTTCCATAGCATCATGAGCTAATAATTAAAACCCTTGTATGTGTCTTGTAGTGTTCTCCCTGCTGCTTCAGATTGCTAGCAGAAGCAGCAGTAACTTTATTTATATAATATGTTACCAGGATGGATACATTGTTTTCAAGTATGTCCTGGGTCTTTGTCCACAAAACATTGCATTGTTACAATAGGATACAATATTACAAAAATACAATATACAAACTATATATATATATATATATATATATATATATACAGGTGATACTAAGAAAAATTAGAATATCGTGCAAACGTTCATTTATTTCAGTAATGCAACATAAAAGGGGAAACTAATATATGAGATAGACGCATTACACATTACATGCAAAGCAAGATAGTTCAAGCCGTGATTTGTCATAAGTGCGATGATTATGGCTTACAGCTCATGAAAACCCCAAATCCACAATCTCAGTAAATTAGAATATTGTGAAAAGGTGCAATATTCTTGGCTCACAATGTCCCACTAATCAACTAAGTAAGCCATAACACCTGCAAAGGGTTTCTGAGTCTTTAAATGGTCTCTCAGTCTGGTTCAGTAGGAATCACAATCATGGGGAAGACTGCTGACCTGACAGTTGTGCAGAAAACCATCATTGACACCCTCCATAAGGTGGGAAAGCCTCAAAAGGTAATTGCGAAGGAAGCTGAATGTTCCTAAAGTGCTGTATCAAAGCACATTAATAGAAAGTTATGTTGAAGGGAAAAGTGTGGAAGAAAAAGTTGCACAAGCAGCAGGGATGACCACAGCCTGGAGAGGATTGTCAGGAAAAGGCCATTCAAAAGTGTTGGGGACTTTCACAAGGAGTGGACTGAGGCTGGAGTCAGTGCATCAAGAGCCACCACACACAGACGGATCCTGGACATGGGCTTCAGATGTTGTAATCCTCTTGTCAAGCCACTCCTAAACAACAAACAACGTCAGAAGCGTCTTACCTGGGCTAAAGAAAAACAGACCTGGTCTGTTGCTCAGTGGTCCAAAGTCCTCTTTTCTGATGAGAGCAACTTTTGCATCTCATTTGGAAACCAAGGAACCGGAGTCTGGAGGAAGAATGGAAAGGCACACACTGCAAGATGCTTGAAGTCCAGTGTGAAGTTTCCACAGTCTGTGTTGATTTAAGGAGCCATGTCATCTGCTGGTGTTGGTCCACTGTGCTTCATTAAGTCCAGGGTCAACGCAGCTGTCTACCAGGAGATTTTGGAGAACTTCATGCTTCCTTCCGCAGACGAGCTTTATGGGGATGCTGACTTCATTTTCCAGCAGGCCCACACTGCCAAAAGCACCAAAGCCTGGTTCAATGATCATGGGATTACTGTGCTTGATTGGCCAGCAAACTTGCCTGACCTGAACCCCATATTAAATCTATGGGGCATTGCCAAGAGAAAGTTGAGAGACATGAGACCGAACAATGCAGCAGAACTGAAGGCCGCTATTGAAGCATCCTGGTCTTCCATAACACCTCAGCAGTGCCACAGGCTGATAGCTTCCATGCCATGCCGCATTGAGGCAGTAACTGCTGCAAAAGGGTCCCAAACCAAATTCTGAGTTTATATGCATGCTTATTCTTTTCAGAGGTCCGATATTGTTCTATGTACAGTCCTTGTTTTATTGATTGCATGTAATATTCTAATTTACTGAGATTGTGGATTTGGGTTTTTCATGAGCTGTAAGCCATAATCATCGCACTTATGACAAATCACGGCTTGAACTATCTTGCTTTGCATGTAATGCGTCTATCTCATATATTAGTTTCCCCTTTAACATTGCATTAGTGAAATAAATTAACTTTTGCACGATATTCTAATTTTTTCGAGTATCACCTGTATATACACACATATATAAATTTAATACATAACAGGTAATAAATATATTCAACCATGGTTGTTTTAATCCGTTTGTTATATTTTAGAGCATAATCTGTATAATGGATTAAAAAATGTCGGGCACTTCAAGTTTGGATTAACCCTTTAATTAAATATGTCTCACATACAGTGCTTTACACCACTGACCCTGATCATCGTGAGTAAGAAAGACAGAATAGAGCACACATAACTTTTCTATTCTCTGACTTTTCGATCACATAAAGGACAGATAATGGTTTTAGTATTGTGCTACACTTTTCTTCCTATCTGTGTACGTTCTCTGCAACAAAATAAAAAAAATTTTTAAATTTGTTTTTTTTATTAACATATGGCATATATGATGCACTGGTGTTTTTTATTACACTAATATATTTATCTTATTTTAAAGTTCTAAATTGCGCTTTTATTTCATATAGAGCTCAGGCATTAGCCCGAGTCGCTTATTTGGATGAATTATTCATCCCAGCTGTAGTAACAACCTGGTTACGTTAGTCTGATATTTTTAAATCGTTAGTTTTCAATTTGTCACAATTCAGGGTTTAGTGAATAAAATCCCTAGAGATTTTTTTACACTGTGAATAAACAGTGAAAATCAACTATAACAATGATACTCCAGTTACTTTTAAATGTACATTCACGATTTAGCAAGTGACATCAAAATCCATTTCAGTCAAGGCACAGCAAGGGCACACAATGCAAATACAGAGAACAGAAACATTGTTTCTGTTTCTCCTCTTCCACTATTTTCAATGACAGAAAAGGGCAACATTTATAACCATGATTGACAGGGAACCAAGATGGAAGTTTCTAGTTCCAGGACAGTGGTAATTATAACACTATATTTCCTATAAAATATTCGTAGTACTATAAAATAAAAAATCTGATCACTGAATACTTACCATCCGGGTAAATTTGAGTGCTCTGCAAATGACCAATGTACTTTTGATAGTCACAAAGTGGGTTATTCACTAAAGTCAGAATTTTTGACAATTCAAAATAAACTTTACTAAAACTTAGACTTAATTAGTTGAATTAAACTTGACTTAATTAGTTGAATTAAAAGCATAACTGAATTGGAGATATGTTTTAATTCTGTTATTTTGGCCCTAAATTAGGAATTTTCATTTTGAATTCCCAACAATTCTCACTTCAATAAACAATCCCTGTCTGATGTTTCATGTTCAGTTCTTTCATTTCCTATGGCCCCTGGAGCTACATTTGTGGGGAGATATATCTGAAACCATGTAATATTTTGACAATATTTGGAGCATTTTAGTCAATCTTCCACAAATCATAAGATCATTTCCATAACTACATTTGATAGAAAACGATACCGCCAATATAGCTTTCGAGAGCTGCCATGTGTTTTGAATTTACTTGGAAAGTATTGCATTATTATTCTTTATTTCTAGCATATTTATTTTATGATATATATTAAAAAGATAGTAAAAAAAAGTAAAGCAGTTTATAACGTAAATTTGTCTCATTACCCATATACATCATAACCTCAACAGAAGCAGAAGAAACCAGTGAAAAAGTGTACAGTGACTTCAAACTCACTACCATTTGCTGACTTTAGATAAAATTAGCTGAGCTGGAATATAGCTAATTTTGAGACTTTTCCTATTTGGTTATTTTTTTGATAAATATTTACAATTCCTTCTTCAAATTACTTTTTCATCACTCCTCAATAAATTATATTTAGCAATAAAATGTTTTGGAAGTTTTATCAAACGCTTTCTTTTTATTTGTTTTTTTACAAATGATTTATTAAGAAAATACTTTATTTACTAAAGTGAGAATTCAAAATAAAATTCAGATTTAGGGCTAGAGTAGCCAAATTGAAAGCATAGCTAAATTAAATAATTTTTTTTTCAGTTCAGCTCTATTGACCTTTAATTTGAAATTCACTTTACATTTTCATGTTAGCTAATAACCCTGTATGTGTTTTATTTACTAACTAATAACTTGACAGTTGTAAAAAGTATTTTAATTACATAGTTATTTTTCCAGTTCTGCTATTTTGTTCTAAATTTTGCATGTTGATGTCTGTTCATTGTGACACTCTGAATGAGGCAAATTAACATAAGTGAAATAAAATGTACAGTTTTAAAAGATGTACAGCAAGCTAACACAAAGTCTGATGACAAGAAATATTCAATAGAAAGTTTATATAGTAAAATAAGTCGGTGGAGTACAACAGCCCCATCTACTGGCATTGCTAAGAAAGGCATGCAATGAGATATAGAGGTATAGTTAGAGGGAGAGAAGTAGGAATATTAACAATGTCCACATTACTTTGTGCCAATGAAATTACTTTCTCTGTCACTATTAATAGATTCTGCATCACCGCTTGTGCTAGCATCTTAATATTCATTTTGTGAAGCCACTATGTGATCAACATATTATATACAGTATGTGTATCTTTTATATTACAAAATATCTTTAAGCTTACGTAAACGTAAGTCGTGTCCGGGGTGGCGGTCCAATGACTGGGACCCAGTATGCCTGATCTTGATATTAGGAGTCACTGTGTGGAAATGGATTATCAGGGCCTGGTGCAGGGTAACCGCATGCCCCCTGGTGTTGGACATCAGCGTTTGTGCGGCCACATACCAGGGCCCTGATGCAGCTTCTGCAGATCCCAGGTGCCAAATTACAATATGCAGACCTCCCAGGAACTGGATAAGGAGTCTCTGCAGCAGACATGTATCCAGTACAGAAACAAGGCAAGACTAGAATAGACACCAAACAACAAGACAAAACTAGGAGAACCGGAGCAGGACAGAAAGCAGAACCCAGAACATGTACACAAGACATGAAGGAAAACACGAGCAGGACAGGACTGTACATGAACTGGGAATACAAGACAAAATAATACAAGACAAGAGATACTAGGCAAAACAAGAGGAGACTTAACTAAGTACTATATATGTAAAACATTGGAGATTTAGACATACATAAATGGCCAAGATGTATGCAGCCCACCACTGCGTCAAAGTCCTCCAATTACGGTGGGTCCTAGACTGCCTAGATATGCATGACTAAATGAACAATAATAAAACACACACACCACTTACCTGCAAGTAAGGGGCAGAGGACTTTGAACAACTGCCTGCAGGAACCAACTGAAATAAAAGGATGAATGGAAAAGGAACGGGTGTGGCAACATAAAACAAAATATAAAGGAATCCAGGAGACTGGGAATTCCAGGAACGGAATAAAGGAATTAACCCAGAAAACCCAGCATAAATAAAACCAGACATGGAATAGAAAACCAGAAAAAACAAGAAAAATTAAACAAGAATTGTAAAAAGAGTACTAGATACCAGAAGCCAAGGCCAGACATCTCCACAGAACAGAGCAGTGACAAGTAGTATTGGAATTATGGATTGTAGTAAACATTCAAAAATGAATGTTAGTGTAGTAGTGTAGTGGTTAATATTTATTGGTAATGTAATGTAGACTTTATTAAGTTTTGAACTAACACTCCAAGCACCATAACTAGAACAGCACAGTAGTCATGGTGTTAGGAGTGCCCTGACAAACCAATCCCCCCCATTGTAAATAGTCACAGTGGTTTAGAACGTTTGACTGTTTTGTGTCCACTGGGAGCTGCTTCTTGCTGCCACTAGCACTTTTAGGGGGCTAGAAGCTCTTTGTTGTAATTTCTGATGCTCTGGTAGGCATGTCGTCAGTGGTGGTCCTTTTGCTACACCCTGTATGTTTCTTTTCAAGTCTTTTGCCATGGTCAAGAGTTATTCTTTGATACCAATTACATTTGAGGTACTACAAGTACTGTTTGTTTTTTTCAAAAAAATTTTTATTGTGAATGCATGGTACACAAATATAACACGAGTGACATTATCATTTATGCTTTTAAGCTGTTATTCGGTAAGTTACATTCACTATTTTGCGGTTAAATCGACATAAAGAAAACAAAAAACAAGCAAAACAAAACAAATAAGAGTAACAAACCAAATAGGTCACTGTTAATAAGCAAGAGGCTGAGCTTAGACAGTTACCTTTAGATGTGGGTGTTCGACAGGCTCAGCCATTGCCAGTTCTTTCGAGATACCACTGGCGTGGATCAGGGATTATGAGTTGTTGCTGCTCAGGGCAATGAAACATACCATAGTTTGCAGTTTAATCAGTTAAGAGCAAAAGAAGGTACACCAAAGAATGTGTGCTGTTCCAGTGCTCTGCTACCAAAGCATGAATTGAAAGACCAAACTAAATTAAACAGAACATGGTAAACTAATTGCCGGTTTACAAGCACTGTTTTTGACAAGCACTGGTCCTTTTGCAAGAGGAAAATGCTAACAACTACAGTGGTTATTATACCTTTTCTCATAAAACAACTGACTTGGCCCTAACACGCAAACCTAGGTTGAAATAAGGTAGGTATGCATGCCGGTCCTTAGAGTGGCTGGGCTAGCACTGAGAAATTAGTCAGATCTTCTTCAAGCAGACACAGAATAAACAAGCAGAGGTCAGGGATATCAGAGGTACACAGAATTGAAAAGCAAGCCAAGTTCAGCGTTATAGAGAGCAAGAATAGTCAATCAAGCTAAGGTCAGAAAACAGAATGGTTACTAAACTACAACGCACTCTCGGGTACACAAAAAAACATGACATTGCAAGCAAATAGGAACAACCAGGAAGTTAAATACCTTATACTGTGTAGTGATTGCTTATAGGTCTGTGTGATGTCATATGGAGATAGCATGTCATAAAATGGCGCCATGTAACTTTAAATTTATAAAGGAACAGAGCTTGAGCATTCTGCATCACGAATGACATCAAAATGAGGTGTCAGAATGTGTGTGGAGTATCGGAGGTGCCGTAATCACATGGCACCACAGGGATCAAGTGGTGCTGTGAGGAGGTAGTGTGACACTCAACACCTCATTAAGTAGAATGAGTTGTTATAATGGCTGCCATACATGTAGAGATGATTATGGAAGAAAAAATAGGAGTGGTCTCTTCTAGATAGATAGGTAGATAGATTACAGTAGACCAAATAAAATAAAACACAAGTAGATTAAATAAAAATAAGGTTAAAATTAAAAAAAAAAATTATATATCATAAGGCACTATTTTGATTTGGCAAAATGAGAGACCCCATTTAAATGAAATTATGATGTCTGAGTCAGAAGGAATGGGGCTATGGGTACCAGGAAATCCTCCATGTTTTTTCAAACCTCTTGAAATAAATAAATAATTGAATAAAACTCTTTTGCTTGTAATATTTGAAGTTGCCTGGAGATTTGTATTTTGAGATAAATCATCAGTTATATTTGTAAAGCACTGTAGGTATATCTGTGATAAATAAGCATAGTTTCGACATACTGTTATTATTAGTTAACTGTTAGTCATGTTAACCAGAATTTTGTTATATTAACCAGTAATGTAAAAACAGAAGTGATGTTTTAGAATAGCAGACAAAACACTTAAAAAAGTGGTTTTATTTAGTGACGCATTTATATGATATAAATGTTTCCATTTTTTGTGGGTCTACAGACAATGCAGTTTGAAGGCAAGCTGAAGTTCCTCTTTGGTCAGAAGAAGAAGAATTCTTCGGGAAAGGTTTTTACACCACAGATGGCTTTGTTCTGCATAGCGGTGCCACTTCTGCTTCCTCCAGCCAGTGACATGAAAATGAAAAGCATGCTCATGAGGACACAGAAAAAACCTGGTGCGACTTCCAACACGGATAACACGTAAATCACCTTTCTATGTAATTCTTATTATGTGGGGTTGTTTGTCTCTGTGTGAAACAAGGCAGATAGAAAATTAAGAAACACAATATACCTGTGCTCAAGTTCCATCATTCCTCGTTGGCTACCACCATGTACAAGCAGAATAAAGAGATAGTTGGCTGTGCGTGCCTTTATTAATTAATTAGTCTTTGCCAATATTGAAAATTTTTGTTATTTAGTCAATCAAATATAGGCACTATGTACAAAAGACCAGGCACCCACAAAGTATACCTAAGGTGATTTATTTTCTCTTAGTTTATCTCATAAAACAAGGCTCTGAAATGTTTTTTTATGTTTATAAATGACCCTAGGAATTACTTGGTGCCTAGTTCTTTGTTTATATATTTCTACTAAAGAGCTTGGCTACCCCATACCATGTGACAGCAAGTGGCTGTGGATGTATACCTTCTCCCTCTGCATCAATTCTATTGCAAAAAGTGGGCAATCAGAATCTCTAGAAAATACCAAAAGGGGGGGAGGGGGGAGGGGCATGAAATACAGTAACCAAAAACATGTATTGTATGTGAATACCCACATTGCAATTTCTGAATAGACATGTAGGCTTTCTCATGCTATTGCAGTTTGGATCCCAATATTGAAGTAGATAACTCAATAGATGTTTATGTGGTCGATGCTACTTGGATGGTTTTCATTTTCAGTGTCCAATTAAATTAAAGGGTTACTCCAACCATCATAACCACTGCAGCCTGCCACATGTACCTTGATTCCATTTCTCAGTAATGTGACAACATGTTTTGTAATGGTTTAGCCTCTTGCTTGGGTCTACCCAGCGTTCCTGATTTTCTTTTTTGACTGATTTACGACATCCAGCTACTGCAGGGCTGCAGAAGCTGGTTGCCGATTCTAAAACTCATTGGTTGGCTGATAGTGTCAGCTTACTGCCCTTAGCCAATCCATGAGCAGATGTGCATCGAAATTTGCATAGAATTGACACTAAATTTGACACTGATGACAACCCTATGACGTTTCCAAAAGTGGAGTTTTTTTTGTGTTTGTGTGTTTGTTTTTGTAAATTAGTTGGTGGACCAGGAAAGAGCTACTCTAACCAACAACGGTCTTTTATCACAACACTATTTTTAGGTTGAAAAAACCTTTGAATGTTTTAGAGACATTGATGTAGATAATTAAAAATGTCCTTCTCATGTCATTTATAGATAATGAATAAAGTACACATGGTTATGTTAGGGTTTTGTTTAGTTAAAATTGCCTCATGAAAAAAATGTGCCAATTTTTGTTAATCTTCATTTTTTAAATATGAGGTGCTTAAATAAAAGGCACTTACCACCTTTGTACATTTAATATAATATAGTGATTTATTTTGTACCTGTTTCAATTTTGGCCAACAAAGCTTAGGGTTCATATGAAGACTAACTGAAAAACAAGGTATTCCTCTTTAAAGGGGACCTGTCACGCCCCAAAAAACCTACGCTCATTAAATTGAGCATAAGATTCAATCTAGCATTTTGCTAGCAAATGTATAGATTAGAAGAAAAACTTATTTCAAAATATTTTTTTCTCCCAGCTGTCAGTAAATGCCTCAGCGTGTTGAGGCATTGACTGACAAGGAAAAACGGAAAAGACCTCCCACAGGAGGTCCCTCTGCTCTCCACCCATAGCCACCACAGCGCATGGAAACGGTCTCTATTGCCGGCTAGGCAGTATAGGAACAGAGTGACACAATGAAGCCAACATGTCAACGTCACTGGCAAGACTTGCCCTTCTTGGAGATGTGTCCCAAGCAGGGCAAGTAACGTAGACCAGGAAGGACGGAGATGACGCGGCGGATGGCCGGAGGTGGGTGTTACATGAAGAGTAACACCCATGAAGCAGTGCTGAAACGGAGGAAAGATGAGTAAACCAATCTATTTTACATTAAATATACCATGCATCTTTGTAATATATGGTGTATTCAATGTAAATAGGAGCAATTTCAAGTTAGTGAAATGTTTCATTGCTGGTTTACTTTAATCATTCCAGATTAACCCAGTGCTGCAGGGGTTTACTACTGAAACATAATTTAATAACATAAAACTGACACATGAAACAGGAAGGAATTGACACTGATAGTTGTTGCCACAGGGCCCGCACATTGTACAAAAATTCCAAATTGTTCAAAAAAGATCTAGAAGGTGATAGAGAAGATAAGGAACAATTATTTGTAAAGTACTTAGATTCCAGTGACACATACTTCACATTTCTGCAAATAATTGAGATGTCTCTCGTATGTACTTAATGCATGTCTATAGTTACATGCTGAATCAGCATCTAGTGGAGATTTTCCTTTCCAATGATAAGAGTGGTGCTTACACGAGATACATTGTGCACTATATGGTCAGGTAAATCCTAGGGTCCCTCTAGTAGGATAATACTGTCACCCTTTAAACTTGGTCATTATGCCTCCAAATTATTATTAGCCATTTTTTCCTTATTCCTACTTTAGGTTTAATTGAACATTTTATTTTTAAAATCCTTTGTGTATACATTATGCTTAGGAATGAAATGTCAAACAGTTCGTGGGACTATTGAGAGTAAGTAAATAACTGAGCTCCCTTCAAAATTATAACTATTGAATTTTCATATTCCTAACTGGTAAAAAGTGTTCAAGAATGACATTTTTAAAAAAAAAAATTGTTTACTTATTAAGGACTTGATTTAATATTGTTGGAAAAGCTTATTTTTTGATAAAGGTAAACTTTTAAAATGATTTAGTATTATGAAAAATGTTATCTAAAAATATTAAATCAATTGGAAAATGTACCCAGCAATATTAAATCAAGGCCTATGTATGTTCCTTTAGTGGAACAAATCTATAGAATATGTTCAGAAAATAATATTTGAAAAGATCACTTAAAACCATATATGCCTTGTTACAAAACACCCCAGTATAGCTATCATAACACATTGAATGATACATGAAATGCATGCTCTAAATCTAACCCCAAACTAAAAAGGTATGATTGTGTCTTGCGTGTTTATACTATGGTAGACCCATGTGTTGTTACCATTTATCTTCTTTTTACAGAGTGAAACCTGTAGCCGGTGTCTGTGATGCAGAGCACAGCGCAAGGAACATTCACCAAGGGACATGTTTTCCTAACATGTTACACAGTGCAGAAAACCAGATAAAATGTAGGTATCCTGATTGCTATGACTTTATGGTATACTAATCTCTGTTTCTGCAACACATCAAAAAAACAGTGAAGGATATGAAACTACCTTCCAGGATTTGAAGGACCTAAATATGAACTTTATGCAGAAAAAACAATAAAGAACAAGACAAATATTAATTTTCCATTGGCTGTTGCTAGTCCCTTTTACAGCATACCGTGCAGCTTCTGTACTCTATTCTTCTAAAGCACGGCACATCACTTGGACACAAACATCGGCAACAGTTCAAAAGCGAAAATTAGGATTAAATACACAAAAAAATGTAATTACATGTGAATATCACCATTAATTTATATAATAATGATGGCCTTGATTTAATATTTTTGAATAAGATTCTTAAATGATTTAACACTTTTAAAATATATTTAAAAAATATATAAAATATCAAAAAAATATAGCAAGGTATCACAAAATATTAAAATATCTTTCAAAATAATTAAATAATTAGAAAAATGTATCCAAAAATCCTATGTTTTAAATAAATATTTTTATAAATATTTTAAAATAAATATATTAAATATTATATATATATATATATATATATATATATGTATATATATATATATATATATATAAAATAGCGAAACTCCGCACTCAATGTACCGGTCTTGTTCTTGCCTTGGTGCTGCCTCAGCCATCAGTATGTATAACGAAAAAACGAGTGCACTCGAAAGGACTTAGTAGAAAAAACTATTCAATTTATTCACAAACGTGCCAGTGATAAGTTCAACGTTTCAGTCCTCGTAGGACTTTTATCAAGACCTATATATTTAAATATAAATATAAAAGTAAGGGTGCACACACATAACTATCTAAAAATATGCAGTATTTAATGTGTTGCATAAATCACATCTGTGCTCCAAATAATCAATGTTTCGACCCCGGTCGGTTCTTTTTCAAGATCAACAGATACAGATATTTATACAATAAAATATAGTGACTTACCCTACCTGAAAAAACAGCCCTCCAGCCGGACAAAATGTGGAATTGCACAGGAGTGAGGGGGAGGAGCTACGTAATGTCATGACGTGTGTGTATGACATGCTGGTGTGTTGCCTCTAGTGACCGTGGTTGCTAAGTTATACTGTGAAGAAAGCAAAATATACAAAGAGTACCAAACCATGCATTCCAAAACAGAGGGACAGATATTGTCTAACCCAAATACTTCCCCATCTTGAAAAAGACTTGAATGGGGTCAAAATATTGATTAATTGGAGCACAGGTGTAATTTTTGTAACAAATTAAATACTGCAGATTTTTGGAAAGTTCTGTGAGGGCACCCTTACTTTTATTTTTATATTTATATTTACAACTCGGATAAGCACCTAGGCAATATGTGTCAGGGTACCTGAGGCCTCTACCTCTAAGGGAGGTAGAGACTTGGTGGTTTGCCCGTCCAGGCGAGCTGTTTCCTTCGTTCCTCGCGGTTCATCCAGTCACTTAAACACCGTCCGCGAGGAATCCACGTCCTTTTCTAGCAGGACGCTCAATACGTGACGTCATGACGCTATCTCGAGCGACCTGTCACTCAAGTGTCCGATATCCAATCGGTACTTGTCAGAGGCGTGATTACCATCCGGAGCCAGGGTATTTAAGCTTACTTCTCGCTTCAGCTCATTGCCCTGTCGTGGTTCTAGCTTGTCTAGTCACTCAGTGCTCTGGTATTCTAGTTTGCTCTCTTTGGTTTTGACTCGGCTTGTTGTACTACCCTGCTTCTCTGTTATCCCTTGACCCGGCTTGTCTCTCGCTTATCTGTCTTCTCGTTCCCTCGACCTCGGCTTGTCTCTGACTATTCTCTATTACTCTCGGTACGTTAGTCCGGCCATTCTAAGGCCCGGTATACGTACCTTTCCACTCTTTGTACTCTGCGTGTTGGATCCCTGTCCCGATCCTGACATTACGACAGGGCCAATGGATCCTGCAGGTACAAACAGTCAGCTTGGTTCTTCGGATCCCAGGTTTGACGCCATGGAGCATAGGATGGATCAGATGGCTTTGGCACTACAGGCACTTTTGTCTCGTGCTAGTAATCCACCTGAGGAGACACGTACTCCTTCTATTTCTCCTGCAGTCTCAGGTCTAGAGGTAGCCACTGTAGGCGCTTCTTCCCGTATCACCCCACCAGTACGTTATGGCGGGTCACCGGAGAGGTGTCGTGGCTTTCTGAACCAGATTAGCATCCATTTCGAATTACAACCCCGCTCTTATCCTACAGATAGAGCGAAGGTTGGATTTGTTATTACTTTACTCATTGAAAAAGCTCTGAGATGGGCCAATCCTTTATGGGAGAATGATAATCCACTAGTCTATAATTATAATGCCTTTGTAGCTGCGTTTAGAAGAACTTTTGACCCTCCTGGTAGAAAGGTCAATGCAGCTAGATTACTGTTGCGCCTTAGACAGGACAATCGAACACTTGTGGATTATGCACTAGAGTTCAGGTCCTTGGCGGCAGAAGTTAAGTGGAACGAACAGGCTTATATAGATGTGTTTCTGAATGGGTTATCAGATGTAATTCTTGACGAGGTCGCTACTAGAGAACTCCCTGAAAATTTGGAGGATTTAATTTCTTTTATATCTCGTATTGATGAACGCTTAAGAGAGAGGCAGAACACTCGAGATAGGACCCGTAGACCCTCCTTTAAACTAGCGCCTACCTTTCAAGATTCTGAGTTCGAGGACTTACGTATTCCTGAACCTATGCAGATAGGCAGTACTCATCTCACAGAGAGGGAGAGACAGTACAGGAGAAGGGAGGGTTTATGTATGTATTGTGGAGTCAGGGGTCATTTACGCCTAAATTGTCCCAATCGTTCGGGAAACGCTCGCACCTAAGTTCCTCTAGAGGACAGGCCTTGGGTGTTTCTACTTTGTCCTCTATTCACAACTACAAAGAGCTCAGGCTTCTGTTACCCGTTTCTTTAAAGTGGGAAAAGGGAGTAGTTAAGACTATGGCACTAATCGATTCTGGAGCTGCGGAGAGCTTTATAGATCAGGGTTTTGCTGCCAAGCATGCTATTCCATTCCAGTTAAAAGAGACACCACTGGCTGTTGAGGCCATCGATGGTAGACCGTTACTTGAGCCTGTTATTTTCCATGAGACCATACCGATTAACTTAACTGTTGGCATCTTACATAGAGAGGACATATCCTTACTGCTCATTTCTTCTCCGTCTATTCCCATAGTCCTGGGGTACTCCTGGTTGAGGAGACATAACCCTATTATTAATTGGGAGTCAGGGGAGATAGTTTCGTGGGGACAGAATTGTCAAGAGAAATGCTTGCGGAAGGTCTCACCTCTCGGCTTAACCAACACATCGGCTAACTCTGACAATCCTACAGAGACACAAATTCCGTCTCAGTATCTAGATTTAAAGGCTGTATTTGACAAAAAGAAAGCCGATACCTTACCCCCACACAGGTCCTTTGATTGCAAAATTAACCTACTCCCTGGTACCATGCCGCCCAGAGGTCATGTATACCCGTTATCTACGAAAGAGAACTCAGTTCTAGAGGAATATATTCACGAAAATTTAGACAAGGGATTCATTAGGAGGTCCTCCTCCCCTGCCGGGGCTGGATTTTTTTTTGTTAAAAAGAAGGATGGTTCTTTGAGACCTTGTATTGATTATCGAGGCCTAAATAAGATAACCATTAAAAATGCCTACCCGATTCCCTTGATCACCGAACTCTTCGATCGTTTGAAGGGCTCTACAATTTTCACCAAGTTAGACCTCAGAGGGGCATATAACTTGGTGAGAATCCAGCAGGGACATGAGTGGATGACGGCATTCAATACTCGATATGGCCACTATGAATATACTGTTATGCCTTTTGGGTTATGCAATGCACCAGCTGTATTCCAGGATCTGATAAATGAGGTTCTTAGGGAATTTCAGCAAGATTGCGTCATTGTATACCTAGATGATATACTCATTCATTCTAGTGAGATTGAGACTCATCACAAGCAAGTCAGGAGGGTTTTGCACAAGCTTCTCCAGCATGGCTTGTACTGCAAGTTGGAGAAATGTAGCTTTGATCAAACCCAGGTAACCTTTCTCGGCTATGTGATCTCTGGGGAGGGATTTAAGATGGATCCGGATAAGCTCCAGTCCATTCTAGAGTGGCCTTTACCCAAAGGTCTTAAAGCCGTACAGAGATTTATTGGTTTTTCTAATTATTATAGGCGCTTTATTAAGGGCTATTCTTCCATTATCGCACCTATCACTAATATGACCAAACAGGGGGCTGATACTAAGAATTGGACTACTGAAGCTCTCCTTGCGTTCAAAACTCTCAAGGAGCTTTTCGCTTCCGCTCCAATTTTAGTTCACCCCGACACTTCTCTGCCCTTTCTACTTGAGGTAGACGCATCAGAGACTGGTTTAGGTGCTGTCCTATCTCAAAGGTTGGGTGTTGATAAACCATTACATCCATGTGGATTTTTCTCTAAAAAATTGACCGGTACTGAAAGCAGATATGACATTGGTGACAGAGAATTACTAGCGGTTATCAAGGCTTTGAAAGAGTGGAGACATTTATTGGAAGGTACATTACATCCTGTTACCATTCTAACAGACCACAAAAATTTGTCTTATATCGGAGAGGCCAAGCGTTTGTCCTCCAGGCAGGCTCGTTGGTCGTTGTTTCTTACCCATTTCAATTACGTTCTGACTTACAGACCTGGGTCAAAGAATTCTAAAGCCGATGCGCTATCTCGCCAATATGAGCCTTATGCTTCAGTTGAACCACTTTTGTCCTCCATTGTACCCAAATGCAATATTATTGCTAATACCAGTCTCAAAATTCATTCTCCGCTACTTGACCAGATCTTGAAGTCACAACATCTAGCTCCCGAAAACACTCCTGAGGGAAGAAACTTTGTTCTTCCTGAACTTCAACTGGAGCTCTTACAATGTTTTCACGAAAGTAAAATAGCTGGTCACCCTGGTATTCGCAAGACATACTCTCTGATATCCAAGGATTTCTGGTGGCCTTCACTTCGAAAAGATATTGAGGAGTTCGTCGCAGCTTGTGAGACTTGTGCCAAGACTAAACTACCTCATGCATCTCCATGTGGCCTGTTACACCCCTTGGACATTCCTGAGAAACCTTGGTCCTGTTTGTCCATAGACTTTATCGTTGATTTGCCTGCTTCCAAGAGACAGACTGTTATTCTCACGGTGGTGGATAGATTTACTAAGATGGCCCATTTCGTGCCATTACCTAAACTTCCGACTTCTCCTGAATTGGCGGAGATTTTTGCGAGAGAGGTTTTTCGCCTACATGGGATTCCTTCGGAGATTGTTTCTGATAGAGGCTCTCAATTTGTCTCACGTTTCTGGAGATCCTTTTGTTCTCAAATGGGTATCAAATTGAACTTCTCCTCTGCCTATCACCCTCAGTCTAACGGAGCTGCTGAACGTACCAATCAAAAGATCGAACAGTATCTGCGTTGCTTTGTTTCCGAACACCAGGACGATTGGGTCGGTTTGATTCCTTGGGCGGAGTTCGCACACAATAACCTTGTTTGCGATTCAACTCGCTCTAGCCCTTTCTTCATGAACTATGGCTTTCATCCTTCGATTTTTCCTTCGGTTTCCTCTTCTCAGGGGATACCGTCGGTTGATGATCATGTCGCCAACCTGAAGAAATTATGGGATCAGACTCGGCAAATTCTGTTACATAGTTCCTCGTTGTTCAAGAAACACGCTGACAAGCATAGAAGAGCGGCTCCTGTTTTTGTTCCTGGGGATAGGGTATGGTTGAGTACTAAGAATATTCGCCTAAAAGTTCCATCTATGAAATTTGCTCCTCGCTACATAGGTCCTTACAGGGTCCTCACTCGTATCAATCCGGTTGCGTATCGCCTTGCTCTGCCACCTGCCTTACGCATTCCTAACTCTTTTCATGTCTCCTTGTTGAAACCTCTTATTTGCAACAAATTCTCCTCTAAGGCCTCCTCGCCTCGTCCTGTTCAGGTGGAGGGTCGGGAGGAGTACGAGGTCAGCTCCATCATTGATTCCAGAATTTCAAGGGGAAAATTGCAATATCTGGTCAACTGGAGGGGATATGGTCCTGAGGAGAGGAGTTGGGTACCTCAGGAGGACGTTCATGCTTCTCGCCTTCGCAGAGCATTTCACCTCCGCTTCCCATCTCGCCCCGGTTCCTTCCGCCCGGTGGGCGTATCTGAGAGGGGGGGTACTGTCAGGGTACCTGAGGCCTCTACCTCTAAGGGAGGTAGAGACTTGGTGGTTTGCCCGTCCAGGCGAGCTGTTTCCTTCGTTCCTCGCGGTTCATCCAGTCACTTAAACACCGGCCGCGAGGAATCCACGTCCTTTTCTAGCAGGACGCTCAATACGTGACGTCATGACGCTATCTCGAGCGACCTGTCACTCAAGTGTCCGATATCCAATCGGTACTTGTCAGAGGCGTGATTACCATCCGGAGCCAGGGTATTTAAGCTTACTTCTCGCTTCAGCTCATTGCCCTGTCGTGGTTCTAGCTTGTCTAGTCACTCAGTGCTCTGGTATTCTAGTTTGCTCTCTTTGGTTTTGACTCGGCTTGTTGTACTACCCTGCTTCTCTGTTATCCCTTGACCCGGCTTGTCTCTCGCTTATCTGTCTTCTCGTTCCCTCGACCTCGGCTTGTCTCTGACTATTCTCTATTACTCTCGGTACGTTAGTCCGGCCATTCTAAGGCCCGGTATACGTACCTTTCCACTCTTTGTACTCTGCGTGTTGGATCCCTGTCCCGATCCTGACAATATGTCAGAATCGAGTATTGGGTAAGGAGAGTGACAAGCACATTTTCGTATTTTATATTTAAATATATATATATATATGTTTTAAAATAAAACTTGGAAATCTTTTGAATATCTAAAAATAAGAAAAACACTGATTTGTTTTGGGAGCTGCAGCTACGGTAGTTGACATAAAGTCTCTCTTATTTTCTTTAGTAAATTATGTATGAATATTTGTATTCTATTTTACTTTGAGTAGTGTAAACCAAGACATATAAGGATAAATCAGACACCCAGCAGTAGGTTAAGTTGTGATCTACATATGGAAAATGTTGATGAGGTTTTCAACGCATTTAGGTATATACAATATTCCGTCAGTAATAAAATTGGAATGAAATACGGTACTACAACAATGCAATGGCATCAATCCCAATGCTTATGGCTAAGAAATAACCTTTGTTGGAAACAAACATACAACAAGGTATATACACACAAAAAAAATAATCAATATGCATTAGGTTTCCGGATGGTATGACCGAAGACACGCTATGTATGTAGACATTAGCAATCTAGGTATGATACTTCCTGTTAAGGCTATGATTCCCCATAGGAATTTGAGATCGATATAAACAAGTAAAAATGTTAGCTAGGGTCTAGTGTCTTGCACGGTTATTTTCACATTCAGATCTTAAACTATGTCTTACAATTTGTACATCTGTAGCACATCAACCTGTAGACACAGCTTGGAGAGTGTAATGTAAAATATATTTAGCGCTAAGGCTGATGGTTATTGTATTAGCACACTTTCTATTTATTTTATTTTTCTTGATTTTATAAAAATACGGACGAGGTTTGCAGCACTAGAGTTTTTGAATTGATCTCCCTGATGTATTCTGTGACAAACTCAGTAATTAAATCACATTTCATTGAGGTCAAATCACCTAAGAAGTTTAGTGAAAGGAATACTATAAACAAACTTAATGTTGACACACTGAGAGATTCTTTCCTTTCCGGTTCCTGTAATATGTTTATTTAATATATATCTTCCTACACTTGCCAAACCATAGCTAAATCATCCAAAAAGCCTTGAGGCAATTACGCTTTTTCCAGGTCTTCCTAAAACACACCAGATTATATCTCCGGAAGTAACAAATTTTTGAGCTTAGTCAAGTGAACATAACAATCATGCCGCTTTGTATTCGATTTACAGCACATTTTAGTAATATCTGTAATGACAATATTTGGACACTGTTACTTTGCAAGATGCATTTTTTTTTTTTTTAAGAAAACGTATAGGCTACTTTTTCAAGTGTAGAGAATGATCTTTGACAATGGGCGATGCTTAAGCAAAGAGGTCACACTTATTTACTGGAAAAAAACAATTGTGATGGGAGTCAATAGCAGGTTCTGCTCCTGCTATAGCGTTCAGTATTAACAAACATAGAAAAAAAGTTTTCTAATTTAATAATACTAAGTAAAGTTGTCTGAAAGACCAAAATTAAGGAAGGGCTTTTTGTAATTTTGTTATTTCAGCTTTTTACTAGATATCTCCCTAATCCTTGTGGGATTGCTATAAAAAGAAGCTATATACTAAACCAAAAGGAGCTATCTACTAAACAGCTACCTAATTTGGTACCCTTGAATATGGCAATCCCACAAGGGTACCAATTTAGGAAGTTACCTACTAAATACCTGCAAAACGCAGCCACAACACGTATCGGAATTTCATTTGTCTGAATGGAAATCCAAAACTAAAATGAAGTCAGAATTTCATTCCAAAACAAATGAACAAAGAGACAAAATTCAGTTCAGACAAAATGAAAATGTAGTCGTTGCCCATTAACATATAGCATATAGACAAAACTAAAAAAAAAATCTTGCTGTTTAGGGATACCTACAGAATTTGTGTACTTTTTTCATGTTCATTCTTTATAGAAATAGTATTTGTAATACATTGTGTGACGAAACTTATTTTTGTTGTGATATATTCCAAAAAAAAAAAAACTCCAAATAATGCATGACTCGGTGCAGTGTGCACACATACAGTAAGTACTGTTGCCTAAGTAGAATCGGAGAACTGTATTATATTGAAGCCATTTGAGCCTGCATATATACCTTATAGACAGAGCTTTCCCTCATTTCACCCCTTCTCTGGCTGCTTTCACTATGGTACACTACATGAACACTACACTACACTATGGTACACTACATGAACATAGTATGGTACACTACACTAACATTTTTTTTTCTATGATGTTAAGCAGTAGCACTACATTTTTGTATCTATGTATGTATGTATGTATCTATCTGTGTCTGTCTGTCTAGATAGAGTTCTACAAATATTCTCTATATGACATACAACAATACAAACATCAATTAAAAGTATATTCCTTTTATTTTGCTTTTCATAGTAATGAATACAGGTGATAATGGAATATCTTTGTTGAAAGTCCGAGCAAACGAAGACCAGTGGGTTTGGGCAAATGCACCCTTGTTGTACAGAAATGGATATTCGGATTATGTAGTGGTTCCAGCACAATCCCAAAGGTAAGAATGTAAATGACTTAATGCAAAACTCTGATTTCCATGGAATAGTCCTGCATAATACAGTATTCTACCCTTTATTCTCCCTTGTTGCTGAGATAGTCTGTGAGCATACCTTCTGCAAATCCACAAAAGATATACCTCAACAGTATATACAATGATATATATTTGTCCAATATTTGACAAATTTGACCTTATTCAGGTCACTTACCTGCAGTCTGGTGCTATAAACCGTGTCTTCATTAATTGATGCGTGCAGTAATATGATGTCATATTCTCACAAGTCTGCTTTCAAAAATCCTTGAATTAAACTAAATTGATCAATTAATGTCATATTACATCAAGTCTTTGCAACCCAGAGTTAGAAATTATGAAATCAATGTTATTGCACCAATATTCAGTTTTTCCAAATAACTGATTTTAAATGCTACATATGCTGGTGAAAACATTATTTTAAACTACTTAATTATCACAATGATCGATTATTGATGGGTTACTACGTTTAAAATGATGAAGAATCTTTTAAAAACAATCATGTTTTTGAAAAGCAACTAAACTAAGTTCTTATGTTAAATAAAAAGCTACATGGTGTTAAAATTCTTTAAAGTGAAATGTGATTTAAAGAATGCTCAAGTTCAGTAATTAAATGATATCAAATAGTTTGGGATTGTCAGGAAGTATTGATTTTCGTTTCGTTAGTGAAATGTCTGTGGCAGCCCATCAGAGTATCAGCATGAATGAGTCTTCGATTGAAATGACTGATAATATTGTTAGCTGGATGTGGTACCCATGACTACACAAGGATCACATCTTGCATTAACTGTATTTTTTATTTTTATTTTTTTTAAATAAAAAAAATATATGTTTTATTATTTATACAACTCCAACCTATTCCAAAGAACTCTCTTGAGTTTTACAGGAGAACTGTCACTTCTCTGGAATTTACACCATTGAATAAAACATTGAAAATTATCGCTTATGTTAACCTTTTTTACCATGAGGTGCTCTGGGTTCTTATAAAAAATAATATATCAAAGGGGCATTCCTGACGTTATGGTTCGAAAACCACCATTTAGGTGATTGACCGGCCTTACCTCGGGTTAGAAAGGTAACTTACTAACCTTTATCCAGCGCCTCATCTCTGGCCGCGCCCTGCATTCTTGGCTGACATCATCAGAAATTATGATCTCAGCCAATCAGAATGCTGAGGAAAGCATTGGATTGGATGAGATAGTCAATTCTGATGATCTTAGCCAAGGAGGTGGTGTGAAGGAGGAGCCAAATGTTGTACATCAGCATCTCCTCATAGCATCTCTAGAATCAATGCATCTCTATTGAGAAAGTTCAGAGTCTCCATGCACAGTGTGGAGACACTGAACGACCCAGGAAGCACCTCTAGTGGCAGTCTGAGGAGTGCCCACTAGAGGTGTTCTTAGGCTGTAATGTAAACATTTGCCTTTTCTCTAAAACTATACTATACTCTCCAGAATAACTACAATAAGCTGTAATTGTTCTGGTGACTATAGTGTCCCTTAAAAGATTTACCATATAACATCATAATTCAGATACAAGGAAAAGCCAGGGCAAACATTCCGAATGAAGAGGAGGAATAGAAACAATGTTTTATTTCTCCTCTTCAATTAATGTTTTAAACAGTTGCAATCAAAAAAAGTTGTATTTTTGGTTGAATTTGGGGAAACCACTTGAAGCATTTGTCGTGTTGAGATCTTTCAAATTGCTTTTGTTTTAATTGTTCATTGCAAACAGCTGAAAGTCTGTAAATTTCGACAATAAACCTTATTTTCAATGGCGTTTGAATAATTGTGATTACAACTGTATGTGCAAAGGACAGTGCTTATAACAGTGACCGACACAGAGTTAAAAATAAGTAAACATAATATTGGAAATTCTAGGAAGTGACTGATCAGCTTTAAGCATATTAAAATGGTGGCTCTTGTCTGTTAAGCGCCTGCTGCCATGTTCAGGATAAAAAAAAATGTTTTTACAAACATATGGCTACGTGTTGTTTTACATGTTTCATTTTTGTGGATTTTTTCCTGATCACAGTATCAGAATATTAATTGGCAGCTGTACTGTATGCTAAATAATAAAAAAAAAGTTATAGCTTAAATATTACATTGTCTTTAAAAATAAAAAAAAATTCAACATTTGTCATACGCTCATTGTTCTTTTCTGCTTCTCTTGTGTTTCTCAGGGAGGATGAGCAGCTGATTAAGAAACAAAATAACATGGGCATAATGAAGAGTGGCAGAGATGCACTTCAAGGTCACAGTACCTCCGAACCTGTGCTAAACATGAAACACCATCTTACTTGGGGGAAACAGGGGATGGAGGATCTAAAAGCCAAGCTTCACCCGACTAAGAATGAAACTTATTTACCTGAAGAAACCAGCATGTTTTCTAAGCACTTTTCTAATGTACAAAATAACTGCAACACCAACATTGGATGGGCAGTAAAAAACCCTACCAATTCCCGGTCAAGTCATCAGCCAGTTGGGACATTCTCAAACAGGACAAACAGGACTTATTACAGCTCAGACCAAATCCATTCTGGAACCGTTGTCAACGGGAGACCCAACCATGGTAGCTCAGAACATTTTCAATCATATGGCCAGCAGCAGCAGCATTCGGTGGACTCATACCTTTCAGATAACATCAAACTGGAAGGTTCCTTCATATCTCCAGATATTCTATATGATTCAGGGATGCCTTTAAATATACCCATAAAAATCGAAAATGATTCTGATTCTGAGGGCAGGCCTGAGATTTACTCAGAGACCAATGCCCCTAGCTGGTTTGGTGAGAACACTGCACTAAGAAAATCAATGCTGGACTTTCCTGAAGGGCTACATGTTAAGACTGAATCGGACCTCACAGAGCAAATTTCATGTCTGAAACCAAAGCACCATATCCACTCACCTCGCAGAGGACATTGCTTTATGCCGGCTACTAATATCAACCATATTAATGTAAATAGACCTTATAAAGGGATTTTCAACAAAGAGGCAGCCCAATTCTGCCCCCAGAAGTGTGCCTACTTAGAAAGTATGCTGAGCCTCCAAGGCGATTGCCTAAACAACCAGTTCTATGCAGCTGCGTCTATTGACGACAAAAGTCAAGGTGACAACTCCTACAAGCTACAGTGTGAGTTCAAAACTCACAGCCTTGTTCAGAATATCAAGCGTGAGCCTCTTGATTCTCCTCCCTGGGGTGAAGGTGATCAGGAAGGAGTACAAGCAATATACCAAAAAAACACTCTTATGAGTTTTCTGCCCAGCCAAATGCAGCGAAATGCTGAGTTTGCATTTATTCAATAACTTTTGCATTTTCTTTGTATTTGTATTCTAGATAAATGAAAAAAAATATATATTGCACTATTTCAACAAAAGGTCTTCTTTTATAAGTATAGCTTACACTGTGGTAAAAGTGTGATCAGCGCTTAAAAAGCCTTTCTGGCATAAGACAGGATTTTATAGGACTGATGTTTTGTTTTTTGTTTGTTTTGGAAAAAATGCAATGACTTTCTGTTTCAAGTGTTACCACTAATAATAAAAAGAAATGCTTTTGCTTCAGTTTTAAAAAAAGACTTTATTTTGTAAGATGTGCTCACATTTCCTTTGGGTATACATTGCAATCAAAAACAATTGTGTCTGGCATAGTTGGAATCATTCTTAAAAAGGAAATATATTTAATATCAACTTTTCATTGTGGTGGATAAATATATAAGAAAACTTCAACACAATTCGAGTCTTCTTATAATAAAATAAATTAAAAAATACCACACCAATTCTGAATGCAGCAGCCAACTTGCGGTTTTAAAAACCAAGGTAACAGGCTTGTATAAATGATGTGTGTGTATATGTAAAAATAAAATAAAAGCCTGTAAGCCTCTTCAAGATGGCTGCTCACCAGGTTCATTAAAATATTGCAGAAATGCTACTGACAGAAAAAAAGGTTAGCATTATTTATCATAATTAGATATTAACCAGCATAGTTCTAAAATGGGGGCAGTAACATTGTGCTGATTGCTAGAGTTCTATATATTGCTAAGAATTTGCCATTTCTGTTTGGCTAAAAGTGAATCCATAAATGGTGTTGACAGTGCCCCTTTAAGTAGTTACCATACTTTTTCTGTTGCTTGTCAAGTGATACTTGCATATGAAAAGCCTAGTGTGTATATCGAACAATACTATGCGGAGGGTTGTTTACTAAACATCTATGTAGGCTAAAATGGCAGATTTGGAGAAATTCTCCAACATGAATATAGACACAGGTTGGCTATTTTAACTAATATTTTACAATTGGATTTTCGGTTTTAGCATTTGATATTTAACTGCTTCATTGAAAGTGACTCGTGTTAACGCTTTGTGATAAACCATAAGCAATGTTGACACAATAAAATCCCACCTTTCTAATACTTTCCAATACTCCTTTTACCTGTATTGTACAGGGGCATAGCCAAAGTCAAATCTCAGCAGGAGTATTGGAGGTTTATTTAACTGCAATGCAAAAAATATCACTCATTTGGAGAGCACTATATTGTGTGTTTTTAATAGTGTGGAGTTGTGGAATGTACTATTCATTGTGTGTGTAACTTTGTTCCACAGCAATGAACCTCAGACACTGTACATTGCTCTATCACAGAACCCCATAACAAAAATAAATTAAAAAAAAAAGGCCCCACAGTATTGTGTCATGTATCACATTTATTTTTGTAGAGCTCTGTGATACATTCAAACCAACTGCACACTACTTTGAATTAGATTTGTTTCCCTCACAATGTCACTTGCACCATCCAAATCTGTCGCATCACTTGTCCTGATACCGGTTCATCCACATTTCAGGTATCCATCTTTTCCTTTCTCTAGCGTACTTATTTCTGTCTCTATTTACTTATTTTGGTTTTACATTCCTAAAGCTTTTCCTTTCAAGCCCTGTATCTCCCCAGTTTATCCCTCAGTCTCCATTTTATATATATATATATATATTTTGTAATTTACCCCATATTCCATTGCATTTCATGTTTCATTTTGTATGTCATTTCTTTCCACCTTGCATTTCATGATTTCATACGCAATGCTATTTATGTTTTTTTTTCCAGTCTATTATACACCATCAGTCTGTGTGTGAATGTGTAAAGTGTCTGTTTGTGGGAATGTTGGGTGTGCTTGTATTGCTTGCCTGTATGTATGTGTTTGTGTGTGTGTGAATGCTGTGATCGATATATTTTGGAGAGTGCATAAATGTTAATGCAGAGTGTTGTGTGTTTATATGTAAGGGGTCTGTATGTTTGGAGTGTGAGTGTGAGTGTGAATGCAGGAATATTAAAGAGACATAATTGTCACCAAACAACTTTAGCTTCATGAAGCAGTTTTGTATATTTGTGTGTATCTACACACAAATATACAAAACTGCTTCATGAAGCTAAAGTTGCCTCTGCAGTCTCACTGCTCAATTCAGTGCCAATTCAGGAGTTCAATCAATTTTATTTCTGTCTGTGCAGCCCTAGCCACACCTGGCTGTGACTGACACCACTTAAATAAAAAATAAAAAAAGGTTTCATTTTTAATCAAATGTTAACTTACTTTAGCAGTTTCTATCTCCTGCTCTGTAAATTGTAATCACACACAGGAGGCTCCTGCAAGGTCTAGCAAGCGAAAAACAAATAAGGAGATAAAATATTCTAAATTAAACCGAATCTGCCATAAAGCAAGTGTAAACATTAGGTTTCTCTTTACAGGAAGTGTTGGAGGAAGGCTGTTCAAGTTACTTGCAGGGAGGTTAGACTAGGGCTGCATAAACTAAGTAATTTAACTCTTATATGGCAGAGAATTGAGCAGTGAGGCTTCAGTGGCATGATATATACACCAAAACTGCTTCATTAAGCTAAAGTTGTTTTGGGGACTATAGTGTCCATTTAATGTATAGGAAAACTGTGTGTGTGTATTTAAAGGGACACTACAGGCATCCAGACCACGTCAGCTCATTGAAGTGGTCTGGGTGCAATGCCCCATGTCCCTTAACCCTACAGTGGTAATTATTATGATCCACATTATCCACATTATTAAGTCCACCTCTAGTGGCTGTCCAGACAGCTAGAGGGACTTCCAGGTGGTTAGTGGATCAAAAAGTCACCTAAATGACACTGGACGTCCTCCCGCGTCAATCGAATCCCTATAGGAAACATTGAAACAATGCTTTCCTATAGGGAATCCTGATGCGAGCGTGGCACTTGCCACACATGTGCATTAGGTCTCCCTCCCTCCCCCCCCAGCTGACGTTGGACGGAGCCTGACCCAGTGCCAAGGAACATCGGCATGAGATTCGGATAAGTGACTGAACGGGTGTTAAACCCTTCAGCGGCGCAGGGAGGGGAGTGTGAGGGAGGGATGCACTGTAGGAACCTATAGTGTCAGGAAAACAGCTTTGATGTCCTGGCACTATAAATTCCTTTAGGTGGTTCACTCGTGTGCATGACTATGAGTATTGGATGTTGATTAAAACCTGCTACCCAATCTTTACAATTACCACAAACAAGAACTTACAGAATAACTACCAAATAATCAGACACTATCAGCCCATACAGCAAGGGGTCTGCGCCTGTTGATGTAACAATTTCTCATTTTCTATTACTTAATGGAGTAAGAAGGTGATCTATAACTCCTGTGATGTGTCCAGCTGGCAGAACATTCGCCCTAATCCACTTTAACTTCTTTAATTCTTCTTTAATTTTAGCTGTACCTGGTAGTTGGAGTGAAAGGATCTTTGTCAATTTCTTAAGATGTTGTATTTTCTGACCTTTCCAAGCACTGGCTAAAAGAACAGCTGCAGGAAGTTTTTCTTCAGAGAGTTCAAAGTACGGCTTAATTGCAGTTTATGTCGTACGCATAGAAGTTCAATCCAATGCTGGGAGATGTGCCATTTAGTGTATAAACACAGCTACCCAACACTGTGCTCCTTGCTGCCAGCAATGGCTTTGATGGAGATAGGACACAGAGCTGCAGCTGCCATACATGCTTTCTCTTCCTCACTGTGGACCTCTCTGGAAGAGCTTCTGTGCTAAAGACATGAGAGGAATGCGGGAAATAAAAGGCAGGTACCCTACTTGCCCTGGCTACTCCTGAATCCTCCTCTGGTATTGTGTCTATGAAAATGGACCATATAAGTTATGTTATATGTAATTTTATAACATGGCAGGAGGCTTCCTATTTTGCATTAACTCTCTTTACTAAACTCCATAGCAGTAAAGAAAAACGTAAAGAGTAACAATAAATCAATGAGCAGCATAGTGTATATAAGGGTCATGCTGCCTGTACACTTCCTCTTTCTTTACTGCTCCATCGCAGACAGGTCAGACTTTTGGCTCCCCCAGAGCCTTATACCTTTATTGTACTAGTCTGTTATTTAATTGGATTCTGTCCACTGTTATATGTCTATATATATTTACTGTAGTATATATATTTGCTGTAGTATTATTTATTTCCTTTTCCTTTGGGCAGTGGGCTTTGCCTGGGCCTTTATAGGGGTTTCCTTCCCCTTCTTCATCCCCTGACCGGCCCTGGGACTCTCATCTCACTTACTAGTGGCTTCCCCCAGCTCCCCCTCCTGCCCTGGTACCTTAGAGCCCCTTCTGGGCACCCTCTCTAGCGTCCGCGACCGTTCGCGGCACCGAACGTGCTGGCCTTTTTCACCCGCGACCGGGCTAAATTTAGTCCCCGGCTTGCGGCCTACACGCGCAGCGGGCATTTTGGATCGCGGATCTCACGAGATCCATGCGGCCATCTTGTTTTACCACGTGTGTGCCTGAAAACGGACAGTTTTCCCTCCTATACCCTGTTGGATAGCTGTACTTACCTCCCTCAGTGTGCAGATCCTTCTCACACCCTATAGTATTCTACTATACTTACCAGCACCTGCTCTTATTGAAGGCTTCTTCAGTTCCTGTGGATATAATTCTGCCATACCTTGGTATTGCTGTGCTTCTGTACCTGCTACATCACCAGAAGATTCCTGCATTCATTTGGCTGGGTCAGTCAGGTCAGTGCTGCTGCCTGTATATTTTGTGACCTGCACTTAAGGGTTCCAACCCTGTGCAACCGGGGTGAACCCCCATTATAAGTACCTAAGTACTGCGCTGCTTATTGGGAGACTTGCTTTTGCAGTTCTCTCTAACTGGGTGAGCCCCAGTTTTTACTAATGTCACCAACTATACCCTGCTGGGGTTTTAACTGGAAGGAGTTGTCATCCACCATAACCACTACATCAACTGACCCTAAGCCTTACGCCATATACCTAAGACCTGGGTGCCATTACTATAGTGCCTATCAGTGACGTGTTTCACAAGCCTACCCTATACCATGGAAGACTTCCAGAATACCCCTGTGGACTTCCAGGCTATGATTAATGCAACTGTCGCTGCTTCTGTGGAGAAGGCACTTTCCAAAGTGCGAGCTACGGCTCCTGATTTACCCAAATCTTCTCGCAGACGCCAACGCCACGAGTCAGACTCTGATGTCTCGGACTACCAAATGCCACGGGAGAGGCGAAGACACTACACCCAAACCAACCAAGGGTAAGGCGCCTGCCAAACATAAAAAGTCCTCCAAATTCAGTACCCTGGCCCCACGTCAGGATCACTCTTCCGACGAAGACCAAGAACTGTCACACTCCATGTCAGTTCTAGACGAGTGGCAAGCAGACCTATCCGACTCGGACTATGACACTTGGGGTTCGGACGAGAAGTCTATCTCCGCCTTCATGCGTGAGACCCTCCTGGGTGTGGCCCAGACAGAGAGGGCGAGGATCCTGCGGACGCAGATCCCCCACTTGACTCAGACACCATAATAGACCCTTTGGGTCAGGCTATGTTCGACCCTCGCAACATACGCCACCCCAGATCAGGAGACTGGTCACCACCGGAGCACCTCTCCAGGTTCATGCACCTGTGGCTCCGCAAACCTCTAGACAAAGAGGTACGCAGTTGACTTAGGTTGGAATGCCCACGTCCTTCCCTTCCGGACAAGGTGGCTCAAACCACTGAGTTTGCTAAGGTCATGACGACCTTCATGATGCGGAGCGGACGAGACCCTCACAGAGGGGTGGAAAAAGGACTGTGGGGAGCTCAAAACAATCTGCTGGATTCCGTTGGCCCCCTTTCCCGCATCATGTACTTGGCGGACGACGCCTATGCCAAGGCCGATTCGTTTTCTGCCGACAATATCAGGGAATGGGCACATGACATTCGTGAGTGGGCACAACGATGCTTTGGTTTCATTGGAAACACAAATGTTACGCTCTCTTCTGAGAGACGAAAAGCAGCGCTATACCGTATTAATGGTAAATTGTCAGAGCTTGGCACAAAGGAGATTGGGCCCCAGGCACAAGGGAAACTGTTTGGCGAACCGTTCCTCAAAGAACTCAACAAACACGTAAATGTGTTTACTTCACTTAATAAAGCGCAGTCCTCTATGCGCCGAGTCTTCAGAGGCAACCCCATGAGAGGGGTTTTTGGAAGGGCTGGCCGGCAACGGGGCCGTGCCTCCAGCCGGTTCTGGCCTTCAGGCCCCCGCACCCAGCCGACACCGTTCTACCCTACCAGGGATTACAGGCAACCACCCACCTACTCCAGAGGCTCGGACAGAGGCCGTGGACGTTCCCGATTTGCTACAGGTAGGAAATCTTATTCCTCCTCTCTTACCATGCACCCACACTTTCCCTTTCTTTCCAGAACTGGGCAGCCCTGTCATCAGACATGTGGATTCTGCAAACAGTACAGGGCTACATCATAGACCTGGTGGGAACTCCTGTTCAGGCGCACCCCCCGCGCCCCATTTATCTGTCATCTCACGACCACGATCTCGTCAATATGGAACTGCGCGAACTGCGGGACAAGGGAGCCATCCAGCCGGCCCACGGCTTTGGAGGTTTTTTTCAGCAATATCTTTCTGGTCCGCAAAAAGACAGGCAAATTCCGCCCTGTCATCAACCTGCGCGACCTCAACGCATACGTGGTGTACCGCCACTTCAAGATGGAGGGCATCCATCTTCTACGAGATCTCCTGCGGACCAACGATTGGTTTACCAGGCTCGACCTAAAGGATGCATATCTGTCTGTCCCAGTACATCCAGATTGCCGACCTCTTCTTCGATTCCTTTGGCACGGCCGTCCTTGGCAATTCACCTGCCTCCCTTTCGGGCTCAGCTCGGCCCCATGGTGTTTCACCAAACTCCTGAAACCAGTGGTAGCCCACCTGCGGTCCAGGGGCATCCGGTGCATCATTTACTTGGACGACATCCTTCTCTTCTGCTCCGAGAAGTTCAGGCTACGTCAACACACTCGTCTCGCAGTGACACTGCTGGAATCCCTGGGTTTCGTGGTGAACCACCAGAAGTCGGAATTGATTCCCTCTCAGATGATACAACTCCTGGACTTCGAGATCGACTCCACATCATGCACTCTGAGACTGCCATCCTTCAAGATCTCGTCTATTCGCAAGGAAATCCGCAGAGTACTTTGTTGCGACTCCATCCCATTACGCAACTTAGCCAGGATCGTGGGACTCCTCTCCGCCTCCATTCAGGCCATATTCCCAGGCCCCCCATGAAGAACTGTCATGGTGGCTTGACAGCATGCAGGCCTGGAACGGCAGGGCCATATTCGGAGATTCCCCGGATTTTATACTGGAGTCCGACGCCAGCTTGTGGGGAAACATGGACGTCACAGGAGCTCTCCATGCACATAAATTGCCTAGAACTCCTGGCGGGGTTCTTCGCGATCTGCAGCCTGGCTCGGGAGAAGTCCAACTGCTGCATCCTCCTTCGCATGGACAACGTCTCCGCAGTCCGATATATCAATCGCCTGGGGGGTGCACGCTCCCGCCTTCTGTCGAACATCACGAAAGACATCTTCGACTTTTGTCTCCCCCGCAACATCTCACTCACGGCCGAATACCTCCCCGGAGAGATCAATCTCACGGCGGACTGGTTCTCCCGTCATTGGAGGGACGTCAGCCACTGGAAGCTAGACACGAGAGTATTCCGGGCCATCGCAGCCCTTTTCGGGCCCTTTTCACCTGGACCTGTTTGCCTCCCGCAACAACCACCAGACCCCGGAGTTCTTCAGCTGGCTCCCCGACCCGGAGAGCAAGGCGTCGGACGCATTTCTCCAATGTTGGCCGACCACCGGGGCCTACGCTTTTCCCCCATTCTCCATGATTGCGAGAACACTGCACCAGATCCGAACGCACTGATCCTCATAACGCCCTTGTGGCAGAGCCAACCTTGGTTCCCGGATCTCCTGGCCTCCTCATGCAAGGACCCTCTGCTCCTACCGTCCTTCCTGGACCTGCTCACGGATCCCAAAGGGAATCTTCACCCACTACTCTTGGAAGACTGTCTGCCCCTTGTGGCCTGGACTCTTTCAGGGGTTCCTGGCAAGTCAGGGGACTATCACAGGCTACTAGGGACCTCTTATGGGACTCCTGGGCCCCCGGAACTAGACGCTGCTACCTTTCAGCTTGGGCCTCCTGGTCTACTTGGTGCGTGGAATGGGACTCCGATCCATTTACAGCACCTATTCCCATGATTCTCAACTTTCTTTCGTCTTTGTTTTCGATGGGTCGCTCCTACCGCTCCGTTAACGTTGTTTGTTCGGCGATTTCGGCGGCCCACACTCCCGTCGGGGACCTCCCGGTTGGCAAAGACCCTCTGGTCTGTCGCCTTCTCCGCGGCATGCGGCTTCGCTGCCCTCCGGCCCCCAAGTACGCACACCTCTGGGACGTCGGGCTGGTTCTCCGTTTTTTTCCGGGATTGGCACCCTAACGAACAATTGTCCCTCCGACAATTATCAGCTAAATTCGCCTTCCTGCTTTGCCTTGTGTCTTTCCGTCGAGTGTCGGACGTACGAGCCTTAGACGTCGACGCTTTCAATGTCGCCCCCGATGGGGTCACATTCCGTATTTCCCGTTTTCGTAACTCGGCGTCGGGTCAACTCTTGGTGTCCTACGTTCTCCCCCACGCTCCGGTCTCAGCCACCACGCTAGCTCGATGGATTCGCTGGATCCTCTCTCTCGCTGGTATAGACCCCTCTTTCGGTGCTCATTCTGTACGCAGAGCGGCGGCCTCCTCAGCCTTCCTAGCGGAGGCGTCCTTGTTGGATATCCTTCGGGCGGCGGATTGGTCTAGGGAATCTACCTTTCGCACCTTCTACTTCTGCTCTCCTCCTTCTGCTGGGATATCTCTAATTCAGGGTTAAAAGTGCAAATTAGGAAGCCTCCTGTCATGTTATAAAATTGAAGATTATGCTAGCCTTAGTGTACTAATAATCTTAATTTTAATAAGGACAGGAGGCGAGTATTTTCCATTCCTTTTGTTCCCTCCCCTGACAACTCGGGGGGGTATCTCGAGGTGACGGATATTAATTTCTGGTTTAAATTCGCTGTTTTCCGACCTTATCATATTGTGGTCTATTCTGGTTAACCCTTGGCTCTCATCTTAGGGACCTGACATCATAAGTTTCAGGAGCATGTTTTATTGTATACTAATATTTGTCATCTACTCTGTATTAATTTCTTCTTGAAAGCATGCTGATAAAGGCTCATCTGCTTGACCAGTTATGGTTCAGTACCTAACCTATTTTATACTCTCCTTTCAGTGTAATCCTCTTCAGGACCTCCACTGGATGCCGCTTCGGGATCTCTCACGACTCCGCTTGATTGGCTGAGGACTTCGTTTGCTTCTTAATCCTGGTTTCACTGGTTAGGAGTCTCCTCAAGTTCAGCACTTCACGGAGGACGCATCCATTAGTTTCGTTTGGGTTTCTGGTTATTGTCGAGTTCAGTCAGGACTTGGATGTCGCTTAAAGAAAGAGGAAGTGTACAGGCAGCATGACCCTTATATACACTATGCTGCTCATTGATTTATTGTTACTCTTTAAGTTTTTCTTTACTGCTATGGAGTTTAGTAAAGAGAGTTAATGCAAAATACTCGCCACGTGTCCTTAATAAAATTAAGATTATTAGTACACTAAAGCTAGCATAATCTTCAATTATAATCCGAACATCACTTAGGACCTTTAAACTTTGCAAATTCATCATGTCGAAGGAAATGTTATCGTATGAGTAGAACAAACAGCTGCACTAAAATTATGATGTGCATGTGTGTAGGGAGGAGGGTTACACCCCCAAAATAATCTTGTAGGGGAGTGAGAGAGGTAAGATCGCCCAGTCATAAAAGTACAGGTTTAAAAAAAAAAAAACATTTTAAGAAACATGAGGAAAATAAGATATTTAATTTTTTTGAAAGAAGATGCAAAAGTATATGGATAAACTTTTATCAAATAATTGATATTTTGCAAGAAATTGCATATTTTTGTACATTAAAAGTTGAGGTGACATAGCTTAAGTAGGTTTATATCCATTATACCAATACACTCCATTTTTTTGCCTATAGAAAACCGTGTGGATTTACATATATTCATTTAGGGACACATATTTATTATAAAAGGCTGTGAGTTGGCCTCATAGTCATTCTTTATTTTTCTCACTATTCAAATGTCTTCAGTGCTGCTTAAAAAGGAAAAAAAAATTCAGGTTCCTGCAGCATAAATTCACCCAGTAAGCAATGCCTTCCCTTTTCACAAAATGTCCACCTGACTGGAAGGAAAGCAGTGTAACACGGCCTATGAGAAAGCCAATAATTGTAATCAGAAAAAAGGAGAATTGGAGGCACACTCTGAACATGCATTTCTCAGGAGTGGTGCTGCAGTAAACACCAAAATATATACAAAATACAGATTAAGGATTAGCACACAAAAAAAAATGTACAGTTTTAAATTTTAGAAGGCTACAAATATGGGGATTCAGTTACATTGTGGTGGAATCTCGGTAAAAATAAATTTAGTAGGCCGAGATTACCACGTGGCATGTGTACGTGCATATACTGGTGTATCGGTCGGTTGGTTGCACGTGGCAAAGATACAATCAGTAGTGTACGGAGCATGTGCGAGAATACAGGATGTAGTATTCCCCTCCTCCATTGTGCTGGGCAAGCCATGTGGTCAAACAGGAAGTTAGTCCTTGTTAGATTGATTGGGTAAGAGTATGTGTGGGTGGAGCTTATTATGGGAGGAGTTACATGCCTATATAAGGAGCCTACACTATTGTTCGGGGCTCAGATCTTGTTGTATTTTGGTGACCTTAGTCCCTCTGAGTCCCGGCCGGTGAATCGAATAAAGAATCTCTTCCTTCCTGAAGAAACCTGTGTCCATCTCTCTGTGCTTGGCTTCCGTCAGTTTCTCCGGTATCATTTGGTGCATTGGCCGGGAAGCTCATCGTTCAACGGTAGCTGAGAAGCAGAGGCGTGAGATGGTCTATCTTTGCCCACGCTCTCTACGGCTGCACCCCTGAACTTCTGCGTGGACCTCCCTTCGTCTCGGCGCCACTGGTCTGTTGTCCAGGAGATCATCGGCCACTACGTAGTAAGTGCTGGGGTGTCCCTGTCGATGAGTGTGAACTCAGGTTCAGGAACGAGGAGGTAAGACGACCGCTGTTTTAGACGGTGGACCCACTAGGGGTATTGGATACCGATTGTGCGGTAGGCCCATAAGGGGTTATTTGGAATCTGCCCCCTCCAGTGGAGGGAAGGAGCAAAGGCGCACCGCTCAATTAAACACCCTGTAGTCAGCCCGTTTAATTTTGGTTTGGAGTCAGGCGAGGTTCTGGTGTAAATAGCCCAAGCCGGACACCGGTGTCTTGTCTAGACTAGCGTTCTAGGGTGTATATTACATTCGCTAGGTCTGAGGGACCGGGAGACTAAGCGGCGCCTGTGTAAATTCGGTTCGACAGATCTCAACCTATCTTGGCTAAGTGGGAAGGCGTGTAAATTTGGAACCCACTAGATTTTTGATAGAGTAAATCGACTAAAAGGGTGCTGTTGTAAATTCCGCCCTCTAGTTCGCTATATGTGGTGCTTGGGCAGTGTGGCTAACCAAAACGGATGTAGATAGTTTTAGGTAGTCCATCAAGGTACTGGCCAATAGATTAGTTGGGAATTGTAAAAGTGTTAAAGATTGTTGTAGTAGCGTGTATATCTTGCTAGATAGCGTGAGCTCTGCCGTCTAGCGAGAGTGTGAATAGTGTGTAACTGTATTATAGCGCACGGTACCATAACCATGTATAATTACTGATACTGTAAATAAGTACTAATAACTGTCGTCTATGTTGTATGTTTAACACCATAACCACTACTAATTGAACTGTGACTTTAAATTGTACTCTAACCACTGCTAACCGTACTATAACTACTGTTTGTAAAGACGATGTTACTGGGGTATGTTATAGACGGTTAATTCAGATATAGGGAATTATAGCGTGGGTGACTGTATAGTTTCGCCAAAGGGCACAGTATTAGTTACTTAGTGACTGGTGTAACAGCTGTGTGTGTACGGGAATTCCCTGAGTGTTTTGTTGTGTGCGTTTCGCTTAGTAACTGTACCACGTGGTGCTGTTGCCGAGGGAATGGGTGTGACCGTTGGAAGAGTGTTTGTTTAGTTTCTGTTGGAGACGACGCTTCATTGTTGGTATGGGTGCGTCAGACTCAACGGTTTTGGATCCCTTAGGATGTATGTTGAAAAACTTTAAAAAGGGATACACTGTATATGATTTTGGGGTAAAGATGTCTCCAACACGCCTGACTACTTTGTGTAGTAGGGAATGGCCTACTTTGGTTGCCGCATGGCCACCACGTGGCAGTTTGGATCCTAATCTGGTACAGCGTGTACACGTGGCTGTATCAGGTAGGCCTGAACTTTACGGCCAGTTTCCATATATTGACTGTTGGATGCAGGCCGTAAATGACTCGCCAAAATGGATCCGAGTATGCCACGAGGAACAATGTCGCCTCATGGTGGCCAGAACTCGCCTGTCCACTAAGGCCGTAATCACGCCCATTTTGGATACGCCTCCTGAGTCTGAGATCCCCATGCCGCCCCCTTACTCCTCCTCCACCGGAAGAGGAAGAGGAGGTGCTGTTGGAAACGCTCCTCCCCTTGCCCCGTTGTCCCCACCTACCCCTTCCTCTAGCTCAGAGCCCAACCCCCTTGTTTTAAACCCTCCCCTTCCGGTACCTACCTCTGTTAACTCCACCTACCCAGATTTGGCGCCATATCTAGTTTCCGGTCAGGCTCCTCCTAGCCCGGCCCGGAATATTTTACTCACCGACCTCCCTCTCAGTAAAGCGTCCCCATCCCCTTGTCTTACTACCCCTCGACCGGAACCCCTAACTGACGTATCTAAACGAAGCCCCATACTAACACGACAACTGACCGGTACCCTCCAACCCCAACATTATCAAATGCCTCTCCGACTGACACCAGGCCCGACACACATCAACGGTGATGGCCAGATACAACAAGCTGATCCCGTCTTTGTTTATGTACCCTTCACGACAACTGATCTATTTAACTGGAAGACCCATAACTCCTCTTACACCGAAAAGCCTCAAGCCATGACGGATTTGTTTACCTCCATAGTCCAGACACATAATCCCACTTGGGCTGATTGCCAGCAATTGCTTATGACATTATTCAATAACGAGGAAAGGACAAGGATAAACCAAGCGGCAATTAAAGCGCTGGAAGAAGTGGCCCGTACACAAAATCAGGCCAACCTGGCAGCATGGGCCACAGCACATTATCCAAACACTGATCCGGAGTGGAATGTCAATGGCGCAGACATGGTCCATTTAAAAGCATATAGAGATGCTATTATTGCTGGCATGAAAGCCGGAGGGAAGAAGGCGATTAATATGTCTAAGACGGCTGAGGTATTACAGAAATGTGATGAATCGCCCAGTGTCTTTTATGACCGATTATTGGAGGCATACCGTTTGTATACCCCCTTTAATCCAGAAGCTCCTGAGAATTCCCGGATGGTTAACTCTGCCTTCGTCAGCCAAGCCTACGGAGATATAAAGCGCAAGCAGCAGAAGTTAGAGGGGTTCGTAGGGATGTCTATAACCCAACTCATGGAGATAGCCAATAAAGTATACATGAAGAGGGAGACAGAGACAAAGAAGGAGGAAGAGCGTAAGATGCGTAGGAAAGCAGATATGCTAGCGGTAGCTATCGCAGGCGTAGATAGAAGGGAAAAGGAAGTGTATAGGGGAACGGATAAAGGCGAGAGTAAATGGAATAGGGAACCTTTGAGTAGGAACCAATGCGTGTACTGTAGGGAAGAAGGGCATTGGAAAAGTGAGTGTCCACAAAGGGAACAGTATGAGAGAGACAGACCTAGGACAGGATATAGTAATTATAGAGGCAGAGCGAGAGGTAGAGGAGGTCCTGGAGGAAATAGTGGGAATAATAGAGGAAGTGTTAGTGGAGATAGGTATTATCCAGCAGCGCAGAGACCCCGCGATAGAGAAGATAGGGACTTTGTAGGTTTGGCGGACACAGTCACGGAGGACTATTGATACCGACCGGGCTCCATCCCCCTTGGCCGAGCGGAGCCTATGGTCGATGTAGCAATAGGGGGGAAAAGGAGTGCTTTCATGATTGATACTGGTGCTGAGCATTCGGTGGTGACTGACCTAGTTGCTCCTCCATCTGGAAGAACTATCACCGTAATAGGAGCAACTGGAAGGAGTGCTGCTAAACCGGTTCTTAAAAGTCGACTCTGTACATTGGGAGGCCACGTAGTGAAACATCAATTCCTTTATATGCCTGAATGTCCAGTCCAACTGCTAGGACGTGATTTGTTGTCGAAATTACAAGCACAGATAACATTTCTACCCAACGGAACAACATCTTTAAAGTTCAATGGACCTTCAGGTATAATCACAATATCAGTACCAAAGGAAGAAGAGTGGCGACTTTATACAGTGTTGGCCAGCCAAAACCCTAAGAGTGATGAATCCTTGTTCAATATACCAGGAGTGTGGGCAGAGAACAACCCACCAGGACTTGCTCGCAATATTCCACCAATTCGAATTTAACTAAAACTTGGGTTCTATCCAGTGAGCTTAAGACAATATCACATCCCACAAAAGGCCAAGAAAAATATACAATCCTATCTGGATAAGTTCATAAGGTATGGTATCCTAAAATTCTGTACTTCCCCCTGGAACACCTCATTGTTGCCTGTTCAAAAGCCGGGTACAGATGAGTATCGCCCTGTGCAGGACTTGAGAGCAGTCAATGATGCGGTCGTAAGTATACACCCAGTTGTGCCCAATCCATATAACCTGCTTGCTTTAATTCCGGGTGGGGCTACCTATTTTACTGTCCTAGATCTCAAAGATGCCTTCTTTTGCCTTCGAATTGCTGCGGAAAGCCATTGTTTTTTTGCATTCCAATGGGAAAATGCTGTAACGGGCTCGAAACGCCAGATGACTTGGACAAGACTGCCCCAAGGGTTTAAAAATTCACCTACCCTATTTGGATCAGCTTTAAGTCAAGACTTACTAGATTTCAAGTCCATCCCAGGAGAGTGTGTACTATTACAGTACGTAGATGATTTGTTGATAGCGGCAGTTACAAGAGAAATATGTCAGCAAGCAACACATGATTTACTACACATTCTTTGGAAGGCAGGATACAAGGTGTCCAGGAAGAAAGCTCAGTTGTGTCAGCCAACTGTCAAGTATCTGGGATTCCATATCTCTGAAGGTCAAAGGATAATGGGGCCAGAGAGAAAAGAAGCTGTATGCCAAATACCAATACCCAAGAATAGAAGACAAGTGCGGGAATTCTTGGGGGCAGCAGGCTTCTGTAGGATATGGATTCCCAGTTATGCGATATTGGCGAAACCTCTTTATGCAGCTATAAAAGGTACAGAACACAATCCCTTCCTGTGGACCCCTGAACAGGAAAAGGCATTAGAAGATGTGAAGAAGGCTTTGATGAGTGCCCCAGCATTAGGTCTACCTGATCATACACGCCCATTCTACTTATATGTACACGAGCAAAGAAGAATGGCTGTGGGAGTATTGACACAGTACTTGGGATCATGGCAACGACCTGTTGCATATATGTCCAAACAACTGGATGCAGTGGCCAGTGGTCTCCCACCTTGTCTAAGAGCCGTAGCTGCCGCTGCCCTGCTCGTAGCTGAAGCTGATAAACTCACTCTGGGTCAGGAACTCTATGTGCGAGTCCCGCACGCAGTACAAACGTTGCTAGTCTATAAAGGCAATCATTGGCTTAGTAACAGCCCCATGACTAAGTATCAAGCTATGTTGTGTGAAAACCCAAGAGTGCATCTAGAGACTGTTAATACCTTGAATCCAGCTACCCTTTTGCCACAACCTACTGAGAGTCAACATGATTGCCTGGAGGTGATGGATGAAGTGTTCTCAAGTAGACCAGATCTTCGTGATTTTCCCATCCAGAACCCTGATGTCCAGTACTATACGGACGGCAGTAGTTATGTGAAAGAAGGAATTCGCTATGCAGGATATGCAGTAACAACCATAGACAAGGTGATAGAAGCTTGGCCATTGTCAAAAGGAACATCGGCACAGAAGTCACACGAGCGTTACAATTGGCTGAAGGTTTAAGAGTGAACATCTACACAGACTCCAAGTATGCGTTTTTAACCACTCATGCCCACGGAGCTTTGTATAAAGAAAGAGGACTACTGAATTCAGAGGGTAAAGAAATCAAGTACGCAGCTGAGATATTACAACTATTGGAAGCTGTATGGGAACCGAAAGAAGTTGGTATCATACATTGTCGGGTGCATCTGAAAGGTGATGGTGATGTAACCAAAGGAAATCGGATGGCAGATAATGCAGCTAAGTGTGCCGCTGAATCAGGAAAACAGGAGTATGTGGAACATATAGCTGCTCTTATACCGACCCCACTGTCTCAATGGACTCCAGTTTATACAGCTCAAGAAGAAGAGTGGTTAAAGACTGAAGCTGGGAAGTACCTGGAGAACAATTGGTATCAGTTAGAAGATGGAAGAATAGTCATTCCAGCATCACTAGCTGTAGAAATTGTCCAGAATTATCATAACGGGACACATTCTGGAAGAGATAGTATGGAAGAATCTCTCAGGAAACATTTCTACATACCAAGATTGTCCAACTTGACTCAAGCCATTGTACGAAGATGTGTGATATGTGCCAAGAATAACGCAAGGCAAGGACCAGTGAAACCACCGGGAGTCCAGTATATGGGGGGACTCCCTATGTCCGATCTTCAAATAGACTATACGGTAATGCCTAAATCCGGTGGACATCGCTACCTACTAGTAGTTGTGTGTACCTACTCAGGTTGGGTAGAAGCATGTCCTACTCGTACAGAGAAAGCAGGAGAAGTTGTGCGATTCCTGTTGCGAGAAATAATACCCCGATATGGACTACCATGCTCTATAGGATCGGATAATGGTCCAGCCTTTGTTCACCAGTGCCTACAACAACTGACTCATATGCAGAAAGAAAAGTCCTGCGCTCACTCCCATCACTACTGGGCGGCTGCAATGACTACAGTATACATCAGCCCCAATATATAGTAAAAAAACAAAGAAAAACAAGTTACTTGCGCTCTCTCCTTTATCCCTATGTATTTTTAAACAAATGGAGGTCTTTTAGTTACCTCCAATGGCCATGAGAGGAATGAGCCCACCTGCCAACATCAAGGCAGACCCCCCTACGTGGGTCCTAACTCTAACCATTCACCTTGCTTCCTTGAGCCTCTGGCAAAAATCTCCAATGAGACAGAAAGGGGTATTTCTTATATACACCCCTATACATTATTAACCCTTAATAGGGAACACATGGGATGGGCGGCTGCATTGTAACAAGGCTGAGTAATACAATAAATGGATACAAATGCAGAAAGAAAAGTCCTGCGCTCACTCCCATCACTACTGGGCGGCTGCAATGACTACAGTATACATCAGCCCCAATATATAGTAAAAAACCAAAGAAAAACAAGTTACTTGCGCTCTCTCCTTTATCCCTATGTATTTTTAAACAAATGGAGGTCTTTTAGTTACCTCCAATGGCCATGAGAGGAATTAGCCCACCTGCCAACATCAAGGCAGACCCCCCTAGGTGGGTCCTAACTCTAACCATTCACCTTGCTTCCTTGAGCCTCTGGCAAAAATCTCCAATGAGACAGAAAGGGGTATTTTTTATATACACCCCTATACATTATTAACCCTTAATAGGGAACACATGGGATGGGCGGCTGCATTGTAACAAGGCTGAGTAATACAATAAATGGATACAAATGCAGAAAGAAAAGTCCTGCGCTCACTCCCATCACTACTGGGCGGCTGCAATGACTACAGTATACATTAGCCCCAATATATAGTAAAAAAACAAAGAAAAACAAGTTACTTGTGCTCTCTCCTTTATCCCTATGTATTTTTAAACACATGGAGGTCTTTTAGTTACCTCCAATGGCCATGAGAGGAATGAGCCCACCTGCCAACATCAAAGCAGACCCCCCTATGTGGGTCCTAACTCTAACCATTCACCTTGCTTCCTTGAGCCTCTGGCAAAAATCTCCAATGAGACAGAAAGGGGTATTTTTTATATACACCCCTATACATTATTAACCCTTAATAGGGAACACATGGGATGGGCGGCTGCATTGTAACAAGGCTGAGTAATACAATAAATGGATACAAATGCAGAAAGAAAAGTCCTGCGCTCACTCCCATCACTACTGGGCGGCTGCAATGACTACAGTATACATCAGCCCAAGCTACAAGGTCTGCCTTGATGTTGGCAGGTGGGCTCATTCCTCTCATGGCCATTGGAGGTAACTAAAAGACCTCCATTTGTTTAAAAATACATAGGGATAAAGGAGAGAGCGCAAGTAACTTGTTTTTTTTTTTTAACTGACTCATATGCTTGGTATTAAGTGGAAGCTTCATACGGCATATAGACCTCAGAGCTCTAGGAAAGTAGAAAGGATGAACAGAACTATTAAGAACCAATTGGCAAAGATGTGTCAAGAGACTCAGCTTAAGTGGAATGTCATTTTGCCCATAGCTCTGTTGCATATTCGTAGTACACCTACCAGAAGGATGGGTCTCTCACCTTTTGAAATCATGTATGGGCGTCCACCTCCCGTACTTGGTAACTTAAGGGGGGATTTGAGTCAGTTGGGAGAAGGAATTACCCAGCAGCAGGTTGTAGAGTTGGGTAAAACTATGGAGGAGGTACAGAAATGGGTACAAGATAGATTACCTGTGAATATTTATCCCCCTGTTCATAGTTATCATCCAGGAGATCAAGTATGGATAAAAGAGTGGAACAATGTACCGTTGGGGCCTAAGTGGAGGGGTCCTTATGTTGTTATTTTGTCTACCCCTAAAGCTATAAAGGTGGCCGAAGTGACTCCGTGGATTCATCACTCCAGGGTTAAACCAGCATCAGTAGATTCTTGGCAAGCTACACCAGATCCAGAGAATCCCTGCAAGATCCGGTTAAAGCGCACAACTCAGTCGGAGTGACGAGGAGATATTGGGGTTTCAAGTGTAATTAAAGAGATCAGCAAGTAAGTGTTTTGACGGCCATAATAAAGCCTGACCACTTACCTACGTGACATAGCCAGAGTGTCTTGAAGGGACCTCTGTGAAGGGAAGAGAGGACATGAAGAACTCCATTCCTTGCAGCCCTTACAGCCTGGAAGCTGAGGTGCCATCGCACGGACGAAGAATGAGGATGAAGACGCCAAGAGAGATGCACTTGATAATGTATATATTTGTGTTTTTAATTATTCAGGAAGGTAGAGGTACCGACACACCTGGCTGTGAGGTTTGCATTAAGACTACTATAACAGGTAATCATATTTCCCAGACCCTTATTTGGCATTCACAATATGAGTGTAAAGGATATGTATCTAAGTGTAGATACTTAGGTATAGATTATAGTGTATGCCATTTAGGAGTAGGAGAACCTAAGTGCTTCAATCCAGAGTATCAACCCCGTACAATTTGGTTGACCCTCCGGAATGGAGACTCACAGGGGACCCTAATAAATAAGACAGTATTAGAAACCGTACATTTTTCGGGTGTTCTGCTATTTGATGCATGTAAGGCGATATCAGGTGGTAGAAAACCGTGGAATGTATGTGGGGATCTTAAGTGGGAGAGAACGTATGGGTCCAATGATAAGTATATTTGTCCCAGTAGTAAAAACAAGTATGTAAATCCAAAATGCCCAAATAAGGATTATAATTTTTGTCCATATTGGTCTTGTGTAGGGTGGGCAACTTGGGGACAGACAGTAGATAAGGATATGATTGTAACTAAGTTGCCTACCAAACCATATTGTAAGTCTATGGAATGCAACCCAGTCCATATACTTATCAATAATCCTGAACAATTCATAGATAGGTTCGGAAACTTATTTGGGTTCCAGATATATGGGACGGGTTTGGATCCTGGGACAATATTATTTATAGGGATAGAGACCGATACCGTAGCATCCCAAACTCATCAGGTTTTCCATTCTTTTTACGAAGAGATGAGTGTAGAAAATAAGATCCCCCATAATGCTAAGAACCTGTTTATTGATTTAGCAGAAAGTATTGCTGGTAGTCTTAATGTGACCAACTGCTATGTGTGTGGAGGTACTAATATGGGAGACCAATGGCCCTGGGAAGCAAAGGAGGTAATGTATTCTGGTTCTGAGACAATTGAACAAATAATATCTTCTCAAGCCGATTATCAAATGAGTGTTAGAGGTAAATCTGAGTGGCGATTAAAGACCTCCATTATAGGTTATGTTTGCATAGCAAGGAAAGGAATAATGTTTAACACATCTGTAGGAGAATTGACTTGTCTAGGGCAAAAAGCTTATGATGATAATACAAAGAATACAACTTGGTGGTCGGCTTCAAATGTCTCAGAACCACCTAACCCGTTTGTAAGTTATACCAATTTAAAGGACGTGTGGTTTGATCTATCTATTACATCTAGCTGCAGGGCCGGACTGGGAACTAAAATCAGCCCTGGAAAAAAAATTCTATACCAGCCCAATAATGCGTCGCGACAGCACAGTGTGCTGATATAGAGGGTGAAAAAAAACTTGAAATTGAAAACTCTTACTCGGTGGCCTGGGCTCGGAACGAGATGGCAGCACAGTGAGTGAGCTCCGACCCGCCGGCGAAAAACACAGCCTATAATCCGACCCCATCAGCATACATGGGACGCCACCGACGAACCGACACCCCCCAGACCCCGAGGGGCTCCCAATCCGGGCACACTCACGGCCCGATGGATGGTTTTCTCCAAAACTCGGCCGACATGTGCGAGGAGGCGAGCGGATCCAAGATGGCGCCGACGGAGCCGTCCTCCAGGGAACCTCGTGGCACTACTACACTAGAGCAGATCGGAGAGGAAATCAGATCTATGGCTGCTGCTATGGTCACGAAAGCTGACCTCCTAGTGCACACCACGTCCATCCAGGATGCACTACGGGCTGAAATAGCAGGTGTCCGGGCAGAGGTAAATGCACACACGGGCCAAATACAAAACCTAGAGCACTCCCAAGACACACAAGCCACGAGGCTGCAGGCGACTGATATGGCCCTAGCACGCCAAGGGGAGCTATTATTACACATGAGGAGGACAATGGAAGACCTAGACAATAGAGGGAGGAGATGTAACATTAGGGTCCGCGGGGTCCCTGAACCTGAAGGCGAGGAAAACCCTGAAAATACCCTTAATGACCTCTTTCATATGATTATGGGAGAGGGCGCTCCGCTCACATTCAGATACGAACGAGCACACAGAGCACTACGTCCCAAGCTAGCGGACGGCACCCCAAGAGACATTATATGCTGCCTAAGCTCCTTCCGAGACAAAGATACCATCATGCAGGCGGCCAGATCCCGCCGTGCCTGGGATTACAGGGGCGCGCAAGTTTCCCTCTTTAATGACCTCTCGCCCATCACTTTAGAGGCCAGGCGAGCACTGAAGCCTATCACAGCAGCCCTGCAGGAACGCAACATCCAATACAAGTGGGGCTACCCCTTTGCCCTACTGGCCCGTCACCGGAATGGCTGGGCCTCAGTCCGTTGGCCCGAGGAGATCCCAAGATTCCTGGAGGAAATGAACTTGCCGCATATCCCTACTCCTGACTGGGTCCTGGGCCCGCTAGGAGGGAGACCTCAACAACACAGGGCACATAGGAGGCGAGATAGAGAACCACCGCAAGGCCCAGCACAACGCAGGCGCAACAACCCGGAGGCGCCGGAGTAAGGGGTATACCCACTACCCCCTGGATATGTCCCCCTGATTCTCACTCCTACCTGGGGACCCTCCGCGCTCCTTAACCTTCACGACACCTACTTAGACCGCTTGCACCTTCCTACTGCTGAACCTGGGGACTTATCTGGCCTGGCAACGAGGAGGTACCAATTGGGTTATTTCTTCTATTTCTTCTATTATGATCCGGGACCTGAACACCCGTTTACCAAACGTTACGTATTTGTAAAAAACTTGGGAGGGGGGATGACGGGGGGCACACACTATACGACACGGACAACATCCTGCGGGTTCATTTGTTCACTGCGACACAGCGAGATACTTGAATAGGTCTAATGGGGAAAACACTTATCCTGGGGTATGTCAATACCCGCACGCTGCAACCCACCTTTTTGTTTGGGACACATACGCTCTCCCTGATTGCAGCCCTGGACTCCCCACTCCACACCATCACCTATTCAGATGCTCAACGTGGACATACGGTACGGGGCAATACCCCTCCATACAGGACAATGGATATACTCGATTCCGTTTACATACTTGTTTGATACTCCACCTATATGGCCACAGGGCCCGCATGACACTCAGGGACCAGATTACACCCGTAGCCCTACACATTGCCCCTCCATACGTTACAACAGGCACTCACCGGATAGGTCGCAATACCCCACCACACGTTACTCTCGCTCTACCACATGGGGACAGGGGGGGGGATGGTACACATTATACCCCACGCTGGCTAGTGGACAACCAATTTACCACACACAGGGCTGGGAGGGTCACGCTCTGCCACTTCCACTGACATAGGTATGAGTGCATGTCATGGATAACCATACGGGTAAATGAGGCTGAGACGTAGAAAAGACACACTCAAGCCATACTTCGGGGACACATGCTACCTCCCAGTAACCTAGAAGGGGTTAGTTGGGAAACATGTTGATGTTGTTATACCTGTTATCGCTACAACTCTGTGTACACCATTGCAATAACCACATTACCCCCTGCATATATGTCTACTAAATGTGTTGCAAATGCTTAACCATAATTTTCTTTTGCTTAGCAGCCGTGGGAGCTACCCCCGGGTTGGGGGAGGCGGGGGGCTGGGCCCCATCTGGGACAGGTTGGATGGGCTCTGACCATGGTTCCTTGGGTTATCTTGTTACCCTATTTATACGCAGCTATATTACCATGTATGGCATTTTATGTATAGTTTCCGGATCACGCTCTACCACTTCCACTGACGTAGACAGGACTGCATGACCTAGATAGTTGTATAGAATAATATAGCCGAGATGTAAAGGTGACACGCCCTAGCCATGCTTTAGAGACTCATGTCACCCCCCAGTAACCTAGAGAGGGTTAGCTAGGAATTATGTTGATATCGATCTATGTGTTCTCGCCACGGCTATGTGTATTCAATTGTACCGATCGCATTATCCCCTGCATATATGTATGATATGTGTGCTGCCAATGCCTAACCATTATTTCCTTTTACTTAGCTGCCGTGAGGGCTCTTCCCGGGTTGGGGGAGGCGGGGGGACGGGACTCCTTCTGGAGAAGGTCGGATGGGCTCTGACTACTGTTTCTTGGGTTACTCTGTTACCCTATTTATATGTATTTATATTTCCATGTTTAGCTTTCCATGTATAGATTAAGGCACCAGGCTGTGGGGCCGGCGGAGAGGAGTTATTTGACCTTACACAGATACCACACTTTTGCTTCTGGTCCATTACGGGCCGAGGTAGGACCACTGACCCCCACTACGAGCCGTGCATAGGTCTGGACGAGGGAGCCCCCCGTTGACTCACCCCCCTGGTCTGGTTACCTGGGTGATCCCGGGCTTCTCCTCTCGTCGCACGGCTACTCCCTCCTCTTCTCGGAGGAGGACTGAGGTGAACACCTCTCTTACCCCACCTCTCGGGGTCACCTCTACTTGGGGACTTACTTAACCCCCCACTTTTTTAACCTACTCACCCTCCACTTTCTATACTCTGTACTTTTACCTTGGCGTCCCTGTGTCGCCCTCTCCTTGGCTCTGGGGGCGCACCCCTCGCGCTGCGAAGCTCGCCATACTCGTTATCTTACCCACCCTGACCTCACTAGACACCGACGACGTACATCGCCCCACATCCCTACTCGCATACCGACCCAAAGCAACATTCCCCACGGAACGAGCTCCCTGCATAACCGAGACTTACACACCGTTTCGCCTACTGCCCCCCTTAATTCACAATAGCCTGACCACCAGGGACCGGCTAGATAGTGTACGGAGACCTCTGGTTAACTGGTATGGGAGCTAGGGCAGAAACCTCTGCGTGCCTTGGCCCAAACAACGACAGGACACGGGCGTACCTCAGTGCTCCGCTTCGTGTGGTGACCCTCAACTGTCGAGGCCTTAACGTACCTGAACGCCGCACTCACCTGCTTCGGGAATTGAGGAAACAACGGGTCTCCATAGCAATGCTCCAGGAAACCCACTTCCTCGAAGGATCTGCACCTAAACTTCGAAACCGGCAATACCCCGACAATTTCTTCAACAACCACCCCGCGGCCCGTAAAGCGGGAGTTGCCATTATCCTTGCAGCCGACCTGGACTTCCAAGTACTGGACAAAGTAACCGACAAACTGGGGAGGTATCTCTTCCTAAAAGGCACGATAGCAGACAGAATTTACACTCTGGCTTCTATATACGTGCCCAACAAGAATCAGGCGCGTTTTATACGCAGGACAATGAGCAAACTGAGCGAATTTTCGGAAGGCACGCTGGTTGTGGGGGGTGACCTTAACACCCCACTGGACCCTCAGATGGACACGTCGACGGGACATAGTTCCTTACCGATATCTAGCATTCGTGCGATACATAAGTCAATGAGTGATTTGGGACTGGTGGACTGTTGGAGAGCACTCAACCCAGATGTCAAGGACTACACCCACTACTCTGCGCTCCACAATCCCTATGCGCGGATCGATTACATCCTGCTTCAGCAGGAAGGATTGCCACGACTGAGGTCAGCCGAGATCGGCCCCGCCACATGGTCAGACCACAGCCCAGTTACGGTGGAGCTGGACTCCCCGCTGTTCAAACCGGCACAGTGGACCTGGCGTCTGAATGAAACCTTACTCCAGGACCCTGCGGTGGAAACTGAGATCAAACAAGCCCTTGACCTTTACTTCCAGGAAAATGACGTGACAGATACCTCTCCAATCACACTTTGGGAGGCACACAAGAGTACCATACGTGGCATCCTTATAAAAATAGCCTCCCGTCGATGCAAGGCGACCATGCAGGAAATGACGAATGTATATAAAACCATCTCGAGACTAGAACTTCAACATAAGCAAACCCCACTAGCCTCGATTCAACAGGACCTGACGGAAGCCCGACGCCGCCTGAAGGAACTCCTTATGAAACGATACCACCGCTCGCTACAACACTCCAAGAATTTCTTCTATATTCACGCCAACAAAGGCGGCAAATATCTCGCCCGCATCCTGAAAGGAGACACCCCTCGCACACGGATACATAAAATCCGTTTACAGTCCGGAAAACTATCCCAATTCCCCGAAGACATAGCCAACGAATTCCGACGTTACTATGGCGCCCTCTACAATATCCCGGGCCCTGACAACGCAACACTGGGACGCCAACCCACCACGCTCATTCAAAACTACCTACACGACAACGTAGACAGACGAGTGTCTACAGAAGCGGCGGATATGCTGGACGAACCAATTAGCACCGAAGAAATGGCCGCAGCCCTGAAGTCCACCAAAACAGGCAAAGCACCGGGCCCCGACGGATTCTCTGTAGGGTATTACAAGCTCTTCTCCTCAATCCTCCTGCCTCGGCTGACTACTGCTGTTAACACCGTTACGGATGGGAGACGCTTTGGAGCGGAATCTCTGGCTGCTACTATCACGGTCCTCCTCAAACCGGGAAAAGACCCAGAGCAATGTGGCAGCTATCGACCCATATCCCTGCTGAATGTGGATACAAAACTGCTTACAAAGATCCTGGCCACTAGATTGCAACGGGTACTGCCGAGCCTGATCCACGCAGACCAGACAGGATTTATCCCGGGGAGGGAGGCACAAGATAGTACGCTGCGCCTATTCTCCATCCAGCACAGAGCACGGGAGACACGGGATAAAATTCTACTTCTCTCCACGGACGCCGAAAAGGCTTTCGACCGTGTCAACTGGTCGTACATGATGGAAACCCTACGGGTCATGGTATTGGGACACAATATGTTGGCGTGGATCACAGCCATATACGATAAACCACATGCTGCCGTCCGAGTGAACGGGGCCCTAACTTCCAGCTTCGAAATTCGGAACGGGACTAGAAAGGGATGCCCCCTGTCGCCGCTTTTATTTGCAATGACCCTGGAACCATTGCTACACGCGATCCGCCACCACCCGGACATCTCGGGATATACCTGGATGGGGACAGAACATAAGGTGGCCGCATATGCGGACGACCTCCTTTTTTTTGTCTCCCACCCACGAGTCACGTTGCCCTGCTTACTCCTAGAATTCGAAAAATTTGGGAAGATTTCGGTTTTCAAACGTAACCTTTCCAAATGTGAAGTGCTTAATCTAACTTTTCGACCGGAGGAATACGAGGAACTGGGAACTATCTTCCCATTTCGTTGGTGCACGGAGAGAATGAAATATCTTGGCATATGGATCACCACGAACCCCCAGGAGCTTTATCGCCACAATTTTGCCACTATCCTGCGACGGGTTATCTCACATTTGGATAAATGGGCGTACCCACACGTCACCTGGCACGGAAGAGTCGCAGTGCTAAAGATGAATGTGCTCCCGAGACTTCTCTACCTGTTCCAGACAATACCCCTGACGCCACCGAATAATTTCTTTTCCACCTTAAAATCCACAGTTATCCGGTACGTCTGGAGAGGGGAGAGATCTAGAATACGCTACGACACTCTCTGCCTACCTAGACTTAGAGGTGGCCTGGCACTCCCGGACTTCAAACGCTATCATCAAGCCGCCACTCTGCAACGAATTCTGGAGTGGCATGTAGCTGACTCTCCGAAGCAATGGGTTACCCTGAACAATGGGGAATCACCTGCCGCTCTTAAAGCAGCAGTATGGCAAGGAGGAACAGGTAGTCGCACTGGAGAAGGAACAGAGACTCCGACGACACAGACTTTGAAGGCGTGGGACTCACTGCGCAAAAATACGCACGTGTCCCCGATCCCTAGTCCCCTTCTCCCAATAGTTCCCAACTCAAACCTTGCTGGTGGCATCCCAGCCAAGGCCTGGATATTCCTGGAAGAACAAGACTACATCCCGATTAGAACGGTCCTCCATGGGGGCACTGTTCGGCCCCTCCGCGCATTACTGGCCGATAGAACTAATTCGCCTATGGTATCTCTCCGCTATTTACAACTGACACACTATTATGGGTCTCTCCCACATAAAGAACGTCTCCACAGAGATCTTACGTGGTTTGAGGACCTGTGTCACCGGGGAGACACGCTTGGCAAGGCAGTATCACTACTTTATCAACATCTGCTGGTAGGAAGCATCACGTCAAATAACACGTTCAAGAGACTATGGGAACAACAACTGGAGAGCCCAATCTCGCAACCACAGTGGGACACGGCACTCCTCTGGCAATACAAGAGCTCTTCCAGCTCCCATTATCAGGAAGTCAACTATAAGTTAATATCCATGTGGTACAGAACACCAGTAGCATTACACAGGATATTCCCGACGACACCCCCCACATGCTGGAGATGTCAAGAGGAGAGGGGCACGATCGTGCACATCTGGTGGGACTGTCAACTCATCACCCCATACTGGACCAGTATCAAATCTGAAATCAAAACGATGCTGGGAGACGACACGGAATGGTCCAGGGAACTGGCCCTCCTACATATCACCACTCGGTCTATTTCTGGCTATAAGAAGTCCATCCTACGCCACCTGCTGAACGCAGCTAAAGCCCTCATACCTGCGTACTGGAAGCGGACCGAGGTCCCCACGGTTGAGGAATGGTTACACAGGGTCGGAGACATACAATTGGCGGAAGCACTACAGGCGTCCCTTGCGGGTAGGGGAACCAGGCACGTGGAAAGGTGGCAGCCGTGGTTCGCATACCAAGCCACTAGGCGATAGACCTCCTGTAAAAGGGGGAAGACTGCGACCCAAATGACAATTAACACTCCACGCCACTGACTATATGGATGACAGGACACTCACAGCAATAGGGGCACTGACCAGGACTGGCAGAATCAACATTGTCCCGACGACCTGATACACACACGCACATCCCATGGGGCTTAAAACACGATACCCACTTAAAGGTCCCTCACTTTTACCGAGTCTATGGCGCCGACATGGGCGCGAGTTGCGCTCCGTGGAGCTGAGGGGAGGGCCCACTGCGATGGCCACCCTAATTCATCCTATCTCTACCTTTCTACTTTCCTATCTCACAATACATAACTATACTGAAATAATTGACAACAAAGTAAAGTAACGGGAACACTGAATAGCAACTTCACTTCGGACACCTTGAGCCGAGAGACACGGGTACTCGCTCAAGGGATAACCGGCTATATTGCCCCGACCGAGAACGTAGACATGCACACTCATCTACCCACTTAATACTCCCTCTGACACATACGCAACACCTCATCATTATATTCAAACTGCCGCCCAGCCTGGTTTTGACATGATGCACAGTGCTGTTCTGTAGTCAACAAAGTATATGTAGGTCCAGGTGCTTGACACCCCTCGATCAGCACATTCAGAAACCTATTTGAACCTTACTATGCTATTACCTAAAGTTATATGTAAACATGAAAAGTTATACTGTAATTCAACTCTTATAAATGCAATGTTACTCTTGGTACAACTAATCTTGAATTACACCTCCTCGACACCACCGAGATGTAACTGTATTTTTCGCTGGCCTGCGAGCCGATCCTTTCTGTAATCTCTCCCTTTCCCTATCTTAAATAAACAGATTTTCAAAAAAAAAAAAAGAAAACTCTTACTCCAACGAAGGAACGCATATAGGGCTTCAAAATAATCAAAAGAGCGCCTTTATTTTAAGCAGACGTACATTTGCATGTAATCAATGTTTCAGTACAACTACTTTGGCCTGTTAAGGACATTTTAGTAATGGGACTGAAATGCTGAATGTCTGCAGTTGCACAACTAAAAAAAGGAAGTGATCTGGTTAATTTTGAAGTTCTATGGGTGTGCTCTTCACTTTGAATATGTTATTGTGCATGAGTATGCAACTAGCAACAAGACAGGGCCAATACATGCTCATTACACACATATATATATATATATATATATATATATATATATATATTAATGACATTTATGTGTGTATTATGCATATATAAATGTATATTACTATATGTGTAAATATTATAGGCATAATTATATGTTACTAATACTCACTTCAATATACATGCATATATATATATATATATATGTGTATTACTGTCAGGATCACATAAATTTACGTCTATTACCTTTACCTCGTTTAGTGTATCTTGTCTCCAATTGTCTCCTTTTTTTCTCTTACAGCGACCCTTGTGCATCTTTTACTTCATCCCAGTCCATGTGTGTTTCTTTTTACCCTTCTCCAGCCTCTGTATTTCTCTTTCCCCCAGCCCCTTTTGTGTTGTTCTTAGCCCCAGACACTTTGTCTCTTTCTCCCCTTCCAAATCTCATCTGTGTGTCTCTTTCTAACTACAGACTCTGTGTGCCTCTTTCTCTTCTCCCAGACACTCTCTTTTTCCCCAGCCCAGCGTTGCCTCCCACAAATCTTGTGTCACTTTGTCCCCCTTCCCTACTGTATGTCTCTTTGTCACCCCAACAAACCTTCTGTGTGTCTCTCTTCCCCATCTCCTCCCTGTGTCTCTCTCCCCCTCTGTCTCTTTGTACCCCCATCCCCTGTGTCTCTCTATTATCCCATCTGTCTCTGTGTCCCCATTCTCCTGTGTATCTCTATTACCCCTCTCTTTGTCCCCCCCATCCCCTGTTTCTCTATTACCCCTCTGTCTCTTTGTCCCCCCTTGCCCTATGTCTCTCTATTACCCCTCTGTCTCTTTGTCCCCCTCTTTCTATTACCCCTCAGTCTCTGTGTCCCCCCTCTCCCTGTGTTTCTATTATTCATCTATTTGTCTCCCCCCCTTCCCCTCTATTTGTCTACCCCCCTTCCCCTCTATTTGCCTCTCCCCTTCCCCTCTATTTGTCTCCCCCTTCTCCTCTATTTACCCCCCTTCCCCTCTATTTGCCCCCCTTCCCCTCTATTTGTCTCCCCCTTCCCCTCTATTTGTCTACCCCCTTCCCCTCTAGTTGCCTCTCCCCTTCCCCTCTATTTGTCTCCCCCTTCCCCTCTATTTGCCCCCCTTCCCCTCTATTTGCCCCCCTTCCCTTCTATTTGTCTCCCCCTTCCCCTCTATTTGCCCCCCTTCCCCTCTATTTGCCCCCCTTCCCCTCTATTTGTCTCCTTCTCCTCTATTTGCCCCCTTCCCCTCTATTTGTCTTCCCCTTCCCCTCTATTTGCTTCCCCTTCTGTGTGCCTGCTTAACTTGTCACAGGAGGACTGAGGGAGGGGGCGGAGCTAACGACCATGCTCCCTCACGGTTCCCATAATTTCCAGCATCTGCACATCATAGAGTAGTGATTACTCTATGATGTGGCTGAGCTGGGAATTATGGGAACCGCGAGGGAGCTTGGTCGTTAGCTCCGCCCCCTCCCTCAGTCCTCCTGTGCTGACAGCTGCACGGCTGTCAGTATCAGTGAGTGTGCCGCCGGATCGCTTAGGCGGCCGCCCGGCACACTCACTGATACTGACAGCAGGTACAGCTGTCAGCACAGGAGATGGGGCCGCCGGCTGCACCGACAATGCGGCCGGCGGCCGCAATATTATTAAAATATAGGGAGCAGGGCTCCCTCTCTCCCTCCAGCCCCCCAGGTGCCGCGGCCCACCGGGAAATTTCCCGGTATCCCGGTGGGCCAGTCCGGCCCTGTCTAGCTGGAAAGCCCCAGCAAATTTGTACTGGATCTGTGGTAAGAAAGCCTATTCGGAATTACCACAGGACTGGGAAGGGGCATGTGTGTTAGGTATGCTCAAACCATCTTTCTTCTTGTTGCCTATTGAAACAGGAGAGACTTTGGGAGTTAAGGTATATGATGTGAATCATAGGAAGAAAAGGGGACCCCTAGAGATAGGTACCTGGGAAGATAATGAATGGCCTCCCCAGCGTATTATATATTATTATGGGCCAGCTACATGGGCAGAGGATGGTACTTTTGGATATAGAACCCCAATATATATGCTCAATCGTATTATAAGGTTACAGGCAGTGGTTGAGATAATTACCAATGAGACATCGCAAGCGCTCAATCTCCTAGTGAAGCATAATACTAGGATGAGGACAGCTGTTTACCAAAATAAATTAGCTTTGGATTACCTATTGGCAGTAGAGGGGGGTGTATGTGGGAAGTTTAACCTAAGCAATTGCTGTCTTCAAATAGATGATGAAGGGCAAGCAATAGCTGAGCTTACTAGCCATATGGTTAAACTAGCGCATGTGCCTACTCAGGTATGGAAAGGGTATAATCCAAGTAGTTGGTTTGGTAACTGGTATGAGCAGTTTGGAGGACTTAAGGCATTGGTAGGTGGAGTCATGCTAATCTTGATGCTGTGTCTTCTCCTGCCATGTCTTGTTCCTTTGGTAGTTAGGTCTGTGCAGGGCATTATAGAAAATATAGCAGAGAGAAAGGCTGCTGCACAGATAATGGCTATATATAGATATGAGGTTCTAAATCAGGGAGAACCAGTACAGGAAGAGGAATGTTCAGGGATTCATGTCTTTAGGGAGTCGCAAAGTCTGGTCTGGTTCATGGCAAACTTGAGGTATATGCAAACTATGGTTAAGTGATGCCTCTGGAATTGTGAAAATATCAGAAGCATCAAAGGGGGGAATGTGGTGGAATCTCGGTAAAAATAAATTTAGTAGGCCGAGATTACCACGTGGCATGTGTACGTGCATATACTGGTGTATCGGTCGGTTGGTTGCACGTGGCAAAGATACAATCAGTAGTGTACGGAGCATGTGCGAGAATACAGGATGTAGTATTCCCCTCCTCCATTGTGCTGGGCAAGCCATGTGGTCAAACAGGAAGTTAGTCCTTGTTCGATTGATTGGGCAAGAGTATGTGTGGGTGGAGCTTATTATGGGATGAGTTACATGCCTATATAAGGAGCCTACACTATTGTTCGGGGCTCAGATCTTGTTGTATTTTGGTGACATTAGTCCCTCTGAGTCCCGGTCGGTATAAAGAATCTCTTCCTTCCTGAAGAAACCTGTGTCCATCTCTCTGTGCTTGGCTTCCGTCAGTTTCTCCGGTATCAACATCATATGGCCATATTGTGCTAAGACCACCATTATGTCACAGTACCTTAAAAATCTCTCCTCAAATTTATACTTTCCTGTGATCACCTCAAAAGGAACACCTATAGTGGAAGGGCAGGGGAACATCTATAAAAGAGGGGCAGGGTAAAGAACCCAAAAGTAATCTGGACTGGATTTCAAATATACCCAGAAAAAGTTGTGCTCAGAAGTTTGCATACCCTTGGAGAATTGGTAATAAATGTACCATTTTTAAAGAATACATGAGTGAGCAGGCAAAGCGCATTTCTTTTATTTCTTATGGGATTTTATATATATGGGATTTTATATTTAACTGTAGGTTTTAACAGAATAGTACAATCATAAAACAAAACATGGCAACAAAGAAAACAATGAAATGACCCCTGTTCAAAACTCTGCATACCCTTAGTTCTTACCCCTTAACGCCGTTACGGCGTTCTATGCCCTCCCCATTTAAATGGGCTTTAGAGCCGTTGGGTTGGCATAGAACGCCGTAAAGTCTTAAGACCCCAGGAGGTAAAATGTACTTACCTCCGCCGCGATCCTCTTCGGGAGGACTGTCTGACAGGCCAGGCAGCCCTCCCCCAGCAAATCAGGCCCCAAGGGGCCATGTGATTGCTCTCAAAGAGCGATCACATGGCCCCCTATAGCTGGCTGCGGATCTGCCAGCAGGTGGATTGTCTGAAATGTCCGACAGTCCCCCTGTTGGTGGGAAATGTAAAAAAAAAACTAATTAAACATGTTTAAAATAAAATAAATGTGTGTGTATATATATATATATATATATGTATATATATATATATATATACAATACGATGGGAGTTTTGCACTCCAGCGCTCCTCCAAGTCTTGGCCCGGTACTCAGCTGCACACAAATACAGTCTCCAATAAGAAAGCCAGCACTCAAGGACTTCAACGTGAAAAAATAGGCATTTAATCCAAGTGGTCAACGTTTCAGTTCACAACTGTGAACTTTCCTCAGGCAAATTTTAATGTGAAAAAAATGAAAAATATTATGTGCTATATTTGACCCTGTAACTTTCCAAAACGCCTTAAAATCTGTGAACGGGGGGTACTGTTTTACTTGTGAGACATTGCTGAATACAAATATGTGCATTTTATTGCAGTAAAAGTGAACAGTATCATGACATTTACCTCTAAAATGTCAGACGGAACTACAATTTTTTTTTTAAATCTTAATTTCTCACAGTTTTTTTATATTATTCATAATAAGTTATGTTTCATATATGAATAGTTCATGAGAAGTTAAAGCCCTGTTTCTCCTGAACAAAATGATATATAATAAGTGTGGGTGCACTTAATATGAAAGAGGTGAACTACGGGTGAACAGACATATAGCGCAGATTCCAGGTTTTGTTTACATTTTGTTTTGATCAGAACGTGTACTATTGACTCTGTCCTAAAGGGGTTAATACTATGTATTGCCCTCTTTAGCATAAATTACAGCGTGCAGTCTTTTGCAATAGTTGCCTATGAGGCCCCTAATTCTTGCAGGTGGTATAGTTGCCCATTCGTCTTGGCAAAATGCTTCCAGATCATACAAAGTCTTTGGTCATCTTGCATGAACTGCACATTTGATTTTTTCCCCCAGTGGCTCAATGATATTAAGGTCAGGATACTGTGATGGCCACTGCAGAACCTTCACCTTTTTCAGCTGTAACCACTGGAGGGTCAACGTGGCCTTGTGCTTAGGGTCATTGTCATGCTGGAAAGTCCAAGAGTGTCCCATGCACAGCCTTCATGTAGAAGAATGCAAATAGTCTGCCAGTATTTTCTGATAACATGCTGCATTCATCTTTCCATCAATTTTGACAAGATTCCCCATGCCTTTAGAGCTCACACAGCCATGCTTTATAGTGGGGATGGTATTCTTTTCACTGTAGGCCTTGTTGATTCCTCTCCAAAGTGCTTATAATTGTGACCATAAAGCTCTATTTTGGTCTCATCACTTCAAATTACACTGTGCCAGAAGCTGTGAGGCGTAACAATTAGAGATGTCCCGAACAGTTCGCCGGGAACTGTTCGCCGGCAAACATAGCTTGTTCGCGGTCGCGGCGGCGGGCGAACATATGCGATGTTTGGTCCGCCCCCTATTCGTCATCATTGAGTAAACTTTGACCCTGTACCTCACAGTCAGCAGACACATTCCAGCCAATCAGCAGCAGACCCTCCCTCCCAGATCCTCCCACCTCCATGACGAATAGGGGGCGGACCGAACATCGCATATGTTCGCCCGCCGCGGCGACCGCAAACAAGCTATGTTCGCCACCGAACAGTTCCCGGCGAACTGTTCGGGACATCTCTAGTGACAATGAATTGTTGACATATTATACCGAGCTTTTTTGTGGCATTGGCTCAGTAAAGGCGTCTTTCTGGCAACACAACCATGCCAAAATTTCACAACATCTGCCAGTGTATGCAAACTTTTGAGCGCAACTGTATATCAAGGGAATAATGGTATACATTAAAGGGTCACCCCAATCATCATATCCAATACAGCTGGCTGATCCCAGGAGTACTCTGGGCTGGTCCCCTGGTTAGTAATGGTTTGCCCCCCTTACAACGGTCCCGTGTGGGCTATTGCTCTCATCTCTCTACTGGTGGCAAGCTGAAGCCGAAATATTTGAATAGATAAACTGGTGAATTGGTGAATAAATATTAATTTTTTTACATAGGTATGCTTATTTTTTTGTTTCTCCTTTTTCATTTTAATTCTATGTGTGGCAATTTTAACTGCCGGTGTTTTTCAAATGTTGCTGCAATTTCATGTACAAATACCTTCCCCATTAATTATATCTGATAATATTTTTACTGTTTCGAACATATTGTTTGTTTTTATTTCAATATTCATTCAGAGCTTGAGTGCCACCTAGAGGTACAAATTAGAAATGTTGTCAAGTCTGCAGCCATGGACATCAGACTCCTCTTTAGATGTGTTTAATGGAACACTCAAATGCTATTTTTTTTTTTTTTTATTCTTTATTTTTGTAGTGCGTAAGTTTAGGACATTCGCTTGTGAGGTACCCCAAAGGCAGTCCTCCAGCATGTTAACAACAGATTAATATAGAGGTACATAGTAGGTCAAGCACTTTTTTTTTTGTAAGGATTTTGACAGTGTATACTTGCATTGCTTAAGTGTTTCCATAACATAACATAACATAACAGAGTAGCATCGCTTTACTATCTAGACAGGGGAGTAGTTTATAGGTGGCACTTGGAAGTACCTGAGTAGCACTGACAGAGTGATAAATCTATACATACATGAGTAGATATTCGTTGCGTCATTAATAAGTTCACTGACTGTGTGAGCTAACATCAGGTGTACAGTAGTGGTTGCAGTAAGTAAACCTATGTATAGCATTCCCATTCTATTGGTTGGTGATTGCAATAACTAAGATTCTGCATGCTAGTAATTAAGCTCTACTTCAGTTGGCGAAAGTAAGGAGTAGACAGCTTTCTTGGCTACCCGAGCTGGGGGGAGCACATTGGATATCATGAAAGGCAGGCACATACTTTTATCTGCTAAAGTAAACAAGAACTAAAACTTGCATCACTAGGGGAGATAATAAAAGAAAGGAATATTCAAGCCGTGTTGTGAGGAATGGTGAGAGATAAGGATGGCATGAGTCCGAGTCCCGCACATGTGGATCACCCTACCCCCACCCTCACCACGGTAGTCCCACTGCCGGGCCGATGTTCAGCTTGATGCTGATGACCACAACTCTGGGTCCAGGTCTCCCACAGAGCCAGTGTGTGTTGAGTGCTGCCCTTGTTCTCCCTGTTGCTGCCGGCTGCGCCCCGATAGGTGATGGTGTGGTGGCCCCCCTGATGACACGTGGTAGGTACCTGAGCACTTCTCCTTAGAGCTCTCAGCCCGCGAGCGTGGTGGTAGCCGGTCCTGCAGCGTTGAGGCTGGTGATCGGGAATTCCTCCCCTGTGTTTCTTGACGCCGGTGTATGTGCGCTTTTTTGTCGGGCTGTGCTTCTTCGTATAGCGGTCAGTTGGGGGGGTGCTTCGACGCTGTGCTTTCCCTTGTTGATGGTGGTAGCGTTGCGATGTGGGGCGCTCCACCTCCTGTTCCCCTCCTGCACTTCTCTGCACTGCATCGAGCTGTGTACAGTTTCCCGCTTCGGGTTGTCTCCGGAAGGTGAGCCTGTAGTTGGGCCCAGAAGCGGTCAAATGCTGCAGCAATGCGTAGCTGGATGACATCGATGTTTGGCAGGTAAGCAGGGGCCTGCTGCTGAAGTTTATGCCCAGTGAGTCTGCTCGGCATTTTGAGGGCCTGTGTAGCGGTTGGGGTTTGTGCTGAGCAAGCCGCTTGGTTCCAGGCTGTGTACAGGGGGCAGGTCGGTGGGGACCGGGATAACCCCCGCCGGTCCAGGGGGGGGGAGGGGGTAGTGTTAGGTGGGGACCTCCAGATCCTCCTCTGAGCCGGGGAAGCGGCCGTCTCCCCACGGCTCCAGCTCGAGTAGGTCGCAATTCTCAAATCGGGCAAGCCGGTTAGGGAGGTGCACGTGACAGACACCCCCGGATGCAGCATCGACCCGTGAACAAGAGAGTTGCTTGCAGGAGACGATTTGGATGGGAAACCGGGATTAGTCCCCCAAATTCGGGCCCAGACGCGGGAGCTCTTGCTGAGCACGTCTGGTCCACATGGCAGTCAAGCTCCGCCCCCCTCAAATGCTATTTTTTTTTAAAAAAGGTTAGTATATATACCCACAAGAAAACATGCATGTATTTTTTCTGCATATTTTCCTTAGGGAAATATTAAAAAATAGCTTGCAAAAGCTGCAGACCTGGAATTACACCAGCCAAAAGCTTTCCTATGCTTCTCAGTGAGCTGTAGTTAAGCTCATTGAGAAGGGTTGAAGACAGGTGGATGTTAGCCCAACACACCTGCCACTTCCATTAGCTTTGTGGAGCAAAGGAATTGGAAGAAAACTTCCCTGGCTGTCTAATTAAATAACAACTGGGGGGAGTGGTTTTAGTGTACTTCGATATAAGTGCTGTTTTCTATCACAAATATGACAGACTCCAGGCACCAGTCTGAAGTGCTTTATGTATCTGGAGTGATCCTTTAATATGTTATCTCCAGGGCCAGAATTACATGTCAGGTGCCTACAGATACAATATTCTAAGGCATCCTCTGCTCCCCAACCTTAAAATAAAGCTGTTAAATTAAGTATATTTAACTTATTAATAAGACATTGCAGGCATCTAAAAAAAGATATTCATATTTGACAACTACATATACTATATGGACAATAGTGACACCTCTTAAAGGACCACTGTCAGCTCAATGAAGTGGTGTGGGTGCTAGGTCCCTCTAATTTTAACCCTGCAGCTGAAAACATAGCAGTTTCTCTGCTATGTTTACACTGCAGGGTTAATCCAGCCTCTAGTTGCTGTCTCCCTGACAGCCACTAGAGGCGCTTCCGCGATTCTCACTGTGATAATCACAGTGAGAAGACGCTGACGTCCATAGTAAAGCATTGAGTAATGCTTTCCTATGGGTGTTTTTAATGCGCGCACGGCTCTGGCAGCCCATGCGCATTTGGCTCCTCTCGGGAGCTAACGTTGGAGGGGGAGGAGAGGTCACTAGCGCCGAGGGAGCCCGGCGCTGAATAAAGGTAAGTGGCTGAAGGGGTTTTAGCCCCTTCAGCCCAGTGGGAGGGGATCCCTGAGGGTGGGGGGGACCTAATGATCCTTTAGTGCCAGCAAAACAAGTTTGTTTTCCTGGCACTATAGTGGTCCTTTAAAATTAAATACAGGTAGATTCAATTAGACCCATTGCCACGGGGGTAATGAAATCAAGCAGATAGCCATGCAGTCTGCTTTTACAAACAGTTGTGAAAAAATGGGTTGTTCAGCTCAGTGAATTAAAGTGTGGATTTTGACAGTGTATACTTGCATTGCTTAAGTGTTTCCATAACATAACATAACATAACAGAGTAGCATCGCTTTACTATCTAGACAGGGGAGTAGTTTATAGGTGGCACTTGGAAGTACCTGAGTAGCACTGACAGAGTGATAAATCTATACATACATGAGTAGATATTCGTTGAGTCATTAATAAGTTCACTGACTGTGTGAGCTAACATCAGGTGTACAGTAGTGGTTGCAGTAAGTAAACCTATGTATAGCATTCCCATTCTATTGGTTGGTGATTGCAATAACTAAGATTCTGCATGCTAGTAATTAAGCTCTACTTCAGTTGGCGAAAGTAAGGAGTAGACAGCTTTCTTGGCTACCCGAGCTGGGGGGAGCACATTGGATATCATGAAAGGCAGGCACATACTTTTATCTGCTAAAGTAAACAAGAACTAAAACTTGCATCACTAGGGGAGATAATAAAAGAAAGGAATATTCAAGCCGTGTTGTGAGGAATGGTGAGGGATAAGGATGGCATGAGTCAGAGTCCGGCACATGTGGATCACCCTACCCCCACCCTCACCACGGTAGTCCCACTGCCGGGCCGATGTTCAGCTTGATGCTGATGACCACAACTCTGGGTCCAGGTCTCCCACAGAGCCAGTGTGTGTTGAGTGCTGCCCTTGTTCTCCCTGTTGCTGCCGGCTGCGCCCCGATAGGTGATGGTGTGGTGGCCCCCCTGATGACACGTGGTAGGTACCTGAGCACTTCTCCTTAGAGCTCTCAGCCCGCGAGCGTGGTGGTAGCCGGTCCTGCAGCGTTGAGGCTGGTGATCGGGAATTCCTCCCCTGTGTTTCTTGACGCCGGTGTATGTGCGCTTTTTTTGTCGGGCTGTGCTTCTTCGTATAGCGGTCAGTTGGGGGGGTGCTTCGACGCTGTGCTTTCCCTTGTTGATGGTGGTAGCGTTGCGATGTGGGGCGCTCCACCTCCTGTTCCCCTCCTGCACTTCTCTGCACTGCATCGAGCTGTGTACAGTTTCCCGCTTCGGGTTGTCTCCGGAAGGTGAGCCTGTAGTTGGGCCCAGAAGCGGTCAAATGCTGCAGCAATGCGTAGCTGGATGACATCGATGTTTGGCAGGTAAGCAGGGGCCTGCTGCTGAAGTTTATGCCCAGTGAGTCTGCTCGGCATTTTGAGGGCCTGTGTAGCGGTTGGGGTTTGTGCTGAGCAAGCCGCTTGGTTCCAGGCTGTGTACAGGGGGCAGGTCGGTGGGGACCGGGATAACCCCCGCCGGTCCAGGGGGGGGGGGGAGGGGGTAGTGTTAGGTGGGGACCTCCAGATCCTCCTCTGAGCCGGGGAAGCGGCCGTCTCCCCACGGCTCCAGCTCGAGTAGGTCGCAATTCTCAAATCGGGCAAGCCGGTTAGGGAGGTGCACGTGACAGACACCCCCGGATGCAGCATCGACCCGTGAACAAGAGAGTTGCTTGCAGGAGACGATTTGGATGGGAAACCGGGATTAGTCCCCCAAATTCGGGCCCAGACGCGGGAGCTCTTGCTGAGCACGTCTGGTCCACATGGCAGTCAAGCTCCGCCCCCCTCAAATGCTATTTTTTTTTTAAAAAGGTTAGTATATATACCCACAAGAAAACATGCATGTATTTTTTCTGCATATTTTCCTTAGGGAAATATTAAAAAATAGCTTGCAAAAGCTGCAGACCTGGAATTACACCAGCCAAAAGCTTTCCTATGCTTCTCAGTGAGCTGTAGTTAAGCTCATTGAGAAGGGTTGAAGACAGGTGGATGTTAGCCCAACACACCTGCCACTTCCATTAGCTTTGTGGAGCAAAGGAATTGGAAGAAAACTTCCCTGGCTGTCTAATTAAATAACAACTGGGGGGAGTGGTTTTAGTGTACTTCGATATAAGTGCTGTTTTCTATCACAAATATGACAGACTCCAGGCACCAGTCTGAAGTGCTTTATGTATCTGGAGTGATCCTTTAATATGTTATCTCCAGGGCCAGAATTACATGTCAGGTGCCTACAGATACAATATTCTAAGGCATCCTCTGCTCCCCAACCTTAAAATAAAGCTGTTAAATTAAGTATATTTAACTTATTAATAAGACATTGCAGGCATCTAAAAAAAGATATTCATATTTGACAACTACATATACTATATGGACAATAGTGACACCTCTTAAAGGACCACTGTCAGCTCAATGAAGTGGTGTGGGTGCTAGGTCCCTCTAATTTTAACCCTGCAGCTGAAAACATAGCAGTTTCTCTGCTATGTTTACACTGCAGGGTTAATCCAGCCTCTAGTTTCTGTCTCCCTGACAGCCACTAGAGGCGCTTCCGCGATTCTCACTGTGATAATCACAGTGAGAAGACGCTGACGTCCATAGTAAAGCATTGAGTAATGCTTTCCTATGGGTGTTTTTAATGCGCGCACGGCTCTGGCAGCCCATGCGCATTTGGCTCCTCTCGGGAGCTAACGTTGGAGGGGGAGGAGAGGTCACTAGCGCCGAGGGAGCCCGGCGCTGAATAAAGGTAAGTGGCTGAAGGGGTTTTAGCCCCTTCAGCCCAGTGGGAGGGGATCCCTGAGGGTGGGGGGGACCTAATGATCCTTTAGTGCCAGCAAAACAAGTTTGTTTTCCTGGCACTATAGTGGTCCTTTAAAATTAAATACAGGTAGATTCAATTAGACCCATTGCCACGGGGGTAATGAAATCAAGCAGATAGCCATGCAGTCTGCTTTTACAAACAGTTGTGAAAAAATGGGTTGTTCAGCTCAGTGAATTAAAGTGTGGTACTGTGATAGGATGCCAACTTTGCAATAAGTCAGTTCATGAAATTTCATCCCTGATAGATATTCCATGGTCAACTATATGTGATATTATTTGAAAGTGAAACAGCAGCAACTTATGGATGCCTACTCTCTGAGGGGGGTCCACCTACTTAAAAAGGCTCCTAGATCCCTCCTCATGGGAGGGCTTCTCCTTTCTCTCCCCTACATTAGGTTACCCTAACTTATTTTCTCAGAAGTCTTGTGAGCTCCCTAGAAGTTACAAGCCTTCTTTGCCATGATTCCTGGGTTAACATCTGTCTGCCTGGTCCTGCTTGGATTATCCTGATAAAGACTTCATGTTTGCTGGTCCTACTTATATTATCCCAAAGACTTTCCATTGCTTCCTGGCCCTGTGCTTCTTGGTCTTGTTCCTGGACTTTCCGGCCTATTGTGACTTATTTCCTCTATCTGACCACCATCTACTGACCTTTGACATCGGCATACCCCATACCCAAATTATGTTTTGACCTACAGCAATTTTCCTCCAACCTCCAAACTCTCCTTTTACTTATGTGAAAACTCACCTGTCCTAGCTCTGTAACCTTCATCTACAACTCCACCCTCTCCGCTCAACTAGATATCAAGGCACCTCCTATATTTAAACATAGCAAGTGCCCCCAATTACAAGCTGACCCAATACCTACAAAAATGCTCCACAACTGCTGAACGCTGCTGGAGAAATTCTCATTCTGTGCCTGACTTCCTTCACTATAAAGTTATGCTGTGCTCACACAGCTTGGCTCTTTCCTCCTCAAAAGAAAAACACTTCAATACCCTCATAACCATGCTCTCACTCAAACTCAAACGCCTCTTTCATACTTTCAACTTTCTTCTTCACTCTGTTGTTATCCTCCTCCTAATAACTTGAATGCTACAAACTTCGCAACTCACATCACTGAGAAGATTTCTACAATCAGGGAAGAGATCTCTCATCTCTCTCCTTCCCCTACCAATACTTCCCCCACCCCTCACTGTTCCATGCGCACTCGCACGCACTACAGCATGCAACCGTAACCACGATTCTTACAAAATTCTCGCTGCCAAGGTGTTCTCTTTAAATGCAACCTCTCCTTTACCTCTCATATGCAGTCAATCTCCAAATCCTGCCACTTCCATCTGAACAAACATAGCACGCATCCACCCCTATTTAACGTAGCCAGACATGTCTATGGTGCTTCACCATGCCGATATCCTCTCTCGCCTTGGCTACTGTAACCCCCTTCTCAGTGTTCTTATGTGCTCCCAACTTGCCTTGTTACAGTCTATAACGAAGGCAGTGGCAAGGCTTATCTTCCTGTCGAACCACACCTCCCCCTCTGTCAACTCCTACATTGGCTTCCCATAAGATATAGGGATCAACTTAAAAGTCTGGTTCTTGCTTGCAAATCTCTATATAACTACTAGCTGCCTATCCACAATAGACAGTCTGGACATAAAGCCAAACTGAATTAATGTTGTTCACTAGCATTTTTTCCTAATCCCCCAATTCCTCATTTACAATTCTTCCATCGGACGCAGCACACACAAAGCATAAAATTAAGTTCATCCCCATTGAATAAGCACCAATCTTTGAGAAAGGTATATGGATATGCTGCGCAAACTATAACACCACTTTTAGATTAAAGGTAGCCAAGCTCCAAGTCTTCAGACACATCCAAGTGAGGAATCGGTCTATATGCCATTGAGATGGTACGAGAACCATGAATATAGGTAAAGCTCTGTCAGAGCCTCAGTTACAACTGGGAGGAAATAAAATGTTGAAGCAGTTACAGCAGCAGTTACATCTATGACATCACAGCATGACATCACCTGATTACACTGCTAGAGATCTCTCTTCCTAAAGTCAAGTAGAGACAATAGAAAATGACTATGATAAACATATAAAAGGAATGTTTAAACCAATAAATATTTTACATCAATCATAACCCCTTATGGTATTCTATGCTGCCCCGCATTAAATGAACTTAAAAGCTGTTGCTGGGGCATAGAATACCATAATGGTTTGAAGAGAGGCATATAATGTTTAACCCTAGGGGAAGTATGTGTTATGTGCAACATATAAAAAAATATATGGTTCGATTTGTGGCCCTAGGGTGGAGCATTCGGAGAGTAGAGCGGGCCAGTGCTCCACTTCTCAGTTTATAGACAACTGGGAAAGATAAAATCCAGGCCAGGAGTTCTGACTGACTCCAACCCACTGTTCACCTGCATAATCAGTACAATCCCCACTTGCAGGATATCCCTCTGGTTTTGGTACACAGTACACAAAACCAGAGGGATATCCTGCAAGTGGGGGATTGTATACCACTGCATGCTGTTTTACCTAGAGCTGGTTATAGCTCTACCATATGTGAGTTGACATCTTATTATTATTATTTATAGAGCGCCAGCAAATTCCGTAGCGCTGTACAATGGGATATAAGTGTTGTTTATCCTCCTAAGTACTACCATATTGCACTATTGGTTTGCCTTTGTTTTTGCTTCCTTTTCATGTACTGCTATTAAGCGAAGCTACCAAGAAAGTCCCATACCAGGACTAGAAGATCTATTGCCACCTTTGAGACTGTGTCGTAACATTTGGTATTTTTTATTCTTTCAAGTTTTATTGTGGACTCTTTTTATATCCTGTGTGTGTTTTTATTGCTTGTATTGCTTTTATTGCTCTTATTACTATATACTATTTTTCTTGGCGCTACTTGTATCTTGATGTTTGACTTGTTCTAGTTTTCTTGGGGGTTGAAGGGATTCCCCTATTATCAGGTCTGCTGCCTCCCATCCTAGTTTTATTAGTTTGTTTATCACTGCTCTATTCGTTGTTCAGTTTTGTGTCTTTTCTAATATATGGGTGTGATTTTACTCTAACTGTATTTTGAAAGATAGATAGATAAAAAGTCCACAGGGCTAGCACTCCTGGTGAAAACAAAGAACTTACTGCTTGGTGTTGGAAACATCCTAGTTACCTGTAGGAACGGACTTGTAGAGTTCGGACTGCCCAGTTAGAAAGTTATGTCACCCATTAAGGGACAAGTGCACGTGCACCCGCATCAGGTAGACAACTGGAGGCCGGGTTTACTTGTGAGAATTCAGTAAAGCCTCAGTAGACCAGGTTGGTCCTATATAACTGTCTGCGGGAGCATTGAAGCAAGATGCAGCGGAGAACCTTTTTGATGGTCGACCAGGTAGGATATACAGCTGTATAGTATGTAACCAGAAGTAGCCACATGTAAAGCACATTTCCTGAAGAGGGAAGGGGAGTCAATTAAATAGGGATACAAGCTACTCTCACAACTCCAGGCTATGATATATATATATAAAACAATATATGTACACACACACACAGATAAATAAAACACACAGCAAAATTAATGGTAAATAGATGTTTATAAAAGCACAATCCAGAGCAGCAAATTAACCCAAAAGTGTGTTTTCACTCTTATACTTAATAAACGTTACACAGACCACATAAAAGAGGTGAAAAAGCACATTGTTTAAAAACATATGTGACATAAAAAAGAAATATCATAGTGCAGTTTGTATGTACATTTATAGGCTCTAAACTCACAATCTTTAGAGCCTATAAATTGACTCTAAACTGTGGAGGCATCAAACAGAGACTTGTAGTTACACCTTGCTTTAGGTAGGTATAGGTCACAGAGAGAGAGACTTGTAGTTACACCTTGCTACAAGTAGGTATTGGTAACAGAGAGAGAGACTTGTAGTTACACCTTGCTTCAGGTAGGTATAGGTCCCAGAGAGAGACTTGCAGTTACACTTTGCTTCAGGTAAATTGAGGTCCCAAAAGTAGCTGGATGGTAGCAGCATAATATATCAGGAACCAAAATAATAAAGTTAAAATAACATGTATTAATTTATACTTTAAAACAAATAAGAATAAAGCATAATATAGCAGCACACCATGTTTCAACTGTTAAACAGTCTTCCTCGGGTGCATATGTGCATTTACCCTAAATTGGGATCCCACACAAATTAAATTAATAAGGGAAAGTGTCTTTTTCCCTATATGGAAATGGGAAGAGAGTCAGTCATTCACAATATGGAGATTAATGTGTATTTCCAAGATGTGTGTAATTTCTAATCCCAAAATGGAGTAGTTCTCATTAACCACTGTTGAAGGTTTTTTTTTTTTTTTTAATTTGTTTTTTTTTAACAAAATGGAAGGACGAACAAAAAGGTTTTTATTAAAATGCTAATGTATCAAATAAGCACACTAAATAATTTAAATCCTTTATAACTGATCAGTTATTTAAAATAAAATTGTTTATCACGCCATTCTAAACATGTAGTTTCTTTATTAAATTGAACACACATATGATTGTTTCAAAACAGTAAAACGTATTTAGGGTTGTCACCTGTCCCATATTTGTCTGGCACAGCCAGTATTTGAGGCTCCCTGGCCGGTGCTGGCATTGCAAAAATACCAGCAATGCAAATGCTGGTGTTCTATCAGATTTCCTTACCCATGAGATTTCCATACCCCACATTACGTCCCATTTCCCTGTGAAAGTTTCCAATTTCCCTGTGAATGCCATACATATGTCAGTGTGAAACAAGTGCTTCACTTAACTTCCAGGACCTTGATGAGGACAATTTACCAGTCCAGCTGATGCCTTGAGGCACATCATCTCCCTCTCTGCCACTCTCTTATGACTGCGTCTAGTTCCTGATTGGATCTGCAGGCAGACTGCATGTCAGGTTAGTGAAGGATGGGGGAACACAAGTGGGAAGACAGGTATGCTCAGAATAAAATCCCAATCCAGTAACATATGGACTTTACATTCCTTATGATCTAGGACTTGGGCAGGCTTTTTATTTAAATTAGCTGGGAATCATCATCTTCAGCATTATAGAAAATAATTTGAAACCTTGAAGGCGTGTGAAAAATCCCTGCTTTCATGACTTCATGTATGAAGTCAGAGTAGTCCCTAAAAATAAATAAATACAAGTTCCACCTCTGCTGTATGTCACATGTAGTCAGATTCACTATTACCACAGATGTGGACTGTGATAGAGAAAAGGGAAATAGCTACAGTTCTAAAAAAAAGGTTAGCAAAGTGCAAGGCTGCTGCCCACAGTGTGTTTGTGTTAGGGACCAGGAACCAGACAGAGACAGAACTAGATGCAAAAACACCTTTATTAATAAATAACAAATAAAGCAATAACCAAAAGCAAAGTCCAGGAGGCAAGCAGGGGTCAGTCACCAGAGCGGGTAGTCAGACGATCCAGGATCAGGAGAAGGGAGAACAGCGAAGTCAGGAACAAGGCCAGAGTCAGGAACCAGGAACAAACAGGAAACACAGGAACAAGGAGACTTCTGGGGAACAGGAAACCACGCAAGGGCAAGAAGGTTCTGGGATTTGCTGCTTAAATAAGATGCACTGATTAGCAGCAGGGCTGGTTACTACTATCAGGTGAGTAACCGTGGCAACATACTGAAGGAGCTGATCGTTAGTATCAGCTGAAAACTCAGACACTGAAAAAGGAAGGGTTGCGTTTTAAAACAGCAAAGAAACCCTGACAGTTTGGGGCAACACAAAGCATACTTGAAAACGAGAGAAATCTCAATGTATCCATCCTGGTAAAATATTTTATAAATAAATAAATCAATCACATTGGTAACGGATGAATACCCTTTCCTAATGTCCAAAACGCCTGTCAAAGGAGAGTAAGGGCCAAAACGTGTGTAAGGTTTATGTACTTCCAATAACTAGTGGGCATTACTAGTGCTATCAGCAAGTTATCCAAATCGTATGTTTAGCATTTCTTTTTTCTCTGTTAAGTGAACCATCCTTATGCTTTAGGGCAGGGGTAGGCAACCTTTTAGCAGCACTGTGCCGATATAGGATTGTGATGTCCCGTAGCGTGCCGGTCCTATTTTTTTTTTCAAAATGAGGTGTGTATGCTGCCGTATCCTGCTTGTGTTATTTTTACTGTAATTGCTTTGTATCGTTGTATTTGTGCATATATGCAGGGCCGTCTTTAATATTGACTGGACCCTGGGCAAAGCATTTTTTTGGGGCCCCCTGGATCCTGTCCCCCCTCCCCAGGCGTGTAATCACGTCCTCCACCTCAACGCAGTAGCGGACCTAAAGTAGAGAGGTGCAAGAATTTCTTTGGGCCTCCCTGTTGCACGAGTGATTAAAAGGTAGATCCCCATCTGTCGTGCAACTCCAGTAATGCATTGACAGCTGGGGCTCTACCATTTACCCAAGTTTCCAGGTCTTCGCACTAAGCGTTTTTTGTGTGTTCGAATGTAAACAGGTTTTTGTATGGAATAGGTTTGTATGTTGTGTTGGCGTGACTGCAAGCATGTATTTGTGTAGTGTTGGTTTTTGAATTCAGGGGTGTATTTACATATAATTTTGGTGTGTAACACAGACATGTGTTTGTACGTAGTGTTGAAATTTTAATGTAGGGGTGTATTTGTGTGAAGTGTTAGTGTGTGAATGCTGAGATGTATGCACATATACACGCACAGAGATATATACACACTGAAACACACACAAACATACTGACATACTGACACACACACAGATATACTGACACAGATTTACTAACACACACACACACACACACACACATATACTGACACACATACAGACAGACATACTGACACAGACATGCTGAGACACACACACACACACACTGACATACTGACACACACAGATATACCGACAGACATACTGACACAGACATATACACACACACACACAGATATACTGACACACAAAAATTACACTTTTAAACCCACCCTCCAGTTTCCTACCTTTCCTGCTGGTGGCTGAAGGTGTTGGGAGTTGGGGTCTGGCTCTCTCGGCCAGCCCCCCCCTCCACTGTGCCTACTCTTCTTTCCCGCGCGCTCCTCTCTTTGTGGGAGGAAGTGATGCACGGCCGTCACTTCCTCCCAGCCTGTTGCCAAAAAGCAAGGGGCCTGCTCGCGCTGTTAAAGCGCCTCAGTGCGCCACCGGGACCCTGCTGACAGAAGCCCACCGGGTGGCCCTTTGTGCACGAGCCACCCGGTGGGCCTCCTTAGTGTGCGGATTACCGGCCGGGGGTTAGAAATAGTTGAGGCCAGCGGGGCTCACGGTGCAGCTGCCAAGTTTGCCCCACGTTAAAGACGGCCCTGCGGATATTGGCTATTATATTGTATATGTTCATGAGTAGTTTATGGTATTGTGTATGATACATATGAATGTGAGTTGTGTATGGGGGCTGTTTGTGGAATTGTGTGAATGGATATGTCACATTGTGTGTTTGGTAGTGTGTGTGGGGGCTGTTTGAGGTATTGCATGTGAGAGACTGCATGTGGGGTTGTGTGCATGTATTTGGATTGTTAGTGGTGTTGCGTTTGTGCAGATTATGTGTATGTTTGTGTGTGGGCTGTCCGTACTATTTGTATGAGGATTACACAGGAATGCAGGATTCTGCATTCCTGTGTATATCTAGCAGTGTGGGTGGGTTCCAGTGGGGACCAGACCGGCCAGGTACATGTCAAGGACAGGAGCTGCAACAGCAACTGCAAGCTGCTCTACTACAGTGTGGATTCCTATTCACAAGTCCTGTGAGGAAGTGATCTGAGATCACTTCCTCTACGTGCTGCAATGCATAAATTGAGGATTGTCCTTCACCACCTTTTCGGATTAGCAGATATCTAAAGTTTTACTGGGACTCCTGATAGGCCAGAGTCTATTTGTCTCTAGCAGCCTTGAGTGCCGTGCAAAGACACCTCGAGTGCCGTGCATGGCACTAGTGCCGTAGGTTGCCTACCTCTGCTTTAGGGAATGATGAGAGGAGAATCACATTTGTGGTACGACACTCAAAGACAAATGGTCTGATTTGTAACCTGCAGTTTTCTAAAAGGTCAGAAAGTCACGAGAAACCTGTACTCTTTCTAGATGGGATCTTTATCCTGGCCTTTGAAAAATGTCATAAGGAATCTTTTGCAGAGACTGGATCCTTGATGTTGCAGAGGAACAAGGGAGGGCTGCTTGCCATGGGTTTGTTTTGTGTGGTTGTGTGTATTCAGCAGTCTGTGTGTCTGTGTATTCAGCAGTCAAAGGGTGGCTAACTCTGTGTAAATCCATATGAAAACTAGTGGCCCAACTGCAACTAACCCTTTAAAAACATCAGTTACCAATTTAAAATGAATTAAAAGGGCATGTATAGCAGGATTGGTACTGTTCGTGCCAAAATGTAATTGGGCCAAAAAAAGTGTGTTTCTCTGAACCTGATTACAGAGATTGTGTCAGGTCCCCTGCCCCCGCGCCGCTCGCGGCGAACTTGTTACCTCATCACAGCGAGTATATAAGCTAACCTCTCTCTTGCCTCAGTGCCCTGTTGTGGTCTTTGGTTTACAATTGAGTGTTGCACTTGTTATTTGCACTTGTTATTTGGATTTCCTGGTTACTTATATTTGGCTTTGTCTCTCGTTATTCCGTCTCTCTGTTTCCCTTGACCTCGGCTCGTTTTTTGACTATCCCTTTTTGCATAACCCGACCATTCTAAGGATCGGTATTGCAATTCTCTCTACTCTGTCCTGTCTGCGTGTTAGGGTTCCCTAGTGAACGTTACAAATTGAGATTAGAGCTCTCTTTGTCATACTCTCATGTAGACTATGTTCTGCCTGTAGTTTTATTGTACCACCACTCCTTCTATGTATTCCTTACCATGGGTTCTCTTTCACTTGTCAAATTTCCCTGTTTACTTGTCCCACTATCGGATCGGCAGTAATCAATGCTTCCCACCTTTTTTGAAATCTTTTAGCTTTTGCTAAGTATCTCTAAATAACAACTTTCATATACCTTCCCCATTTGTGTACAGCACCAACATATACCAACACTTACTCTCCCCGGGGGGATGGGGGTGGGGTCTGAGTGACACACCACCAGACATATGACATGCTAACCTCTGAAAAAGGATAAGCACCCAGATCAAAGGTGACGTGGGAGGCTATCCGATCTATAGAGAACACGAGATATGCCTTGCTGCATATACCATCACCGAAAGAGTAGATGGAAGGAAAAACACACATACAAAGCATACGATTGAACATTACGTAGACCTACGCCATACTCTCCTTAATATATTAATGATGCACACACCTATAACGCAGTATAGAAACCTACACACGAGAAACGATAACATCAGCAACAGCAACATGAAGGACACGACAAGGGAACCACGCGAACCGCAGGCTCTGCCACAAGGATTAGCGACGACACCCATAGCCAAGCAAATAAGCGAGAAAGAGACTAGGGCATCTCCCACACAAACTGGTAGTCGACACACGGAAACTGTTTCTCACATTAATAGATCAGGGAGAGACTTTGACCCGAAGCGCAATGCATAGATAAACGGGTGAATATCTGATTAAATATAATACTAGTAACGAAATATGACCCAGTAACCTCCTTCACACCCGCATGGTAATGCATGCCCAGCAACACCAATGAGGACCTGCGAGTCCGAATTAAACCTGGGCCTGCGAGCCATTTTACCTGCAAACATTCAGATATCCCTTCTGTCTGTACACATTGCATATTGTCGAACCGTATACATACTATAATTGTGGAGACCTGCGAGTCTCAATGTTATATTTAAACAATCTTCGCAAATAATAAAAACATATTTACAAAAAAAAACACTTACTCTCCCACTTAAATACAAAAAAACTGTACCAACAATTGATAGTTGCTCTCGTCTCCTACCAAATCCCACCACTTCCTCCAGATCCAACCAATTAATTTCACAAAGTAATATAAATCAAGATGAGACATCAATATCAATTAATGTTATATTTATTAAGTAAATTTTACAGAATTAATTAATTGTATTGCAGTCTCTAATCAGGAAATGAAGAACTTTGGGGTCAATAAATGTATTGGATACGAATCAAAATTTGGCAAAAAAACAGTCAAGATGTGGAATACCTCTGGACTCACAAAGAGCCATCCTTCAGCACTCAGGAGAGGAAAACCTCCTGTGGAGGAAACCTCTGGGGGAATCATGGCTTGAAGGACTGTCCTTCCCTCTGGGCATTAAGAGGCAAACACAGAGATTCAATACAGTAGATGCAGGGCCTACTCTTTTTATGGACATTTAAATTTATAGACATAAAGACAAACAAACAGATGAACAGAAAAAGAGACCAACAATCTGACTAACTTACTGACATATACATAAACAGACAGTCAGACAGATAGACAGGAGTTACGCATAGATAGATAGATAGATAGAATTCTAAAGCAGAATGGTAGATATAGAATAAAAGAGCATACCTGAATGTTGTACACTAGGCATTTTTCCTTAATCCCCCAATTCCCTATTTGCAATCCTCCCATCGCACGCAGCACACGCAAATCGTAAACTTAAGTTCATCCCAATTTAAGAAGCACCAATCTTTGAGAAAGGGTATACGAATAGCTGTGCAAACTATAACGCCACTTGCTAGAACCTCCATAGCTACCAATAGAGTGAAGGTAGTCAAGCTACAAGTCTTCAGACACATCCAAGTGAGGCATCGGTCTACATGTCATTGAGATGGTACGAGAACCATGAATATAGGTGAAGCTCTGTTAGAGCCTCAATTACAATTGAGAGGAAATAAAATGCTCAAGCAGTTACAGCAGCAGTTACATCTATGACATCACAGCATGACATCACCTGATTACACTGTTAGAGATCTCTCTTCCTGAGGTCAAGTAGAGACAATAATCCTTGTAAATAAAAAAAAGACTATGATAATTATATAAAAATGTTCACAATCAATAAATATATCAATCTTAAAGAAAATATTACAACCACCATAACTTTATTATTTTTATTTATTTCTTAAATAACATTTGTTTTTATAACTGTATCAACATTTATGCATCTATTTCCTTACAAACATCCCAAACTGATGCTTTTTTTTTTCTAAATCAAGATGGTAGAATAGACAGCTATCCAGCTGTTCTGATGATATCTCCCACAAAGCTTTCCAGCCTAGAGTAAAGTATGACTGCTGTGCATAGAGCTAGTAAAACATTATTGATGGAGAACTATATACTGACCAGTCCTTACCTAAGTTGCATTCCTTTCATTTATTATCTTTAGTATTATGGGCAGGGATGCACTAATCCATTTCAATGCCATTTTTTCTACCACAATATAGAATATTTAGTATAAAGTAAACAGTTATAAACCTCCACCCAAACTTCATTTAAGATACTAGGAATTGAGAAAATTAAACCTTAACTGAGACCATCTGATTGGTGCAGCGTGGCGTTTTCAGCGCATGCGAACTAGCCTCCCAACACTTTCCTATGAGAAAGTATTGGATTGTCTGAGATCATTATTATTATTAATTATGTTATTATTATTATTATTATTATTATTATTATTATGTTGTTATTATTTATGTAGCGCCAACAAATTCCACAGCGCTTTACAGTGGGTGGACGAACAAACATGTAGTTGTAACCAGACAAGTTGGACACACAGGATCAGAGGGCTTGAGGGCCCTGCCCAATGAGCTTACATGCTAGAGGGAGTGGGGTAAAGTGGCACAAAAGGTAAGGATATTATTAGACTAATGACAGTTGCAAGAGAGGAATCAGTCAGGAGCTATTAACAGTTTTATTATTACACTTTTATGAAGAAGTGAGTTTTTAATGATTTTTTGAAGGAGTGGAGACTGGGTGAGCATCTAACGGAGGAGGGAAGGGAGTTCCACAGGAACGGTGCAGCCCTCGAGAAGTCTTGAAGGCGAGCATCAGAGGTGGGAGTACGGACAGAAGATAGACGTAAGTGTTCAGCAGAGCATAAGGGCCTAGACGGGACATACTTGTGTATTATGGAGGATAGATAGGTGGGAGCAGCATTATGTAGAGATTTAAAAGCAAGAACCAGAATTTTAAATTGAGCTCTATATCTTACAGGAAGCCAATGTAGGAACCGACAGAAGGGTGAGGCGTGGATGGTGCGGTTGGACAGGAAGATGAGCCTTGCCGCCGCATTCACTATGGACTGTAACGGTTCAAGTTGGGAGCACGTAAGACCACTGAGAAGCGGATTACAGTAGTCAAGGCGAGAAAGGACAGTGGAATGGACCAACAGCTTAGTCGCATCTGGCGTTAAGTAGGGTCGGATGCGCACAATGTTTTTGAGATGGAGGCTGCAGGATTTGGCGATAGACTGAACATGAGGTGTGAAGGAGAGGTCGGAGTCATGAGAACACCTAGGCAGCGAGCCTGCGTGGTGGAGCTTATGTTAGCACTGTTGAATTGGAGGGAGACACAATAGTAGCAACACTTGAGGGAGGAAAGCCCAGAATTTCAGTTTTGGTCAAGTTGAGTTTAAGGAAGTGGGCAGCCATCCAGTTAGAAATAGCAGAGAGGCAGCCAGAGACACTAGTCAAGAGGGACGGGGTGTGAGGATATTTTTTGGGGGTGATAAATATTAAAAATAATATTTTCATAAAAATTATCAAAAATTAATTTAATAATTTTTATTATATAAAAAAATTAATATCTTGGCACTGTTTCCCCGATTAAGGATTTAAAGCTGAGAATTACCCACTATTTTAATTCTCATAGATCCTAGAGTAAGTTTCATTAGAAGATTTTATTTCACTCATTAATCACAAATTAATTATAAAAATATAATTTATTGTGACAACAATAATAATAATAATAATAATATGTAACATACGTGACAATAATCAGTGAATATTTAGGTATAACATAAGTATACAATATGGCAGTGGTTTAACACAATATAGACAGCTAAATAGCAAGTTATATGCAACAGTTGTATGCAGTTTAACAAGATTTACGACAGGACAATTTACTTTGAAATCAACTTAACATAGAACACAGCATCTCACAGCAGCAATAAAAACTTTGTCTGCCAGTCAAATCACACTGAATTAACTCTTTCACTGCTGGCTACAATTCTCATAGGCAAGATATCCTATTGTATTGCAGTTTTACAACTACAATAATTCTCATACTTGATCATTGACCATTCCTGTGTTCAGACTTGGTATCTGTCGTATACCTTTAAATTTTAGATTTCTGACCTATGTAGCCTTAATTTCACCCTTCCTTAAAATGGAACTTTTAATATTTCGTTAGTTTTTTTTTTTTTTTTTTAAGTAAAATTAATTACTTAGGGTTATCTGTCATTGGTGATCCTGCCTGGTTTTCTTGTGTGAAACTGTAGTTAAGATTACACATATTACACTAACATTAGTAAATAATATGGCATTTCTTCATTGATATTATATCCATGAATATTCTAAATTATTAACATAGTACTACTTATATATGATTAACCCCTTAAGGACCAAACTTCTGGAATAAAAGGGAATCATGACATGCCACACACATCATGTGTCCTTAAGGGGTTAAAATAATAATAGTAATTTATATGTGGATAGTGTGTGTATATATATATATATATATATATATATATACACACATATATATATATATATATATATATATATATATACATAGCTATCTATTTCTCTGGGTTGTTACATTCATGTGAGAGTGAGGGGAGTGTATAGAAGGAAATATTATTCATTATAATAGTGGGTGGAAGTTAAGGGTAAAGGGGTGTTAACAGTATAAATATTTTGCAGGCCAAGCAGCCATCTAATTTATCTAGATTAGTAACAACTTTGGTAAAAGTGTCTGCTTTGCTTCTTACCTGCTTTGCCAGTGCTGTTTTCGGCCAGAGCCTGATTATGGACGTTGAAGCTGTCCTGTCTGCTTTCAGGGCTGAGGCCCTACAAGCTGGCTCGTCTGCAGGCCTCAGCCGTGATTGCCGCCTTCACCCGAAGCTGACACGGGAGTTGCCATCGGCACGCGCTGCCTTGGATTGCTTCAGCCCTTCTGGTGCTGCCACAGGGCCTGTTGGTCTGCGCCCGTGAGACCTGGGCCCCCTTCCCGCGTGCTCCAGTGAGTACTCGGGCTGCCAGGTGCCACAGTCCCGCTTCGCGGGCCCACTGGTCTGCGGCTGCGCAGGCGGAGGCGACTCCTGAACAGACTGGATCACCCTCTTGGCCCAATCATCTTGCATGGACCATCCACGTGCTGCCCGTGGTCAGGACAGGCGGACGGGGCTCCAGACGGGTGAGTATGCCACATTTCCCGGGGGGCAGAGACTCCCCCTCCTGATGTGGGGGGGTGGTTCAGTCGGCGTGGGAGACGGTTATCCCCTTCCCCCTCGCATAGTGGCTCTGCTAGCACCCTTCCTTTTCCTGGTGCTCCCATGGGTTTACTGGGCTCCCCCCTTCCCCCACTGCCCCCCTGGGGTGGGCCTCCTGTTCCTGGGATGGGTGGGAGGGGTATGGACTTACCTGTTCTTTCTTCACAGGTTGCTCCGGACCAGGCTATGTTCCAGACGTCCATGGCTTCTGTTCCTGGATCCTTGATGCTGGTTGCTGCAGCTCCGGCCCAGCCTTCCCTCGACTCGGCTCCACTCCTCCAGTCGACTGCTGCTCCCTCCAATGAGTTTGGTTCTACTGCTGGAGATGGGCGGGTTGGGGCTGGGGGTGGCACTGGCGTTGCGCTGCAGCCCAACTGGGGCGCTTTGGTTAGTTGTGTGCAGGGATTCATCAATCAGTGGGAGCGTAGCTCAGGAGTTGGGTCTCTGCACCCCCCTTTTCTGGATGGACAGGATCGTGCTGGGGATCTCGTCCCCGTTATTTCTGCTCATGGGGGGACCGGGGTGACTGGCACAGGGGGGATGTCTATGGCTCTAGCTCCTGTTGTATCCGCGCCCCCGCCCCCACTGTGTTGAAGTCTGTGGCGGGGCCATCTACCCCCATGGCAGGCTTGAAAGTGGCACAGGTCACCCATGGTACAGCTTACATGTGTATATAAGTCATTGGGGAAAAGGCGCCTGCGAAGTGCACAGCCCTGTTTTGTTACCTGGACATGGTGTGGAATGCATGCCAGATTTATGGTGGTCTGAGTTGGTGGCGGTACGATGAACAGTTCCACTAGAGGCTGGCTGTCCAAGCGTCTACTGGGTGGGGCCAGATGGATATTGGTCTGTGGCTGGCGATTATGACTTGCCCAGCCTCACACCAGGGAGATCTGTCGTCCTTTCTTGGTGGGGCTGGCACGGGGGAACCCCCCTCCACGTTGGCCTCGTCTAGGCGTGTGGGCTGCTGCTTGCAGTTTAATGAAAATCATTGCAAGTGGGGGGCCGGAATCATGTTTAAGCATGAATGCTCTGTGTGTGGGGGATCCCACACCATTGCCCGCTGCTATAAGTGGGGCAAGGTGGGTGAGCGTAGCGATGCCGTGGGCTTGAAGGGCAAAGATGCCGGTGGACATCGGCACAATGCGCCCGTGGCTAAACCACTATAGGAATCGGAAGGCGGCGGGGCTGCTGCTCAGGGGTTTCAGCAACGGGTTTTGGATTCCCCATCAGGTCAGGGAGGCCTCCAGGGTGTGTCGGAACCTCAGGTCGGTTCGGGCCCATTCCGAGGTAGTGCGGGACAAGCTCAATAAAGAATTGTTGTTGCGGCGCATGGCGGGTCCATTTTCGGATATGCCGATTCCTACCCTTAGGGTCTCCCCAAGAAGGAGCCGGGTAAGTTCCTGCTGATTCATCATTTGTCGTATCCGTTTGGGGGTTCAGTGAATGATGACATTGATGCTGAGCTGTGTAGGCTCTCTTACGCATCATTTGATACGGCAGTTCGGATGATCCACGGAGTGGGACCGGGAATGCTCACGGCAAAGACCGATGGGGAATCGGCTTTTCGTCTGCTTCCGGTGTACCTGAAATGTCACCATCGCCTGAGCTGCTTCTTTGAAGACGAATATTATGTGGGTCTGTGCCTTCCAATGGGTTTCTCAATCTCCTGTTTTTACTTCGAGGAGGTGGTCTGGTACTCCCTCTTGCATTACTTGGATGATTTTCTCTGTGTTGGACCTGCGGGTTTGCCCGTTTGCAAACACCTTCTTCGGACGCTGGAATTGGTTTTGCGGCTGTTTTGGGTCCTTCTGGCCCCTGATGAGACGATTGGACCTGCTGCCTGAGTTTATTGGGGATTGACATAGATTGGTTGTCATGGAGTGTCGCCTGCCAGAGGACAAGGTATTGAGTTTGCGTCGCATGGTGGCGGCCCCTAGGTCTTTCAGGAAGTGTCAGGATTACAAGTTGATCTAGCACGCAGTACTGTGTCACACCTAGGACAAAGTATAAAGTATAACGTATAACCGGACCTTAGAGTGGCTGGACTTAACGTCTCCAAGAATAGTCAAAATACTTGCCGAGGTCAGGGACACAGAATCAGACACAAAGCTGAGGGAAAGCCAAAAGTCAAGGATACCAGATATCTGCAACGGAAATTTACCCCAACACGCAGGATTCAACTCGACAGAAGACAACACAGTGGGGAGATACGTCTACCGGACCTTAGAATGGCCGGACTCGATGTATATGAGAGGAGTACAGAGTCAGGAGCGATCCGAGGTCAAGGGCACAAAGAGACAGCGTAAACTAGGACTAGCCGGGCTCTGTTACACAGTAAACAGCAAGCCGGCAAACAGAACAGATAAGGATAAAGAGAAAACGTAGTCAGAAACAAAGCCACGGTCAAGTACGAAGGAACACAACTGAACACAACAAGCGCTAAAGGGAACTGTAACAGAAACCACGATAGGGCAAGGAACTAAGGAAAAAAGGTGAGTATATATACCTTAACATCTATTTTGATTGGCCCCTGTCACATCCATGCCCCCAAAAGGTAAGTGTATGGGGAGTGTGGCATGACAGGGACCAATGGGAGGCCTTTGCCAATTTAGGCTCCCACTGTCCCTTTAAGAGCGTGCCCGAGACCCGCAGCGTGCTCTTAGAGTCAGGCGGGACACGTGACCGCTTCTCGCGATCACTGCCCGCCTTCCTGTTGCAGCCGTCGGATGAGCCGCGCGCGGCTCGTGCAGCAGCAGGACCGCGCGCGGCTTGAACAGAGGACCCCGGCCGGCCCCTGGAAAGGGTAAGTACCGCTACAATATCAGGGAAGTCAAAACAAAGCCAAAGTCAAATACCAGAAAATCAAGGTCAGGAACGCACTCTCGGATAACCATAGGCATGAAACTATGACAGGGCAATGAGCAAGAGGAGAATTGGGTTTAAATACCCCTCTTGTGGATCCGATTGGCTGTAACTGGCCTTTGACCCCAAAGGCAATTACCAGATTTCCATGTGCATGATTGCTGCTCAGCACAAACCCTCCTGTGGATTTGATTGGCCATGACCGGCCTTTGACCCCAAAAGTAATTACCAGGTTTCCATTTGCTTTTCTATTAACCACATTTTTATGTGCGGATGAATATGTGACAAGAAGATCCAATTGCGGAAAATACAGTCACTCCTGGGCAAGCTGCAGTTGGCCTGTTGGATTATCCCCATAGGCAGCGACCTCTGGCGTGGAGCGTCCTCATCATTTTGTGTGGCTCAATGGGCCACTGCGCAAGGATTTAATGGCCTGGGCCGTCTTCCTGGTGGCTTCCTGAAGTGTCCAATGCGGAGCTCCATCTCTTTCCGGACGTGGCTAGGGCGGTGAGTTTTGGGGCCATTTTTGACGCCCACTGGTGCGCGGACTCTTAGCATGCCAAGGGTTTGACAAAAAACGTGGTGTTTTTTTAACTTTTGTGGTTGCGGTGGAGCTTTGGGGGATCTGCTGAGGAATCAGAGGGTGGTTTTCCACTGTGATAACATGGAGGTGGTGTTGGCAATTAACAACTTGTCGGTGCCTTCACCTTGTTCGGCTGCTTTGGCACATGGTCCTGCGCTACTTGTTTTTGATTTTTTACTGTAGGGCTGTGCATATCCCCGGTGTTGGTAATATTACAGCAGATGCCCTTTCTCATTTGCAGTGGCAGGAATTCAGAGCGGCAGCAATGGGGGCAGACAAGGTGAGCTTCTCGTGCCCGGTGAATCTCTGGGGCCTTGTGCTGACCGAGTGATGTCTTGGATCCATGGATCAATGGTTTTCGGTATGAAGGCGAGTGTCTTCAAGGTTTGTTGCAATTGTTGTGGTTTTGGGAAGAGTCTGGATGCTCTTCTTCTGCTGTTTCGGGTAAATTGTCTGGGCTCAGTTTTTAGTTTAAACTGTGCAGGGTTCTGGATCTCATGAAAGATGTTGTAGTCTCTGATGATGGGCTTGTTTCAAGTATTGCCACAGGTTTGTTCCTCTCCGTTTGAAGTATCCCAATTGCCCCAGCCAAGCACATCCGTCTTGGACCTATGCAGCAAAAACCTCTCTGACCCTTCCATACAAAACACGTGTCACGGCTAGAGTAGGAGTACCCAAAACACACAGACCGTAATCTGCTAAAGGAGAGGTATAACGTATTACCGGGCCTTAGAATGGCCGGATTTAACGTAAAGAGTAGTGAAGAAGAAAGCCAAGGGCAAACGTAGGAGAGTACAACATAAACAGTAAGACAAGCCAGGAACAAAGAAAGCAGAGAAATGATAAGCAAGCCAAAGTCAGTAACAAGAAATCCAAAAATATATAAAGTTCACTCTTGGGTATACAAGAACCACAACAGGGCAACTTGCTACTGAAAAGCCCTGGCTGATAAATGCAGGGAACCAATACAGAATGTGCAGCGTCTAGCCTGCCACTGGATCGGGGAGCTCCAGAACGGGTAAGTATGACAACACATGACCAAACAACAACCACCCAGGGACCTATTTGCTGGGGCTAACGAGCTCCTCAACCCGCAGGGCCCCCCAAAAAATGTGTACGCGATCGCTAAAAAACTCTTATTAATTAATCAAATTTTCTTCAATTAGTAGCTGCTACCACACTGAATGTGCAAACCTACAAAAACACACAAAATTTCAATAAAAAACAGTGGAGCGATATATACATTTCTAGTGCAACAAGTGTACAGATCTGTGTTTAGTGCAATAGTTCAATGAGTTACTTAACTGGCTTTGATGAAAATTTGTGGTAAACCAGCAAGTATACCTTAAACAGAAAAATAGCAGACAATAGTGTAAAACCTTATATATTTTGAGGTGCAAAATCTTATATGGAACATGGTAGATGTTATACATTCCATATAAGATTTTGCACCTTAAAATATATAATAAGGGGCGTTATGACGTGCTGACGTATCTACGTGCAGCGTCGCTGTGACGGAAGAGGAGAGGCAGCCACCAGGGATGGCGGTTCTGATGCAGCCGCTGTCGGATGAGGCGTCTGTGCTCCTGCCCCAGCCTCGAGAGATTATTGCGGTTTCACTCACTACTTAAACTTACTGCTTAAACAGCTCTAATGTCCTTCCGTTGCCAGAATTGGTTTTAGGCTACCTCTTTCCTCTCTAAACCATTGTGAAGGTAATTCCTGACCTTGAGGAGACACGCTGTTTCATACGGGACTATAAGGTTGCTGCCGCTGTTGCCCACGTGTTACATGAGAAGCCATAAGTGGTTTTTTACCTACTTGATATTGTACACAAAATATACCTAAAAGTGTGTATTTCCTAAGAAGAAAAGCTTTATATTTTTTCCTTTTTTTTTTTGTCTATTGATATACTTAAAGGGTAATTACATAAATTAGTGTGCAACTCCAATTTTGCCTAATTCAATCAAATATATGTGGGTTCGGAAACACAATATAATTTAATATGGCTTCAAGAAAACCCAATGACACTAAAACTTCATCAAGAAAGGATAAAAAAGATGTCTCTCAAGACAAATGAATGAATATTTATTTTTCCCCTCAACAGCATAAAAATCCGAAACTGAAAGCAACCAAATTACGTCTACTATATTGCATTCTAGTTTAAGATCGAATTTGGAGGAAATAAAGACAAAATTGGCCACGATTGCAGCAGAAATTAAAACAGAATTTAAACAAGAGATAAATGTCCTCGCTGCTAATATGCGGAGAATTGAAGACCAATTTAAAGCAATCGATTTTCAAGTAAAATTCCTTACAGATGAAAGTAAGAACGCCCAAAGCAAGATCTCGGCACTTGAACTCAAATTAATTGATCTGGAAGACCGTAGTCGCCGTAGAAATCTACGTTTTAGGAACATACCGGAGAAAGACTCACAAGAAGATTTAAAACAAACTCTGTTGGACTTTGTAGCAGTTTTGGGTATTATGTTTGACCCACATGACCAAATAATAGAAAGGTGCCACAGGTTATTCAAACCCCAATCTATCCAGAAAGAGCTGCCAAGGGACATCATTGCTTGTTTCTTTTCGTATGAATTTAAAGAATCAATTTTGAAGTCTGTCAGAACAAACCAAATTTGGACGTAATTCTGGACGTTTTCAAAATGTACAGGTTTTTCGCGATCTTTCTTTTGAAACTAGACCGAATAGGAAACTATTCAGTTCTGCAACTCAAATTCTCAGATCCCATAATATAAGCTATAGGTGGTTATACCCTTTGAAATTATCTTTGACATATGAAGACAAAAGAGAGACTTTTGATTCGAATCCAGATTTTGTTGAATGGATGAAGGGCAAGAAATTATTATAGCTGACTTATAGAACGGTGAAGGAAAGAAGGAAAAAGGGGGGAAGGGAAAAGAAGGGAAGGAAGGAAGGGGAAGAAAAAAAAGAGGAAAAAAATAGAAAAAATAGAAAAGGGAGAGGCCTAAAAGTTGAACTATAATTATTATTAGTATTATATTATTATTTTTATTTTTTTTATCACTTGATGTGTGCACAAATAAGTGAGATTGGCATTCAACTTTGTACTATGTTTCACTCCTAAAAGATAATGTTGTGGGGGAAATAGTAAATAGGGAAAATAAAGAAATTGGATAGATATCCTCTAATGTATGATATGTAAATTATGAAGCAAAGGAGGGTGGGTCTACAATAGGGGTAGACTGCAAAGCTATACTATACTGATAACCCATTTTCCAATTAGGTTACGATCACTTATGATTTATATTAAATTATATTTTTTCATGGCGATGATTAGTTGATTTTGGATACCACAAGAATATGGGTAAAGATTTTTTGGAATTTCACTATTATATAAGAATTTATGTGGTTTAGGCTGGAAGAAAAACATTTTTTTTTTTTTCTGTTTGTTGCTGTCTTGGTACGGGTTTGGATAAAGAGACCTATATTTAATTTAGTAATATGCTCTACATGTAAAGAGAATGGGAAAGAAAAACAAAAAGAGAAAAGAAGATGACATTTATATAACATACTATGTGATGTAATGTAAATTTATACTATCTAACAGAGAGCGATAACCACTTTTCTAAGTAGATTCACATTAGTAATCTTACAAAGTGATGGGTAAATCTAAGTTGTTATTGGTTATAGTCATGCTCAGTGGCGTACATACCGGGGTCGCAGGGGTCACGGCTGCGACCGGGCCCGGCCCACCAGGGGGCCCGGCCGCCCTGGGACCCAGGTATGTACCCACAGGGCCAGCCTCTTCTCCTGGGGGGCCCAGGAACCGGCCACCGCAGGGCCCCCCCAAGGCTGGCCCTGCTGTCACCCGGCTGGCGGGCGCGCGAGGGAGCACGGTCCCCTGAGTGCTCCCTCTTCAGCTCCCTCGCGCACCGCACTGAAACCGGAGCCGGAAGATGACGTCATTTTCAGGCTCAGGCATCAGTACGCGGCGCGCGAGGGAGCTGAAGAGGGAGCACTCAGGGGACAGTGCTCCCTTGTGCGCCCGCCAGCCGGGTGACAGCAGGGCCAGCAACACCACTGGACCCCAGGGAATCCCCTCAGCTCTCCCACAGGTAAGGAGGCTGGCGTGATTAAATTAAAAAAAAAGTGTGAGTGTGCTAGTGAGTGTGCTAGCGAGTGTGTTAGTGTGTGTGTTAGTGTGTGTGTTAGTTTAAGTGTGTGTGTGTTAGTGAGTGTGTTAATGAGTGTGTTAGTGTGTGTGTTAGAGTGTGTGTGTTAGTGTTAGTGTGTGTGTGTTAGTGTGTGTTAGTGTGTGTGAGTGTGTGTGTTAGTGTGTGTGTGTTAGTTTTAGTGTGTGTGTGTGTTAGTTTTAGTGTGTGTGTGTGTTACTGAGTGTGTTACTGAGTGTGTTAGAGTGTGTGTGTGTGTGTGTGTGTGTGTGTGTTAGTGTGTGTGTGTTAGTGTGTTAGTGTGTGTGGTAGTGTTAGAGTGTGTGTGTTAGTGTGTGTGTTAGAGTATGTGTGAGTGTGTTAGTGTTAGAGTGAGTGTGTGTTAGTGTGTGTGTGTGTTAGTGTGTGTGGTAGTGTTAGAGTGTGTGTGTTAGTGTGTGTGTTAGAGTATGTGTGTGTGTGTTAGTGTTAGAGTGAGTGTGTGTTAGTGTGAGTGTGTGTGTGTGTGTGTGTGTCTCTTAAGCACTTACCTTTCTCCAGCGCCGGACTCCCTTGGCGCTGGGGATCTCTCCGTCCCGATCCGCCTCTCAGCTCCGAATGCACATGCGTGGCAAGAGCCACGCGCGCATTCAAACCGCCCATAGGAAAGCATTGCTCAATGCTTTCCTATGGACGTTCAGCGTCTTCTCACTGTGATTTTCACAGTGAGAATCGCAGAAAATCCTCTAGCGGCTGTCAATGAGACAGCCACTAGAGGCTGGATTAACCCTCAGTGAAACATAGCAGTTTCTCTGAAACTGCTATGTTTTCAGCTGCAGGGTTAAAACTAGAGAGACCTGGCACCCAGACCACTTCATTGAGCTGATTTGATCTGGGTGACTGTAGTGGTCCTTTAAGTGTATGTGTTTATGCATGCACTGGCATACATACCGCGGTCGCACAGGTCGCAGCCCTGCGACCAGGTGCCCGCCGCCATGTGTTGCGGCCCCAGCCCGCGCGGGGGGGGGGCGCCACGGATCAGTTTTCGCACCGGGGCCCCATGGGTTGTGTGTACGCCACTGGTCATGCTGTTTCAAATGACGGTAGATAATAATGAACACAATGGATTTTTTTTTTTTCACTATAATCAATATAGGATGCTATGTTGTCACAGGTTATTGATATTTGCACTTACCGTAATCTTGTAATATGTTTTATATACATATAATAGACACATATATAACACATAATGAATATTTAAATGTTATGTTATTATTTGTTAATTTCTAGCACAGAGTGATAATTATTATTCTAGTAGCTCTATATTATGTCAATTGGAGAAAGAGTTGGGTTAATTTATGCTGATATCGATTGCAGTTATGCTGTTTGAAATGATAGTAAAATATAATGAACACAATGTATTTTGATATTTTACGAGTTTTCTCTCTCTTTCTGTTAGAAATAGTATGATCCTTTGAGGTTGTCTTTTGTTTTCCTGGTTGGTTGCCCCTCTTGGTGTAGTGATACTACATTGTTTCTGTTGATTTCTATTGAAATCAGAAATCTACGGTCCAAGAGGGAAAAGGAAAAAAAAAAAAAGAGAAAAAGAGAACTATGTTCTTTATAATTTGTTTTATGCTGTTTGTGGTTGTCGGATCTATCTTGATCCAACTTTTTAATATAAGGTGTAGTATGTCTGGTTCCCTGTTGTTTTTCTTCTTTTTTTGTTTTTACTTTGGAGCATATGATACTTTTGATAAACCTCTGACAACAATAGTTGTTCAAATTGTTGTCTTTAATTGTCTGGGGTTTGGATACAAATACTTTTGATAAACTTCTGACAACAATAGATGTTAAAGTTGTTGTCTTTAAATGTCCAGGGTTTGAATACAAATAAAAAAAGGAGAAGATTGTACAATTCCCTTGTTGAACATAATATTCAGGTGGCATTCTTACAAGAAACCCATTGGCTTAAAGATCTTAAACAAAGATGGGGAGGGGATACATTTTCTACTATTGTTCATGCTTCACTAACGGATAAGAAAAAAAGAGGAGTTGCAGTCATTTTTAATAGCAATATAAATTTGGAAATCAAACATATTGAATTAGATCCAGAAGCTAGATTCATAATTATCGTCTGCGTTATTGATAATACGTTCTATACTTTAGTCAATGTTTATCTGCCGAATGTTGTCCCTATGGCCAAACCCCTGTCAATAATGGAGCGAGTTGACAAAGTATATAAGGGACATCTATTTATAGCTGGGGATTTTAACTGTGTGAGTGACCCTAAAATGGATAAGATGTACATATCCGTTACTCCAATTGATAAAAGAACTGTTAAGCAGGCTAAAAAACGTCATAACATTTGTAAACAATATAATCTTCACGACATATGGAGATTATTACACCCAACGGATAAAGATTATTCCCATCAATCCTGTGCACATGGCTCATATGCACGGATTGATTTTTGTCTACTTGATGCAAACTCGATTCCTTTATGTAATTCAATTGAAATGAAAGAGAGTTTATGGTCAGACCTCAGTTTTATATTAATGGATCTTGGAAATAAATCTCCCCCGGTTGTTGTCTTTAATTGTCTGGGGTTTGGATACAAATACTTTTGATAAACTTCTGACAACAATAGATGTTAAAGTTGTTGTCTTTAAATGTCCAGGGTTTGAATACAAATAAAAAAAGGAGAAGATTGTACAATTCCCTTGTTGAACATAATATTCAGGTGGCATTCTTACAAGAAACCCATTGGCTTAAAGATCTTAAACAAAGATGGGGAGGGGATACATTTTCTACTATTGTTCATGCTTCACTAACGGATAAGAAAAAAAGAGGAGTTGCAGTCATTTTTAATAGCAATATAAATTTGGAAATCAAACATATTGAATTAGATCCAGAAGCTAGATTCATAATTATCGTCTGCGTTATTGATAATACGTTCTATACTTTAGTCAATGTTTATCTGCCGAATGTTGTCCCTATGGCCAAACCCCTGTCAATAATGGAGCGAGTTGACAAAGTATATAAGGGACATCTATTTATAGCTGGGGATTTTAACTGTGTGAGTGACCCTAAAATGGATAAGATGTACATATCCGTTACTCCAATTGATAAAAGAACTGTTAAGCAGGCTAAAAAACGTCATAACATTTGTAAACAATATAATCTTCACGACATATGGAGATTATTACACCCAACGGATAAAGATTATTCCCATCAATCCTGTGCACATGGCTCATATGCACGGATTGATTTTTGTCTACTTGATGCAAACTCGATTCCTTTATGTAATTCAATTGAAATGAAAGAGAGTTTATGGTCAGACCTCAGTTTTATATTAATGGATCTTGGAAATAAATCTCCCCCGGTTCGAACTACTTGGAGATTAAATGATGCTCTCATTAATGATCCAAAGAGTAAGGAGGAACTAACCCAATTACTAAAATAGTTTTGGTTAGAAAACAGTTCCTCCGATACATCTCCAGCAAATAATTGGTGTACACATAAATCAGTCATGCGAGGATATTTAATTAAATTAGCCCATATAATGAGGACTAAAAATGGAAAGACTTTATGTGATCTGTATATCGAGTTCTATAATCTATCTAAATTAAATAAACAGAATCCTTCTGCAGAAATAAAAACTAAATTAAATGCTTTACAAAAACAAATCAATTTAAAAGTTGAACAAAAAATTAAATCAAACATTCATAAATTAAAATTAAATAACTACTATACTGGAAATAGAGCAAATAAACAATAGAGTGGAACAACTGATTGACGGCCAAAAGGTCTATTCGACACCTTCTTCAATTGGGGAGAGATTTAATCAATTATATGAAGATTTATACAATCTTAAATTGTCTCCCAATTGCAATGATATCCCAAACTATTTAGCTGATACTCAGATTCCAAAAGTTACATGTCAGGATTTATTAATTTTAAATAAAAGTATTTCGGTGGACGAAGTCCAATTTCAAATAAATAGACTACCCATTAATAAAACTCCGGGTCCTGACGGCTTTTCGAATTTGTTTTATAAACATATGCAGTCTCTGTTAATCAATCCTCTAACAGAAATGTTCAATCAAATAGCCTTAAATGAATCTTTTCCAAGTGAATTATTACAGGCAAATATTATTCCAATATTGAAACAAAATAAAATCAGTACTGATCCCAGCAACTATAGACCTATAGCATTAATCAACGTGGATATGAAGATATATGCGGCCATTATTGCTGACAGAATTAAGACTATTGTCACGACTCTGATTCATCTGGATCAGATTGGCTTTGTCCCGGGTAGGCTAGCGTCCAACAATACTAGGAAATAATAGACATTGTAGATTTGGCCAACAGAGATCGGTTTCCCCTCCTGGCCCTGTCATTAGATGCCGAAAAAGCATTTGACAGGGTCGGGTGGGGATATCTGAGTGAAGTCCTTACTGCTTTCGGGCTTACAGGTTGGATACACAATGCTATAATGGCTCTGTATTCCTTTCCCTCTGCCCGAACTGTGGGTCCTAACATTACAGCAGGGTGGTTTGCACTTAAAAATGGTACGCGTCAAGGGTGCCCTCTGTCCCCCTTCTTGTATATTCTGTCTATCGAGCCTTTGGCTATTAATATCAGGAACAATCCACTGATTAAAGGTGTTCAATTGAATACACTGGATGTCAAAATATCACTTTATGCGGATGATGCGCTACTTACTCTTTCATCTCCAGAGTTTTCTTTAAAATCTTTAATGATAGATATTCCAGTATTTCGAATTTCAAATTAAATATAAATAAATCCACAGTAATGTTCTTGAACATGAATAATGATCAGGTAAATAGCCTATCCCACACTTATAAATTTATTTGGACAGACTCTGAAATAAACTATTTAGGACTATTTATAACTGCTAAAGTGGCTGGAATAATGGAGAGGAATATTTGGACTCTTATGAGAAACACGAATCTCAAACTTAAAAAATTGAGAAATCTAGAAACCTCATGGCAAGGTAAAATAAATATTATTAATTCATATATTCTGCCTAAATGGCTATATTTGTTCTCCATGATTCCACTTAAAGTCCCTAGACCTTGGTTGGCAATGATCCAATCAAGGTTAAAAATTATTTTATTTGGAATAATAAAAAACCTAGAATTACTCAAAAGATCCTAATTGGCTAATGGTGGTCTAAATTTTCCTAGTATTGTTTATAGTTATCAGGCGAATATCATTAGGCATATATATCTTCTCCAGGATCCCAAACAGGTCTCTGAACCATGGTATATTATTGAGTCTAAAGTGGCTCATACAGACAAATTACAACATTCTATGTGGACAGTCACAAGGAATACTCTAATGAATTTGTCCTTAACTAGTTCGTTGATATTATTTCAAACTTTGGAAGAATGGCTAGAAATTAGGTTAAAATTAGGTTTAAATAATTTTATACCTAAGTCATGCACACTTGATATATTGGAAATATTGATAAAAGATTTTTCGCTAAAGTCCTGGGTCAATGCTGATAAACTAAAGATTGCAGATATTATGCAGGGAGACAATATTTTGTCTCTCCAGAGCATTACTGATATTCTTCATATTCCACGGGAAGAAATTTTCACTTATCTTCGTATAAAAAATGTCATCCATAAAAACGTTATTAAATCATCTTTTATATTTGCTAAAAAATTAGAATTTATATTTGGTAACCAACCTATTAAAAAGATCATGTCTGTTGCAGCATCTATGTTGGAAGCTCTTAAGGAGTCTCCCTACAAATTGATTAAGACGTGGGAACAAGAACTGGAACTGCAGATTTCTCTAGATGACTGGAACTCCTCTTTAAGTCAGGTAAATAAACATATTCATTGCTTGAACTTGTCCGTGTGCCACTTTAAAGTTCTTTATAGATGGTACTATAATCCATCTAGACTTGACAGAATGTTTGACTCTTCTGATCCAACGTGTTGGAGATGTGGTAGTCAACCAGGTACTTATATACATATTTGGTGGACATGCCCTGCTGTTAAACACCTATGGTCATGGGCTTTTAATATATTTACATCTATGACTACAAACAGAATTTTGGAGAATGCTGCCTCTGCTCTTTTGCATCTTAATTTGACATTCAAATCACAAAAAGATATTTGTTTTGCCACTCATTGTTTAGTCGCTGTTAAAATTATTATTGCGAGACATTGGAAATCATCAAAGCCGTTTAATAAACGGCTACTGATTGATCAAGTCATGTTTCAAATATCGATGGAATATGAGCTGATCAATAATTCGATCTTTATCTCGAAGAAAAAACAATGGTATTGGGACTGGTTAAAAAAATATAAGGGATTATTTGGGCAATCCTCTCCTTAGACAGATTCTCTTATTTGAACCAATTTTGGATATATCTGCTGACATATAAAAAGGGAAAAATTAAAGAAAGACAAAATAGAAGTGAAGAATTATAGATTAGCGATAAAGGAAATAATTGATCTTGTGCTCTAAATTCGGTGATGGTTTTTATTTGTCTTTTTGTTTTATGTGATATTTTATGCTGGTCTCTAAGTGATTATTGTGCTAATATTTATGATGCTGTATAATGCAACAAAATGTGCAATAAGTCATGTAATCATTTATTTGTTTGTTGTATTATATATTAATTCAATTCTTAGGTCCAGTATATTTGTTGTATATTGAAAAAAATGCTTTAATAAAAATCTATTAAAAAAAAATAAAATATATATATATATATATATAAAATAAGGTTTTACACTATTGTCTACTATTTCAATGTTTGGCTTTCCTGGTGTTCAGTGGGAGCTTGCTGGCTAAGGCTGATGGGAGTCTGAGGCACCAGGCTTCCTCAGTCCCACTCCTCCTTCTCCACTTCTTCTGGGATATGTTACATGTCTGTGTGTTATGTATAAAAAGTAACTTTATGTATTTTAAAGTGTTTTACTGTCTTTGTGTAACCATGTGCTCAATGGAGTCTGCCTCTATCCCTGGATAATTGGATTACTTCCCCCCATTGTCTCCAGGATAGAGGCCTCTGTAAAACCTGTGTGAGCCAGATTTAGCCATGCTGACAGGGGTTTTAAAAGATACTTTACTAACTTTTGAACCCCTGGTCTGATTCAATTTTTAATATGTTGTTCCCCTGAATGGATTGATTGTGGATATGTATTTTTTTGTGAATGTGATGTATGGTTTTAAAGTTACAGAGTATGTGTGGAAACTGTATTTTTACTGTATGTAATAATTATGTTAACTGTTTATCTGAGGGGAGGGGATGTGTGGGTTGTACTGTTACTTGATTGGTTATTTTATGCCTCCCCCTGGGTGTGTCCTGTATGTGCACAACCGTAATAAAAACCAGGCTGGGTGTGCCAGCACCTGAGACCACTGCTTGACCCTCAACACGGAGCCTTGTCTCGTTCTTGGGGGGATTCACTGTATGCTGTTGGAGATTGATTGCTAGGAGTGTAAGCTGATGTCTGCTTTTCCTGTTCGTCTGCTAGCAGCTATTCGTGAGGTTCCAGTTTGGAGTGCTATTTTGTATCCAGTGCGGGAGTGTGGTGTTCTGCAGTAGCTGTGCCTGTCTCTCAGAAAGGGGCATATCGCCTAAACGGATTTTAACCCCGTGTCTGCTGAAACGGTCCGTTACAACTTGTCCCACTATCAGATCGGTAGTAATCAATGTTTCCCACCTTTTTTGAAATCTATTAACTTTTGCTAAGTATCTTTCCCATTCCCCATTTTTACACAGCACCCACTTATACCAACTTTTACTCTCCCACTTATATACAAAAAAACTGTACCAACAATTGATAGTTGCTCTCGTCTCCTACCTGTCACGGTTCTCACCGTGGCAGACAGACAGCCAGACGTGGTCGCTCCTGGAGTTCCCAACAGGGGACTTGAACCAGGGAACTTCTCAGTCCTGGTCCTGCTTCCTACCTCTGAGCCACAGCAGCTTTATACAGTGACAACTGATTCCAGTCCTGTTCATCCTGGCATGTCTACTACACTGGGGGCTGCAACTTGACTTGGCTGTGCTTCACCTGACCCTGATCAGACATCAGCAGGCTATTTAAACTCAGCCTCGGCCTGTGCTCAGTGTCAAGTCTTTGATCCTGTTGTGTGTTTCGTACCAGTGTCCCTGTCATTTGATCTGCTTCTTATTATTGACCCCGGCTTCTGACTACGTTTACTCTGACCTCTTGCATCCCTTGACTTCGGCTACTCCTCATTGTTCCTGTCCTATGGCATCCTTTGACCTCGGCTATCCCTCGACAATCCTGCTGGTTCAGTCTTTGCCTGTCCTGCGACTTGGTACTTCATCCTGCACAGCCCCCGTGCACAGACCCACAGGCCAGGTGAATTTTTACCTGACCACCTTGGCCTGTGGCTATCTGCAAGGGTGAGCAACATATCTGCGCTACAGACTCCCAACTCAGGTAAGACCCTGACACTACCAAATCCAACCTCTTCCTCCAGATCCAACCATTTCATTTCACAAAGTAATATTAATCAACATGAGACATAAATATAAATACATTTTATATTTATTAAGTACATTTGACACAATTAATTAATTAATGCATTGCAGTCTCTAATCAGGAAATTAAGGACCTATGGATCAATAACTGTATTGGATATTAATAGAAATTTGGCAAGAAAACAGCCAAGATGTGGGATACCTCTGGAATCACAAAGAGCAATCATTCAGCACCCAGGAGAGAAAAACCTCCTGTGAAGGAAACCTCTGGGGAACCATGGCTTGAAGGAATGTCTGTAACCGCGGCTGGTTCCCTTATTTACCACTATAATGTCTTAAAGCATATAACTTAGCAGGGCTAACCATACAGATATCTTAGCCATAATTTTATATAGTTAGTGTAAGAGATCCTCTATTTAACATATATAAATAATTGAGAATACAATATAAAATAAGGATTGTCTTGGAAGCAATCCAATTTTGTCTTTTTAGATATTTATTATATAAAAATATAAATATAGACATATAAAAGCCATTACAATATTTTATAGCAGAGTTTATAAGATTAAACTAAATGCTTGCAAATATCAATAATAGATTAACATACCCTCCTGAACATGTCATCATGTCAGCCTCTCTGTCATTTTAAGATGAAGCGTCTATCTCCAAATCTCTCCTCTGTTTGTGTCTTAACATTTATAAGTACACCTATTTATACCCTAGGTGTCTTCATTTTATGGTCACTGTAGTTCAAATATGAAAAAGTTACTTCTTTTACTTTTATTCATTTTAGGACCTCCCTTAACTTGGCAAAAATACTAGGCCATAACTAAAGGTTGTACACGTCATGGAAATTTTCCTGACTTAGGTCAAGATGGCATCTTAAAGTCTGAACATCTTTATCTTCCTACGGTTACCACAGTATGTTATGTACTGAAAGAGACGTAGCATAGCCTTAAAGCTTGTTTATGCATTATTGTTATTGTAATTTGTCTGGGACAAAATGGCATAAACATAATATGCACTGAAGGTAAGTAAGTGGTTATTGCTTAAAGAAACATGTAAAAACAATATGTTCCATTTCTAACACCTTGTCAGTTTGCAATGTCTCTTAAAAACAAAGTACACAGGAATACAATATTTGCATTTGCCTATAACATGTCCTTCCCTCTGGGCATTAAGAGGCAAACACAGAAGATTCAATACAGTAGATACAGGGCTTACTCTTTTTATGGACATTTAAATTGATAGACATAAAGACATACAAACAGATGAACAGAAAAAGAGACCAACAATCTGACTAACTTGTACAAAATGTTGAAGAAGTGGAGCGCTGAATTATTGATTGGAATGGAAGGGTATACAAATAGGGAACCTAACAACCTATTAGAAAAATATATAATATACAATAGAAGCAGGTTATACCCTTAACCTTTAACTGCAGTCTCTATTACTACAGTAATGTGGATGAACCTATCTTTCCTTGATAGTCAAACACTAATCTGTCACAAATAGCAAAAAATAGAATCAATTATAGATCTTCTGTATTAGATGCAACAGACTCAGTAATAAAGTCCAATTTTGGTCTGTGCAAATTTCTTTATCCCAGGTATTCTCTTCAGTAGCAACACTCCACAATAGAGTTTAATATATGAAAAAAATATATGCAGAGAAAAAAAAAAAATATATACATATATAATTAATGAAACTCTGTATTATTGAAATGCTTAAGAAATAGTCAAAAATGAATTAAAAAATAAAACTTGCTTTATTTAGCTCTTTGCTGAAATCAATTTCTAAAAGTTCAAGTAAAAGGTTTTCATAAATTAATGACAGAAAAAACTTCATTGGCATATGTCTATCGGCTGATTTGCAAAGTGCATGTTAAGGCAGACCTTGTATTGCTCACGGCGTCCCGGATCAGCAGCTTGATGTTGCCTTGCTGGATACAATAGGTAAGTGTGCCCTAGATGCTGGCTTGCAGTGATCAGCCCTCAGTCCTTCCAGACGCGTTTCTCCGGCACAGCGGCTTTTTCAATGGATGTGGACTGTCGGGCAGTTGCTGCTTATATAGTAACGTATTTTCATCCAATTTTCACATATCGGTAAGCACACATTATTGGTTGTCTTACATACATTTTACATTTAATATTGTTACATTATCATAATACTGGCATGTGTTTTCAAGTTCTCATTCTTAATCTTTAAGTATTATGTTACAATTATTGTTGCTGTTTGTAACCATAGTAACTCCCGCTGAATATCAGTTTTAAACGTAACTGTCATTTACTCAGATGTTTATTGCATTGATACATTTACGGATGAAAAGTCAATTTTAATAATGTGTAACAGTTCACATTATATTCATACCTATCTAAGAGGGAAGTAATTAAATGGACAAATTGAAAAACGGATTTTGATACAGATAGTACTAATATATATTTCATCTAATACTGCAATCATTTTCATTTGCAGGATAGAGTGCCTAAACTGCTGGTTCAAATTAGTACTGACTGGTACTATGTTAATATAGGACTTTCTCACTATCTTACCACATACATTTCTTAAAGGGACCTTGTCCTCATTTTAATTTTTAATTAGGACATAGTGGGATAGAATGTTTTACCATATATATTTATTAAAGGGACCTTGTCTTCTTTTTGATGTTTAATTGGGACATTATAAGATAGGAATAAGCTGTCTCAATGGCAGTATTAAAACCTAGACATGAATGCAAAAAATGTCCTACATAATTAGGCAGAGTGAGACTCTCAATATCGATAGTTGTGGATTTGAAATTCCTAAACTAGATAGTGGTGGCGTAAATGTATAAAAAATATAAAATAAAAATAAATGGGATATAAAGAAAAATACATATACGAATAAAAATACCAATAAAGATAAAAATAGAAATAAATAAAAGAATAATAACTAAAAAATAAATAGAAGTAATAATAAAAATAAAAATAAAGATAAAAATAAAAAGAAATAAAAATAAAGATTAATAAAGATAAAAATAAGAATAAAATAAAGGATAAAAATATGGATATAATACCGCCCACATTGGAGGGACCTATCCTACTCATTTACTTAATTGCGATTTTTTCTTGTTATTGTGAAATATTTTGAAATCTTTTAGATTCTTATTAAAGGAGCTTCCTAGTTAATTTTATAGCATTCTTCTATTTCTCAAATTAGTGTTATATACGAATTATTGGCTTGTTTTAAGATGATTCAACCTAGAAAGTGGCATAGTTCGAATTCTGCATTCAGACCATTTGGTTGCAATGTATTTAAAGTATATATCCATTTCATTTCTTGTATTCCCAACTGCTTTATATGGTCTCCACCTCTCCAATGTTTTTTTACTCTACATATGGCTTTAAAATTCAGGAGACTCATATCTGCTCCGTGGTACTCTGCAAAATGGGCCGATACCGTATGTTGCATATACTTCTTCTTAATATTAAGCATATGCTCTCTTATTCTAATGTACAGTTGTCTTTTCGTCCTACCCACGTACTGGAGTCCACATGGGCATTCCAGTACTGGAATGCCCATGTGGACTCCAGTACGTGGGTAGGACGAAAAGACAACTGTACATTAGAATAAGAGAGCATATGCTTAATATTAAGAAGAAGTATATGCAACATACGGTATCGGCCCATTTTGCAGAGTACCACGGAGCAGATATGAGTCTCCTGAATTTTAAAGCCATATGTAGAGTAAAAAAACATTGGAGAGGTGGAGACCATATAAAGCAGTTGGGAATACAAGAAATGAAATGGATATATACTTTAAATACATTGCAACCAAATGGTCTGAATGCAGAATTCGAACTATGCCACTTTCTAGGTTGAATCATCTTAAAACAAGCCAATAATTCGTATATAACACTAATTTGAGAAATAGAAGAATGCTATAAAATTAACTAGGAAGCTCCTTTAATAAGAATCTAAAAGATTTCAAAATATTTCACAATAACAAGAAAAAATCGCAATTAAGTAAATGAGTAGGATAGGTCCCTCCAATGTGGGCGGTATTATATCCATATTTTTATCCTTTATTTTATTCTTATTTTTATCTTTATTAATCTTTATTTTTATTTCTTTTTATTTTTATCTTTATTTTTATTTTTATTATTACTTCTATTTATTTTTTAGTTATTATTCTTTTATTTATTTCTATTTTTATCTTTATTGGTATTTTTATTCGTATATGTATTTTTCTTTATATCCCATTTATTTTTATTTTATATTTTTTATACATTTACGCCACCACTATCTAGTTTAGGAATTTCAAATCCACAACTATCGATATTGAGAGTCTCACTCTGCCTAATTATGTAGGACATTTTTTGCATTCATGTCTAGGTTTTAATACTGCCATTGAGACAGCTTATTCCTATCTTATAATGTCCCAATTAAACATCAAAAAGAAGACAAGGTCCCTTTAATAAATATATATGGTAAAACATTCTATCCCACTATGTCCTAATTAAAAATTAAAATGAGGACAAGGTCCCTTTAAGAAATGTATGTGGTAAGATAGTGAGAAAGTCCTATATTAACATAGTACCAGTCAGTACTAATTTGAACCAGCAGTTTAGGCACTCTATCCTGCAAATGAAAATGATTGCAGTATTAGATGAAATATATATTAGTACTATCTGTATCAAAATCCGTTTTTCAATTTGTCCATTTAATTACTTCCCTCTTAGATAGGTATGAATATAATGTGAACTGTTACACATTATTAAAATTGACTTTTCATCCGTAAATGTATCAATGCAATAAACATCTGAGTAAATGACAGTTACGTTTAAAACTGATATTCAGCGGGAGTTACTATGGTTACAAACAGCAACAATAATTGTAACATAATACTTAAAGATTAAGAATGAGAACTTGAAAACACATGCCAGTATTATGATAATGTAACAATATTAAATGTAAAATGTATGTAAGACAACCAATAATGTGTGCTTACCGATATGTGAAAATTGGATGAAAATACGTTACTATATAAGCAGCAACTGCCCGACAGTCCACATCCATTGAAAAAGCCGCTGTGCCGGAGAAACGCGTCTGGAAGGACTGAGGGCTGATCACTGCAAGCCAGCATCTAGGGCACACTTACCTATTGTATCCAGCAAGGCAACATCAAGCTGCTGATCCGGGACGCCGTGAGCAATACAAGGTCTGCCTTAACATGCACTTTGCAAATCAGCCGATAGACATATGCCAATGAAGTTTTTTCTGTCATTAATTTATGAAAACCTTTTACTTGAACTTTTAGAAATTGATTTCAGCAAAGAGCTAAATAAAGCAAGTTTTATTTTTTAATTCATTTTTGACTATTTCTTAAGCATTTCAATAATACAGAGTTTCATTAATTATATATGTATATATTTTTTTTTTTTTCTCTGCATATATTTTTTTCATATATTAAACTCTATTGTGGAGTGTTGCTACTGAAGAGAATACCTGGGATAAAGAAATTTGCACAGACCAAAATTGGACTTTATTACTGAGTCTGTTGCATCTAATACAGAAGATCTATAATTGATTCTATTTTTTGCTATTTGTGACAGATTAGTGTTTGACTATCAAGGAAAGATAGGTTCATCCACATTACTGTAGTAATAGAATCTGACTAACTTACTGACATATACATAAACAGACAGTCAGACAGATAGACAGGAGTTACGCATAGATAGATAGATAGATAGATAGATAGATAGAATTCTAAAGCAGAATGGTAGATATAGAATAAAAGAGTATACCTGAATGTTGTACACTAGGCATTTTTCCTTAATCCCCCAATTCCCTATTTGCAATCCTCCCATCGCACGCAGCACACGCAAATCTTAAACTTAAGTTCATCCCCATTTAAGAAGCACCAATCTTTGAGAAAGGGTATACGAATAGCTGTGCAAACTATAACGCCACTTGCTAGAACCTCCATAGCTACCAATAGAGTGAAGGTAGTCAAGCTACAAGTCTTCAGACACATCCAAGTGAGGCATCGGTCTACATGTCATTGAGATGGTACGAGAACCATGAATATAGGTGAAGCTCTGTCAGAGCCTCAATTACAATTGAGAGGAAATAAAATGCTCAAGCAGTTACAGCAGCAGTTACATCTATGACATCACAGCATGACATCACCTGATTACACTGTTAGAGATCTCTCTTCCTGAGGTCAAGTAGAGACAATAATCCTTGTAAATAAAAAAACGACTATGATAATTATATAAAAATGTTCACAATCAATAAATATATCAATCTTAAAGAAAATATTACAACCACCATAACTTTATGGTTATTTACATTTATAGACATAAAGACATACAAACAGACAGACGAACAGAAAAAGAGACCGGCAATCTGACTAACTTACTGACATATAGATAAACAGACAGACAGTCAGGCAGAGGACAGAGAGATAGATAGATAGACAGACAGAATTCTAAAGCAGAATGATAGATCTAGATTAGTAGAGTATACCTGAATTAATGATACACACTAGACATATTCCCATAATCCCCCAGTTCCTCATTCGCAATTTTCCCATCGCACACAGCACGCGCAAATCTTAAATTTAGGTTTATCCCCATTGATGAAGCACCAATCTTTGAAAAAGGGTATACGAATAGCTGTGCAAAATATAAGGCCCCCTCGTGAGAACCTCGACAGCTACGATCAGATTGATTGTAGTCAAGCTCCAAATGTGGCAAAGGTCTATATGCCATTCAGATGGTACGAAAACCGTGAAAATAGGTGAAGCTCTGTCAGAGAGTCAGCTGCAACTGGGATAAATAAAATGTTCAAGCAGTTACAGTAGCAGTTACATCTATGACATCACAGCATGACATCACATGATTACACTGCTAGTGATCTCTCTTCCTGAGGTCAAGTAGAGACATTCATCCTTATGGAAAACGACTATGATAAACATATAATTACATAGTTACATAGCTGAAAAAAGACTTGCGTCCATCAAGTTCAGCCTTCGTTGCATATGTTTTTGCTGTTGATCCAAAAGAAAGCAAAAAACCTAGTCTGAAGCTCCTCCAATTTTGCAACAAACTAGGAAAAAAATTCCTTCTTGACCCCAAAATAGCAGTCAGATGTCTCCTTTGATCAAGCAGCTATTACCCCACTAATTAGAAATGATATCCCTGTAGGTTATGTTTTTGCAAGTATTTATCCAATTTCAGTTTAAACATCTGTATGGACTCTGATAAAACCACCTCTTCAGGCAGAGAATTCCATATCCTTATTGCTCTTACTGTAAAAAAATATTTTCTTTACCTTAGATGAAATCTTCTTTCTTCCAGTCTAAATGTGTGACCTTGTATCCTATGTATAGCCCTGTTTATGAATAGATTTCCAGATAATGGATTGTACTGGCCCCGAATATATTTGTATAATGTTATCATATCCCCCCTGAGGTGCCGTTTTTCCAAACTAAAGAGATTGAAAAAATGTTTTAACCTTTCTTCGTAACTAAAATGCTCCATTCCTTTTATCAATGTTGTAGCTCGTCTCTGCGCTTTTTCTAGTGCCATGATATCCTTCTTTAGAACAGGTTGCACAGCATATTCAAGTTGTGGTCTTACCAGCAATTTATAAAGAGGCAAAATTATATTTTCATCCGGAGAATTTATGCCCCTATTAATACATGACAAAACCTTACTGGCCTTAGCAACTGCAGATTGACATTGCATATTGCTGCCTAATTTATTGTCTATAACAGGGGTAGGCAACCTTTTAGCAGCACTGTGCCGATATAGGATTGTGATGTCCCGTAGCGTGCCGGTCCTATTTTTTTATAAATCAAGGCTGCCGTATTCTGCTTGTGTTATTTTTACTGTAATTGCTTTGTATCATTGTATTTGTACGTAATATGCAGGACTGTCTTTAATAATGACTGGACCCTGGGCAAAGCATTTGCTTAGGGCCCCCTTGACCCTGTCCCCCCTTTCCAGGCATGCAATCACATCCTCCACCTCAACACAGTGGCGGACCTAAAGTAGAGAGGTGCAAGAATTCTTGGCGGTCTCCCTGTTGCACGGTGATTAAAAAGGTAGATCCCCATCTGTCGTGCAACTCCAGAAATGCATTGACAGCTGGAGCTCTACCATTTACTCATGTTTGCAGGTCTGTATTTAGCACTAAGCAGTTTTTGTGTGTTTTTGTGGAATGTTTGTATGTGGTATTGGCATGATTGCAAGCACACACACACACACACACAGATATACTGACACACACAGAGACATACTGACATACACACAGACATGCTGTCATACAAACATACTGACACACACACACAGATATACTGACACACACATAGACATGCTGACATACAAACATACTGACACACACACAGATATACTGACAGATATACGGACACACACACAGACATACTGACACATACTGACACACAAAGACATACTGACACACACAGATATGAGACACACACAGATATGAGACACACACAGATATGAGACACACACAGATATGAGACACACACAAACATACTGACACACACACACACACTGACAGACATACTGACACAGACATACACTTTAAAACTCACCCTCCAGTTTCCTACCTTTCCTGCTGGTGGCTGAAGGCGTTGGGAGTTGGGAGTTGGGGTCTAGAGCTCTTGGCCAGCTCCCCTCCAATCTGCCTACTCTTCTTTCCTGCGCGCTCCTCTCTTTTAGGAGGAAGTGATGCGTGGCCGTCACTTCCTCCCAGCCTGCTGCCGAAAAGCAAGGGGCCCGCTCGCGCTGTTAAAGCACCTCAGCGTGTGACTGGGTCCCTGCTGACAGAAGCCCAGCGGGTGGTCCTTTGTGCATGGGCCACCCGGTGGGCCTCCTTAGTGTGCAGATTACCAGCCAGAGGGTTAGAAATAGTTGAGGCCAGCAGGGCTCACGGTGCAGCTGCCCAGTTTGCCCCGCGTTAAAGAAGGCCCTGCGTATATGAGCTATTATATTGTTTATGTTCATGAGTAGTTTATGGTATTGTGTATGATACATATGAATGTAAGCTGTGTATGGGTGCTGCTTGTGGAATGGTGTGTGTGTGGATGGATATGTCAAAGTGTGTGTTTGGTAGTGTGTGGGGGCTGTTTGGGGTATTGCATGTGGGGTTGTGTGCATGTATGTGGATTGTTAGTGGTGTTTCGTTTGTGCGGATTGTGTGTATGTTTGTGTGTGGGCTGTCCGTATTATTTGTATGAGGGGAGGGTTATTCTGCATTTCTGTGTATATCTAGCAGTGTGGGTGACTTCCCTGGGTTCCAGCGGGGACTAGTCCGGACAGGTACATGTCAAGGACAGGAGCTGCAACAGCAACTGCGAGCTGCTCTACTACAGTGTGGCTTCCTATTCACAAGTGCTGGGAGGAAGTGATCTGAGATCACTACCTCTACGTGCTGCAATGCATAAATTGAGGATTGTTCTTCACCACCTTTTCGGATTAGCAGATATCTAAAGTTTTACTGGGACTCCTGATAGGCCAGAGCCTGTTTGACTCTAGCAGCCTTGAGTGCCGTGCAAAGACACCTCGAGTGCCGTGCATGGCACTAGTGCCGTAGGTTGCCTACCCCTGGTCTATAACAATTTCCAAATCCTTCTCGTGTGTGGTTATTCCTAATTCACTACCATTTAGGGTGTAAGTTGCTTGTGCATTCTTGACCCCAAAGTGCATAACTCTGCATTTCTCTACATTAGATTTAATCTGCCATTTTAGTGCCCAGTCCCCCAATATATCCAAATCCCTATGCAGTAAAGCAATATCCTGCTCACATTTTATTACTTTACAAAGTTTTGTATCATCTGCAAACACTGAAACATGGTTTTCAATGCCCTTTTCAAGATCATGTAGAAATATGTTAAGTAGAAGCGGTCCCAAAACAGAACCCTGAAGGACACCACTTACCACTTTTGTCCAGCCTGAAAATGTACCATTAATGACAACTTGTCTATCCTTAAAGGACCACTATAGTGCCAGGAAAACAAACTCGTTTTCCTGGCACTATAGGGTCATTAGGTCCCACCCACCTTCAGGGCCCCCCTCCCGCTGGGCTGAAGGGGTTTTAACTTACCTCCCTCTGCCGGTGTCCGCTCCAAATGCGCATGCACGGCAAGAGCCTTGCGCGCATTCAAACCGCCCATAGGAAAGCATTACTCAAGGCTTTCCTATGGACGTCCAGCATCTTCTCACTGTGAGAAGCACCTCTAGCGGCTTTCAGTGAGACAGCCACTAAAGGCTGAATTAACCCTCAGTGAAACATAGCAGTTTCTCTGAAACTGCTATGTTTTCAGATGCAGGGTTAAAACTAGAGGGACCTGGCACCGAGACCACTTCATTGAGCTGAAGTGGTCTGGGTGCCTATAGTGGTCCTTTAAGCCAATGTTCTACCCAAGAACAAGAATAATCATCTAGACCAATTTCTTTTAGTTTGAAGACTAACCTATTGTGAGGAACCGTATCAAATGCCTTGGCAAAATCCAAGTAGATCACATCCACTGCAACACCCCGATCTATACTTCTACTTACTTCTACGTAGAATGCAATTAGGTTAGTTTGACATGACCTATGTTTCATACAACCATTCTGATTATTGCTAATAACAAAGTTCTTCCCAATGAATTCTTGAATTTTATCCCTTAATATCCCTTCAAATATTTTCCCAGTCACAGAAGTTAAGCTCACAGGTCTATAATTTCCAGGCAAGGATTTTGAACCCGTTTTAAAAATAGGAACAACATCTGCCTTCCTCCAATCCTCCGGTACAATACCTGAAACAAAAGAATCTTGAAAAATGAAATACATTAAATAAATTAAATAATTAATTTAAATACAATTAAATTAAATAAAAGGGATGTTCACAATTAATAAATAATATTTCAATCTTAAAGAAAATTTTGGAACCGCCATAACTTCATTATTTGTATTTCTTTCGTATATAGCCTTTGTTTTTTTAACTTTATCTTTACATCCCAAACTAATGCTTTTTTTTTTACTAAATCAAGATGGTAGAATAAACAGCTCTCCAGCATTTCTGATGATATCTCCCACAAAGCTTTACAGCCTAGGGCAAAGTAAGCTGGTGACTAGTGATGTCCCGAACTGTTCGCTGGCGAATAGTTCCTGGCGAAACATCGCTTGTTCACCTTCGCCACGGACGGCAAACACATGCGCTGTTCGGTCCGCCCCCTATTCTTCATCATTGAGTAAACTTTGACCCTGTACCTCACAGTCAGCAGACACATTCCAGCCAATCAGCAGCAGACCCTCCCACCTCCTGGACAGCATCCATTTTACATTCATTGTGAAGCTGCATTCTTAGTGAGAGTAGGGACAGTGTAGCTGCTGCTGATTTGATAGGGAAATTGATAGCTAGGCTAGTGTATTCAGTGTCCACTACAGTCCTGAAGGACTCATCTGATCTCTGCTGTAAGGACAGCACCCCAAAAAGCCCTTTTTAGGGCTAGAACATCAGTCTGCTTTTCTTTTTTCTGTGTAATGTAATTGCAGTTGCCTGCCTGCCAGCCTGTGTGTCAGGCTCACAGCATATACTGTGCCCACTTGCCCAGTGCCACCACTCACTCACTGGTGTCACAATAGCTTGCATTTAAAAAAACAAAAAAAACTTTTTGGACTGTAATATAATAGCAGTCAGTTTCCTTCACGAGTGTGCGTTTCAGGGCCTGCCCAGTGCCACCACTCACTCATATCTGGTGTCCCAATAGCTTGCATTTAAAAAAAACAAAATTTTTGGACTGTAATATAATAGCAGTCAGTTTCCTTCACGAGTGTGCGTTTCAGGGCCTGCCAGGGCACAGTGTCACACCAGTGCAACTCATATCTGGTATAACAGTAGTGTACATTTTTTAAAAAAAATACAATTTTGACTGTAATAGATTGAATAGCAGTTAGTTGTCTGCCAGCGTGTGTGTCAGGCTCACAGCGTATACTGTGCCCACTCGCCCAGTGCCACCACTCATATCTGGTGTCACAATAGCTTGCATTTAACAAAAAAAAAACTTTTTGGACTGTAATATAATAGCAGTCAGTTTCCTTCACGAGTGTGCGTTTCAGGGCCTGCCAGGGCACAGTGTCACACCTCTTTGATATCTCTAGAAGGACCAAGACCTCTTCAAAGTCTGTACTCTACCAGGCATTTCCACAGAAGCCTCTCCTTTGCCCAGTGGCATGTCTACAGGAATATGAACTCCAATACGGCTTTGTTTCACAAATCCTATGAGACTTCAATTATTCATCTCTTTCCGCAAACCACACATTCCAGTATCCTCTCCTTCTCTGGCCAGATGGGTCAAATGGATTATGCCATTAGATGGCATTGATACTTCCATATTCTCTCCACATTCTGTATGAGGTGCTATGGCCTCTAAAGCTTCTGCGGTAGGATGCCGACTAGACAATATTGTATGAGCTGCCGTTTCGAGACTTTCATTTTAGGCCGATTCTTTTTTTTTTTTAATCTGTTTTATTGGTCATAGAGGGCAAAGAATATAAAGAGCAGTACAGACATAAACTTTGTCACGGGCACGCAGGCCCCCTTTGTTTATAAGGCAGTAAGATCTGTTTCATGTGAAGTGTACAATCCAAAGCTTCTGGCAGGTTTAAGCCTCCCAGGTATATGCATAGCAAACAGTCAGAGATCAACAAACTTATTATGGTTGAAGACATCTTTCTCCCCTTTCCCCCCATTGCCCTCCTATAGGGCGCTGGACCCCTCTCTAGAACCTCACGTTCTTCTAATGTGGTCCATCCCTTGAACCCACTGGATTATGTCGCCAAGCTAGCGGTATGTGGATGCGGGCACTTGGTCAAATCGTGTGTACCTGTTTAATGGCGAACCTCTTCCGGTCATATCCGAAACGCTTGCCAACAGCACAAGCGATCCCAGACATAGGGGTGAGGTTCGCAGTACAGCTTATGGGTCCAATGGCCGTCAGTCTCAGTCTCCCTGGTGTCTATGATTGTCCCTGGGGCAAGAGTCAAGTCAGTGGCTCTCAAAAGTGGGGGGGGTATTCGTTCATTCCACCTATGTATACTCAGAGTGATCCCTGTCAGAGCATGTGCTTTGCTCCATGTCGTGCGTGTTTGTAATCTTAATGTACGTGTAAGTGTAGGGTTAAAGAGCGATAGTCTTAAGTGGGAAGTTGCAGGAAGAGAAGAAAGCAAAAGCACCAGGACTCCAGTTCCATCTGTGTTTTGATAGGACACGGTGGCCCTAGGGTCCCCATCGTAGGTGGCTAGGGTGGGGTAGGCAGTGGTGTATCCTGGTTTTGTGCTACCCTAGGCAGGACAAAACTCAGACGCCCCCCTCCCGCCTGCCCGCGCCACCCCCACCCAACCCTTCCCCCGCATACAGATACGCATACACTAGCTAACAGAAACACACACACACACTAACAGACATACACACACACACACACACACACTAACAGACACACAGACACACACTAACAGACATACACACTAACAGACATACACACACACTAACAAACATACACAGACACAATAACAGACATACACAGACACAATAACAGACATACACACACACACTAACAGACATACACACACACTAACAGACATACACACACACACACACACACAATAACAGACACACACTAACAGACATACACACACACACACACACTAACAGACATACACACACACACACACACTAACAGACATACACACACACACACACTAACAGACATACACACACACACACACACACACTAACAGACATACACACACACACACACACTAACAGACATACACACTAACAGACATACACACACACACTAACAGACATACACACACACACTAACAGACATCCACTAACAGACATACGCACACACACTAACAGACATACACACAATAACAGACATACACACACACACACTCACTTTTTTTATTTTTTTATTTACCCCCCCCCAGCCTCCTTACCTTTGGGAATGCTGGGGGGGGGGGGGGGGTTTCCCTCTCTCCCTGGTGGTCCAGTGGCTGCTGGGCGGCGCTGGCGGGCGGCTGGCGAGGGAGCACTTCCTCTGAGCTGTCTGCTCAGCTCCCTCGCACGCCGCAGAGTGAGGCTGGGAGCCGGAATATGACATCATATTCCGGTTCCGCCTCCCAGCCTCACTCTGCGGCGCGCGAGGGAGCTGAGCAGACAGCTCAGAGGAAGTGCTCCCTCGCCAGCCGCCCGCCAGCGCCGCCCAGCAGATCGCCCGCCCAGAGGGCTTGTCAATTAGCCGCAAGGCTAACAAGGCATTTGCCCTGGGCATTTGGGGGTCGGCGTTTTTTGCCGCCCCCTGGAAAATGCCGCCCAAGGCAAATGCCTTATTTGCCTCGCGGCTAATACGCGCCTGGGGGTAGGACACATAGTCTGGTCGCGCCCCTTGGGCTAGGCCCCTCCACGAGTGAGCCCCCCCCAGCTTGCCCTCTGTCCTAACGATTACAGGACATAAATACAAACCATGGCCGCCATCTCTCTGTTTGTCCCCCCTCTCGAGCAAGGAAGCCTGCATCGCCTCCGCCCCCTGAATGTCCTCTACCCTGTGAATCCACTCTTCTACTCGAGGTGTCTCTTTTTTCTTCCAGTAAACCGGGATCAGGGCTTTTGCCGCATTGAGCAGATGACGCAGAATCGATTATTATTATTTTTTTTTGTATGTCGCTATCGACATCTCCGAGATATGTAGGAGCGATAGGGCTGCCAACCATTCTGGCGTATCCCCCAAGATTTCGGAGCTTTTCTGTCGAATCATCTCCCAATATGGGACAATCACGCTACATTCCCACCATATGTGTAGAGTCGTGCCTCTCTCCTCCTCACACCTCCAACACGTCGGGGGTATTGTTGGGAAGATCCTGTTTAGCAACGTCGGAGTTCTATACCATAGCACAATCAGTTTATAGTTTGTTTCTTGGTATTGTGAGCTAGTGGAACTCTTGTGTTGCCAAAGCAACGCATTATCACATTCGTGGGACGTAAAGGGAGTATCCAACATCGTCTCCCATTGCCTACGGAAGGTGTTATTCTCTGTCAGGTGTCCCACCAAGAGGTGTTGGTAGAGAGTGGATATCGCCTTCTCCAGTGGTAAGCCCTTTTCACAGGTCGCTTCAAACCATGTGAGGTCCCTATGTAGATGGTGTTTATTGCGTGTTGTGTCATAATAATGTTTCACCTGTATGTATCGCAGCACTATCAATGGTGAGCGGGGTATATCCCCCAGCAGGGAATCCAAGGTCCGCAGAGTGCTGTCCCGCAGAATTGTGTATACCTCCCCCAATTGCTTTGTTATCAGTAATAGAGATCAGTGGACTGGGTATGGTATGAGATATGCGGTTGTTCCCTTACGAGTCTCCAGCTAGTTAGAGTTTGCGCTGTCAGGCTCATTTCCTCTCCATCGCCATTGTTATTCCTCGCCCCCCCCATCCATATGGCAGCTTGCAGGTGGGCTCCTCGTCTTTCCTTGGTCAGAGCTACCCATCGCTTTTGTGTCGTGTGTATATGCCATTCCAGGATGCGTTGTAAGACAGTGGCTTGGTGATATCGTTTAAAATCGGGTAGTGCCAGTCCCCCCAATGTCTTGGTAGGCAGAGTATGTCATGTCTGAGCCTTGATTTCTCCCCCCTCCAAACGTAGCGAATGACCGCCGATTTTAACGTGGCGAAGAAAAGTGCAGGTATAGTCAGTGGTAGCGTCTGAAATGGGTATAGAAGCCTGAGTAGGACGTTCATTTTAAGAACTGCTATCCGTCCATGCCAGGATATATGTGGGTAGGCCCATTTATTTGGGTCCGCCAGTATTGTTCTCAATAGCGGGACGAAATTCTGCGAGTAGAGGTCTCCCGGATCTTTAGTTATCCAGATTCCGAGGTATTTCAATTTCTGGGAGCACCATTGGAAGGGGAAAAGGTCATCCAGGGCCGTGTATTCCTCCTGAGGGACGGTGACGTTGAGCACTTTGCACTTGGAAAGATTAAGTTTAAGACCAGAGATCTTGCCAAACTGTTCAAATGCCACCAGCAGGCAGGGCATCGTGGTCCGGGGTGATGTGACGTAGAATAGAAGATCATCCGCGTACGCGGCCACCTTATGCTCCACCTCTCTCCAGTAGTATCCCCGGATGTCAGGGTGCTGTCTGATGGTATAGAGCAGGTGTTCCAGAGACATAGCAAAGAGCAACGGGGATAGTGGGCATCCCTGTCTCGTGCCGTTTTAGATCTCTAATTCCGCGGTGAGCGCTCCATTCACCCTCAGGTTTGTTGTACAGTGCTCCGATCCACGTGAGGAGCCTATGTCCCACTCCCATTTTGTTTAGGGTTGCAAGCATGTAGGGCCACCTTACCCGATCAAACGCCTTTTCGGCGTCTGTGGAGAGGAGAAGGAGGGGCTGTCTTGATTTCCTCGCCCTATGTTGAATCGCGAACGTCCGTAAGGTGCTGTCTCGCGCCTCCCATCCGGGTATAAATCCGGTTTGGTCTACGTGTATCAGAGCTGGTAGGATGGACTGGAGCCTAGTCGCCAGAACCTTTGTGAACAGTTTAGTATCCACGTTCAACAAGGAGATAGGGCGATAGTTGCCACACTCCGTCGGATCCCTCCCAGGTTTCGGCAAGACAGTTATTATGGCTGCTAAAGAGTCTGCCCCTAGGTTCCCTCCGTCTGCGAGTTTGTTGATGGCTTTCGTTAACCACGGCAACAATATCGATGAAAAGGTTTTGTAGTACCCTGTGGAGAAGCCATCCAGACCTGGTGCTTTGCCCATTTTGGTCGATTTCAGGGCTGCTATGATGTCTTCTGTTGTAATCGGGGCGTCCAATGATTCCGCCTCGTCTGGGCTGATCGTTGTCAGGACAGCCTCCTCCAGGTATCCATGTGTTCCAGTGCTTTCCGTGTCCACCGCATCTCGTCTATCTTGTGCGTGTATGTTATAGAGAGTTTGATAGTATTCCCTAAATTCCTCTGCTATTTTGTTCGGGAGATTCGACATGGCACCCGATGAGAGGCACAGGTTACGTACCTGTGTGCGTGGGGCGTTCCCCTTCAGAAGGCGTGCCAAGTACTTACCCCCTTTGTTGGCATGGGAGTAGAAGAACCCCTTGGATCGCTGTAGGGAACGGAGGTAGCGTTTCGTGAGGATGTCCTTCAATCGCCTTCTGGCCTGCATGAGTTCCCCGTATGTCTCCATCAATCAGGACCGCTTGTGTCGCTGTTCCAATACCGAGATTGTTTTGTATAGATCTGCCATCTCTTGCGTCGCCATCTTTTTCTTTTGGGATGCGATTCGAATAAGCGTACCCCGGATGACACTTTTGTTTGCTTCCCAGATCGAGATTGGGGAGGTCCCCTGCCCATCGTTGTCCTGAAAGTAATGTTCCAGTGCCTGGGTGACCTGCTCGTGGGCGTCTGGGTCGAGAAGGAGGGCCTCATTAAGCCTCCACGTCCATTTAGAGGGCCGGAAGAGAGGCGATTCAACCTCCACCATCACCGAACCATGATCCGACCATGTTGCGGGGTCCATCCTGGCGGAAAGCAGCCGTTGGAGGCCCACCTGTCGGACAAAGATGTAATCGATACGAGAGTATCGATCGTTCAATGCAGAATAGCATGTAAAGTCTTTGGTTGTCGGGTGGAGGGTCCTCCAGCAGTTCACAAGTTCCATGTCACTGAGAGCCCTCTTCATAGAGCGTATATGGAGTTGTGAGATGCTGCTGTGACCCGTCAAGGAGTCCATGATGGGATCCAGCGGGACATTAAAATCTCCCCCTAGGATTAGGACACCCTCTGAGAAGTTGCTTAGTTTATTCAGCGCTCCCCCGAGGAATTGAGCCTGTCGTTTATTAGGTAGGTATATAGTAGGTAGGTGAAGGTGTATATCATGCCTGCAATAGTTCCCTTCAAATATATGAAGCGACCCTGTACGTCCATTAGGCTGTCCAGTGCCTGGAACTCCAAATCCGCCGCTATCAGGATGGCTACTCCCGTCTTTCGCGCCGTTGGATGGTCACAAAAGTAGTTTGTCGGGTAGAATTTGATTTGCAGCTTGGGGGCAGCATCCTTTCGGAAGTGTGTTTCCTGTATCAATGCGACTGATATGCAACGTTTCCTTAGTTCCCGAAGCAAGTGGGTCCGTCGTTCAGGTATATTTAACCCTCTACAGTTGAGGGTGAGGACAGACAGGGGAGCGGGGCGATACGCGTCAGCACTCCTACGCCCATCACTAATGTCCATTGCTATTTCTGCCTCTGCTCCCTCCACCCCACCCCCCCCCTTCACCCCAGGGAGACACCCGCGAGGGTCCCGGCCCCCACGTCTCAGATCAGAGACTCAGTGAAAGAGGCAAGACCATCCCCATGTCCACACCTCCCAAGAGATTCTCATTATAGTCCCCCTAGGTGTAGGCCGTGCATGAGTAGGTGGGGTGAGGGGCAGAGTCTTTGTAGGGTAGTGAGGCATTTACTCCGCAGGGTTCCCTGGTCCCTGTCTGTGTCGCTGGGGCGGCGGCCCCCGGCGGGGATCCGCCTCCACGTCTGCGGGGTACCCACTGTTGTCGCGGTGCCGGTCCCATCTGGCCCAGGACCCAGTTGGTGACTGGAATTGGTGGCAAGTTCAGCTCTTGAAGAAAACGTGGCACCTCTTCGGGCCATCTGGCCGCTATCCAGGTATCCAGTAGCGCAAATGGAAATCCCCACTTATAGGCAATGTTACGGTCGCGGAGCACCGCCGTCACCGGTCTAAGTGCCCGCCTGGCGTCGGGTGTGTACGGGGATAAGTTATTAAAGAGGGATACTTGGGCTCCCTGAAATAGCCATGTGGGTTGCTCTCTAGCTTTCCTCATAATTGCATCCTTGATAGGGAATGAGTGGAGGCAGCAAATCATGTCTCTAGGTCCCTAGAGCGCGGTCTCAGGGCCCTGTGTGCCTGTTCAAACTCAAAAGTTCTGTGGAGCGTTGGCCTGTAATAAGAGCTTAAATAGGCTTGTGAGGAGTTTCACCTCTCTCAGATTCAAGGATCCCCCTGATTCGTATGTTGCATCTCCGGCCTCGATTATCAAGGTCTTCTAGGTGTCCGCGTATATGTAAGAGCAGGTCCCCCCTGTCTGGCTATGGCAGTGTCTGGAATCTGGCGTTTTGGGCCTCAGTGGAAGTCTCCAGAGCCTCTATGCGGCTTGTGTGTGCGCTCACCTCTGCCCTGATTCCCGCCATCTCCGCCCGCATGGGCGTCTTGAATGGTGGTGGTGAGGGTCAGCAAATCAGCTTTAGTAGCCATGGCCGCTGCCATTGTCTTCATCTCATCGCCGATCTGCTCCAGGGTCGTAGAGTCACTACCCGCCATCGAGGCAGGTGACTGTGGGGCCGGGCTCGGGCTGTCAGGCCCACCATCATTCCCACGCGGTGGGTGCAGAAAGCCATCCATCGTGCCCTGTTGTGGGCCTGGTTGTGGGTCCCTTGGGTTCTGGGAATGCTCCGTGCGGCGGTTGCGACCCATTGGTACACTGCAGCTTATGCTAGATCGTGATTAAGAGTCCATCTTGGTCAGTGTCTAGGCCACGCCCCTCTATTTTAGGCCGATTCAACTTTTTGCTGGAACAGTTATTTCATAGCTTTAAACTAGCAAAATAGGTGTCTTAATAAAAATTACCAGATTTTACTATTTACATGACGTAAAGTCATGATTTTATTAACGACACAGAGGCGAGTATTATGCCTTCCCTGGATGGTGGTGTAATCTGGGTAAATTAAATACGGTACGTTTCTTTGATTCAGACCTGTTCCCTATTAAGGTGATTTGGGTTTTGTACTTTCTAATGTCTGTCTCCATCTCCAACAATATATTGACTGAATACAAATTTATATTGGAAATTGCCTATTAGTTTGCACGATGTTATCTTGTGCATGAATCCAGTTTTATACTTTGATATTACCATATTCTACTCTCTCTTACAGCTTGACCTGGAAACCCACTTGTTATTGGCATTATGCTCTTATTGGAGTTCCTTTTCTGTTGAATGGTTGTCCTTGTTTGCGCAAGAAAGTAGTTTAGTGAACACCAACTATTATGCTGGAGAGTAGAATCTCATTGGCTGTTTGGTTGCTATGGAAGATACATGTTACTGACTGCTTCCTATATTAATTTCAATGTTTCTTTGCTGCTGAGGGAAATAAAGAAAGAGTGCAGCATAATACTCGCCTCCGTGTCGTTAATAAAATCATGACTGTAAATAGCAGAATCTGGTAATTGTGTTTAATAGAGGGTAGCTACTCTATGTAAATCCATGTCAAAATCAGGGGCCCACTGGCAAACAACCCATTGAAAACACCAGTTACGTATTCAAAATGAAGTAAAACACCACCCATGCCAAGGTTGGGACTTTTTTTCATACCAAATTCACCTTTTGGCAGGCTAAAGAAAATTGTGTTTAATAGAATGCCTCTTACTGTATAAATCCATATGTGATGGATAGAAATTAGTGTAAGTAAAATGTCTATTTACTATGTGTACCTACATTCATTGCTCAAAATGGCTGCTAGAGCACCCCCTCCCATCGACCAAGACCCTTGTGCAGTAAGATGGCGTCTCCATCCGGAGCTACACCTAAGACGATGATGACATCACACCTTGGAGGAAGTACATCAAGATAAAACACTTAACACCTAACCAATTAAACTTTTACTTTTGCTAAATGCCTAACACTCACCCAATTGAAGTTTATGCTTAATATTTGCACACAATGCATTAATTTGCCTTTATAAGGGGCTATGCCGCCCCCCCAAATAAACACTTGGAAGTTTTCATTTTAACTGAACTTTTGGTGAAGATTTCTTCAGCGTGCACACATTCTTTCATTTTAAAGGGACACTATAGTCACCTGAACAACTTTAGCTTAATGAAGCAGTTTTGGTGTATAGAACATGCCCCTGCAGCCTCACTGCTCAATCCTCTGCAATTTAGGAGTTAAATCCCTTTGTTTATGAACCTAAGTCACACCTCCCTGTATGTGACTTGCACAGCCTTCCATAAACACTTCCTGTAAAGAGAGCCCTATTTAGGCTTTCTTTATTGCAAGTTCTGTTTAATTAAGATTTTCTTATCCCCTGCTATGTTAATTGCAAGAGCCTCCTGTATGTGATTAAAGTTCAATTTAGAGATTGAGATACACTTATTTAAGGTCAATTACATCAGTTTGAAAGTGAAACCAGTTTGTTTTTTCATGCAGTCTCTGTCAATCATAGCCAGGGGAGGTGTGGCTAGGGCTGCATAAACAGAAACAAAGTGATTTAACTCCTAAATGACAGTGAATTGAGCAGTGAAATGGCAGGGGAATGATCTATACACTAAAACTGCTTTCTTTAGCTAAAGTAATTTAGGTGACTATAGTGTTCCTTTAAATAATTGGACAGGGGCAGATACTTAAGCAAACACTTGGTTTGGTCTAAAACAATTTGGCGCCCAACGTGGGGCTCCGGGTTGTGTCCCGACGGCCAGCCGACCTTGAAGACACCAAGGCAGACCTGCAGTGACGGGACGGAGACTGATCACCTCTGATATACAGTAATGACTGTTTTGGTACATTGCCTCTATATCCTGTCTCTGTGATTGGCCTGTCTCCGTGTCTGTGTCAGCTGCCGGAGGGCACCAAAGACAGGTAAATAACTTGCCCGGAGTCTTTTTTGTATAGAACCTGTGTATTGACTATCTGCCGCCTGGGTGTGAATGTATTTTGCAGGGGGAATTTCTATGTATTCCTGCAATAGCCGTGTGCGGTGTAGCAAGCGGCATAGCAGGGGGCGTATTCCGGGAATAGCCGTATGCGGTGTAGCAAGCAGCATTGCGGGGGGTATTCCTGTAATAGCCATGTGCGGTGTAGCAAGCGGCATTGCAAGGGAGGAAATTTCTACAATAGCCGTGTGCGGTGTAGCAAGAGGCATTGCAGAGGGTATCGGGTACGGGGTCTGTGAAGGGATATTTGGTTTAACTGTATATGTTTCTTGTTTTTTTTGTTTACAATAAGTGTAAGTCTGTGTCTTGTCTCTTTCCTTATGTATACTACGTTGAGAGAAGTGTTTGGTCACGCACTGCTCGCTATGCTCCCGTCTACAGCCATTTTGGGTGGGCGGACCCAGTGACTAGTCTACGTTTTGGGAAAACCTCCGTGGCAGTCGAGCACTGTAGACATTCTCTTTCCTGTTTGTCTCTATCTTGTGACATCTTGATTGGAGAGGTTGGGACAGAAGCTAGGGAAACCCAGTAAGGGTTGGTTAGCCTGTGATATAGTGAGAGAGAGGGCGAGGAGGCAGTGGGGAAGGTGAAGAAGGTAGCTAAGATATGTAGCATTAATATGTCTGCCAGCGGGCGACTACAGCCAGAAGGCTGGCGCAAGCAGCTGAAAGAGAAGAAGGGATTGTTGCAAGACAATAAGCTAGTACAGACAGCAGAAGCTTGGTTCAGAGTTGCCAGAGCAATTTACCAGGAGGGGTAGGTGGAGGAAGAAATAGATCTAGGTGGTCAGAGAATGTATGTATATCATGAAGGTACATGTAATGCCGAAGGTACAGCCACCGCCCTATGATGGCGACTGGTACAAAGGGAAGGAGGTCGGTCCAGCCCCCATGACCTCCACCCTATTCCCAGTATCGACAACCACCGCCCCACTGGCCCCTGCCCCTGTATACCCCGTCCTTAGGACAGATGGAACACTATTCCCCTGCCCCTGTTATGCCCTCCCCTGTTATGCCTTCCCTGCCTGCCCCTGTTACCTCTGTCCCTGTTACGTCTCCCCCTGCTGTGCCTCCCCTTCCCGCCCCTATTACCTCTGCCCCTATCACCTCAGCCCCTGTCATGACATTCGTAGACGGACCCCTAGTTACCACGGATGATCCGCCTGCTCACATGCACCAGGGGGGAGTCCAGGTCCTGACCACCCCCCTTCAACCCTTATGCTCCTCCACCTAGGTACGGGGCCCCCTTAATGTACGTCACCTTCACTCCGTCCCAGGCCGCAACCCTGGTGGGCTCCCTACCGGACCCAGAGAAACAACCTATGCCCTTCTACCGAAGGATTGTCCAGGTCCAAAAGACCTATTCTGCTGCATGGCGTGACTTACTTAGTCTCTGTGAAATAAAAGCAGGAGATGCTTACTGGCTTATCATGGAGAAAAGTCTTTCCAGTGCCCGACTCACTAGCGACACCAATTATGCCTCAGGCATAGAGTTCTGTGAACTGCTCCGAGACTGGGCCAAAGATAAATTAGCTGACCAGGCTACTTGTATTACCGATATCACCCAAGATAAGACAGAGTCTGTGGAGAAATACCACACCAGGTTATTCCAAGTCTTCTCTGATCTGGGTTTCAGCATGTATAACAAGGCCCATACCCAAATGTTATCTGCGGCCTTTGTAACAGGCCTTAAAGAATCTATACGCAAGGGCCTGCTTCTGTCCCACCCCGACTATAGGGTGCTTCCCTTGGACACCCTCCTGCTGGTTGCAAAGGGCCTAGAATCCTCCCAACTCCCCAGGAAGCCAGCCCTCCTCATGTTCGCCCGTCCTGTGTACCAACCTTCAGGCCTGGGCCTACCTATTAGTCAGCCCCCTATACCACAACATAAAAAAATTTCAACTGTGGACAACCGGGTCATTTTAAAAGGGACTGTGGTGCTCCAAGAGTTTTTAGACAGGCTCCCCCACAGGATGCGAGACCCAGCAGCCAGCTGCCCTGCAACTAGATACCCGCCCCTCTGCTGGCCCTGACCAAGCTCACCTGGACCTCGGTAATTGGCAAACCTGTGTCACCTACCCCTGTCATGGCAGTGTCTTCAGTGGATAAGGAAGGGCCCCTAGCCACGGTGGTCCTGCCTGTAGAAGGCCACCCTACCACCGTCTTAGTTGACACAGGCGCAGCCAGAAACGTTCTTAGGGAACAAGACCTGCCTGACTCCTCATTCCTGTCTAATATTGACGTCTCTTGCATAGGGGTAGATGGCACTCCTCGATCTAGCCCCCTGACCCCGCCCTTAAAAGTTGGCATCTTCCCTGACCTCCTAGCCTGCTTTGTGGTATCCTCCACCTGCCCTATGAATCTGTTGGGTGCAGATGTCCTCTCCCACTTGCAGGCTTCTATCACCTTTACCCCAGATGGCCAAACTCAAATGTCTTCTCCCCTATCTGCTAATGATACATCAGCCCTCTGCTCGCTACCCTTCTTACTTCACATGGAAGAACCGGCCAAGAATGCAAGGACACTAGACACTTCCCCCGATATCTTCACCTGAATACCTCCCAAGTGTAGTCCACAGGCCCTGAAGACATTGGACGCCTCCATGTCCCTCCAGTTCTGGTAAAGTGAATCCCAGGGGCTAGCCTGCCCCGTAAGCCGCAATACCCTCTGAAGCCTGCCCAAGCCCTTGCTATCTCTCAGCAGGTAAGACCCTAGTGTCCAATGGTGCCTTGGTCCCCTGTGAGTCTCCCTGCAACACTCCCCTGTTCCCCGTGAAGAAGAAAACTGCCAAAGGGGAGCCAGAGAAATTCAGAATGGTCCAGGACATCCGGGCTGTTAATGAAGCAACCATTCTGGACAACCCCATTGTGCCTAACCCACACACCCTCCTGTCAGGAGTCCCACCTACCTCCAGGTACTTCACAGTGGTGGTTCTGGCTAATCCATTCTTCAGTGCACCCCTAGATCCTTCATGTTAATATCTGTTCGCCTTCCCCCATGATCGTCAGCAATACACCTGGACTGTCATGCCTCAAGGAGCACAAAACTCTCCTAGTCAGTTTGCAAAGGCAATGGCTTCAATCCTGGACTCATGGCAAAAAGCTCACACTGATGTGGTCCTGCTTCAATATGTGGATGACCTCCTCCTCTGTGCTGATGACCTCCCTACTGCTGAGCGTACTTCTGAAGATCTCCTATGCTATCTTGCAGAGCAAATATGCAAGGCCTCTAAACAGAAACTGCAGTGGTGCCTACCCTCAGTGGTTTTCCTGGGTCACTGCCTCTCACATGGTACCCGCCATCTCACCCGGGATCGGGTGAGAGCAATCCTCCTACAGCACACAAACCCCTCCATGCTTTCCTGGGCCTAATCTCCAAGCAATCTCAATGCAGGGCCTGGATCCCGGAGGCCTACCTCCTCATGCAACCCCTCTATGACGCCCTCAAGTCTGAACCATTTTCCCTGTCCTCTAAGGCCTTATTCAGTTTCTTTGCCCTCAGCCGTGACATCTCCACTGCCCCAGCCCTGGGCCTCCCCGACAACCAGAAACCCTTTAAGTTGTTTGTGTCAGAGAGACAGGGTCATGCCTCTGGGGTCCTCACACAGTCTCATGGCTCGCACCAGCGCCCCATTGGCTTTTACTCTTGCCAACTAGACCCTGTGGCAAGGGGAAGCCCCTCCTGTCTTAGAGCAGTATTTGCAGCAATGCTCTTACTGACAAAACCAATGATTTGGTACTTGGCTATCGGCTTATTATTCTTGCACCTCATGACATTGCTGCCATCCTTAGCCAAGTCCAACCCAAACACCCCTCTGCTGCCCGCCACCTCCGCTTACAATGCTCTCTCCTGCTTCCAACGTGTCCCTGCAGAGGTGCTACTCCTTTAACCCGGCCACTCTTCTGCCGCTTCCCAGGGGGGGAGTTCCCCACTACTGGTACAGCCTACACATAGACCCAGGCTACATGTTTTTTCTTCTGAACAGAATCATGCCCCCCATCACATGATACTCAGACTTTCCCTCACTGCACCTTGTGGTACAAAAACATCCCAGGACCTGACCCCCACTATGAGGAAGACCTGTTTCAGTTTGTGGAGGTGAAACTCATCATAACTGACCTGTTCTGTAATTCTAAAGGCAACAGCGTTGTGCTAGTCCTTGTGGTAACTCACCTATACCATCACTGGGACTTAGCTGTCCCACACATCTCCTTAACCAAGTCCCCTCAGACCTAATTTAAAGAACTCGGCCCACTGGCCAAATCATGGAGCACTGAGGACCAGACCCAGCTCTCTGAAGAGGGTGTCATCAAGCAAACCCTGAATCGGAGCATAATCGGCTTTCCCCAATTCCATGCAGAGACATGTACAGATGTCCCACCTACAGGCCACGATCAGGACACACTTCATAATTGCTTTGAACAGATGAAGATGGAGACAACACACCTCCCAACTGTACATGAAGTTGCCTTACAGGAGCCTGACCTCACCCTGTTTGTAGATGGCTCCAGATATGCTGATGAACAAGGCAGATACCACACTGGATTTGCAGTCACCACAATGGATGCAGTACTCCAAGCATCCTCTCTCCCTTCAACCATGTCTGCACAAGAAGCTGAGCTACAGGCCCTTACTACAGCATGCAAGATCTTTGAAGGAAAATGCGCCAATATCTACACTGACTCAAGATATGCACTTGGCGTGGCCCATGACTTTGGACTAATCTAGAAGACAAGAGGATTTCTCACAGCAACTGGCACACCAGTCAAACACAGCATGGCTATCAAGGAGCTGATGGATGCCCTACTCCTCCCGGAAGAAGTGGCCATACTGAAGGTAAAGGCTCATGGGAAACTGAACTCAGATGAAGCACGAGGCAACCATCTAGCTGATCAAGCCGCCAAGCAGGCCACATGTGCACCATGGGAAGTGGACAGAAGAGTGTCCGCCGAAGAAATCCCCATATTCACCATGCAGACCTTACCCACAGACCTCAAGCTCCTGAAGGAACTACAAGCAGCTGCTGATCCCAAAGAAATACAAAGCTGGAAACAAAAAGGGGCAACCCTTAAAGACAGATTGTACTCCAATAACCTCAAGTTCTGCTTACCCAAGAGCATGTACTCAGCAGTGGTCCAGTGGGACATGGAACTTCACACCTGTCCAAGACCCTCATGAACTCCCTGATCTACAAATACTATGGGATTAACTCCTTGACAAACAGTTACTGCAGATCCTGCACCATCCTCGCCAAGTGCAACCTAGGCAGGATGTGAAACCCCCCCCCCCCCCCTTCCCCGAAGCATCTGGCGAAACCCCACTATCCTTTCCAAAGAGCCCAGATTGACCACATTCAAATGCCAAAGAATGGCCGGTTTGAATATGCACTAGTCATAGTAGACATGTTCTCAGGGTGGCCAGAGGCCTACCCAGTCACCAATATGACAGCCAAAACCACAGCCAAATGCCTGCTCACCGAAGTGATATGCAGATATGGGTCCCCGAGGTAATAGAAAGTAATCAGGGACCAGCCTTCACTGCATCAGTAACTAAATAAATCTGGGCAGCACTGGGGGTGACCCTTGCATTCCACACTCCCTATCACCCCCAGAGTAGTGGCAAGGTAGAGCGCATGAATGGCCCCCTAAAAGCTAGAATGTTAGAAATGGCCCAAGAAGCTAACCTGCCATGGCCAGAGAGCCTCCCCATTGCCCTGTTCAGTGTAAGATACACACCAAGAGGGAGGTTTGCCTTGTCCCATTATGAGATCCTGTTTGGATCAGCACCCAGACTTGGATGCTATTTTCCCCAACAACTTCAGCTCCACTCTGATGTATTGGTTGATTATGTTACTGCTCTCTCTCGTGTGTTGACCAAAATCCATGCACAAGTGTTTTCTTCCATTCCAGATCCCGAGTCCAATACCGGTACCCATCGATTTTTTCCTGGTGATTGGGTCCTGGTTAAGAAATTTGTGAGAAAACACTCTCTTGATCCAAGATATGATGGTCCCGTCCAAGTCCTCCTAGTCACAGCCACTTCTGTTAAATTGGCCGGGTAAAGCACCTGGATACATGCTTCCCACTGCAAAAAGGTTCCGGCTCCAGAGGAGATGGACTGCCCTAAGCCATGATTGTCCTGCTTGTCCTTTCACTGCTAGGCCTGACAGGGGCCCAACAAGTAGCTATTACTAAAGATAATAGTGCGGTCACATTCTGGTACAACTCATCTAACACACGTGCATTTGACTATTGCGAGATTGTCAGTTGTCCATTCCCACACTTAATGATGCCAGCATTATATAAGGACATGCCCTGCATTAAAGACCCATACATATGTGTTACAGACAATTACTGGGGACAAGACTGTGGTTACTGGAGGGTGGTGGGTTGGAATGCGGGGCCAGACTGGGGCTATAAGTCACAGAGTGCCTTGAATAGGAAAGATAAAAATGGGGAGTCCTTATTAAACAGAATGACTCTACGCAAACCGGGAGGGGGGAGCTCCATGAAACTCACCCTGAACATAGAAAATCCTAGTCCCAGCGACATTGGCCAGTATATACTTGGGATGTATTGGAAAGGGGGGGGGGGTATTCCTACAATAAGCGGGGAAGTTTCTACCTCCAAGACATTTACCAATCACCCGAGTGGGTAGCCTCCCAACATGTGATCACTAATCCACTTAGACCCCACATCCAGACCTTCAAGGACATGATCGCCATAGCAAACCACACATTTGAAGATACTATGGCTACAGAAACAGGGTTCTCTGATACTAACCTATGGTTGGAATGGATGAGATATAATGCTAACAAACATAATAGAACTAACTGCTATGTATGTGGAGGAGCCAGACCCCACCTAGGTACCTTACCCCTAACCCTACCACCTGATGTAGAAGTGCGTTTCCTGAGCCTCTTCACTAACACTGGGACTAATCAGTCAGCGTGTGAATCATGGAAAAAGGAATATCCAATTCTAACCAAGACCCCAAACCAGATGAGGGTATCACCATATATCCAGGGAACTATACATACTACGGTATATACGAAGGAAAAGACAGGTTTCTGGGAAATTTCACCGGCAGGTATTGTGCCATCTATAGCAAACTTCCAGCCACCTTGCTACAAAACCAGATTCGATCCCTGGGTGATATTTACTGCAGGGGCGTATTAGCCGCGAGGCAAACAAGGCATTTGCCTTGGGCGGCATTTTCCAGGGGGCGGCAATAAAAGCCGCCCCCAAATGCCCAAGGCAAATGTCTTGTTAGCCTTGCGGCTAACAGACATGCCGGCGGGCTGCTGGGCGATCGGGCGGCACTGCCTGCCTGGCGGGCGGGCGGCCGGCCGGCGAGGGAGCACTTCCCCTGAGCTGTCTGCTCAGCTCCCTCGCCAGCCGCAGAGTGAGGCTGGGAGGCGGAGCCGGAATATGACGTCATATTCCGGCTCCCAGCCTCACTCTGAGGCGCGCGAGGGAGCTGAGCAGACAGCTCAGGGTAAAGTGCTCCCTCGCGGGCCGGCCAGCTGGCCGGCCGCCCGCCAGGCAGTGCCGCCCGATCGCCCAGCAGCCACTGGACCACCAGGGAGGAAGAGACACCCCCCTCCCCAGCATTCCCAAAGGTAAGGAGGCTGGGGGGAGGGGGGGGGTGTTAAATAAAAAAAAAATGTGTTACAAATAAATTTAAAAAAAACGTGTTAAAAATAAAAAAATGTGTTAAAAATAAATTTAAAAAATGTGTTAAAAAAAAAATTTAAAAAAAATTTGTTACATTTTTTTTTTTTTAAATGTGTTAATGTGGGTGGGTGAGTGTGTGTCTGTTAGTGTGTGTCTGTGTCTGTTAGTGTGTGTGTCTGTTAGTGTGTGTCTGTTAGTGTGTGTGTGTGTCAGTGTTTGTGTCTGTTAGTGTGTGTGTGTGTGTGTCTGTTAGTGTGTGTGTGTCTGTCTGTTAGTATGTGTGTGTCAGTGTGTGTGTCTGTTAGTGTTTGTGTCTGTTAGTGTGTGTGTGTGTGTGTCTGTTAGTGTGTGTGTGTGTGTGTGTGTGTGTGTGTGTCTGTTAGTGTGTGTGTGTCTGTTAGTGTGTTTGTGTGTGTCTGTTAGTGTGTGTCAGTGTGTGTGTCTGTTAGTGTTTGTGTCTGTGTCTGTTAGTGTGTGTGTCTGTGTCTGTTAGTGTGTGTGTCAGTGTGTGTGTCTGTTAGTGTGTGTGTGTGTGTGTGTCTGTTAGTGTGTGTGTGTGTGTGTGTCTGTGTCTGTTAGTGTGTGTGTGTCTGTTAGTGTGTGACTGTGTGTGTCTGTTAGTGTGTGTTTGCCTGTGAGTGTGTGTGTATGTCAGTGAGTGTGTGTGTCTGCTAGTTTGTGTCTGCTAGTGAGTGAGTGTGTGTCTGTTAGTGAGTGTGTTTGTCTGTTAGTGAGTGTGAGTGTGTCTGTTAGTGTGTGTGTGTTTCTGTTAGCGAGTGTGTGTGTGTGTATTTAGAATGCAGGGCGGGGGGAAAGGTTGGGTGGGGGTGGCGCGGGGGGAGGGGGGGCGCCTGAGTTTTGTCCTGCCTAGGGCAGCACAAAACCAGGATACACCACTGATTTACTGGATATGTGGGGATATGAAAATTAGGACAAGGTTGGAAGGCTTATGGCAGGGGGAATGCGCCTTAGCCAAGGTTATTATGCCCCTACACATAATATCTGAAGGTCCAGAACACACACACCGGATAAGTCACCCACGCACATTAGAATGCGGAGAAACACCACTGTAAAAGGCAGTTTCGACCCTCATGTATATATAGATGCCATTGGGGTGCCAAGGGGAGTGCCAGATGAATTTAAAGCAAGGGATGAAGTTGCAGCAGGTTTTGAATCTGTTCTCCCAATCATCACTGCCAATAAGAACGTGAATTGGATTAATTATATATATTATAACCAGCAACGGTTTGTAAATTATACAAGCGATGCAGTTCAAGGAATAGCTGAACAATTACAAGCCACATCCCAGATGACCTTCCAGAATAGGATGGCCCTAGACATGATTCTAGCGGAGAAAGGAGGAGTATGTATATTACTCCCGGACACTATGACATCTTGTACCTTCATCCCAGTTAACACAGGTCCAAATGGTAAGGTGACCCTGGCAATGGAGAAATTAGTGAGTCTCTCGGAAGTGTTGAAAAAGAACTCTGGGGTTACTGACCCGTGGGATAGATGGTTCGGGTGGATGAGTGGCTGGCAGCAAGTCCTGGCCCAAATAGGCATAGCTGTCCTGGTAATTTTGATTATCCTTGCTCTTATTGTATGTTGTGTTCTCCCTTGTATTAAAAAGTGTCTTCAGAAAACAGCAGATCAAGCTGCTACACCAGCTTTCATTCATCAAGAAATGGATGAGGAAGACTACGATAAACCCTACACTCCGTTGCAGTCGTTCCCCGCCCATTACAAGGCTACAGTATTTTAGGGATAGTAGGGACAGCATCTGACTTCCCTGTGTACAGTCTGTAGCGAGGGTGGAGGGGGTGGACAAGCCACCACTCGTCTTATGCGCAGCAAGAAAAGAGTTTCAAGGCCTCTGGGACAGATGAGTTAGGCCATTAGGGACAGATATTACAGACAGACATAGCTGCTAGAAGTAGATGTAAATAGTCATTTTAAGGGGTGACTGTGATGAATAGAAAGTAGTGTAAGTAAAATGTCTATTTACTATGTGTACCTGTGCTCATTCATTACTCAAAATGGCTGCTAGAGCACCCCCTCCCATCGACCCTCGTGTAGTAAGATGGCGTCTCCATCTGGAGCTACACTTAAAACGATGATGACATCACACCTTGGAGGAAGTACATCAAGATAAAACACTTAACACTCAACCAATTGAAGTTTATGCTTACTATTTGCCCACGATGCATTCCTTTGCCTTTATAAGGGGCTATACCGCCCCCCAAATAAACACTTGGAAGTTTTCATTTTAACTGAACTTTTGGTGTCAGTGTTATTTCTTCAGCGTGCACGCATTATTTGATTTTAAATATTTGGACAGGGGCAGATACTCAAGCAAACACTTGGTTTGGTCTAAACCAACCAGTGGCCCAATGACTATTAACCCAAATAAAACATCAGTTACCTATTTAAAATTTATTTTGGTTCATTCATTCTGAAGTTTGACCATAATTTACTGACCAAAATATTAAAATAACCATGATATTATATAATTGTATGCCTGGAGTACATGTTGTCATTATTTAAATCTGAGTTGTATTGCAATTAAACATATAGGTTTAATTTAAATTATAACCAGAGCTGACTCCAAATAAAAAAATAACTTTCACTATTCAGAAACCAACTTCCAGGATGGAATAAGAAACCATCTCCAGCCCTGTCCCCTCTGTGATATCCTTGTATATGAATACAAATGGTACTTTATTTTATTTTTTATATATATATATATATATATATACAAATATATAGACAGGTGTCCCTGTGGAGGAGCCCCCACTGAGTGAGATGAACCCTTCCATCCATAGCGCCTTGTGCACTCGGCGCTGTACCCAGTGTGCGGTGTACATACAGATACTTGCTACTGGCATTTCGCTTTCTGACGAGGTTTGTCCCGAGCCGGCTGCCGTCCGCTGTCAGAGTCGGTGACGGATAGAGACAGCCAGGAGGTGAAGGCGGAAGAGAGGAGCGGTCCAGCTGAATGTAAATATTTATTATGTCTTCCTCCTCGTACTGTGCTTCCCATACACAGCTTACATCGCGGGGCCAGCTGTCTGCGTGTCCATGGCACGCTGTATGTCAGTGTATGGTGTTTAATGAGGGAGCCCAGTGTGGGACTGTCTGTGTCATAGTATGTCATGTAATGGGGGGGACCACAGCTCCTGTTATTACTTAGCTGGCAAAGCATCATGGGCATTGTAGTTCTCTAGCAGCTGGGGAGGTTGGTTATTCCTGGTGTACAGATTTACTGTCAATATGTGCAGCACCATGTGTCACTGTGGGAACTGCACTGCAAGTAAAAGGGTTAGATCTAAAGTGTATAATTTTAATATTTAATGGGTTATATTATAAGCATCACTTTTAGTTTCATTGTGATTCTTTTAGGTATCTATTTTGTGGACTAGTGTAGTGTATTCATTTTGTGTTTCCACATTTGTAGAGTAATGCGTTTTAAAATGATAAATAATTTAATATGTGGTATTATTTTGTGGACTTGAAGTAAATTCGACTTAAATCCCAAAATGGAATATCACTCTGTTCATTGAATTTTCAAGTTCCCATGCCAGATAAGCATGTTGTGATGATTTGGTCTAACAATTGCAATCCGATTCTAAGTTTTCCCAAATTCCTGTATAAACCTTAGTTTACAACCAGGACACGGCATTATTATTATTATTATTATTATTATTATTATTATTATTATTGCCATTTATATAGCGCCAACAGATTCTGTAGCGCTTTACAATATTATGAGAGGGGATTTAACTATAAATAGGACAATTACAAATAAACTTACAGGAACAATAGGTTGAAGAGGACCCTGCTCAATCGAGCTTACATTCTATAGGAGGTGGGGTGTAAAACACATTAGGACAGGAATTTGCAATCAAATAAGGTGGGCTGCCCTTTAGGAGAGGGCAAGAGACAGGTATGTGAGGTAAGGGTTAGTCTTGGAGGCCATAAGCTTTCCTAAAGAGATTGGTTTTAAGGCACTTCTTAAAAGATGCAAGACTAGGGGAGAGTCTGATGGCGGTAGGCAGGCTATTCCATAGGAAGGGAGCCGCCCGCGAGAAGTCCTGCAAGCGCGAGTTGGCTGTACGGGTGCGGACAACGGACAGGAGGTGGTCACGGGCAGAGCGGAGAGACCGAGAAGGGACATACCTATGGATTTGTGAGGAGATATAAGAGGGGCAAGAGTTGTTCAGTGCGTTATAGGTGTGCACAGTCGTTATTCTGCATGTGCCATAACCCATACCCACTCCCTTTAATAAACACAGACACCAGTTTTTTTTCTGTTGGAAATATATAGTCCACAGCTTTATTCAATTATCATCAGTAACTTTAACAAAATTTTAGGGTCATTGCCAAAACAATAAAGATATTTTAATCCAATCTCCCTCTGTACATAAATGCCCATGGCAATGACCCCATACCAATATAACAGAATAAATAACATATAAATTAAAACACGGCTTACTAAAGAGGCCCATATCCGAGACACCCCTACACCCCCAGATTCGGAGCCACCGTGAGCTTGAACCTACCAACCAATTGAACCACGCCTGCCTAATCTAGCCTAAAACTTGCCATGACCACATCATACTCTACGTACTTCCCATTTATCACATTTATTTAACACTTCCCCGCTGCTGTGACCAAACGGGGAACAACCACTAAACCACAGAGAGGGTGGGAGGGACAGGTAAGTGCAAGTTGAAAATTAAAATGGCCACGCTATAATCACCTAGTCCCCACCCCATAACCACATGTCTAAAATCCTGCCCCCAATTATGATAACACTGCATGCCTACTCTCTGACCCTATCAAGGCCCATTCCCCTAACTGCGTTGCTCCATGGGCTACATTTTAGGCCAGAGTGGTGTTTTTTCCAACTTGGTTATTTGGGGATAAACTGTTCAGATTGGTTGTGTGATTTATTTCTTATAAATTGCTAAAATATTATAAGGTACTATGCACTGGGTTGTAAACACACTGTTTAGCACATTTTGTTATTATTTCCTCTTCTCCTCTACATTGTAAGATCTACAAACATGACTGCCCACTGTCTGTATCTGTCTGTTGGAATTAATATCTCATGAAATAATTTACATAGTTTCCACTTCACTTAAATAGGAATGAAGGATTTAATTCAGCAGCATAGATTAGGGTTTATTATATGAATAATTATATGAATTATATGAATTAAGTAATATCATAGATCATTCATGTTGATTTTGAAAACAAAATTCTTAAACTATTAAAAATCTAAATCCAGTTTAACTCTTTAAAGATCAGGGCTGTTTTGCATATTGAAAACCAGAAAAAAAAATTTAAATATATTTTTTGCCAAACTTAATTGAATAATCATCCAAATGATTTCCTACTAACTACCCATTACAACTACCAAAACTAAGCCCAAAATATTAATAATATAAATTTACACCCTGAGATTGAAGTAAATCCATCAAAACAGAGACTATAACTTTTATACTGATCTCAACATAAAAGGGGTGATATTTTTTGTATTAAATTTTCTTTTTTTTTTACTATAAAATATTTGGTACTGTTTTAAGAAACTTTCATTAGTGTTACACAGTTTTTTTTTCTGCTTGTGCAAATCATAATATAGACTACAGTTCTTGCTGTCGGTGAGTGTATATTTTTAGGTAACCTGTGCAATGTAAATTACAAAGTTTGACATTTAGGTGTAGATGAACTGTGGCTAGAGGTTGTATAGTGGTATATGTGCTTGCTATTTTGTTTAGTTCATAATTGGTAAGTGTTTTTTTTCTCAAGCTCAGGATGGAGGAACCAGATAGAGAAGCAGTAGCAACTGCAGTGCAACGCGTTGCTGGAATGCTGCAGAGACCAGACCAGTTGGATAAAGTGGAGCAGTACCGCAGGAGGGAGGCACGAAAAAAAGCATCGGTGGAGGCCAGATTGAAGGCAAGGCAGTAAAACAGACAGAAAATATCTGACTTAACCTGCTACACCTAGGGTTATTCACTGAACCACATATTGTTTATATTTGACAAGAGAATTGCAGATTTTAAGGCAAAATAGCCATGGTGGAGAACTTACTTTTGGCTATATTCACCCAAACAGTTATTCCCCGAGAATTAAAATTTTTAGCATTGAAACCTGACAATGACTTGTAATGTCTGAATACTTTTGTATGTCTGTGCATGCTTGATATAATCCACAGGTTATGTTGTCCTCATGTAGACTTTTTATGTTTAGTTACGTTGAGAGTATAAAGATTTTTAGAGATTGTTTGTTTGTTTATCCTTTTTTATTAATTCGAATATAAAAACATACAATCACCAAATAAAGCCATATAACATTGCAATAAGAGAAAATATGACTCCAAAAAATGTGTTCTAGGTTCACAGACAGAAGCAGCATGTGACTTGGGTCACATATGTACAAAGGGTGACAGCATAAGACTGACCTACAGGAGACTGGTCAATTAGGAAGGGGGGTTTCCGAGTCATTTGGAGGAGGTTTTTTTTTCCTCTCTCTCCCTCAGTAAATGTTAAGTCTCTGTTGCTTGAATGCAGAGAGCTAAGAATGTAAACTCTCTTAATTTTTTAACACATTTACATCTAAAATGTCAGAGTACATTCCAGTTGCAGAGCAAGCAACCATGAAGTTACAGACAGGCCATGTCTCCTAAATAGGTTGAGATTTGTGAAGTTCCAGAGATTACAAAGACATGTTGTACAGTGTATTTAAGTAAGTGTTTGGTGTAAAAATGTATGGTGTTAAGTGAAGGTCACAGCTGCATGGCATACAATTTGTGCACTTATACTGTAATACGGGATGACTGGTAGCTTTTGCAGAAATTATTATTTTGACTGTAACAACTACGAACTTGAGCTTTTTTTAAAGTTTTATACAGAAATAAGGTATACAAATTATACCAAACAAGTGGAGCGCTCTAAACAGTAGAGGGGTTTACTCACCCCTTTGGTACAGTGACAGTCTTGAAAAACTTGAATGTACATATAAAAGGAAACAAGAGAAACAAAAATATAGTGCAGATGTTCCAAAATGGATAATTGGTAGTAAGTAATGACTGAAACCACTCACATGGACAGGAGCCTATATGGTATTGGCTCCGTAAAAGGATCCTTTATGCTTTTAGGGCAGCAACACACCCCTTTATCCCAGGTAGTGTCCCTCCAGGAGTATACAACGAGAAGAAAAGCAGAAAAACAACTGTGTAGAATTGCACATACTATAATGGTATTTTGAAATATAAATAGTTGTGCTCACCTTCTGCAGAGCCCTGAAATCCCGGCTCTGAGGTTGATAAACAATGTGCTACTTTAGAGGGGGAATAGCACTCTCCCCAATGGAGTTCCTGATGGCTATAAAGGACTTTGGACTAAAGTATAAAATAGTAAATAGCATTTATTGTTAATACATTAAAAACAAAATAAATGGGTACTTAGAAAGTAAAAAGATCCAATAAAAGTCCAATAAAAAGTCCAGAATAATCCGCTAAACGCGTTTCACTCTATGAGCTTCCTCAGTAGCTACTGAGGAAGCTCATAGAGTGAAACGCGTTTAGCTGATTATTTCACTCTATGAGGAAGCTCATAGAGTGAAACGCGTTTAGCTGATTATTCTGGACTTTTTATTGGACTTTTATTGGATCTTTTTACTTTCTAAGTACCCATTTATTTTGTTTTTAATGTATTAACAATAAATGTTATTTACTATTTTATACTTTAGTCCAAAGTCCTTTATAGCCATCAGGAACTCCATTGGGGAGAGTGCTATTCCCCCTCTAAAGTAGCACATTGTTTATCAACCTCAGAGCCGGGATTTCAGGGCTCTGCAGAAGGTGAGCACAACTATTTATATTTCAAAATACCATTATAGTATGTGCAATTCTACACAGTTGTTTTTCTGCTTTTCTTCTCGTTGTATACTCCTGGAGGGACACTACCTGGGATAAAGGGGTGTGTTGCTGCCCTAAAAGCATAAAGGATCCTTTTACGGAGCCAATACCATATAGGCTCCTGTCCATGTGAGTGGTTTCAGTCATTACTTACCGTATATTCTCGAGTATAAGCCGACCCGAATATAAGCCGAGGCCCCTAATTTTACCCCCAAAAATTGGGAAAACGTATTGACTCGAGTATAAGACTAGGGTGGGAAATGAAGCAGCTACTGGTAAATTTCTAAATAAAATTAGATCCTAAAAAAATTATATTAACTGAATATTTATTTACAGCATGTGTATATAATGAATGCAGTGTGTATATGAATGCAGTGTGTGTGTATGAAGTGTGTATGAGTGCAGTGTGTATATAATGAATGGAGTGCAGTGTGTGTATATGAGTGCAGTGTGTGTATAATGAATGCAGTGCAGTGTGTGTATGAGTGCAGTGTGTGTATGAATGCAGTGTATGTATGAGTGCAGTGTGTATGTATGAGTGCAGTGTGTGTATATGAGTGCAGTGTGTGTGTGTGTGTATGAATGCAGTGTGTATATAATGAATGCAGTGCAGTGTGTGTATGAGTACAGTGTGTGTATGAGTGTAGTGTGTGTATATGAGTGCAGTGTGTATATGAGTGTGTATAATGAATGCAGTGCAGTGTGTGTATATGAGTGCAGTGTGTGTATGAGTGCAGTGTGTATGAATGCAGTGTGTGTATGAATGCAGAGTGTGTGTGTGTGTGTGTGTGTGTGTGTGCAGAGCATTGGTGGGGGTTGGGCATTTTATTAATTATTATTTAATTATTATCTTAATATTTTTTTTTTATTTTTTTTAGGTAATTATTTTTTTATTTTATTATTAATTGTATTATTTTTTTGTTATTATTATTTTAATATTTTTTTTTATTATTATTTGTTTTATTAATATTTTTATTTTTTCGTCCCCCCTCCCTGCCTGTTAGCTGGCCAGGGAGGGGGGCTCTCACTCCCTGGTGGTCCAGTGGATGGGCTGTAGGAGGGGGGCTGTCAGGAAGCTGTAACTTACCTTCACAGCAGCTCCTGTCAGCTCCCTTCTCTCTCCTCCGTCCGTGCAGCTCCCAGGTCAGCTTCCTCTGCAACTCTCGCGGCCGCGCGGAGCGTTGCCATGGTAACCCGTGGCAACGCTCTGACCCCGCGGCTCTCGCGAGAGTTGCAGAGGAAGCCGACCTGGGAGCTGCACGGACGGAGGAGAGAGAAGGGAGCTGACATGAGCTGCTGTGAAGGTAAGTTACAGCTCTGCCAGCCCCCCTCTCCCCCCAGTCTGTATTATGGCAATGAAAATTGCCATAATACAGACACTCACTCGAGTATAAGACGAGTGGGAGTTTTTCAGCACAAAAAATGTGCTGAAAAACTTGTCTTATACTCGAGTATATACGGTACTACCAATTATCCATTTTGGAACATCTGCACTATATTTTTGTTTCTCTTGTTTCCTTTTATATGTACATTCAAGTTTTTCAAGACTGTCACTGTACCAAAGGGGTGAGTAAACCCCTCTACTGTTTAGAGCGCTCCACTTGTTTGGTATAATTTGTATACCTTATTTCTGTATATTTGTTTTTTATTGTGGGTAAGGGGTATTCCACTTTTAGTGTTGAGCAGCTTTTACATTTTGGGCACTGTAAAGAAACACTTTCTATCTCTTTATTGAGGTAGTTTTCTCTATTTTTAAAGTTTTATGTTCGGACCAGTTAGAGGGCGACAAGTTCAGTAATTTTGCATTGTTTGGGCCAAGTGATTATATCTTTCTTATAGGTTAATAGATCAAGACTATATTTAAAGGATCACTATATGGTCAGGAACACAAACATGTATTCCTGACCCTATAGTGCTAAACCCACCATTTAGGTGGCTTGCCCCCCCCCCCTCTCCCTTAACCTCCCTATAAAAGTTTAAAACTCGCCTTATTTCCAGTGCCGCTTAGGTCGGCCTAGTCTGAAAATGCCTGAAGGGAGCTATTATACTCACCAGAACAACTACATTAAGCTGTGGTTGTTCTGGTGATTATAGTGTCCCTTTAATAATAATGAATGTGACATCTGTATAATACCTGTGTTTAGGGAAACAGCGTAAAGCCATTTCAGTAAGTGGTCAAAAGGCAAAACTCTTTTTAATTTTTTTGTTTTGTTATAACTTTACTAAATAAGTATTTTACTGGCTGCACTGTTTTGCTTCTAGGCGGCTATCCAGTCTCAGCTTGATGGTGTGAGGACAGGCTTAAACCAACTTCACAATGCACTGAATGATGTAAAGGACATACAGCAATCTCTCGCAGATGTCAGCAAAGATTGGAGACAGAGCATTAATACCATTGAGAGCCTGAAGGATGTCAAGGATGCAGTTGTTCAGCACAGTCAATTAGCTGCAGCTGTGGAGAACCTGAAGAACATTTTCTCAGGTAATTTGGCTGTGAGATCGTTATGACCATTCCTGTTCATAATTTTCAAGAAATTATATACCGGTACTTCCCCTCAGACAAGTAAAATTGCTTTGTTAAAGATGACTGCCAGTACTCATTACATGTAAACGACTGCAATCTTTTATATTTATTAAGCTTTGAAGGACTAAGGCTTTTTTGTGATGGAACACGTTTGTGTCCAAGGGCTTTTTGGCACTTTTGCCATGCGTTCCTTCTACCATAATTTCCCCCTACCCAAGTGAACCCATACATTTTATATTTATTTTTTTTTTTATAAAGGAGAAATATGACTGATACCCTATATGTCTACATAACACAATATTAAATGGAAAAAAACGTGTAAAAAATACAAAACATATTTTTTGTTTGTTTTACATTTAGTAATTTCTACACTACAAATGCAAATAAAGAAAATTAACTCAAGCCAGATTCACTAATTAGTACCGATACTCTTTTTGGGGAGGGGATGGGGTTCACAGACCATGCACTTCCCACTGCTGCAAACACCCCATATTTATATTCTGCTACTGTTCTCAAGTACAATGATACCACGCATGTATTCCTTTATCCCTAATCCTACGCCTAACTTCTTCCCTAATTTAACCAATTTTCCTACCTCTAATCCAAACTCTAATCCAACCCTAATCCTGTGCATAATGCAACCCCTAATCCTATTCACAATCCTACCTATAATTCCAGTCCTAAACTCACCTCTCAAGGGATTTCCTAGTACTAACATCACCAGAAGGTTTTCATGGCTCAAAAAGTACAGGGCTCTGTGAGCCTTCTGTGATTGCAGCATTAGAGGGATAGCTCTAGCTGCAGGGGGCAAGCAGGGACCTGGGGGTCTCCCTGCAGAGGTGGTGGGGACAGTGCCAGGCTGGGGAGATGCCCGAATGATTTTCAAATTTACAGCAGAGCGATTGTGCTACTGTGGCATTTAAATAATTTAAAGGGCTATGAGCAGCGCTAACTTTTAGCGCTTCTCATAGCTCGCCTGTCAGTCTGGGGGCATTAACTGTGGCCCCAATTGACAGAGGGGACCACCAGGTATCAGTTTTCTTCTTTAAATTCAGCATGCTGGGGACAGTGTTAGAAATACCACGACTGAGCAGGGTTTTTCATTTTGTTTGATGATCTCAGCCTATCCAATGTTTTCCCATAGGAGAGCATTGGGAGGCTATCATGCATGCACGCAAAACACTGTGCAGTGCCAATAGGCATCTCCTCATAGAGATGCATTGAATCAATGCATCTTTATGCGCAACGTGCAGCGCCTCCAGACAGAGCGTGGAGATGCATTGAATCAATGCATCTTTTTGCGCAACGTGGAGATGCTGTATGTCAATGCTGTTACTGTATGTCAATGAAAATATAATTTTGCCTCTTTATAAATCGCTGGTAAGACCACAACTTGAATATGCTGTGCAATTTTGGGCACCTGTTCTAAAGAAGGATATCATGGCACTAGAAAAAGTGCAGAGACGAGCTACAAAATTGATAAAAGGAATGGAGCATTTTAGTTATGAAGAAAGGTTAAAAAATGTAAATCTCTTCAGTTTGGAAAAATGGCGCCTTAGAGGGGATATGATAACATTATAGAAATATATTCGGGGCCAGTACAAACCATTATCTGGAAATCTATTCATAAACAGGGCTATACATAGGACACGAGGTCACACATTTAGGCTTGAAGAAAGGAGATTTCATCTAAGGCAAAGAAAAGGTTTTTTTACAGTAAGAGCAATAAGGATATGGAATTCATTGCCGGAAGAGGTGGTTTTGTCAGAGTCTATACAGATGTTTAAATTGCAATTGGATAAATACTTGCAAAAACATAACATACAGGGATACAATTTCTAATTAGGGGGCTAATAGCTGCTTGATCCAAGGAGACATCTGACTGCTATTTTGGGGTCAAGAAGGAATTTTTTCCTAGTTTGTTGCAAAATTGGAAGCGCTTCAGACTGGGTTTTTTGCCTTCTTTTGGATCAACAGCAAAAGCATATGTGAGGAAGGCTTAACTTGATGGACGCAAGTCTCTTTTCAGCTATGTAACTATGTATGTTTATAGGCAGTAATGCAAATCCTGCCTTTTCTCTGAAAGGGCAGTATTTACATTAAAAAGCATGCAGGGACAGACTATAGACACCAGAACAAATACATTAAGCTGTAGTTGTTCAAGTGACTATAGTGCCCCTTTAAGCCAAAGTTGTTTTGGTGACTATAGTGTCCTTTTAATTTTTTTCTATTGTTGGGATTTCTGTTGCTTTTCATCATTATGTACCAGAGTGTTTCTGTGCGATTCAATAGTGTGATTCTGTGTATGGCTGTGATGAATAGTATATTTAGTTTCTTTGTCTTCCTTTTTAATTTCCCACAGTGCCAGAAATCGTTAAGGAGACACAAGATCTAATAGAGCAAGGGAATCTTCTGCATGCGCACAGAAAGCTCATGGACCTGGAGTGTTCTCGTGATGATCTAATGTATGAACAATTCCGTATGGACAGCAAGAACACTCATGAAAGGAATCTAATTCAGAACTATTTTGGGGAAGTGCAGCACTTATCAGAGGAGTTGGCCAAACAGCTATGGATGGTCATTCAGAGAGCAATAACCACTGTGCGCAAAGATCCCACCTTGTTGGTATCCGTGGTACGCATCATAGAGAGAGAGGAAAAGATTGACCGTCGGATGATGGACAGGAAAAAGCAGACCACTTTCATTCCACCTGGAAGACCCAAGAAGTGGAAAGAGAAAATGTTTGATGTTCTTGAGAAAACCATTGTGACCAGAATTGAAGGAAGTCAAGCAGACACAAGGGAATCTGACAAGATGTGGCTTGTGCGACATTTGGAAATTATCCGCCGATACATGCTTGAGGATCTCATAATAGTAAAAAACTTAATGGTGCAATGCTATCCCCCACATTACAACATTTTCAACCAGGTATTAGATTCGTATCACCGAGCATTGTCTTCTCGAATCCAGGAGTTGGCTTCAGAAGAGCTAGAAGCCAATGAAATTGTCAGTCTCCTTACTTGGGTTTTAAACACATATCAAAGGCAAGTAGAAACTATAAATTCTATATAAATGAAATATGTGATCATCATGCATTATTAATACTAATACATGCAATAGTTTCCCTGAAAGGGGTTACCTTGATACTACAGCTAATTGTAAAGAGGAAGGAGATTAGAAACAATCCCTTTCTTTATATAATTATGTTATTGCAATATATAGCCGTGTATGGGTTGTAAATAGGAAAACACTTAAAGAGATACTATAGGCACCAAAAGAACTTTAGCTTAATTAAGCAGTTTGGTGTATAGATTCTGCCCCTGCATTCTCTCTGCTTAATTCTCTGCCATTTAGAAGTTAAATTACTTTGTTTATGCAGCCCTAGCTACGCTTACCCTGCATGTGACTTGCAAAGCCTTTCTAAACACTTCCTTTAAAGAGAGATCTGATGTCTAAACTTCCTTTATTACACAGTCGATTAAAATTAGAATTTCTTATCTCCTGCTCTGTTAATAGCTTAGTCTTGTGTGTGGTAAAGTTCAATTTAAAGAGCAGTAGATAAAGCCATCTAAAATAAGATCTGATTGAAAATGGAAAAATGTTTCATGTTGGCTGTGTGAATCACATCCTATGGAGGTGTGGCTTGGGCTATATAGACAGAAAGGGCAGATCATTTAGCACTAAGGCTGCAGGTACATGATCTATACTCCCAAACCGCTCAATTAAGCAAAAGTTGTTTTGGTGCCTATAATTGCAACATGAGGCATAACATATGAAATAAGCTAATAATCTTTTTTTTATATATGTTTTGCCCAGTGTTGCAATTATAAGATGGCAACTGAAAAGTTAAATGTTTGAATATTTTGACGCATCATATAATCATTACTTATAAAACTCCCATTTGTGTAGGAATCATAGTCTTTCCCAAGTTGCTTAACCCCTTAAGGACCAAACTTCTGGAATAAAAGGGAATCATGACGTGTCACACACGTCATGTGTCCTTAAGGGGTTAAAGTAGTTAGTAACCCTGTGTTATTTTTGTTTTTCTAGTCAGTATTAATATGTTCTATGTTTATAGATACCATAATTTATTGATTAGAGAGTTGAGGACTTGTAGTTTGTTTTTATCGCTATTGTCATTATTTTGTATTAAATTGATATTTTGTTTGTGTCCTCAAACTGTAACTGGTATAGGTAAATGCTAGGCTTGATTCTCTGTTCCTTGCAGCTCTGACATGATGGGAAACATTGACCTAGTCCCCGAGGTGGATGTGAAGTCAGTGAGGCCACTTCTTTCCCAGGAGGTAGTGGACCAGCTGCTCCACATGTACATGGCAACTCTCAGAGTAAGCTATTTTCATTATATATACATACACAGACACCTATTTTATTAAATGCTGGAACATTTTGTGAGCAAATATTTCAAGGAACAATTACTTGAAAAAGTTAAGTTGAAAAATAGTAATTTATTTCAAGAGGATAAAGTCACTACTAAACATCAGCAGCTCCTGGATTTCTTTTTTTTTTTCTTGTAACATTTCCAGCATAGTGACGATGTTAATTTCTTGAGCATATGTCATTCATTATTTAACTATATCTACACATAAAAAAACAAGGCACAGAAACGTTGACCGTGCTTAGGGATCTAATATATCCTGTCCCAACACTGTCCTTCCTCTCAATGTTATTTGAAAACATTCCACATGCCCATCCACATGATCTGTCATCTTAGCTAAATACATTTGAGAGTGTCCGACTTCCACGCCTCCAACATCCATTCCGTATGTTCTCTGGTTGTAGGCGTTTCACTTTGGCCTTTTAATAGTGGTTTCTGTGCAGCAGTTGTTCCAGTGATCCAGGTTCATGTAAGGAATTCTGTAGTGGTTCCCAAAAACGTGATTTTAGTAGCATATAACATGTTTGTCCTCCATGAATGCCTATTCCTTAACAGTGAACATCTAACTGATACACTCTATAAGTATGGCAGAGTCCTAGGATTGTTTTACACACATTTTGCATTTTTTCTGCTTGGACCAAATGTTGAAATACGTTTGGTTTGGATGGCCATTTCAAAAAACATGTCATATATTGAAATGTTTTCATGTGTTACTGTTAATAGCATATAAGACAGGTTTAAGCACTGTTACTTTAGACTTTTGTTATGGATATATACTAAACACATGCAGATAACTTTATTTTGACATAGTGACAAGCTATGCATTTAATAACCCTAAAACAAAGTGTGAATAAATCATCTTTCTTAATTTCAAATTGGTGTTTAAATGAATCTTTGAAAGAGCTAGATCCCTTTGTGTATTTTGCAATGTGTTTATAAAAAATGTCTGTTTCTTATGTATGTATGCTGATTTTGGAAATATTCTAGTGAAGTTTCAAAATAAATGTATACTCATATACTCATAATTGTATTGATGTCCTGCACCTGACAGCATAGGTTGATTGGCAGGTGAGAAGCAGGGAACCCTCCTGCAGGTAGTTCTGCTGCTTTCTTTCACAGCACATTTTAGTTTCTGTGATTACCTGGTATGGATAGTACGATAATAATCATCTGCGTTAATATGCAGAGGATTATAGTAAAGGAGTGACATACACAGCTCTGTACACATGCTAATGTGGCTGGCAATCCCAATGTGTCAGTATTATGGTGGTGATTCACCAGTTGTTATGCTTCCGATGTGAGGACAATTGGGTAGGAGGTGGGCGGGATTAGGAGATGTGCTTAAAGCTTGCAGTTAATTAATTTTGCATTGTTTTTGTACATAAAACTTTTTGAGAACCAAAATTAATGAGCCTGCCATCCAAGATGCCTGTCTATATTTAGTTATTTACCACCTACAGATTCTTTGCACTAATACATTTATGTAAATCTGTTTCATGTTGATGTGTTGCTAAACTGGTAATCCACAGTGTGTGCAATATATTTCTTTTGCGCTTTATTTTTATCTGCTTTCTGCAATGTTTAGTCCAATATTATAGGATGGTTAAGGAAGGCGCTGGAAACAGACAAAAAGGACTGGGACAGGAATACGGAGCCTGAGGCTGACCAGGATGGGTATTATCAGACTACACTGCCAGCTATTGTTTTCCAGGTATCATTCTTTTTGTTACTGGTTTTATTTCTATAGCACCGGCATATTCAGCACTGCATCAGATGTACAGTTTTCTTGGGCTATATGTTAACCTTCTAAAGACCAAATGTTATACTTTGCCATTGTGCGTTTTAAAAAAAATCACAAAAAAAACAGTTTGGCCTTCGTATCGAGTTCTGATAGCTGCAGTTAATTCAGTGGAACTGCTAACATTGGAATAGGATTCTTAAATTAGAGAATATGACAGCATAGACTATCACTAGTCCTTAATGAGTTACTCCAATACATTTTAACCATTTTTAAATTGTATTTATATTGCCCTTATGGGCAGTAGCTTGTCCCCCCTTAGTTTTAATGAAAACCCTTTAAAATAAGCATAAACCAGTGCCTGGCGAAGTTCTGCTCGATACTTTACATGCCACGTCCTTTGTCACACTGCATCACTGTTTTCCTCTCCAATGTCCAGTCACACGTTTCTTCTAGCATTTGATTAAACTGATCATCAGTTCAAGTAAAGGGAGGGTTGGACAGAAGTGAAAAAAAAAACAAAAAAACATTGAATGTAGAGATGCTGGGGGAGATGGGAAATACAAGCTTCTCCTTGCAGCTGATTTATGTCAGTGTATGCTGAAAGCAGACGTAATGTATACAGAATTAACATTAGGCCGTCTGCAACAGAATTCAGAGCTGCCTAAGTCACGTGTGTCGGGCGTGAGAAAAAAAAGTGGTGAAAATAGAGCTACTGTAGCAAAAGCAAAAAACAACTTTTATTTCCTCCATACACCTGCCTTGGGCTTAGAATATTTTGCTGACAGACTCACTCCTGACTGCTCTTGGCTGGAGCCTCTTTTATTTGATGCTTTAAAATAAAATGAGAATTGGCACTGGAATAGACCCATTAAGGTTCTACCCAAACCACCTAGATACATACTTGCTACAAGGGCAGATTGATCTAGAAACAATGTTGTATCTCTGGAAAATATATTTATTCTGGAAAGATATTTAGCAATTTGTAGATATGTCATATCTTTCAGTGTAAGAGATTCCCTTGGGTATGGATTTTGGCACTTCATGAACATTTGAAACTTCCTGAGCTGGAATAATTTGGTTCCATTTTTCATTTTCCAAGTACTGCGGAAATTTTGGAATTCTGTATACGTAGTGAATATTTCATTTCTCAGTAAGGGAATGTAGAGGAGTTGTTAGTGTTATTTTTATATATACATACAAATTCACAGTTCAAATAACATTATTGGGAAATCCCAACGGCCAGGAAATTTACTTTATTTTGGACACTATAGCAGGCTTATTACCCATGCAGTTATGTGCATCATGAGACCTATAAAAAGGCACACAAATATACTGCCATCTATGCTCCTAATACAATAATAATTTATACTCCAGCACAGGTAATTGTACCAGGTGCACCCCTTTCCCTGACTCTCTGCATTCTGTTACTTGTAGCTGTATTTACTTGCTAAGCAGAGATTTATGAAATTTACTTGGCTAACAGTAAAGTGTAGGGATGAAGAAAAATTTAAATTTACTGGAGAAGCTTTGGATTTACAGGTAAGTACCTTTTTTAACATTTTATTTTAAGGGTTGACCTATAACTATATCTGCATTATGGGTAATTTAACATTTGTATTCTATGGCAAATGCATTAAAAAAAATGAAGTGCTTTGATTTCAGTGATCATGCACATTTAGTATATGAAAGCCAAATGTGTATTATTTTTAAGTAAATACACTAGCAAAACATTTTCTTCTTTAATATTTCAGATGTTTGAGCAGAATCTTCAGGTAGCTGCACAGATTAGTGAAGATTTGAAAAAGAAAGTTTTGCAATTGTGCCTCCAACAAATGAATACGTTTCTGAATAGGTATGTTCTAATAGTAATTTTAGGCCTTGCCTTTGTATAATTGAAGATCTTACGCAAGAAGTTCAATGGTGATAGAATTTACCCATGGCGTGTTCTACTTCTGTTTATAACGATTGTAGAGGTGTCTTGTGTTCTGTGTTGCTTTATATATAATTATTATAAGCACATTTTTCAGTTGCATGTGTTTGATACACTCAGTTTTTCTTTTTTTTTCTTTCTTTTTTCGTCATGTTTTTTTTGTGCTGCTAGGTATGCAGAGGAAGCCCAGCTATATAAGGAGGAACATCTGAAGAATCGTCAGCTTCCTGCTTGCTATGTGCAATACATGATTGCCATCATTAACAACTGTCAGACCTTCAAGTAAGATCACAAAAGTTATGCCTATTATTTTCTAATAGTGTTTTTCACTTTGTAAATGTCATCTTTGTTATTTTCTGTTTAAAAATAAAACTCCAAATCGATATGATAGACTACAGTTAGGTCTGGAAATATTTGGACACTGATACAATTTTCATGATTTTGGCTCTATATGCCACCACAATGGATTTGAAATGAAACAACAGAGATGCAATTGAAGTGCAGACTTTCAGCTTTCATTTAAGGGGTTGAACAAAATATTGTATGAACATTTAGGGATTGCAACTATTTTCATACACATCCCCTTATTTCAGGGGCTCAAATGTAATTGGACAAATGAATACAATCATACATATAATGTTAATTTGTAATACTTTGTCAAAGATCCTTTGCAGGTAATGACTGCTTGAAGTCTGGAATGCATGGACATCACCAAAAGCCTTTACTGCAGCTGTCTTCAGCAAGTGAAATGCATGCTCTATATGGTTGAGATCAGGTGACTCGGCCATTGCAGAATATTCCACTTCTTTGCCTTAAAAATAAAACCCAAACTACTGGGTTGCTTTCGCAGTATGTTTTTGGTCATTGTCCATCTGTAAAGCGCCGTCCAATCAACTTTGCTGAATTTGACTGAGTCTGAGTAGACAATATAGCTCTATACACTTCAGAACTCATCCTGCTATTCTGTCTTCTGTCACGTCCCCTTAACTCCTTAAAAGCAGAGGGCGTACTATTCCGCCCTATTCTAAGCGTCTCTAAACGCCGCAAGGCGTAATAGTACGCCCTCCGTTTTTTTTTTACTTACCCTGTCGCCGGCGATCGCGGTTGGGGGGACTCCCAGGGAGTCCCCCGCGGCAGATCCGTTCCTGCTATCTCTGTGATGGATTTGTTTGCAGCCTAAGGTTTGCCTGTTTCACTTAAATCGAGAGCTCCTTTGACCACATGTTGTGGGTTCACAGAAACAACTTCCAGATGTGAATGCCACAGCTGTAATCAACTATAGACTTTTTAACCAGCTTAATTGATGAAGAAATTAGGAAGGAATAGCACACATCTGTCCATGAAACCGCTTTTAAGTCAATTGTTGAATCACTTTTGGTCCCTTGAAAGAGAGAGGGCTATATGTTGAAGAGCTGAAATTCCTAAACCCTTCGTCCAATTTGGTTGTGAATACCCTCAAAATTAAGCTGAGAGACTGCACGTGGTAAATTGATAATGGCAATTTTGAACAAAATTACTTCCAAACAAATGTTTGTTTATTCCTTGATGCCTTACAGTATAAAATCACTGTGTCTGCATGTTTGATTGTTTGATAGGGAGTCAATTGTCAGTCTAAAAAGAAAATACTTAAAGAATGATGAAGACATACAGATGACCAGTACTGTGACTATGGATTCAACACTAAACAACATAGCCAATGATGGTTGCAACAGTCTACTAGATGAAGTGTTCATTGACTTGGAGGTGAGAATATGTCTTGTTTTTGTTTTTTTCTTTGGCCTCCTTTCTTTTTCTTTTGTGCCTTATGGCACACTTATCTTCAGCATCTTATTCTATGCATATAATAGTAAAATATATAACATTCTTATCTTGGGTGGTTTATTTTTTATACTTGCACAGGATCCTCCTGTACATTATTTTTTTGTTTTTTGAGATGGTTTGTAGACCACCTTTTGAGAGCAGGAAAAGTAAAATAGCAAAGTGAACTCTCAGAAATCTTTAGATTTAATTACGGGGACACATTTACACAGGTTTTCTAATAATTTTATTTCTTTCCTCAGCAACACCTCAATGACCTGCTGACCAGGAAATGGCTTGGAGGATCAAATTCTGTTGATACAATTTGTGTCACTATAGAAGATTATTTTAATGACTTTGCCAAAATTAAAACACATTACAAACAGGTACCATAGGTTTTGATTTGTAGTGCATAATGAGAATGTTGTAAAACTCCTGCATAACTAAAGGGTCTGATTTAAACAGCTATTTAATGGTGGAAGTGACATGATGAGCCTTTCTCGGTATTGGATAGAAATACTGTGATTCAAGCAGGACTCTCAATTGGCAAATGTATGAAATAAGTAGAGGAAACAAAGCAGGTAGTGATAATGGCACATCATACTCTTGTTATGATTTCCTGCATGTACTCAAAGATTTCAGGAAGTAAATCTAATTGCAAATGACAAGTGAATTGGGTTGTCTTGAAGGGACAATATATATAGGAACTGACTCCATAATTTTAAAGGAACACTATTGTGTTAGGAATACAAATGTGTATTCCCATAGTTATATTGTCCTAGTCCCCATTTAGGTAATTGGCACCCATGTAAGGAGTAAAAAAAAAAAAGTTTACTTATCTTTAATCCCACAACTCGCTGTTCTCTCTCTCCCTGCAGCTGAGATTATTAATCTTGTTGATCTCAGCCAATCCAATGCCTTCCCCTAGGAAATCATTGGGAGGCTGGTGCGTATGCACAGCAAAATGCCGTGCTGCGCCAATCAGATGTTTTGTATGAGTCAATCTGTTTGAAATAGCCAAATATTGCTCATCTTAAGTATGCTCAGTATGTAAAACAGCATTTTTTTTTATCCTTCCGGGTTAAAATAAAGGGAACATGGCACCTAGACTCCATTATTAAAATGAAGTTGTCTGGGTGCCTATAGCATACCTTTAATGCATTTTATAGAAAATGCATTAAAACAAATAATGCAAAAAAAGAAAAAGATGCACTGTTTAGTAGCTTCAAACATGAACATCTTATTCTGGTCTGTGGAGTCCATGCTTATCCCAAGTGCACTTTATGTGATAAATATATCCCTCCCAAAAGCAGTACTACTAATTACATAGAAAGGGTGGAACTGTTCTGCAAACTGATAGCAGCCATACTGTGGCTTCTCCTAGTTTATACTCTGCTTTGTTGACCAGTACTATGTGTATAGATCGGTATGCACAGCTTAGCTTTCTTTCCAGGGAAAATAAAATTGATATTGGGAATTGATATATAAGCTGCCATGATTTCATTTATTTTTTATTTTTTCCTTTTCACAAATCACTGAATTTCTAAGTCTCCACAACTTGTTCTAAAGGTACACTTTCCTTGTTTACAGGAAATGACCATAAAAGCTCACAGAAAAGTAGTGACTGAATATATAAAAGCAATAATGCAGAAGCGCATTGCCTTTAGAAACGCAGATGAGAGAAAGGATGGAGCAGAAAGAATGATCAGGGAAGCAGAACAGTTCAAGTTTCTGTTTAAGCGTCTTGCCTCTGTAAGTCTACATTTGTATAAAATTGAATGTACGAAGAGTCAAGGTGCCCATTTGCCTTGCCACAAGAATTGCGTATAATGTTGCCTTTTTCCACAATGTACAAAAGCCTACATGGAAGAAATAAAGGATCACTATAGGGTCAGGAACACAAACATGTATTCCTGACCCTATAGGGTTAAAACCACCATCTAGCCCCCCCTGGCCCCTCATGCATCCATAAATATAACAAAATCTTACTGTATTCAAGCCAGAAGCTGTGACTCTGCATGCTGCTTGACTCAGGAAAAAAACAAGCAGTCTGCTGACATCATCAGAAGTGGTAGCCTGATCCAATCACAGTGCTTCCCCATAGGATTGCCTGAGACTGACAAAGAGGCAGATTAGGGGCAGAGCCAGCATGCTTCAAACACAGCCCTGGCCAATCAGCATCTCCTCGTAGAGAGATGAATTAAATCAATGAATCTCTATGATGAAAGTTCAGTGTCTGCATGCAGAGGGAGGAGACACTTTAGGCAGCCATGACCCAGGAAGGATCTCTAACAGCTATCTGAGAAGTGGCCAGTGAGGTTATCACTAGGCTGTAATGTAAACACTGCATTTTCTCTGAAAAGACAGTGTTTGCAGCAAAAAGCCTGAAGGTAATGATTCTACTCACCAGAACAAATTAACAAAATAAGCTGTAGTTGTTCTGGTGACTATAATGTCCCTTTAAGTTGCTATGGTGCCAGGAGGTTCCTGGCACCAGCTTACTTGCAGTAATGAATCTGTTAACAGACTATTTTAACACCAAAGTCTTCATTCTAGCATTGATCTCCTCTGCCCCAAAACGTTTGTTGCAGTTTGGCTTCAATCAGGAAGCCTTGGACAGGGTTACTGTTGATAGGCTGAGAGCGTCAGCTTAAACTTTCCGCCTATTAGTAGCTCCCTGATTACAAAATGGAGGGAGAAATTAACATATTTTTCTCAGTTTATTTTGTGAATGGTTGACTGACAGAAAATGTTGAGTTTTAACTGTTAATGAGCTCTGATGGTAACCCAGTGCCAAGAGCCTCCTGGCACTATAACAACTCCATTCCCATAAAGTTATTATGGTGCCCTTTGAATACATATACTTATCACAGTCATGATGCTTTTACTTCAGCAGGTTCTTTACTAATAGCCCTAAATAGGGTATTACTATATATTTATTATTTCTATTAGATATATTGTTTTTGTCGGATCTGTTGGTTTTTTTTTAGAAGTAATGCTTCTCTAAATTTGTCTAACATGTATGAAGTTCCTATTGATATTTACTCAGTGCATTCGTGAAAATTATAAATAAATAAAAATGTTTATGTTTACATAATTGTAGTTTGTTTAGATATATTTAATGGCAATCTTCGCAGTAGTTTTCCTAACATGTTATGTATTAGCTGTGCATCCCATGTTTCAAATAAATTTTACATTTATTTGTTTTTGTAAGAAAACTTCTTGATAGTGCAGGGATTACTCTGTTTTGTTAGATGAATTCATTATGTGTTTTACCAAAAGAGTTTGTTTTTAAAATGTTGCATTCTTCCTGATTCATTTTGAATGATTACTCTCCCCAGGGATTTAGTGAAGAGACTGACGGACTCTGTAATACGATCATAGACATTGCAGAAGTTATAAAGCTGACAGACCCTTCACTCCTTTATCTAGAGGTCTCTACTTTAGTCAGCAGATATCCAGATCTCAGGTAATGATTCTCGCTTGTTATTCGTTTATTTCACACCTCCTCAAACCACTGCAGACAGCTCAGTTATTAACTTGTGTATGTGAGTTTAGTAAATTGTACAGGCATAAATCCTGAGATCGAAACAAGTGTGTTATCAGTATCTCCAGAACCCCTCAGTGACATTAATTTTCCATAATAATTTTGATAACTGGTTTATTTTTCTCTCTTGTCGCTCCTCTCACACCTCACCCCTTTGCCAAACGTTACATTGGCTTTCTGTATCCTTTAGGATTCATTTAAGGATATTAACACTTGCCTACAAGGCTCTCAACAACTCTACCCTGTTACATTACTAATTCATAGGTGCACCCCTACTCAGTCACTCCATTGTGCCAGTTTTCTTCTCAGTTTCTCTGCTTGCACCTGTACTATTCACTGGTGCCTACATGATTTCTCAAAGGGCTGCTATATTCCTATAGAATAGCCTGACTCCCCCATCATAATCTTCCCTAGTCTTGAATCCTTTAAAAAAAAAAAAAAAAAAATCTCTTAAAACCCATCTTTTGAGATTGTAAGCTTATTCGAGCCGCGTCCTCATTAACTTTTAGATTCTGTTTCCATTTGTAATAGTTTGTCACATTTGCTGTTATATCCACATATTAGAATATTTAGAGCTATATAAATGACAATATTATACATTCACTGCCCTGTATATCTCATATTACATTATTACATAATTTATGTGTGTGTATATATATATATATATATATATATATAACATTTATTTTTAATACATTTAATAAATCTTGTTTGTAATAGATTGTACTTTGCCTTGCCAGCTGGGGCAACCTAAGTATGTGAACAAACCGACAAAACCATTCATGCACAGTCACATTAGTTTTTTTCTTTTGACCGCATTGGGGCATGTACTGGCCTGCCTGACATTGGTGGGACTTAGACTTCTGGCAATACAGCTGCTGTTTGCAGCTGCCCTGAATAATTCACCACCTTCCCCATTAATGGTATGCAAGGAAAGGAGCTTGGGGAAAATCACACCGGCTTCTCAGATTCTCTTTGGTATATCTGTTACAGAAGAGGGGCTGAATTAAAAACAGCAGCTGTAATATTCAAAAAGCAGCCACTTTCCCGGGAGTGTAACTGCCACCTATCCCAAGCAGTCCAGGACTTGTATGTTCTGATGCTTCCCATGTATGTACTGCTGAGAACCTAAGAATAAAGATACGTTACCCTTAATTAAAAATAAATGAAATACCTCAAACATACACTTGATGTACGAGATGCACAATCGTAGCATTATTAGAAAATGTTGTACTGTATTTGGGTTCTGGAGACCTTCATAAACCACTCATCTTTGGTCAAGGTTCTATTTATGATTCTAGAACACCTTTATGGCAATATTGTCCCAAAGTACTGTACACAGTTTACGGTTCTGTATCTCAGATATATGTTTAGAGTTGATCCGTTTTGATTTTAATTGCTTTTTTTAAATGCACTACATAAAACATAGAAGCAAAAAATATACATACAATTATTATATGTATATGTAGATATAATATCTCAGATGCATAAGAGTAAATTGGCAGATTTATTCAATAAAGAGAGAATTTTTCAGTTCGCCTTTACCTTGAATTTGAAATTACCTCTGAATTCTCAATGTCTGCTATACTTTCCATTCGGTTTCTTTGCCTTAAATGATCACTAAAGTCTGCCCGGCCACTTAATTGAGATCCAGTGTTCTGAATGCAGTGGTCCTGTCCTTGTAACTCAGCAAAGTAAATCATTGTAATTTTAACAAGCTGCAATATTTATATTGCAGTGTTAAATCGTTGTCTAGTAGCGGTCATACTGACAGCCACTTGAGACATTTCTATGGCACTGATCGAGTAAAACTTGGTCAAGTGACAAAGAAGATTGGATGTGCGTGTGCTGCTTATTGTGCATGCACTTTAGGCCCCTAAAGCTTCACTATGAGGAGCATCGAACTGGACATATTGCTGGATGTCACCGAGAGTTCAGCACCGATGGAGCAGGAAAAAGGTATGTAAAATTATTTTATATGGCAAACGAGGGTGGGACCTGTTTTTAAATAGGCACATTAAATCATTAGTAATACAGGTTTTAATTCCGAACACATTTTTGTTCTTTTAAATTTGAAATTCACTTTGAATTCCCACTATATTGAATAACCCTGTGTGTGTTTTGGTAAAATAATGCCATAACGAGGTTCTAGAGACCGCAAAAAACATCAGTCTGAAGGACATATAAAGTGTATTACATTTGCTCCACAACAGCTGGTTTGCAAGAAATCCCCCCCCGCCCCCTCCTCCGCCCATTCTAGAGGCCGAGGGATGCAACAAATACATATACACTCATAAGCACATAGAGACACATATATGCAGAGGCAGAGAATATAGAAAATATTAAAATGAAACATTTAATTAGAATATTACAGTAATTTGAAATATGGTCAGTTCTGGGCTTGTAGGTGTGTTTGTACCATGCAATCCTCACATTGCTTGCATTTAAATTTATGGACCACGCATTTTTAACATGTTGTTTTCTCTCATGTCTCTGTAGAGATGACCATATAGCGGCCCTTCTTGCTGTTCGAGGTGATGCCAGCAGGGAGATGAAGCAAATGATTATAGAAACTGTGGAACAAAGTCAGCGGCATCAAAGCCCAAACTACACCCCAATATTCAAAGACATAATTGTACCGAGCACTGCCATGAGTGTACAAAAACTTCTGAAGTAGTGCTGTGTCCTATACCACGTTGCACTGGCATTGACTCGCTGAGTCATCTGGCGTATTAGGATCACCTTACATGCTTGCTTCATTCAGCCTGTGATTGGAAGGACATTGATTTGTATGTTTTGAACATTATGTGAACTCTTATGCGCAAATGGTGAGGGATCCATATCCATGGTTTTGAATTATAATTATTGTTATACAGTGTATGCAGTGTGAAATAATTCTTTCATGGACTTTCCTTTGGGTACTACTAAATTGATTAGTTATTGTAATACTAGTTAAACAAAAAATCATACTTTTTTCTTTTTTTAGTTTAACTACTATGGATAAAAAACAGATACTCTGGTAGAGGGCATTGTTGCCCTGATGGGTGGTAGTAAAATAACACTCCAAGCATCATTACCACCACAGTCTGCTGCACTGGTTTTGGTGTCAGGAGTGACCTGGAGCTCCCTCCTATTCCAAGTAATCAAAATAGTTTAGAATGGTTTGACTTCTTACCTGGGTTCACTGGAGACCACTCCCTGCCTGCAGTACTTCACACAGAGAGCCAGAACATGAGGGCGGTCAGCTGGCAATCGTAGACAGTAAGTAAGGGTTTAGCACAGGAGAGCTAACAGAAACTCCTGTTTATGAGACTTTTACTCTCCGACTGAAGTAGTGGAAGTGGGGAGTGGCAGCCAGTGTCATTCAGGTAAGAACTGTTAAAAAATAAAATAAATAAATGTGTGAGTTCCAACAATGGGGGTGGCGCCAGGGCACTCATAGAACCATATCAAATACAGTACACTGATGTAGTGGTTATGGTACTGGGTGTGTTCCTTTAACCCCTTAATGACACAACTTCTGGAATAAAAGGGAATCATGACGGAATATATCCGTCGTCTGTCCTTAAGGGGTTAAGGTTGGTAGAAACAATATATAATATGTTCTGCTGTAATATTTTGTGATATACACAGTTTTAAAAGTAAAGGCTATAGAAAGCGGCCAAATCGGAAGAGGTTCTTATTATATAATAACTTTGCTTATTATATGCTGTAGGAACATTAAGATTAGTTGGATCCTTTAGATCAGTAGTGGGCAACTTTAAACTGTACTTCTTCTCCTATGATGTTCAGTTCGCAGAAAAGGTTGTCCCACACTGACTTTGGATCTTGTTTGTTCAGTACCATCCACGTAATGTGACATAAAGCATAACTGATAGCAGTAGGCATTTTCTACCTAAAAAAATAAAGGGTCACTGTATGTAAATAGATTTCTCGTACACTCATCCAAAGAATGAAACCGTTCATCTGAACACATCAAACGTGTTGTGACTATATATTTCATACATGATGTGGTAATAATATTTGGCTTATGTTTTACATATACTTTTCATCTACTGCAATTTCCAGTTGCTGCCTGCTTAAATTCAAGGAAATTGTGAAGATTCTCTGTTAGTAATCAGACCAATAATTTTTTTTTTTTTTTATTGAAATGATTGCAAACCTTTTTAAAACGTTAAATTTTACAATCATTTAATTCCTGAACTTTACATTACATGAGCAATATTTACTAACCACCTTTTTAAGAAAGCAAGCATTTTAATGACCAGCTTAAAGCATGTTCACTGCAGTATTTATTTTAATGGGAGAAATGTAAAAAAAAAAAAAGCAGGGTATTTGAATCTTTACAAAAAATAGAATCATACGAAATACAGAATTTCTGCTACAACGGCTGAATGATGCTCAGTAAAACTGACTGACTGGCCTCTGTGATATTATGTGCTATTCTCCCTTGTACTGGTTGTCAGATATGCCATTAAAGGGACAACCCACAGTGGATTAACAAAATGTAATGCATTATTGATTAAAACAATACATCTGAATGTAATTGGAATATTACAGTCATTTTAAATGTGGCTAGTTCTAGTAAGCAGTCAAATGTGATGTGTACAGATCAATCAGCCACTCCTGGTCCTCACTTTGATTTTAGTGTGAGCATTCAGTAGTGTTGATTTGTGGGATTTTGCACAGAAAGCCACAAAATACAGTTTACTTTTCATCTGTGTGATTTAATGGAAGCCACCAGATTTCTTTTTTTATTGTGCAAGCAAATTCATTATATTATTTAATAAGTGAATGTGGTAGACACAGCACTTTTTTGCAGCTCTATATACAATCCTATGAGACATATGTAAGTTCCCCATACACCTCTATAAGTAGGTGCGTTGTTTTACCTTAGCTGTTTGGAGTGTCCCTTTAACTCTATATTGTTTGACACAATGAAAGGCTTGGAGATACAAGGTGTAATGTTTGGCAAAGTGATTTTTTTTTTTGTGTGTTTGCTATAGGTTTTTCAAACTGATTTGCATATGGAGAAGGTAACTGCTGTTTTAAAACTAATTTTAAGCACTCTAAATGGCATTTGAACTATGTTTGTTATTGTTCTGTATCACCTTATTATTTGATTTATTTCAAGGAAATGTTACAATGATAACAAAATGGATGGTATGTATTAAATGAGCTGTGATTAATGCATTGTACCTGTCTCAACAAATAGATATGTATGGACATTACATGATTCATAGCCAGTGTGTTCAAAATATTCCAATATTCAATGTTTGCAGCTGCTAAAGAGGCCACATGAGAATGATTTGTTCAATCGAGAAATCATGGGTTACTTAAAAAAAATGTACATTTGCCACACGGCAAAATGTCTTCCTCTAAGGGGCACCATTTTAGTGTGTTTTCTTCTTATTGAATGTAAAAGATGGAATCAAATCACTGGGTCACGAGCTGCCAATGATGTGTGTGTCCTACACTCTTTAAGAGGTTAGGACTTGCACAGTATAAACCCATATAGTGTGAGCACCCTGTACAAATGTGCCTTCCTCTTAGCATGTCATGGTCAAATCTTATATATGCAGCAACATTTGCAATTCACCACAATTAACATAACTATATACAAGGAAACTGGGACACTCTGAGAAGTCTTGTTACAAATCATAGCATACGTACAACATAAATAACCATTAATAATTGTTACAATTTGGTAAAAATGATGAGCGGTCATTGTTTTCAGAGATTGACGGCTTTCTAAAGATATGTATTATGGTAGGGCTGTCTGTGAGAATGCTGCACAAACTGTTTTCTTCTAACAGAGAAATTAAAGTAAGTTGTTTGTAATGGACCTTAGTCCACAGTGGCAGTGAAAAGTTGTGATGCACATGTTGCTTACTAGAGAGGCACAAATGAAGCTCGAAACCTAAGTGAATAGGATCCTTCTATCTGAATTTTTGTTTAACAGATCACAATTTTGTGCAGTGTAATTACGTTACATGACAAATCGACAATATTAATTAGACAGAATATATTGACTACATCCCCATAGTCACTTAGCATTTTTTGCACTACATAATTTATTCTGTTCTTCACAGGGACAGGGGATATCCTTGCATTATAACTAATGTGCAGGGTATAAGTTATTGGGTATCGGTGTGTATTTTGCTTACCATCGGGGGTGCTGGTTACTTTTGTCCTGTATAAAAGTGTATCTGCACATAGCACTAAGGAGGTTCATTTTTATGGCATGCCATGTAAATTTAAAAAATATATAAGCTTACTGAGATAAGATTACTTGGTAAAGGTAATAAACGGTAAGCTTTCCTATGAAATAAGTAATAATCACCCATTAAAAGTGATCTCTCTGTAACCATTATGCACTAAGGTCAGGGTAGTTGGGGATTCAAAGTGAATTAAAAATTCTATGATTCTATTTCAGCTACTCTGAGCTCTGAACTCACTTTAGTGAATAATCCTGTATACCTTAGATTTCTTTGAATATTGTTTAAATTAGTCTAAATTAAATATTGTCACAAGCCCCCCCCCCCCCCCCCCCTTTTGGCTATTTTGACCTACAATTTAAAATTCACTTTGAATTCCTGACCTTTAGAGAAAAACCCTGTATATTCACATTTAGAAAGCAATGGTTGTGTAAAATAAATCCTTCATCTGTATTGCCAACTTGGCTTTTATAGTGTTCATATTGCAAATTCACTTTCTGATGTGGAAAATATGGTAAAAACAGTAAAAAATAAAAAGTGCATACGTTAAAAATGTTCACACTTAATAAAATGCAATAAATAAAAGTGGCTACTCACATGCATAATGGGTGAGTTAAAATCATTTAAACTGCTTATGAATAATCCTTATTAAATGATCCATGTAAATAGTATTACATTCAAGGTGTTCGGGAGGAATTAGATTGATAACACATGGCTGATATAGAAAACCAGATACGTGTGTAGAAGCTGTAATAATAACTCAAAGGCATATTGTGTATTTAGAACTGTTACATGAACTGTTTTCATGGGATCATTTGTTTTAATTTCCTTTAATAAGTATGTAAATATGAGAGCATGCAGTTCATTATTTCATAATCATTCATGTATATCGTATAACTATACATGATATAATATGCTTACTTAGACACTAAATACATAAGAAAATCAAAACAAAATCTAGTTTTGCCTCTATACATCAGCATTACCCTATGACCGCTATGTTTCTTACTGCATCCAAAGTGTATTTGCAGATGTGTTGATTAAAGCAACATCAACAGAGTTGGTTGTACAACTTCAATCTGTAATCCTGTAGGTCCTTGTGATAAACTGCAAGACCAGTCTACAAGTAGACACTATAACAATCCCAATGACTGTCACCAATACAATAGCTCTTATAAGGGCAAAATGTATCCTGTCTTCATTAACTGCAGTTGAAGTTCTGCTCTCCATAGGATCCTGCCTGAAGGTACCACCAGATGACTCAGAATACCAGCCTCCATGCTCTGTGGGTGTTTCTGGAGCCATCCATGTCGACAGAAGGTCATTAATGTCATATGGCATGACTTCTTCATCCTTACTTATGGCTGATTTTAGAGAAACTGTCAGCACAGTGTTCAATTTCTTCCTAAGATCTTCACAGGTACAGTCATCATCCATGACAAGGTCACCTGAAAAATCAAACCGTGGGGGCATGTTTTTAAAATTGTGGCTGTAAAAGTTCTCGATTTTTCTTCACCAGCTGTGGTGACAATTCTTAAATGCATATATCTTTTTACATATGTTTAGTTGGCATATGCAATCAAGATGAGTTCTCAAGGGCTACGAATTCACAACAGAATCCGGACTACATAGTTCAAGTATTTGTATATGAACCTCAGTCTATCCCCTTTTATATAGAGAAACCAACCTAGCAAGACGATCTTATGTAGTTACTGATGCAGAACATTCACTCAGCATAGTTATTTGACTGGATCTTCACGTAAATCATCAAACCATGAATTGTATCGACCTCAGATCAATTTACTAATGAAAAGCATCACCCACTGCAATTAAGTACTATGGTCAGTACACCTAATACGTTGGCTCTGTATAATTCAATTTAAAATGGTTAACTTAGAACAGAATTTCAATCAGATATATATTAACAATTTCCCTTTCCCCTGAATGAAATTGGAAACTTGAGAAACTTTGGCTCATTAATAAATGCAAGTAGTTTTGTTTTTTTCCTTCAATGTGATGAACAGCGACAAGGCAACTAAACATAGTTCTTTCTTTAATTTAATATAGAAAGACCAGCCGTGTATATATAATAAAGCGTAAATTAGATGTTAGGTAAAGGAGCATTCTTTGTGGATTAACAATTTTCCTATGTCCTTAGACAATTTCTACTTTTTATATCAACATTTTAAAACAAGGTCACATAAATATTAATGTAATCCAAAATTCCAAGAAATTCTGTCACTGGTAAAACAATACTTGGCATTTGTTCGTATTAGGCTGACATTTGAAGAGATAAAAGGGTTGTGTACTGACGGTTCCTAGATCATTGATTAGATGCGAGCAGTAGGACAAAGTAAGAGATGGAATAAAGAAGGTTTAGACAAGCTACTTGCTAAAGGCTGGAACTATGAATGCCAAAAGTTCATTACTGGAACAAAACCCATTCCTGCCCACTGATTTACCACGCCATTATAATTATATGGGATTTGGCCCCGTTGTCCCCGTTGTATTTACAGTATTTATTTAACTCTTTATTTAGTAGAAAAACTATTGCCAGTCTATGGTGAGTATATACAACTGGATGACATTCACACACTCCAGTTATCACTGGTGGCAGGGTAGTTATGGGAAATAGAGGCTGTGTCTTATCTTGGTGACTGCTCCGTTATGGTATGCAGGCCATATGATGGAGAATGCAGGAATATATGCAGGTATCAACTCTACCAACTTCCTACTCAATGTGATCAGCATTGAAAATGCAATATACAAGAAAGCATTGCTGGAAAATTAGTAAAACAATATTTCAAAGTAATCTTGTTAATGAGGTTTAAAAAAGCCATGTGAGGTTCGTTGAGGTGTCTCTGGGGTGCCCAAGGTATAACTTTCTCAGATATGCTTGAATACTGAAATACTGGAAAATGTCTCCAACTAAATTATGCATTCCCACTTGGTCATTTTACTAACAATTTCTGAATATTTTGTCAACTCCTGGTTCAGTGAATAAACGTTCTGGGCACATTTTAAATGGGCATCCACCCATGTAAGTTACAATGTGTATATAGCAAGGGTACCCAAAAAGTGTTTTGTGAATCTACTGGTTGATCACCTTGGGCAGTCTGGTAGACTGTGATACATGTGGCTGCTGGTGGGGAAGAAGCAGGCAGAAACTCAAGGAACAAAGCATTTTCTAATGGGCATGAGCACAGCCATGTGGCATGTATAGCACAAATTAGTGCAGTTATGGGTGGCTCACTGCAGCTTGTAATTGGTGGTATCATTTTGTACTGCATAGAGCTGTGCTGAACTGTGCAAAAGCAGCACACATTCTCTGTGTGACTCAAGCATTAGAGATGAGACTTACCAGCTTGCTTGGAAGGGAAAACATGAGGGGGAATAGTCTACTGCAGAGCTTTCCAAACATTTCATATTGTGACACGCTTTTCAGATATGCATCATTTCGTAACCCGATTCCGCATGCTGCAGTATACATGTATGATCTCCTAACAGTTTCTCTAACACCCTGGCCCCTATTCATAGTACAGTAACATAACATACCCAGCCCAAGTTGACTCTTCTCGCTTTATTTACAGTTACTGGCAGGTTGTCTAGTTTGACAGTGAACGTTAGCAAACAGTCCATCATAAACCCCTGGTAAAATGATTGGTCACCAGCAAAACGGTCTGGCATGGCAACAGCGGGTTTGGGAGCATGTGATTCGTTAGAAGAGGTGACGGACATAGGACCATAAACTGGAGTGGTGTGGAATTCTCTGATCTGGGAATGTAGTTGTGCTCGATCATGTTGGAGATCATGCACGGTTTGACCAAGTGCTCCGATCTGGCGGGAAATATTTTGTATAGCTTCTGCCAAGTCTGCGAGTTCCATGATGAGGGCTTAGTTGATATGACATGCTTTGGGGTTATGGAACCCAGAATTCAGTACTTAAGAAATAAGCAACAAATATCCAAGGCAAACAAAGTTCGATAAGGGGCAAGGCAAGAGCAAAGTCAGGTAATCCAATGTAAACATCCAGGCAGCAAGGTTCATAAATGATAGTAAAAGCCAAGGGTCAGGTAAATCCAGGAGAACAGGTAACAAAAACCAAGGTAGTAGGGTAGGTTAGTAGAGAACTGTGTTTAAATAGGGGACAAATGGGAGAAAACTCCTGTAGAGGATAGTCTCATTAACACTCTGTGTAAGGAGCTGTCCGTCACAGGTTGCTATGGAGCCTGTAATAAACTTTTAATGAAGTCCCAGTCGTCTCTACAGATGAGTATCAGCATGGAACGTCTATCGTCACCTCGGAGATGTGACGCGATCAAAGTTCATAGGTAGCGTCCCGGCCCGAATATTCACGCATGCGTGTGTCTGGGCGGCCGCAGCAAGAGATCACTGCTGGAGCAGCGACGGGATATAGGTAAGGAGTGACACAGACTGGTGTGGCTGGCTGGCAAGCCACTTTCTTCCCCCAGCCCTATTGTTCGGCTGTTTCTCCCCCAACCACTTTGTGTCTTTTTTTTCCCTTTCCCCTCTTCCTGTCTCTTTCCCACAGCCCTTCTGTGTGTCTTTGTGCCCCCTCAGCCCCTCTGTGTGTCTCTTTTTGCCCCCCTTTCCCTTCCGTGTCCTTCAGTTCCCCCTCCTGTGCCCTTCTTCTGTTCCTCCTCCACTCCTCCTTTCTGTGCTCTTCCTTAGCCCTTCTTCCCCACCAGTGTCCTTCCAGTTCCCCTACACTCTCGTGCCCATCTTTGTCCCCTCTCCGATGACTGTTAGGACCTATTTGGACAACTTGGGCTTTTAGATCCGGGCTATGCAGGCATATACAATATGTGGGGGCTCCTGCCTGTTTTTAGTATGTTTTGTATGTATGTATATGTTGTACCTCGTGTGTCTGGGAGAGAATTAGTTTAAGCAAAGGCAAACTCGCTTATCTCCAAGACACAGAGAGGCCTGTGTGGGACTACTGTTTCATGAATAGGGACCCAATGCTGGGGGTCGTGTATATAACCAGTAGACGTGCAATTCGGTTTGATCCAAATGGAAACTGGACAAATTTCGGACATTCGAATGATTCCGAATGACCGAACCGAACTAAATTTCGGAAGTGCTTCGTACTTCTGAAAAGTGGCAAAACGGGTAGGGGTAGGTTTGGGTTAGGAGTAGGGTTATGGTGGGTTAGGAGTAGGGTTATGGTTGGGTTAGGGGAAGTGTTAGGATTAGGGATTGGTTAGCAGTCGTTTTATGGTTATGGTAGGGGTACACCTAACCCTACCCCTAACCAAACACTTACCCTACACTTAAGTCCCGAAGACCCGAATTTCAGAAGTGCCGAACCGAACCGCCAAATTTTGGAATGCCGAACCCAAACGAATATTTTGCCCATGCACATCCCTGATAACCAGACACCTTGGCCTAATAAAAACAGTTGTTTTGAACCCTTCATCAAGTCTCGACTGATGTTTGGGTATATGGTAGATAGAGCGATACAATCACTGAATCCTTGCGGGAATCGAGAGAACATTGGGTGGACATACCACTCTGGGTACAGGTGGTCCACCCCCTCCCCACCTACCTTCCAGATAGCTAGGGGTCAATGAAAGCAATTGAATGATAATTTGCAAATGTGCATCCTGCTGGATGCATTCGGTCCAAAATGTTATTAAAACCGGTGCTTTGTGAATCTTCTGAATTATATTCTTGGTATGAGTTGGATGCGAAAGTACAGATTTTAATGTGGACACCGAATTCAACCAGGCGATTGCTGCATATTTGATGAAGGACCATATTTGGCTTTAGTAAATATGAGATCTGCCATTGCGCTATTCAGACAAAATCCAGTGTCTATGGAAAATTACAGAGATGTACAGAAACACCCAAGTATAGGCAACCTTCGGCACTCCAGATGTTGTGGACTACATCCCCCATAATGCTCTAACACCCATAATGCTAGTAAAGCATCATGGGAGGGGTAGTCCAAAACCTCTGGAGTGCCGCAGGTTGCCTATGTGCGAGTGGTTTCTTCAAATGGCAGGTGTGCCCGGACATATCTGCAATTTTCCGCTGGATACTTAGTGGGAGTAATCCCCTTTAGTGTGTGCATTGTCCACCTTTTGTGACAAAAACTGTCCCCCCTCCCTTCCCTAGTGTTTATTCAACAACCCCTCCAAGAAGGAAATACATTTCTACAGGGAGGCACGATAATCTTAAAATAGATATCTCATTTTCATAATCTTTATGAAATACTGAACAATACTGCATTGTAATTTCATTGAAATTCCAACTCAATCCAAAGATACCATAAGACAAAGTAGGTACTACTGTGTCTTATGGTAAAGCCTGACAAAAAGTGGAGCTCTGCCGACAACTTTAGTCAAGTCCCAGGGATTCAGGCTTTGTCCACGAAGGATGCCGCGGTCTCCTCCAAAGACTTCAGTGTCAGTGTTGTACTCTCGCGCAAGCGTGACAATAAAGCACTAAGGTGGGTCCTAGCAACAGAAGCGCCAGGAGCCAAAGAGGACCTGCAGCATGAAGATGGTGGCTTTGAGGGACACCCGAGATAAGTCAGTTTCAGGGTCTTTGCGAAACATATAAGGACTTCCTAAACTGACAGATTTACCCGCACCATGGACATGTATTCCTATAAGTTATAATTATTTTGTATAAACCATTTTTCATGAATTTCTGTTTTTAAAACGTCTCTCTACAATGAAAGGATGGGTTTTATTTAATAAACTCCTATCTGAAGTGAGTTACAATGCCAATGGCACAGTGTGGAGCCACATTGAGGCTGTGGTAATACTGTCCAGCTCAGCTTATGGAGACAGACAGCTTGGCTAGTTTTGCCAATAGGGTTTCCATTCGGAACAGACCGGGCAGCGCGCGCGGACAGTGGAACGTTCATTGATTCCAAGCGCGGTGACCGTTCGGGGGGCGTGTCTATTCCCCGGCCCCGCCCCATGCCCTGCGCGTGCCAGTCTGAGCTGTGCGATCCGCTACTTCCCGGATTTAACCGTTTCCCCGCGAGCGCAGAGCGCGGCCGCCGCCATGGAGTGCACCATCCCCGCCCAGTGCCAACTGCTATTCCGGGCCTGCGAGGACGGAGACTCTGAGGGTGTCCGGAGACTGCTGGAGCCGGGCAGCGCCGATCATCCCGGGGGATCCAGCTGTGCCGGGGGGCCGGACGGGGTGCTGCCGGTGGGAGCGGACTCGGTGCCCGTGGACTGCACGGACGAGGACGGTAATACGCCGCTGCAGCTGGCGGCCAGCGGGGGACACGAAGCGCTGGTCCGGATCCTCCTCAGGAAGGGGGCCTCGGTGGACAGCAGGAATCACTACGGCTGGACCCCCCTCATGCAGGCTGCCAGGTACTGTCACTGGCTGAGCATTGTGGGAGATGTAGTTCATGCAGGCTGCCAGGTACTGTGACTGGCTGAGCATTGTGGGAGATGTAGTCCACGCAGGCTGCCAGGTACTGTGACTGGCTGAGCATTGCGGGAGATGTAGTCCACGCAGGCTGCCAGGTACTGTCACTGGCTGAGCATTGAGGGAGATGTAGTCCATAAAGCCTGGACATCACTAGTATAAACACAGAGCCAGTGACGGCCAGATGATGGGGAACTACATCTCCCGTGATGCTTTGCCGGTAGGAGCTGGGAGTCTAACATCTGGTCACATCTCCCCATAGCATCACAGCACGAACATGGCACCCTGTTACAATCCATACAGTCATACTGCCACTGATTGGGTTACAGTCACTGAGAGATGGTCAAACATACTCATTGTTATCATTTTAAGCTATGCCAATGGAGAGTGATAGGGGTGAGCATAGATTTAAATATTCAATAAAAATATACGAAATCAACACAATCTGGCACTTCTCACTTCTCTGGAATATACAACAGTGAACAAAACATAGAAAATTACCTATAAGCTGTTAACTTTTTTTTTAAGAGTTTACAAATGAAAGCCTAATAATCCAGTTCAAACAAGGCAAAGCCAGGGCAAACATTGCAAATTAAGAGAAGAAAATAAAATTTTCTCCTCTTCCCTTCATTTCTGTGGTGACTCCCCAGTGAAAATTACAGAGTTTATACCAATGATGGAAGGAGCTAAGATGGTGGGACTCAGTTGCAGGATAAGAAGCTGTTTATTTCTAGATTTAAAGGGATAGTATAGTGACAGGAATACAAACAAAGCTGCATTCCTGGCACTATCGCTAAACCTGTGCCTTCCCCCTGCCTGGGTAAATAAAGGGTTTAAAACCCTTTATTTACTTATTTGATCCCTGCACCGATGTCCCTCGGCGCTGGGCTGGTGCTCCACTCCCTCCGACGTCCCTCCACGAGCGGACGCTAATGCGCATGTATGGCACATGCCGCGTGCATTGGTCCTCCCCATAGGGGAGAAAAATCACACGCTAGGTGTCCTCATGCAGAACGTGAGGACATCCAGCATTGGATACCGGACCACTAGGTTGATTTAGTGCTGCAATGTAAACATTGCAGTTTCTCTGGAACTGCAATGTTTTACATTGCAGCACTAGGTGCAAACGGGGCACTGCACCCAGACCCTTTCAATTAGCTGAAATGGTCTGGGTGCCTACGGTGTCCCTTTACTTAGATTTTTCACACCTCACAAATACGTTTCTTAAATATAGGGATAAATAGACATAGTACTAAACATCATGGGAAGTGGCAGTTCCCCTTTAGAACTGGAAAACATGAACGTCTTAACATGTATATCCAGTCTGACATGCTCATTGTATTAATGGGTGTAATACTATCTTGGAGTCCCAACTATAGTCCCAAACCACTGTATGTTTTCATGTGATTTATTTTTTTTTCTCACAATCAAAAGACAAGTGGAATTGATAATGTTTCAACCTCAGTGGCCATTTTAGTTCCATCTGTGTGAAAATGGAATAAAGTTACAAAAAAAGGTGTGGTTCTTGGAGCCTTTCAATTAAAGGGACACTATAGTCACCCAGACCACTTCATTTCCATTTCAGGATTAAGTAAACCTATAGTGCAGGGATAGGCAACCTTTGGCACTCCAGATGTTGTGGACTTCATCCCCCGTAATGCTCTTACACCCATAATGCTGGCAAAGCATCATGGGAGGTGTAGTTCAAAACATCTGGAGTCCCGAAGGTTGCCTATACCTGCTCTAGTGGCTGTCAGCATGATAGCTACTAAAGGTGCTTCTGTGGTAATCACTGAAGCACCTGTAGCAATGCATTCACTCAATGCTTTGCTATGGTAAAGTCTGATTGCCGCGCATGTGCATTAAGTCTCCATGCTCCTATACGAAGAGCAATGGATTGGACATCAGCGGTGCAGGCCATGTCTCCTCCGTGACATCACGAGAGGCGGTAAGGTGAACAGTGCCAAGGGAGCCTTGTTTGTTTCCTCAAAACATAAAATGGGTATTATGTAGAACAAGGGACAGGGATACTATAGAATTAGGGATACTGTATTCTATTCTATGTACAATCTTTTTTTTTTTTTTCAGATTTCTACATAAAAATTATTTCCAAGCTGGCATGCACATTAAAATAATCATGATTTTATTTTGCCAGACTACTATTCTTGTACTCACAGTGCATAACACTGCTAGAACCCCGATAGTTTATCATGCATCCTTTCTCAAGTAGTCATCGGACTACTTGCCATCTTCTGCAGTGGTTTAAAAGGACATTTGAAGTAGGATGCCTTGAAGTAAGAGTAGGTAATATTTTCTTTTTTGTATTTTGTTTTAGGATGGGACATTTAAATGTTGCTCTTATACTTCTGGAAAATGGTGCTGATGTTAATGCCCAGAATAGACTGGGAGCCAGCGTCCTCACAGTGGCGTCAAGAGGTGGCCATGTTGGCGTGGTCAAGCTTCTTCTGGAAAGTGGGGCATTTGTGGACAATTATGATCATTTTGATGTTAATGTTGTTAGCAACAATGGTCTTAAGGAGGAAATGCCTGATATAACTGCTCTCATGACAGCTGCACAGCACGCACACGAGGCAGTAGTGCGCCTCCTACTGGACTGGGGGGCTGATGTGAATTACCGTTTAAAAACTGGATGGAATCCCTTGATGCTGACTGCTCTCCATGGGCGAGTGAGTGTAGCACAGCAGCTAGTGGATAGGGGTGCTGACCCAGACCATGTCAACATTTTGGAGAAAACACCTTTTGAAATTGCTTTGCATTTAAAACATAAAGATTTGAAGGATTATTTGGATCCCATAACTACAATTAGGCCAAAGACGGGTAAGGACAAATATTTTATTTCTTAATATACTAATATATGGTTGCTTGCATTGTTTTTCTGCATTTCGTTCTATCATAAAATCAATATCTGTGTGCATATATCCATTATTTGTATAGTAAGAATATCTAGATATGTATGTAACTGGTAATTGTTGAAAACAAGCACATTTTAAAACAAAATGGTTGAACTGGAGTAGAAATGTGTAAATTTAAGAATTTAAAGCGGCACTGTCATGCCGAACATACCTTTCTCCATTGTTTCCTCTTCTCTTCTTCTCTCAGAAGCAGTTCGTCTTTTCATTATTTCTGATCTAGTTTTCTTTAAAACATAAGACAAAATTACTTTGATTACTTTGTCTTATGTTTTTTTATATTTCCGTACGCTTGACTTTCTTTGACCAAAGGAGGAGCTTAAGTAAGCTCTATTTCCTGTATCAAAGTGGAGGGTGGGTATTGTGGGAAAACTTTATTTCACACAGGAAATGGAGCTGACTTAAATGAGCACTATAGGGTCAGGAACACAAACATGTATTCCTGACCCTATAGTGTTAAAACCACCATCTTGTGTATAGTGTTAAAATCACCTCCCTAAATATAGTAAAAATATTACTTGTATTCAAGTTTGTAGCTGCTGGCTCCGCCCCTGTCTGTCTCAGACCTGCCCCTGTCTGCTGACATCATCAGAAGTGGTGGTCTGAGCCAATCACAATGCTTCCCCATATGATTGGCTGAGACTGTCAAGGAGGCAAATCAGGGGCAAAGCCATCACAAGTCAAACACAGCCCTGGCCAATCAGCTTCTCCTCATAGAGAAGAATTAAATCAATGCATCTCTATGAGGAAAGTTCAGTGTCTCAGTGCAGAGGGTGGGCACACTGAATGGCAGTGCTGCACATTAGGCAGGACTGCTTAATGAAGCAGCTTTAGCAGCCATCTAAGGAGTGGCCAGTGAAGTTATCACTAGGCTGTAATGTAAACACTGCATTTTCTCAGAAAAGATAGTGTTTACAGCAAATAGCCTGCAGGGAATGATTCTACTAATTCTCTAATGCAAAAAGTTGTAGTTGTTCTGGTGACTATAGTGTTCCTTTAAGTTCCTCCTTTTGTCAAAGAAAGTCAAGTGTAGGAAAAATACATAAGGCAAAATAGTCACTACTTTTTCTTATGTTTCAAGAAAACTAGATCAGAAAGAAAGAAACAAACAGCTTTTGAGAGAGGAAGAGAAGAGGAAACAATAGGAGAAAGGTACGTTCGAGGTGATAGTGCTGCTTTAAGTTTTTACTAATCCTATTTTGACCTAGAATTTTTAGTTATGTTGACAACTTCAAAAACACACAGAAATATGTCCTGTGTTTATACGCCTACTGCTCTAGGTTGGCAGCAAAGGCCATGTGTTTATCACACCAAATGTGTAGAGAAACCAAAAAATAATAAAAATCTGTAATTCCATGTTCTGTGACTAATACAAGTAAAGGACATTTCATTGTTTTGCTTTCACTAAAGCCACCCAGGACACGTCACCTGAATGAAGTGGTCTGTGTGCAGTGGTTGTTCAGTTTTAATCTTGCAGTGTAAAACATAACTTTTTTTTTTCCTTTTTTTTTTTTTTTTACTGTAATGTTTACATTGCATACTGACAACCACTAGAGGCGCTTCGGCAGCACTGACAAAATAAAACAAAAATAAGTCACTAAAACAAAATCATTGATTCAATTTTTTCCTGTGGGGAAGCTTGGATACATGCGCATGTGCATCAGGTGACCAGTGCTCCTCAATGAGAAATATTGGATTGGACAATTATGGAGAAGGCCATGATGGAGTGGTAAACAGCGCTGAGGCTCAAAAAGTTATGTAAAATGTTTACTTTAATATTTTTATCACAAATGGTGAAGGGCCTGTATTTTACTAGGATCAGAAATAATAAAGTGTCATGAATACAGGTTTGTGTTCCTAATGCTGTTCCTTTATCTTCTTTAAAATCCTTACTGTGCAATTTCACTTCACCATTTCTTGTTAAAATATTGCAGCTCTATACCTGGCTGAATTTATTTGCTTTTGAATTCTTAGTGATGGGTTAGAATTGGGTTATGTAATTTGCTGTATGATGAGTTGCATTACCTAAATATTTGTAGTGCGTAAATGTGTCTAATACTGCATTTCAAATAACAGACCAACAGTTTTTAAATTTGTGGTAATTCAAAATTAATTGAAAAGGGTTACTCTAATCTTTTGTTACCTAACTTTTTTTTAAATTTTAATTAATAATACCAATGCCCATGGGGGAAAAAAAATAAAATAAAACAAAGTATCAGCATGCCTTCATCTGACGTCACGGCAACGAGGTCCACTTGCAAAAACTAACAGAGGGTGTAGGAAGAACTGCAGTGAAGGAGGGAGGGGAGACGCAAGCTTGAAAGAAAGGTTTGCCAGTGTGCAGTGTCTGCTGACAACAGAATTGACATTTGGCAGTCCAGAACAGAGTTTCCAGAGATGTAACTAGCCCGCAACATATAAGTTCAGATATTGCTGAATGTGCAGCATTGTAAGCAGAAACACTGTACCTACAGATTCCTTCCTTCGTGACCATTTCTAAAAGCAGAAGTGATCATGGATGTTGGAGTAACCCTTTAATTTAAAGGAACACTAATGTCAAGAACACAAACATGTATTTACATCTGTGGTGGTAAAATGACTACTTAGGTCCAGGGCCCCTCTCTTTTTACTTTAAAAAGATGCTTTTACTTACCAGTCTCTCCGCGGAGATCATCAACTTTGACAAGTTCATCCAATCCTGTGTTCATCCAAAGCCAGTTTGACTATTTGGCCTAAATTTTAAAATTCACTTTGAATTCCTAAAATATATTTTAGCAAATACAAAAACATAGAATGTGACAGCAGATAAGAACTATTTGGCCCATCCAGTCTGCCCAATTTTCTAAATACTTTTAATAGTCCCTGGCCTTATCTTATAGCTAGGATAGCCTTATGCCTATCAAACGCATGCCTAAACTCCTTCACTGTGTTAACCTCTACCACATCAGCTGGAAGGCTATTCCATGCATCCACTACCCTCTCAGTATAGTAATATTTCTTGATGTTATTTTTAAACATTTGCCCTTCTAATCTAACACTATGTCCTCTTGTTGTGGTAGTTTTTATTCTTTTAACCCCTTATGGATGGTGGGCGGCATAGTACGTCCCTGCCATCCTGGGGACTTGGCTGCTGGCGATTACCCGCCGGCGATTGCGATGGGGGGACTTGCCTGACATCCCAAGCACTCCCCCTGCTGCCGATTCGGCCCTCCTGGGCCATGTGATCGCAAAGTCCTTGCGAGGACCTCAGGATCACATGGGTGGAATAGCCGTCCATAGCAGTGCCAGCAGGGGAAGTGCCTGGAATGAAAGGTAGTCCCCCTGCTGCCTGTAATAAAGTAAAATAAAGTTTTAAAACAGTTTAAAATTAAATAATATATACTTAGATTATGTGATCTGTGTGTGTGTGTGTTTATATATACACTTACACGTACATACACTAAGCGTATTTTAATATTATCAAAATACACATAGTTATATTAATTAAATATGTATAAATACACGTAGAATCATATTAAGTGTGTGTGTTAAAAATGAAAAATAATTAAAATATGTGTAATTTCGTTCTAACTGTATTTTGATATTAATTTATTGATATCAAAATACACTTAGAACGAAATAATATATGTATATATCACACTATATATATAATTTTTTTTTTAAATGATATTAGAGGTATATATTTATGTAATATTTTTACATAATTAAGTCATTTTATTAATTACAATTTGCGGGACCTGCTGTCAGGATTACAAGTTGATCCAGCATGCAGAACTGTGTCACACCTAGTACTAAGGTTAACATATAACCAGACCTTAGAATGGCCGGAATTCCTCACTGGCTAATGGTTCAGACGTCCGTTTAAATTCCGCAAGGAATTCCTGGTAACAATGAGTGATACTCCTATTACTTTCCTATAGTGGATTAGCCCAAGTTAAGGCCTTACCTTTAAAGGACCACTCTAGGCACCCAGACCACTTCAGCTTAATGAAGTGGTCTGGGTGCCAGGTCCCTCTAGGATTAACCCTTTTTTTTTTTTATAAACATAGCAGTTTCAGAGAAACTGCTATGTTTATAATAGGGTTAATCCAGCCTCCAAATCCTCTAGTGGCTTTCTCATTGACAGCCGCTAGAGGCGCTTGCGTGATTCTCACTGTGAAAATCACAGTGAGAGCACGCAAGCGACCATAGGAAAGCATTGTAAATGCTTTTCTATGAGACCAGCTGAATGCGCGCGCAGCTCTTGCCGCGCATGCGCATTCAGCCGAAATGGAGGATCTGGGGCGGAGAGGAGGAGGAGAGCTCCCCGCCCGGCGCTGGAATAAAGGTAAGTTTTAACCCTTTACTCTCCCCAGCGCCCGGCGGGAGGGGGTCCCTGAGGGTGGGGGCACCCTCAGGGCAATATAGTGCCAGGAAAACCAGAGTGTTTTTCTGGCACTATAGTGGTCCTTTAAGTTGGTTCATCAGATACCCAGTCTTAGCTCTATCTGAAGGAAATTAACCAGGTGAGGCCTCAAAGTGGGACTCAATCTGATTGAGAAATCCCCTACATTCCTGGATATTAGCAAAAAAATAAGGGGGAGGAGATAAGGAGATCGTAGGTGCCTTATATACTATAGGTGGCGGCAGATTAGGTAGATGAGCAAAAGGAGAATTGGGTTTAAATACCCCTCCTGTGGATCCGATTGGCTGTAACCGGCCTTTGACCCCAAAAGTAATTACCAGGTTTCCATGTGCATGATTGCTGCTCGGCATAACTTTTCCTGTCAGGACGGTAAATGCCATTAACCACATTTTTATGTGCGGATGAATACTTGACACCTGCCTGATAACCCAGGCAGAAAGTCCAGAGAATTTAATTTGCTAGCATTATATGTAACTTTCCAAGACACCATAAAACCTGTCCATGGGGGGCACTGTTTTACTTAGGAGACTTCGCTGAACACAAATATTACAACATTACAACAATGATAATATTAGTAAAAAATTACTTTTTTTGCATTTGTCACACACAAATGGCACTTACACAGACAATATAATTGTTGTGATAAGTTTTACGGTTTTGCCCAGGAATGCGAATTACCCCCATGATGGCATACCATTTGCAAAAGTAGACAACCCAAGGTATTGTAAATGGGGTATGTCCAGTATTTTTTAGTAGCCACTTCACAAACACTGGCCAAAATTGGCGTTTAAATTAGTTTTTCGCATTTTTCACAAACAAATATAAATGCTAACTTTGGCCAGTGTTTGTGGCTACTGATAGAGAGTGGACATACCCCATTTGCAATTCCTTGGGTTGTCTGCTATAGCAAATGGTATGCCATCATTAATTCTCATTCCTGGGCTACCATACAGTCTCAAAGGCAACGTAATCAATCTGGCGAATTTCAATGTGAAAAAGAATGAAAAATGTAACATGCTATATTTGACCCTGTAACTTCCCAAACACCATAAAACCTGTACGTAGGGAGTACTGTTTTACACGTGAGACAACGCTGAATACAAATGTGTCTTTTATTGCAGTAAAAGCAAACAGTATTATGACATTCACAGTTAAAATGTCATGCAGAGGGGAGGGCAGCACGGACGCATGAACTGCTCCGTACCAAAACGAACAATTAACCCGATTTAACGGCGGAATATGGCCACCTACCTTCCCCAAACCTTCACCATGCGTCAAGGTACACATCATGGGCAAGAAAAAAAAAAAAAACAACAAGATCTGACAAAACTTCCCTAAGCCATGATATCGGAGAACTCCTGCGGAACTCACAGAAGGCTGCATGGGAGACAGAGGCGCTGGGAGAAGACGGATACTACGACTCAACAGGAGATTTTTTTTTTACCCAGACCCAGGAGAATGCGCAGCGATCAGCCAGCCCACAGGGCAAAAGACCAAAGCATCTCCGGCGGGAGAACTGATCACAGCAGCCCTGCTGACAAAAATGTTAATGGAACTCAGACAAGACTTGGCAGCAGACCGAGCACACTTCAAAGAGGCCATAGAGGGGGCCACCACAGACTTCAAATAAGCACAGCAGAGAAGGTGGAGGCCATGGAGGATCATTGAAGGTGGAACAACATAAAGGTCAGAGGGGTACCGGACACTATAGGGCTAGCAGACCTTCCACATTATGTGAGGCGCCTAATAGCAACATTACTGCAACGCAAACAGGCAAAACTTCTCAAAATAGATTGGACTGTTCCGCCTGCCCAAATCGACAAACGCACCCCCTACCGCCACAGCTGATATTGTGAGGTTCCAATCCAACCAAGATAAAACCGCGGTACTAACAGTGACCCGAAGGAAAACCCCTCTATCATTCGAGGACTCTGAATTATTATTGTTTCCTGACCTAACGAGAAGTACTCTAAGATGGCGCAAATCGCTGCAACCCAGCATACAACACTTGAGATCCAACAACATACAGTACCGCTGGGGAACACCACGGCTCCTCGCCTTTACATTCCAAGGGAACACCTATCGGGTGAGAAGGCCACAAGATCTGGACACTCACCTGGGCCTGATGGTCCCACGGCCAGAGTCCACGACCATGTTGTCCAGGCTGGACCCCACGGCCACAAAATAATTTATACTCCGGTCGTCTAGACGCACTACACCAGCAGGCAACGCAACCTGAACAACCCACGCCGACAGTTCACCTCTCCATCCTCCTAGGATGCCACAGATTCTGCCACTGAAACCTGTGACTATATTCACCAAGTTACAATTGTATTTTGTTCTTTTTCCTATTTGCTTTCAGGTTATCACTCTGGCATGTTGCTCATAGGTTCATAACCCCTATTACATTGCACACCCAGGCATGCCAGAATGGACTGACGCTCCACTGTATTTAAAATTTACTGGGTACCATGCAGCCACAGTGACCAGGCCCATTTACAACGTGGCCCCAGATTAGAGAAGTTCGATACAGCACGAGCTCAGACCCCCCCCCCCTCTCCTACTACTCCTTAAACCTGAACATAAGATAACCTACTGCGATATACTCCCGGAGGGGGCCTTCATCTCCCTGATACACTTAAGCCTGCAAGACCTTTATTGCTCTTGTTCTGTCTTTAGTGTCCAGAGAGACATTATTCTGTTGTGTTCTAAAACTTGTGTTCTTAAAAAAAAAAAAACAAAAAAAAAAACTAAAACCCACTTAGCATGGGACCGTGACCCAACTACCGACTATGCATATATTGTTATGTGTGAATTTTAAGGGCGATAGCCCACATATTGTAATGTATTGCTTTCTTGACATGTCGATTGACCAAAATAAAAAAAGTCATGCAGAACTAAAAAAAATAAAAATTTCTTAATTTTTCAATTTATTTTATATTTTATTCATATTAAATTATGTTTCATACCTAAATATTTGATGTTAAATGAAAGCCCTGTTTCCCCTGAATAAAATGGTATATAATAAGTGTGGGTGCACTTAATATGAAAGAGGTGAATTACAGTTGAATAGACATATAGTCAAATTCCAGGTTTTGTTAACGTTTTATTTTGATCAAAACCTGTACATTTGGCTCAGTCCTTAAGGGGTTAAATATAGTCTCCTCCTTTACTGTGTTGATTCCCTTTATGTATTTAAATGTTTCTATCATATCCCCCCTGTCTCGTCTTTCCTCCAAGCTATAAATGACCTTGAAAGGGTTTCTGTGTCTCTAATGGCTCATGAAATAATGCACACATATTTCTATGAAATATACACATAAATTTATAATTATTTCTTTCTTTTGCAGATGAAGAAAAGAGAAGACCTGATGTGTTTCATGCTGTGAAGATTGGTACGTAGTTCCAGAATTCTGACTTTCACACATAGTGAGAGTGATTTCCATGTAACTATGCTTGGTGGCCCGAATTCTTCTGTCCTAATACAGGCCACGCAGCTAATGATTCAGTAAAAGGAAATGGTGTTTGCAAGCCGTTCTAATAATTAACTGCAAAGGCTCAACATGTAACACAAGGCAATCCCTCCCAGCGCCAAATATACCCTGAAGAATCCACCTCTAGAAAGTATAATTTGTATGTCTGGTTTCTGATTGTGTGAAGCTAGGGTTAACTAATAAAACTGAGATTACTTCTGTAATGTTGAATGGAATAAAGTGACCCTCCCTGTTTTCACTTGGATTCTAATCTTGCTGTGTAAAAACTGTCCATGAATCTATATGTAACTTTGTGTTATTTTAGGCAATGTACAGCTGGTCAGAGAAATTATAGATGATGATCCAAATCAAGTGAATGCCGTCAATGGTGATGGGGCATCTCCCCTGATGATAGCCGCGGTTACTGGAAAACTGGAACTTGTACAGCTGCTGGTTGACAAGAATGCAGACATCAACAAACAGGACAATGTTCATGCGTGGACTGCTTTAATGCAGGCCACCTACCATGGGTGAGTGAGCACAGCTGTCTGTTTTTCAAAGAAACAAACCTGATCAAGTGCTGGAAGGACACTAAATTAGATTACTTTGTCATTGTTATGTGGATTTTAACATTATGTTGAGAAAAGGTCACTTCTTGGGTGGGTAAGTTACTGTTTGTTATGTAAGCTCCTGAGCAAAACCTCTGTGATTTTAACTGGTCATGGTGCTTGGAGTCTGTATATGCAGCGATTTGCTATGAAACTCTGCACCTACACATTTAACCACTCTGCTGCCGGATGTGTAACTCCATCTGTGGCTGCAAAATTGGGGCATCATTAGCCTACCTGTAACAGGAATTCTGACATTTGGCATCTGACGCCAGCACACACAGTATGTCTCCTCTGTGCCGTCCAAGTCCTCATCTCACCCCTTTGGCGAGGCAGTGGTGTGATTTTGGCAGAAGAGGATCAGCCAGCATGCAGAACTGTGTGGGGAGCATGCAGCAGCATAGGAATAATTACTGTATTTTTTTGGTTGGAGTAATCCTTTAACAAAACACAGTGTGGCTATTTTTAGTTATCATACCAACGTGAACATTTTCAGCTTTTGTGACATTTGCTGTTCCTTTTCTTTAAGAAACAAAGAAATTGTGATCTACCTCTTAAATCAAGGAGCTGATGTCAACCTGCGTGCCAAAAATGGGTACACGGCATTTGACCTTGTGACACTACTAAATGATCCAGGTTTGCATTTCTTTACTTAATATTACTTATTTAACATAAACTCCTTCCTCCTGTAACCGCTAATGGTTCCCCTATTTACCATAGAACATCTTAAAGCATGTCAAATTCAAAGGCTAGCACAGGCCACATAAACAAGTTTTAAGTTTATGTGGGCCACAAAAAAAATACATTTTCATAGAAACTTTGTTTTGTTTTGAAAAGTACAGTATTAAAACTACTAAATGCCACCCCCACCTCCTCCCCCCCACTAAATCCCACAAGACCATCTACTAAACACCAGCCCTTGTTTAGAAGAATCAAAGCAATATTAGCCAACAAGCAGACTCCACTCATATTGCCGCTGCTAGTATGCAACCCTGGAGTCCAGCCTCTGGTATACCCCCAATGGCGCCTTCCACACCTTGTGCCAAAGCGGATCCTCCCGCTACTCCTTGAAAACCTGTGGTGGTGGAGCATGTCTGGTTGTGACGTGGTGTTGCATGCCTCCATGCACCTCCAGGTCCTCCACTGTCCAGCCGCAACCATCATAACACTGACGGACAGACACACACTCACTCTCTGAGACAGACACACACTCACTCTCTGAGACAGACACACACTCACTCTCTGAGACAGACACACACTCACTCTCTGAGACAGACACACACTCACTCTCTGAGACAGACACACACTCACTCTCTGAGACAGACACACACTCACTCTCTGAGACAGACACACACTCACTCTCTGAGACAGACACACACTCACTCTCTGAGACAGACACACACTCACTCTCTGAGACAGACACACACTCACTCTCTGAGACAGACACACACTCACTCTCTGAGACAGACACACACTCACTCTCTGAGACAGACACACACTCACTCTCTGAGACAGACACACACTCACTCTCTGAGACAGACACACACTCACTCTCTGAGACAGACACACACTCACTCTCTGAGACAGACACACACTCACTCTCTGAGACAGACACACACTCACTCTCTGAGACAGACACACACTCACTCTCTGAGACAGACACACACACTCACTCTCTGAGACAGACACACACACTCACTCTCTGAGACAGACACACACACTCACTCTCTGAGACAGACACACACACTCACTCTCTGAGACAGACACACACACTCACTCTCTGAGACAGACACACACACTCACTCTCTGAGACACACACACACTCACTCTCTGAGACACACACACACTCACTCTCTGAGACACACACACACTCACTCTCTGAGACACACACACACTCACTCTCTGAGACACACACACACTCACTCTCTGAGACAGACACACACACTCACTCTCTGAGACAGACACACACACTCACTCTCTGAGACACACACACACTCACTCTCTGAGACACACACACACTCACTCTCTGAGACACACACACACTCACTCTCTGAGACAGACACACACTCACTCTCTGAGACAGACACACACACACACACTCACTCTCTGAGACAGACACACACACTCACTCTCTGAGACAGACACACACACTCACTCTCTGAGACAGACACACACACTCACTCTCTGAGACAGACACACACACTCACTCTCTGAGACAGACACACACACTCACTCTCTGAGACAGACACACACTCACTCTCTGAGACAGACACACACATTCCACATTCTTGCACACCCCAACATCATTTTCTTTATTGTTCCCTACCTTTGGGAGCTGGTGTGGGGCCTCTCCTTGGAGTCCATTGGGGATCTTCTATTGGGAGCTCAGTCTTTCTGCTCCTCACTGCTCCCTCACACGCGCAGTTTAGTGATGCCGTGTGCCGGAATGACTTCATATTCCGGCACCCAGCATCACTACAGAGAGCGCGCGCAAGGGAGCAGTGAGGAGCAGGGAGACTGAGCTCCCTCGCTGCCGCCAGGTACCTCTCTTCCCCGGCTGGGTAAATTTTTAGCAGAGTAGGCACCTGCAATGTAAGGAGAGCAGGTGCCTACTCTGCCTTAGTAAGCATGGCGAACTTGCGGCTCGCTGGGCCGCAAAGATATTCATTGTGGGCTAAACGTACAGATAACTTAGCCATAATGTTATATAGTTAGTAAGAGTTCCTCTATTTAAAATATATAAATAATTGAGAATACAATATAAAATGATTGGAAGCAATATAGTCTTTTTAAATATTTTATTAAATATAAATATAGACATATAAAACCTTAATAATCTATTAAAATAATTTCTAGCAGAGTTTATAAGATTAAAGTACATGCTTGCAATATCCGTAAAATAGAATAACATACCCTCTTGAAGATGTCAACCTCTCAGTCATGATAAAATGGAGCAGCGTCCCTGCATCCAAAATTATCTCCTCTGTGTCCTAATATTAATAGGTTCACATAAGTATACTTTAGTGTATTAGCATGTTATATATTCACAAATGGCTCTCAGACATTGCAGTAAAATAGAACTTCTCTTTACTTCAGTACACACAAAGAAATTACATAACACAAGAGAGACTAACACAACAGAACAAGTGCATAACTTCACTATGCTGCCATCTACTGGAAGGTGGACTGCATAAACCTCAATACATAACACTCCTCCCCCTTAGACCTCAAAGTCTTTGAGATAACTGGGAGGTTTAATATTTCGTCTTGGGCGCCCCAAAACCATGTTTGGAACTGCTTCACCTGGACCTTCAGTTGTGCCCATCCCTTCTTCCTGTGCTCTGTCAGATGGACCACACATAACTGGTTCTTCAACAACAACTGGAGAACTGAGACCTGTATCATCCAGTGGTTCCACATCATCTGGTATCACAGAAAACCCAGTATGACTGGGACCGGCAGCAGGCACACTCTCATCACTCCGTTCCCGAATCTGATCGACATGCCTTCATAATATTCTACCATCAGGAATTTGTACTTTGTATGACAAAGGTCCTGTGGCCATAAGTACTTTTGCAGGTATCCATTTAGGCCCAGAAACCTAGTTCCTGACATAGACAGCACTGTCAGGTGCAAATACTCTGACAGTAGAAGCATTATAGTTCTTATTGAATTGCAATTCTTGCTTCTCTTGAAACTCCGTTGTCAAATCAGGATGTAAACGATCCAAACAAGTTTTAAGACGCCGGTTCATAAGGAGCTCTGCTGGACTACTACCGGTGCTTGAGCAAGGTGTCACATGTTGTTGCAGAAGGAAATTTGCAAGTCTACGATTCCAATCTCCTTCAATAATTCTCTTTAATGAGTCTTTAGTAGTCTGAACCATACGCTCAGCTTGACCATTTGATGATGGGTGAAATGGTGCAATCGTAACATGTCGAAATAAGATTACTTGCCATGAAAGTTTTGAATTCTGATTAGGTAAATTGTGTTCCATTATCAGACACAATTCCTCCATGTGTCCCAGAGAAGCCATGCTGGAGATATTTGTAGATAAAAGAATAAAAAAATAAAAAAAAGTTTTACTTCCCACTCAGGCTGATTTCATTTCCTTTATATATATTCTGCAGTGTCCATTTACTGATATCCCATCCTCGGCGCCAGTTTAGTGTATTAGCATGTTATATATTCACAAATGGCTCTCAGACATTGTAGTAAAATAGAACTTCTCTTTACTTCAGTACACACACAGAAATTACATAACACAAGAGAGACTAACACAACAGAACAAGTGCATAACTTCACTATGCTGCCATCTACTGGAAGGTGGACTGCATAAACCTCATATACCTTCGATTTTCAATGGGGTCATGTTAGGACCTACCTTAACTTGGCAAGGCCATAACCTGGTCATTTCACGTGGGAATATCTATCTTTAGACTAAAACTTAAAGGGTACACCTGACTTGGGGAATTCCACTGACCTAGGACAATATGGCATCCTAAAGTCTGAACACCATATTCACTGAATATGGGTAGGAGGTCATTTATTAAAGAAACATTGTATGAAAAAACAATCTGATAAATTTCTAACGACTTGTCAGTTTGCAAAATCTCTTAAAGACAAAATATACAGATTAAGAACTACATCATTTAATTTGAAGCATATGCCCATAACACTCCTTTTGGCCACTCTCCATCATATAAATTTGTGGCAGTGTGTGGACTGGAGTTGTTTTCTTCACACAAAAGAATATTTTTTTTTTTTTTTTTTTCATTTCTCATGACGGTTCTTTGCCATTTCAAATGAATATACATTTTATAATATAGTAAATGTAAAAATACAGTTTGGCTTGATTTACAAGCAAACATTTAATTTTAAATAAACTTTTGACAAGTTATTATTTGAACATAACCATCTATAAAATATAATATATAATTTAATAAGTAAAGTAAAAATAGAAAAAAAAATCTAACTATAATTTTTTACTTTTATTTTGTTACTTCCAGTTACATTTAGTTCCTGAAACTAGTGCTGTTTAGTTTCTGGCGGTCCTTGGATGATGACAGTCTTCCATGCTGTTGGAGTGGGGAAGGTGCCGTTTAACTGGCTACTAAACCTCACCAGGGACTTCAATACATTTTGATGTTGTTTTTTTGAATACTGTGGTATGCTGGATGTATTGTAGGACCAGAGTCAGTGTGCACCCATTCTAAGTACTGATTTCACAGACTCTCTGCATCTTCCCGACAGGAGGATGCAGTGTTACTAAACATGTTATGTGCAGAAGGTAGCAGTGTTTCTTTAAATTTGTATTCCTAGTGCTTTAGCTCCATTGTGCGCCCATCCTCGCTCACGCCCCCCAAATTACCCTTCCTGTACTTACCCGATTCCTGCGCCGATTTCTCTCTCGGCGCTGAGTTGACGCTCCACCTTCACAGGATGGGGTCGCAGGCACTAATGTGCATGCACAGCAAGAGAATTAGGCCCTCCCCACAGGAAAGCATTCCTGCAAAGAGTGTGGACGTCCAGCCTCAGTTAGGCGACTTTTGGTGCCTGATAGACAACCACTAGAGGCAGTCTTAACCCTACAATGTGATTATTGTAGTTTATCAGAAACTGCAATCATTAATATTGCAAGTTTAAGGGGACAGGATCACTGCATCCAGACCACTGCAATGAGCTGAAGTGGTCTTGGTACCTATTGTGTCATTTTAAGAACACTGCTTGAATCTAAAAAAAAAAGGCTGAATAGTACGCAATAATGTTTCACATTTTTATAATACTGAATGGTTTCATTGCTTTATAAGAGATTATTTAAATAAGTATAATAAAATGCATTTTGTCTGAGCTTTATAATTCAAATGATCAAATTAGAGCTGTAAATCAAATCCTAAAGTAGTGTTAGTTTAGAAGACTTCAAAGATTCTAACCAGATCTGCGTTCTTTTAGTAAAGCTGTTTGATGGCTGCCATGCTTACAATTTTGTTTATGTTTATATTTCTACTTCTTTTTAGCCTTTTTTAGGAATAAAACCGCTACTGGATGCTGCTCTACATACCCCATAAACTCCTGCTAGGTAGTGACCTGTGAGACATACTCATTTTGCCCATGGCAGGCAGGGATTGGAAAAAGATGTTTCAGTCACTCTGGTCTAGAAGGGGCTTATCTCAAAAAGCTAATTTCAAAATCTCTTACTTAAATGTTATGTACATGACACTATCCACTTAATAGTACAACAGATAAGAGTATTTGATTATGAAAAAAAAATCTTTTAAAATCTTTAATAGTTATTCTTAAAGGAACACAAATGTGTATTCTGTGTACTTTAGCTGTTTAGGCGACCGTCCACCCACTCTGAGCCATTAAAAGATATTTCTTTAATCTTTTCTCCCATGCCGCTGTGCTCTTTCTGGGGCTGGTCACGTCTACATGGCTGAGGTCATCAGGATCAATGATCTCAGCTTATCCAATTTTCTCCCATTGGGAGGTTAGTGCGTGCGCACGCACAGCAATGCGCTGTACTGTTCCAACCCGATGGCCTCTATAAGTTCATCTAATAGAAAGTTTTACTCTACCGTTCAGATTGACAGTTACTAGAGGCATTTAAATCATGCACTGCAATCCTCGTTGTTCCTGCAAAACTGCAATGTTCGCAGCTGCATGCTTAAACCTACAGGGACATGGCTCCTAGACCATGACTCATAGAAGTCAGTGTTCAGTGCAGAATATGATATAAAAGCAAAGAAATTAAATATAAATAATATTAATAATAAAAAAATATTAAAATAAACAGCCTGAGCTTAATGTTTTTAGAACTGTGACAATGCTGAACTGTAATTTAGTGTAAAGATATATTGTCTGACCTGATAGTTGTCCTGTTTCTTTAAGTATTTATGTGTAAGCAGATCTCTATTCTTTTCCCCCATGGAGATAGTACTTCTTTTCCTTACAAGTCCTGGAAATACATGTCAAAAGTTCATGTTTTTGAATATTCATTGATTCCTGTGTAACTCTGCTAACTCAAGTGTTGATGGGAATTTGTGGTCAGAGGGAATGTATATTGCATTTATTGTAATGCAGATAGGAACACCGTGACCATCTTAGCTGGAAAGTGTAATCAATGGCATGCTCATTGGCGCTGCATACATTTCTGGAGTTAAACATTATACTTTTATATATCATGTCTATTTAATGTTCTGTTACGGCAGATATAGAGCTTGTTCGACTCTTGGCATCTGTATGTTTAGAGGTGGAGAAGGAGAAGTCCAAGCAGAAGAATAAAAGTCCGTTGCTCATTTCCAAGAGCAAGCAATCTTTCAATATCCCTGGGCCAACTGAAGACACCGCAGGGTTAAAGGTACAGCACTTCTCAGGCTTTCATTGATTTATCATGTCTTATGTATTGCTATTATCCAATAAATAATAGATATTCATACAGACAGAGACACATATATATATACATTGTAACCGCAGCTGGTTCCTTTTACCACTGACTGTAACGTCTTAAAGTATAGAACTTAGCAGGGCTAACCATACAGATATCTTTAGCCATAATATTATATAGTCAGTAAGAGATCCTCTATTGAAAATATATAAATAATTGAGAATACAATATAAAATAAGGATTGACTTGGAAGCAATAAAGTTTTGTCTTTTAGATATTTTATTAAATAAAAATATAAATATAGACCTATAAAATCTGAGAGTTTATAAGATTAAACTATATGCTTGCAATATCAATAATATACCCTCTTGAACATGTCAACATATCCATTATAATATGGAGCGACCGTGTCTCTGTCTCCAAATCTCTCCTCTGTCCGTTAACATTTAAAAGGTACACATATTTATACCTTTTTCCATTTTAGGGTTACCGTAGTTCATATATGGAAAAAGTAAAAGTTCTTTTACTTTTATTCGTTTTAGGACCTCCCTTAACTTGGCAAAGATACAAGGCCATAACTAAAATGTAAGGGTGCACACGTCATGGTAAATTCCCTGACTTGGGACAAGATGGCTTCCTAAAGTCTGATGACGTAGCATAGCCTTGAAGATGTTATTGCATTACTTTTTTTGTATTAAACTAAGACAAACTGCGTAAACATATTATGCACTGAAAGTAGGTAAGCGGTCATTGCTTAAAGAAACATATATGAAAAACAATATGTTCCATTTCTAACACCTTGTCAGTTTGCAATATCTCTTATAGACAAAATACACAGTTTAAGAAATACAACATTTCATTCTAAAACTTTGTATATTTGCATTTGCCCATAAAAACATACTGACACAAATGGAGTAGAGAACCCTGTTGGTGAAATTTAGTCTAACATTTATCACCGTGTTCTCTTCAGTAACGGCCATGTTTTAATTTGAAATAGGATAAATATTTTAAAAACCTGTGACGGGCTTCTGTATCCTTTTTTTTTTCTGTTATGTTTTAAGACTCTTAATGGTACTCTCAGAGTCAGTCATTTAAAAAAAAAAAAATGAATTTCAATGTGGATTTATTCCAACAGACTGCCTGGCAACATTTCAAATCATACAAAGTTTTTGTCAAATATATACTTGGTCACATGCTTAATTACATTGCATGCAATAAGTTATGTAGGGAAAAAACAAATATTAACCCCTTCAGGGTTAAAGTGATAAATAATTAAAAATGAGAGTCGGATGGGGGCCCTAAATGACAATTGGGGGGGGGGCCTATTTTCTCCCCTCCCCGGCCCCCATCCATGAGCAGCAAGTGTGGACCCTAAATGACAATAGGAGGATGACCTATTGTCCCAACTTATGAGCGGCGGGTGGGGGCCCTAAATGACAATGGGGGGACCTATTGTCTCCCTCCCCAACCCATGAGCAGGTTCCTAAATGATAATGGGGGGGAGGGGAGGGGCGTATCACCTGGGGGGATATTTTTACATTTAGCCCCCTACATGTCGCTCATGGGTGGGGGCGGGGGACTATAGGTCCCCCCCCCCATTGTTATTTAGGGCCCCCACCTGCCACAGACTGCTCTCACTGTTTGGTAGACATGCCAAACTCACGGCATAGTGAGTAGGGGCATTTGGGATATTTCACTCTCCCATATGCTAATATGGGGGTCATATTAACCCCATAGAGTGAGGGAGGACATGGGGGTCTTAGTAAGTGGCGGGGAACACACTGTATTTTTACATATTACAAGGAGGGAGCTGTGAGCCGGTAGCTCCCTCCTTGTAATAAGCAGAACAAACAAACACAGACATTCGGTCTTTGTTCGTTCACGTGAAATTTCTATTCATTCATTCGTCTTTCTGACGAATGAATAGACAAAATTCATGTCCGAATTTTGGACATTAGCGAATGCCCATTGTTTAACTGGGTATGCACGGGAATTTCACAGCGCTATCTAGAGTGGGCAGATGACGTGTCCGACAGAGCCTTCATCTGCCCACACAAAGATGGCAGCACCCAGGGACTAGGTCCGGGCACAAAATAAAGTTGAAGAAAAAAGGTAATATAAGGGGTCCTAGGAGTATTTGGGTGTGATTAGGGAGCAGTTAGATGTAGTGGAGTTGGGAGGGGGGGGGGTTAAAATAAATCTGAATGTAGCCATGACAGTGCCGCTTTAAGCTAAACTGAAGACAGGCAATTTCTGAGTGTTAGCCTTGCAAAGACTTCTCATGGAGCTGCATTGGGAAGTCTGCGATTGGACAGCCACAGAAAGTCTAGGTTGGATTAGAAGGGGGTGCTTGGAAGGGTTTAAAGGACCCCTATAGTGCCAGGAAAACATACTCTTTTTCCTGGCACTGTAGTGCCCTGAGGGTGCCCCCCACCCTCAGGGTCCCCCTCCCGCCGGGCTCTAGGGGGAGGAAGGGGTTAAACTTACCTCTTTCTCCAGCGCTGGGCGGGGAGCTCTCCGCCTCTTCTCCTCGGCTGAATGCGCATGCGCGGCAAGAGCCGCGCGTGCTTTCAGCCAGTCTCATAGAAAACCATTCACAATGCTTTCCTATGGACGCTGGCATCTTCTCACTGTGATTTTCACAGTGAGAAGCACGCAAGCGCCTCTAGCGGCTGTCAATGAGACAGCCACTAGAGGCTGGATTAACCCTAATATAAACATAGCAGTTTCTCTGAAACTGCTATGTTTTATAGAAAAAAGGGTTAACCCTAGCTGGACCAGGCACCCAAACCACTTCATTAAACTGAAGTGGTCTGGGTGCCTATAGTGGTCCTTTAAGACGGGACCTGTAGCTTTTGCAAGATGTTTTTAGATATACCCCAAAAAGCATAATTAAATACATGCATTAATTTGGTGAATATCTACTAAACAGTGATATTTATTTCATATTTGGACAGTGGAGTGTCCCCTTATTCTCTGATTTAGTTATTGTTTTCTTTTTCTTTACACTTTTCAGTCATGGTGGAACAGAATGTCAAACCGTTTCCGCAAGCTGAAACTAACTCAGACTTTGAGACATGGGTTCTCTACCAATCGGCTTGTACCTTTTTCAGAAAATCCTAGCGTATCCCTGGACTCTGCACTAAAATGTTCTCCACACACCGACACTGCCAACCCACGAAGAACAGAGGCTTTTACAGCTTGGACTAATACCAGCAAAGACAGTGGTAGGTGTACCGAACAAGACACATGTTATATTTCTGTGTAGTTGTGAATTATTACACTCTCTGTAATATTAGGCCTCTATAGTCTATTAATTCTATTAGAAATAGTGTTATAGTACTTATCTTCCTCCCTTGTCTTGATTTCATGCATTCCGTGAATTAACTTGTTAATTTATTTGCATTTGCATGCAGTCATCAGGACCACATTTGCTTACATTCTTAATCTATCCAATGTGATGATTTCAGAACTGAATTCAACTCAATTTATGCCAATAGTATCACAAAACAAACAGAATGAACTATGTGAGCACCACTAACATCCATGTTATATATATATATATATATATACACACTGTGTTACATCAGTATCAGTGCTATAAAATTACAACCGTTAAGCTAAAGGTCTGGCTAGTTAATTCACGCAGTCCTAGGAGTATAAAGAAGATATCGCGTGAACTCATACCATCACCAACACACACACAAAAACTTACTTGTACAAGAAGTGTACCTTGAGTTAATACACAAAGCTCTTACTAGTCGCTTTGTGACTGAAATTCTGACCAATTTGAGACTTTGCAACTTTAGCTGAAACAAGTAATATGTTACATAGTTACATAGCTGAAAAGAGACTTGCGTCCATCAAGTTCAGCCTTCCTCACATATGCTTTTGCTGTTGATCCAAAAGAAGGCAAAAAACCCAGTCTGAAGCGCTTCCAATTTTGCAACAAACTAGGAAAAAATTCCTTCTTGACCCCAAAATAGCAGTCAGATGTCTCCTTGGATCAAGCAGCTATTAGCCCACTAATTAGAAATTGTATCCCTGTATGTTATGTTTTTGCAAGTATTTATCCAATTGCAATTTAAACATCTGTATAGACTCTGACAAAACCACCTCTTCCGGCAATGAGTTCCATATCCTTATTGCTCTTACTGTAAAAAAACCTTTTCTTTGCCTTAGATGAAATCTCCTTTCTTCAAGCCTAAATGTGTGACCTCGTGTCCTATGTATAGCCCTGTCTTTGGATTACGAGCAACAGACAGTCCTCAGTCCTTGCAGTCAATATTCTCTGGTCATATTCTTCTTTTAAGGCTCTGAGCATCATTTTCCTGAGGGTTTCATTGGGTTCAACTCTGATCTATATCTAGGTGTTGACCTATGGATACCAAACCAAAAGAAGGATGTGAAAGTTGGTTAACACATAAGACTTTCACCTTGATATTTGGATAACAACAAAGCATTCTGAGTTTTTTTGTAGTTGCACAGGGTTCACCAAAGTGAGAAATTCAAAATTAAATTGAAATGTTAGACCATAATAGTCAAACTGAAAAAAGAAAACCGCTATGCTTTCAGTTAAGCTATTTTAGACGTGTGTTAGAAATTCACTTTGAATAAATTTGCTTATGAATAACCCTGGCAATGTTTTTAAATCTGTACTTTTTGTGTGAGAAAATGCATGAGGTTCTATTGGGAATGATTGGGACTGAATTGATGGATTCCAGTGTTTGCTTCCGAAGTCCTCCGCATGCCTATTTAGGACCTACCCTATGCTGCTTGCAGCAACATAGAAGAATCATTCGCTGGTCAGATTTGCTATATTTCAATCAGTGTGCTTGCAGGTGACCAGGCGTCTGAGAACTCTCCCCTGCAGGAAGCTAATCTGACATTGTATTTATATTACAGCTAAATACAAATGAAATGGTTCTAAGATTTGGAGTGCTACATTCCTTAATTAAATGGAACATATTGGAACTCCATAATGCATTTTACATAATAAACCAAGTGTTTACTTTTGCTAAATGCTGGCGCTTATGTGCTAAATTAATTTAAAGCGGCACTGTCATGCCGAATCCCGTTTTTTTTTTAACCCCCCTCCCGCCTCCACTACATCCAATTGCCCCCCTAGTCACCCCCAAATGCCCCTAAGCCCCCCAGATTACCTATTTTTAAATCTGTATCTTCTGCCCCGATCTTTATTCAGGGCGCCGCCATCTTTGTGTGGGTAGGTGAAGTCCCTATGGGACACGTCATCTACCCACACTACACAGACTGTGAGATTCCCGCACATGCCCAGTGAAACACCTGGACATGCGAACGGGAATTTCACCTATTCATTCATTCATCAGACAGACGAATGAATGAATAGAAAAAATCAGACGAACAAACTGACACTGAGTATCAGTGTTCGTTTGTTCGATCAGTTTATTACAAGGAGGGAGCTACCGACGTGCAGCTCCCTCCTTGTAATATGTAAAGACAGAAGCGGTGGGGAGCTGTGCTCCCCACCACTTCATAAGCCCCCCAGGTCCCCCCTCACTCTATGGGGGTCAATATGACCCCCATAATAGCACAAGGGAGATTAAAATCTCCCCAATGCCCCTACTCGCTATACCGCGAGTAGGGGCATGTCCACTAAACAGTGAGCAGCCTGTGGCTGCTCACTGTAAAAACATAAATGGTAATAAGGGGGGGGGGGACCTACTGTCCTCCCCCCTGGCCCCCACCCCTGCGCGGTGGGTGGGGGCCCTAATAAAATAATAAGGGGGGGGACCTACTGTCCTCCCCCCGGCCCCCACTCCTGCGCGGTGGGTGGGGGCCCTAATAAAACAATAAGGGGGGGGACCTACTGTCCTCCCCCCCCGGCCCCCACCCCTGCGCGGTGGGTGGGGGCCCTAATAAAACAATAAGGGGGGGGGACCTACTGTCCTCCCCCCCGGCCCCCACCCCTGCGCGGTGGGTGGGGGCCCTAATAAAATAATAAGGGGGGGGACCTACTGTCCTCCCCCCCGGCCCCCACCCCTGCGCGGTGGGTGGGGGCCCTAATAAAACAATAAGGGGGGGACCTACTGTCCTCCCCCCCTGGCCCCCACCCCTGCGCTGTGGGTGGGGGCCCTAAATAAAGATATGGGGGGGGACCTACTGTCCTCCCCCCTGGCCCCCACCCCTGCGCGGTGGGTGGGGGCCCTAATAAAATAATAAGGGGGGGGACCTACTGTCCTCCCCCCTGGCCCCCACCCCTGAGCGGTGGGTGGGGGCCCTAAATAAAGATAGGGGGGGGACCTACTGTCCTCCCCCCTGGCCCCCACCCCTGCGCGGTGGGTGGGGGCCCTAATAAAACAGTAAGGGGGGGGACCTACTGTCCTCCCCCCTGGCCCCTACCCCTGAGCGGTGGGTGGGGGCCCTAAATGAACCCCCCCCCATCAAGGTGACTAGGGGTCCCAAGCCCCTAGTCACCCCCCCACCCAAAACATTCTATCCCCTACCTACCCCCCTCACCCTAAAAATAGTGAGGGGGGAATAAAATAACTAACCTGTAAAAAAAAAAAAAATAAACTTACCATTTGACGTCTTCTTTTTTCTAAATTCTTCTTTCTTCAGCCCCCAAAAAGGCCAAATAAAAATCCATCATACCCGTCGCACTTTAAAAAAAAAAAAAAAAAAAAAACGAGCGCAAAAAAAAAATTAATCCATGTTCACCCATGGAGGGCACGCCGCGTACTGAGCTCCGCAGGGCGGGTCAAGGCTTATATAGCCTTGCCCCGCCCTGCAATTAGGCTTAGAACACACTGATTGGTTGGTTTAAGCCAATCAGAGTGCTCTGTGTCATTTTACAAGCATGGGAAAATTCCAAAGAACTTTCCCACGCTTGTAAAATGACACAGAGCACTGTGATAGGATGGTTTTCAAGCCATCCAATCACAGTGCTCTGTGTAATTTTACAAGCTTGGTAAAGTTCTTTGGAATTTTCCCACGCTTGTAAAATGACACAGAGCACTGTGATTGGATGGCTTGAAATCCATCCTATCACAGTGCTCTGTGTCATTTTACAAGCGTGGGAAAGTTCTTTGGAATTTTCCCACGCTTGTAAAATGACACAGAGCACTGTGATTGGATGGCTTGAAATCCATCCTATCACAGTGCTCTGTGTCATTTTACAAGCGTGGGAAAGTTCTTTGGAATTTTCCCACGCTTGTAAAATGACACAGAGCACTGTGATTGGATGGCTTGAAAACCATCCAATCACAGTGATCTGTCATTTTACACAGGTGGGAAAGTTCTTTTGAATTTTCCCACGCTGTGTAAAATGACACAGAGCACTCTGATTGGCTTAAACCAACCAATCAGTGTGTTCTAAGCCTAATTGCAGGGCGGGGCAAGGCTATATAAGCCTTGATCCGCCCTGCGGAGCTCAGTACGCGGCGTGCCCTCCATGGGTGAACATGGATTAATTTTTTTTTTGCGCTCGTTTTTTTTTTTTTTTTTTTTTAAAGTGCGACGGGTATGATGGATTTTTATTTGGCCTTTTTGGGGGCTGAAGAAAGAAGAATTTAGAAAAAAGAAGACGTCAAATGGTAAGTTTATTTTTTTTTTTTTTTACAGGTTAGTTATTTTATTCCCCCCTCACTATTTTTAGGGTGAGGGGGGTAGGTAGGGGATAGAATGTTTTGGGTGGGGGGGGTGACTAGGGGCTTGGGACCCCTAGTCACCTTGATGGGGGGGGGGGTTCATTTAGGGCCCCCACCCACCGCTCAGGGGTGGGGGCCAGGGGGGGAGGACAGTAGGTCCCCCCCCTTATTATTTTATTAAGGCCCCCACCCACAGCGCAGGGGTGGGGGCCAGGGGGGGAGGACAGTAGGTCCCCCCCCCCTATTATTTTATTAGTGCCCCCACCCACAGCGCAGGGGTGGGGGCCAGGGGGGGAGGACAGTAGGTCCCCCCCCTTATTATTTTACTAGGGCCCCCACCCACCGCGCAGGGGTGGGGGCCAGGGGGGGAGGACAGTAGGTCCCCCCCCTTATTATTTTATTAGGGCCCCCACCCACCGCGCAGGGGTGGGGGCCAGGGGGGGAGGACAGTAGGTCCCCCCCCTTATTATTTTATTAGGGCCCCCACCCACCGCGCAGGGGTGGGGGCCAGGGGGGGAGGACAGTAGGTCCCCCCCCCCTTATTATTTTATTAGGGCCCCCACCCACAGCGCAGGGGTGGGGGCCAGGGGGGGAGGACAGTAGGTCCCCCCCTTATTATTTTATTAGGGCCCCCACCCACAGCGCAGGGGTGGGGGCCAGGGGGGGAGGACAGTAGGTCCCCCCCCCCCCCTTATTATTTTATTAGGGCCCCCACCCACAGCGCAGGGGTGGGGGCCAGGGGGGGAGGACAGTAGGTCCCCCCCCCTTATTATTTTATTAGGGCCCCCACCCACAGCGCAGGGGTGGGGGCCAGGGGGGGAGGACAGTAGGTCCCCCCCCTTATTATTTTATTAGGGCCCCCACCCACTGCGCAGGGGTGGGGGCCAGGGGGGAGGACAGTAGGTCCCCCCATCTTTAACCCCCGCGCGGGGGGGGGGGGGGGTGTGTGTTATTAGGTGTTTTTTTGTTTGTTTTTTACAGTGAGCACTGCTCACTGCTTACTAGACATGCCCCTACTCGCGGTATAGCGAGTAGGGGCATATTATTTACTAATACTAAGTAATCTTTACTTAGTATTAGTACATTTGGCTTCAAGACCAATTCAGGTCTTTCAGCCTTTTAGTAGATAGCTCCCTGATACCGTGGGAATTAGGGAGTTATCTACTAAGCGGCTGCAAGATGCAGCCACAGCAATGAATAGGATCGGAGTTTCATTCATTAGAATGAAATTCCGATACGAACAAAGTACCGAATTGCATCCTAACACCAATGGAGAAACTCTTCTCATTCTGTTAGGATGCAATTCGGCAGTTTTGCCGGCGTTCTGTCTAAGTGACAGGACTTTCGGCAATACTGACAGGAAGCATTGTGGGAACTGGGAGGAAAGCTAGGGATCATGGGAAAATTGCTCTGACCAGCGGAAATGAAGCACACTTTGCTCCTCCGCTGGTCAGAGCTGGTCAAGCGGAGGAATCCTCCATAAGACAGAGTCCCTACTTTGTCTTATGATTTTAAAGAAAACTAAAGAAGAATGGAAGAAAAGAAGAACAGACCCCGAGAGAGGGGGAGAAGAGGAAGAGATTGAGGAAAGGTAAGTTCGGCATGACAGTGCCGCTTTAAGTACTTTGTTAATTCTCCCTTCCTTAGTATGCTGCATTGTAATATGATTTTGTTTATATTTCAGGAATAACAACAACAAAGGTTGAAAATGATGATTTGCTGCTAACTACAATGGTAGGGATTTTACAATTAATATAGGTTTGAAGTCTACAGAATCTGGTTCCAAAGATCGAAATAAAATTCCCTTACTATGTATGCCTCTTGCCAGCAATATACCGTTGTGAACATGATCATTAAAGGACAATTTTCCATTAATGGTTAAAAACCATTTGTAAGTTAAAAATCATTGAGAATCTTAACACTTTATTTTATTGGACTGGGTAATAGCTGGTTGTGTAAGGAAATCCATCATATTGTGTACCTTTTTTTTTTAAACAAAGCTTTTGGAATAAGGATATCATGTACACCAAGCATGTCAAAATCAAAGGCTAATGTGGTCGAAATAAACAAGACTTATGTTTGTGGGCAAAAAAAAAAAAAAAAGTTTGACCTAGACCAACACAAACTAAAATGACTTGTATCATTCTCATGCAACAACATCTACAGACAAAAAATAAAATAAAAATCTAAACCACATTTTTAAAATTTAATTACGAAAACCCATGATTACCTTACTTGGTGCAGCAAAAAGATGATGTGCCTTGCTCTATAGTATCTGTCTTCTAAATTTATTTTATTAACTATTATTTGACTTCAGTGTTTCCATATTTTTCCTGCACTGTGCTCACTTATTATTGACTACCATAAGTTGAAGATTAAAATCACATCTTTTTAATATTAAATGTGCATTAAAAAACATTATTATTTCTTATTACAGTGTATTTGTAGAACATTGCTTACACTGCCTCCCTTCTAATAAACCGCTTGCTCATTAAAGAAAGTTTTCATTCAATCCTACCTAATTGGCTTTTTATTCTTGTAGTTAAAGAATGGAGCGCCATTTGCCAAGCTTCCTAATGACAAACTGAAGGCTGTAATCCCTCCATTCCTGCCTCCATCCAATTTCGAACTGTGGAATTCTGACCGCTCCAGGGTTAGTAAAGATGGAAAAATGGAACAGACCAGAGCTTCAATGCCCTCACGGCTTTCAAAGCCCAGCTTTAACACTAGTGGGAATTCTGACATTGTAAGTTATGTTTTCTTTTCTCATCAGATTTTTTTCATGGTATCAAAATGGATTCAGGTTGCAGTATTTATACAGTTCTGGTAGTAAATGAAATAAATGACACAGTTGAAAAGGACATAGTTCCCTGACCCACTTTTAATATGCATACATATATCCAACATGGGCTTGGCACTCACATTCCTGTCCTGTTCTTGCCTCGGTGCTATTTTGTGCCCCAATACAACGTCCCAGGGAAATGCACTCAGAGGGCTCGTAGTCTTGTGCAATATATCCTTTATTTGTGCAAAGGTACAGTCAACGTTTCAGTCCAACTTGAAAAAAGTACAAGTCGAACTGAAACGTTGACTGTACCTTTGCACAAATAAAGGATATATTGCACAAGACTACAAGCCCTCTGAGTGCATGCATATATATATATATATACATACATACATACATACAAATGGTGCTTATGCTCTTCCTGAACAAGCCTGAATTACTGCTTAGAGCCATTTATTGAGCAAACTCCACAGCAACTTTTAGTAACTTAAAGATTACCTGTCATTTATTAAAATGAGAATCAATCGGCTTAAAGTATAACCGTATTTAGAATTGGCATAATATGTTAATTACCATAGCTTCTATGTTGTATGAATTGGCACCAGCAACACCCTTATAAGTATGTATGTATGTTCAGGTGAGTGCAGCCCTTTCTAGTACAAATTCACCCCCATATTATAATATTGTACGTGTGTATAAACATATACACACGTCTTATAGTGACTGGTTTTATTTAAAGATTGTGCAAGGGTTAAGTCTTCTAAAGTGATCCATTATTTTGTAACATACAGTATGGATACGTCTTATTACCTATTTGCAGCCTATTGGCTGTATACAAAAGGTGATCCAGTCTAGCCATGTACACTATTTCCAGGTGTTAGCACCAACCACATGCAGAGATATGTGTACATTGGGGGGGGGATGTAATGCTCTGTTTGTGGCATATTGAGGATTATTTGTACATACTGGTTATCGCACAAAGTTGTGAAAGTGGAGCAATCAGCAGGATCATTCAGTTTTCATAGTGGCTGCTTTCTACTTTTTTGCTACATAATCACAGATGTTTCTCTGTGTTCATTCCATTTACAGTCCTTCATTCAACACTGTGTTAGACTGAACTTCTTTTTCTAGTAATAATCTATTATCTCCCAATTATGGCAGACATCTGTCAGTCGACTACAAAGAACTGCAAAGTTCCCAAGTCTGCCGAGGAGTCCGACCTCCCCTTCAAATTCTGGAAACTTCAACCATTCTCCCCATTCATCTGTTGGTGGCAACACTGTCACAGGTATTCTTCAGAAATAAACACACTGGGGGAGATGAATCTAAATAAATGTTGCCAACCCTTTTCTGTCTAATGTTGGATAAATTCATTTATTGCTTATTTTATGCCCTTCAACCATATATTTATTTATTTTTTGCGTATGCACCAATTTTTCACATCCGCAACAGATTTACGAATATTATTGCCTCTTTTTTACAAGTGATGGATTTTCTCTTCCACTATATATTTTTCTATGAAGTAAGCTGTCTCTTTTTAGATTGCTTTAATAAATATTTATTAATTGTATTAATAAATATGATCAAAATAATTACACAATTTAAACAGCCACTTTTCAGACGACTTTGATAAATATCTTCCTTCCTCTGGGATAAGCAATTCATAAATAATTGTATGAATTAAAGGAAAAATAATGGGAGACTGTTTTCCTTTATCTAACAGTTGTTCATTTGTGTTTGAAAGGAAACCACAGATAGCACATTATATAAACAGATGCCATTTATTTATTATAGGTTATATAATATCTATTTCCTAAATTGATATTTAGAATCCATTGTATTCCATAAGTTGTCATTTCATATTCACAAAGTGTTGGGAGTCAATTAACCATGCAACTTTGTTGCTGCACTAACCCTGACCCTGATGTCTTAGGAGGAAGCACTACATATTACATTGCTCAATTAAATATTTGTATATTGTGCACACTACAGAAGTTCACACCATTCAAGTCCATGCCTCCTGTGATGAGCTGTGTGACAAAGGCAGAGTTGCAGGAGCTCCCCATGTACAGTTCATCTCCACTGACAAAACCACAAAAGCAACTCGGCCAAACTGACAGTAATTAAATTATGAAGAAGTTCCACTCCTCTGACTCATATGAATGTTTTTTGTTTTTTTTTATATTTAGCAGAATATTATGGTCACCTTTAATAAAGGCACTTTCAGAAACTAGGAAAATAGCTTGATTTAGATGAAAATTGCCCATCGTACCTCTAGCACTCCCTTCAGTTGTAGGAAATATTAAAATTTTATTAGAATCTTCTAAAAAAAATGTTATTGGTTCTGTGATCATAATAAGGGTAGCTTGCGTTTAAAATGTTTGTATTATGGTATAGAGAGCAATATGACTATTCTATATAGTGTGTCGTTAGAACTTGTGTTTGCCAGTTTGCCAATAGTCTGAATGCTTTTGGCAATGTTCAGATTGAGTAAATGTTAGTAGTGTTTGTGCTATTGAAATTTTTCTTTTTGTTCTTTCTTTAAGGTGGCAGTGCAGATAACGTTTTGTCTCAAATAGCAGCCCATCGGAGAAAGGCAGCAAGTTTATCGGAGCAGAAAACAACTCAACCACACAGCCCAGGCAATACAGTGTGTGGATCCTCTGTCCCAGAACAGCAGAATGTCACACTGACAGCTAGTACACATTTACCAAAGGTAACAAAGTACTTTGTGCTTCATTGGCATCTTTGAAGTCAATTATTTTGTCACATTCTTGGATCGCTACTTGGATTAAAATCCTGTGTGTGAAAATTTTATTGTTGAGACTGACTTTGAACACTCTTCTCTTTGAGTTAGAACACTGCATGTGACCTTTGTCTTGAACCAAGTTTAACCAGTATCAAAGCCATTGCAGTATTGGGGATCCCTGTCATGTAATTGTTAACCTCAGTAATATCAGATTACTTTGATAATTATTCTCGAGTTTTGCTTTTCTGCAGAAAGTTGAAATTTTAAAACGTCCTCCTTCTGGGACATCCTCTAATTCTAAAAGCACTTCTCCAACGCTGACACCATCTCCATCACCCACCCCAAAGGGCTGTCTCGCTGAGTCCTCTTTATCGTCGTCGTCTTCTCACAAGCAGTCCAAAAGCAGTGGAGGTTCTAGCAGCGGAACTATAACAGATGAAGGTGAGATCTCTAAATCTTCACATTGTCACTTGAAACTTTCCTTGCTGTTGCTTTAAAGTTCTTATGCCCCCCCTTAATACATTCCAAAATTTGCATTAAAAAGTAGCCTATACTTTCTGTGAATTCTTTCAAGGCACGTCTGAGTCATAGTGTATATCATATTTGGATTATAGAAAAGGAAAGAAAAAAGGAGAGAGAAAATTGGAGCCTACTGTTGACTGGTACCTCCATATGGGGATAACTCCTTAGTTGAGTGAGCTATAAAGGAGAATAAGGAATTGGAGGTAGCAGTAATAAAGCAATAAAGACACAGGAGAATATCAGTAATGGTGGTAAAATAATTAAATAAATGGATAAAACTTCACTTTTAATCTATGAATATTAAAATGCTCCCAAATATAGGGGCTAGATATGTATCTAACTAAACCAACACACACACACACACAAAACAAAAATAAATAGAATAAATAAACTGAAAAATAGGGGACGAAATGGGGAAACCTATATCTTAAAAACATTTTAGAACGAACGGCACCAAAATAATAAAGTGACACTTCCAATGTGTAATTATGGTAAGTATAGTGAAAGTGGCACCTATATTTTGCACACTAATGCACTCTGGGTGCTGTGTATCTGTCTAAACTTATATGATATTAAGAGTCGTTCAGGTGCTAACCGATGTGTAGCTCTGTTTAATCAAAAGGAACAGATCTATCTAATACTCGAGATAGATATGATCTGTAGATACAGCAAATGGGCTAAATGTGACCAATCTTCATGAAGGAGTGAGTATATTTAGTTGTGCAGCTTAGTAATGAATGCTCCTGAGCTGTCCAAGTATGATAGTACAATATCAATGTCTAAACGGTATAGCTTCAGCAATAGGAGTGAGTTAGATCAGCCGCGCAGCTTAGTGATGAATGCTGCCGTGCTGTGAGGTATGATAGTTATAATATCGATGTCTGGGCTGTAAAGCTCCAGCTTTGAAAAACATATGATATGCCTTGGAATTAATTAAATAAGCTTGTTTGGAGCAATTGGTAAAGTTCGGCTAAATAGTGTTGTGGCAGGTTGATCAGCAACACTATCGTTTTGCTAGCTCACAGAGGTTGCAAATATGACAAAGGATTATTAAGTTTAACCCTCGACATGCTACCATTGCAAAGGATCATAGATTGGATACATAAAATATTTATACAGTGTATCTTTTTATAAAGACCTAAATTGTATGTCATTGGTTACAATCTATCAAGCTGTTAAAGTGAGTTGGTAGGTATAACTGTGCATATGTGAGATGCAGTGCCGGTTGTATTACACAGATCAAATACGCAAGGTGGATAATTTGGTATCTGTACAAATCTACCCTATATATGCGTTTTCCTTGATATGGAAAATAAGTAAATAAGCAGAATATAGATAAGAGGCTAGGATAAATAAGAATGTGTATATATACAAAAGTAGGTAATAAAATAGTAATTCCTAAACTCAGTCCCTATCCACTTGTGCCTTCGAGGACTCCCCTTAAATAAAGCCTCAATTCACTATTCTAATTCCTGAGAGTAAATTTCCACCCCCCCAAGTTAGCTGGATAGAAAGAGTTGCCAAATGCAGAATACACTGGTACTCGGAATAGATACTAGCAGTGCTGTTTTAGTGCAAAGTAACAACCACCCGCCGAGGATTCAGTGGACTCAATGTGCCAATAAGCCGCTCAAAGTTTATAATGAGCAGGAAGTGCCGTCATGTGCTCATGTTACAACAGGGATTGAATTATTAGCTGATGGTGCGGTGGCTATGGATAGCGCCAAGTCAGTGCCCCTAAATACAGGTGCCACTTTCACTATACTTACCATAATTACACATTAGAAGTGACAATTTATTATTTTGGTGCCGTTTGTTCTAACAGATTTTTAAGATATGTTTCCCCATTTCGTCCCCTATTTTTCAGTTTATTTAATCTATTTATTTTTATTTTGTGTGTGTGTGTTGGTTTAGTTAGATACATTTCTAGCCCCTATATTTGGGACCATTTTAATATTCATAGATTAAAAGTGACGTTTTATCTATTAATTTTATTATTTTACCACCATTACTGATATTCCCCTGTGTCTTTATTGCTTTAGTACTGCTACCTCCAATTCCTTCTTCTGTTATGTGATCTATATTAAGCTTGTAAGACTTTGTTTCATATACATCTTTTTGTTCTTCCTTTTATATTTTGCAGATGAGCTGTCTGCAATCCTTAAAAAATTGTCACTGGAGAAGTACCAGCCGATTTTTGAAGAACAAGAGGTAATAAATGCAATAATACCACTCTTTACTGCTGAAAGGATTACAACTAAGTCATGCTACTTGTGGCATGCTGCTATTGTGAAACATGTAGTTGTAAAAAACATTTTTTAGATACGTAAATGAGAAAAGTAAAACAAGGATTAGTTAGATTAAAAACAAAAGAAGGAAGGTATGTAGAAGAGGATAAAGGTCTAGCTGACTGCCTCAATGAATATTTTTGTTCAGTATTTACAAATGAAAATGAAGGAAAGGGGCCTCAGTTAGGAAAAATTAGTCATTTGTTACATGTGAGTTTACAGAGGAAGAGGTTCTATTTAAACTGTCAAAAGTAAAGACAAATAAGTCAATGGGACCTGTTAGAATACACCCAAAGTTATTAAAAGAGCTTAGTGGTGTACAAGCAAAACCATTAACAGATTTATTTAACCAATCATTGATAACAGGAGTAGTCCCAGAAGATTGGAAGTTAGCGAATGTTGTACCCATTCACAAGAAAGGTAGTAGGGAGGAGTTGGGCAACTATAGGCCAGTAAGCCTTACTTCAGTAGTGGGGAAAGTAATGGAAACCATGTTAAAGGATAGGATTGTTGAACATCTAAAATCACATGGATTTCAAGATCCGAGACAACATGGGTTTACTCCAGGGAGATCATGACAAACTAATCTTATTGATTTTTTTTTTTTTTTGATTGGGTAACTAAAATAATAGATCAGGGTGGTGCAGTAGACATTGCTTACCTAGATTTCAGCAAGGCTTTGACATTGTTTCACATAGAAAGCTTATCAATAAATTGCAATCTTTAAGTTTGGATTCCAATATTGTTAAATGGGTACGGCAGTGGCTGAGTGACAGGCAACAGAGGGGTACCTCAGGGATCTGTACTTGGACCCATTCTCTTTAATATTTTATTAGTGATATTGCAGAAGGTTTTGATGGTAAGGTATGTCTTTTTGCTGATGATACTAAGATATGTAACAGGGTTGATGTTCCAGGAGGGATAAGCCAAATGGCAAATGATTTAGGTAAACTAGAAAAATGGTCAGAGTTGTGGTAACTGACATTTAGTGTGGATAAGTGCAAGATAATGCATCTTGGACGTAAAAACCCAAGGGCAGAGTACAGAATATTTGATACAGTCCTAACCTCAACATCTGTGGAAAGGGATTTAGGGGTGATTATTTCTGATGACTTAAAGGTAGGCAGACAATGTAATAGAGCAGCAGGAAATGCTAGCAGAATGCTTGGTTATATAGGTATTAGCAGTAGACTATAAGATAAGGCCAGGGACTAATGTAAGTATTTAAAAAATTAGGCATACTAGATGGGCCGAATGGTTCTTATCTTCCGTCACATTCTATGTTTTTAGTCAATGCTGATGATGTTGCTGAAAGTTTCCATTCTGCTTGACTTTCACTTAAACGCATGATGGAAAATTTCTGCAGTATTTTGCCAGCAGGAACAGTTTCACTGCTGGTAACTGGGAACCCTAGATATCATTTGATTCCTGGGGCTTGACTCTGCCAGCTGGGCCACAATTAGTGGCCCTTACACGGACTGATGCTCTGTTTGCAGAGCTCAAAGTGAGTGCCTCAAACAGGCATCTAAATGGGGATTTAAATCCCCATTGTTACAATGATGTGTGAGGAGGGTTAAATCTCTGCTCATACCAGGGAGTCCCAGCTATCAATGGATACTTTGGGGTCCACTGTATCACCTGGCGCCATTTTTAGTGGCACCGGACTGACAGGTGAGCTTCATGCAGAGCTCGTAGTGAGATCGGCATGCAGATTTTTAAATGAGGGTTTAAATCCCCATAGACCGTAATGTAGTGTGAGCAGGATGTCAGTACTATCAGTGCTTTCTTACATTCTGTTACATGATATGGTGCTTGGGAGACTCCCAGAGTGTGAACAGACCATGGAGGGTCACTGTCCATACCCTAATGTCTTTGTGATTGGTGCTGGGCTTTGTCAGATGCTATTTTAAGTATTGGAGATAGGAGACTGTCTTACTGAAAATAGTCAGTAGATCGTAGCAATGTACCAGTCTGGTTTTTGTTTAGAATCCCTATACAAATATCAGTTATGATATTAGAAGAGGGTACCCTTTGGGATTAAAATTTGGTTTAGAATAGGTATTAGGTTTTATATTAAATTTATGTTTAAGATTAATTTGAGAATTAATTGTATTATTGGGATTACGTTTTAGATTAGATTTTCGATTAGGGTCAGCAAAGGAATCTCTCTGCTGAATGCAGCAAGGGAATTCCTCTGCTGATATCAGCAGAAGGAATCCTTCAAACACTATTGCTTTGCTAGGTTTAAGATTAAGGTTTAATTAGGGTTAGGTATAAAATTGTGCTAAGTGTTATGATTGGGTTGAAGTTTATGAATAGATTTAGTTTTAGATTTAGGATTTTAGATTGGGATTTGTACAAAGATGTACATATGGGGCATTGTACTCAGGAGATGTTGCTGAGTACAGTTAAGATAATTTTATCTTAACGCACAATACACAAAGAAAGCGCAGCAAAAATACAATGGGGATATAAAAAATTAATATCACAAACTTTGAAAAACAACGGTGAAAAAATGGCACCTCAATAAAGCTCAAAATATATCATGTGAGAGTCCCCATGGTGTCCACTTTTGCAAATGGAATGCATTCATGGTGTAATTTAAATATGTGAGCAATTCATATGCCCCAAAGACCTATCTTCAAATTTCCATTCCCCTCCCCAGCCTTGTATTTTCATAAAACTTGACAGAGGTTTGCAAAGGGGGACATTCTGTACTCAGGAAATATACCTGAGCACAATTTAGTGATATTTATTACAATATCACATATCAAGTTTACAAAATAAACAGCAAAATTGCAATGCATGCGATAAAATGTTTAAGAAATTGGTGCTAAAATGGCTGTATAATAAGGATCACATATAACCATTTGACATATCCTGTGGCGTCTTTCACAGTTAGCATGCATTTATGGGGTAATTTTAACTAGTGATAGACCGATTATCGGTTTGGCCGATATTCCTGATTTTGGCAAATATCGATATCTGCTACTATTGATACCGATATTGGCGATAACGTGAGAGGCGTCAGTGGCCCAGCGCATGCAGGGCTGGCGCGTCCATAAGGCGGAACACACCGCCACATTAGGGCGCACTGAGACAGCACTTCCTGTGAGTCCGGCCGGGTACAGGAAAGTGTAGTTTCTGTACCATGGTCTGCTCCCCTTGGTCATGCTACAAGAGAGCTAATGAGGCACACCAGGGAGGGGAGAGAACCACTAAGGGGTAAAGGACTCTAAAGGACAGGGAGGGAAGAGGTACACTAAGGGACAGGAAGGGAAACACTAAGGGACAGGGATGGGAGGGGAGAGCTACACTAAATGACAGGGAAGGGAGAGGAACACTAAATATTCTTGAAAACAAAAAAATCTGACCCGCATGTATATTTTTGTGCATTTACTACTTAAAAAAAAGATTAGCAAAAATAAATAAATAATAAACATGTTCAGTTAACAGTAGATTTGTGTAGAAATTGTTTCTTTTTTCAAAATGGTAAATGTACAGAATATCGGTATCGGTAAGTTATCCGCTATCGGCCTGAAAGTTCACAGATTATCAGTATCTACTCTAAAAAACAAAAACCCCCAAAAATTGTTTGATCCTTAATTTTAACCCATAAAATGCTACAATTCCCCAAATTGAGACATAGGCCCATCAAATTCATCTAACAAAATTCAAACTGTAAGCATTGAACTTTTAAATTGCAATGTAGCTTCATAGGATAGTGACAAAGGTATAGTTTTACTCAGAAGATGAAGCTGAACACAGTATGGGGTTTTGTACAAGAGTTGTACACATCAGGTTTCTAACCTACATAACTTGTTATATGTGTGTGTAAAAAATCAGGAAAAAAAACACAATTGTACTATAATATTTAATAGAGGTTGGCTCTTAAATGGCTGCGTAAAAAGTGTCAGAATACTCTTGGATAAACAGACTGTGATATCTGCTTTATATAAATATATACTTTTGTGTGGCAATTTTATTTTCTGCAATGGCTCTTCAGCTTACAAGATGAACACCCAACCAAATTCTAAATTCATTCCACATTCAGCTTTCTTGCTTCTTGTATTTCGTGACCTGTAACTGCTAAAAATATACTGAAATCCTAAACATACTATGTAAATCAGGACAAACAAATGAATACATTTTTTTTCTTAAAGGAACACTGTAGTGTCAGGCACACAAACGTGTATTCCTGACAATATGGTGTTTCACGATCTAGGTCTCTAGCCCATAAATTGGACGCAATTTTGCAGCTCCACCACATGTGGAGATAATCTGCCCCCTCAGTATCACATCTCCAACACGTAGAATTAGAGTTAGGGGTAAACTTATTCACTAACAAGGGATCCAAGTACCAGAAATTGATCACTTTATATTGTTTTTCAAGTATATTACTGCAATGGATATCCCTGTTAATAATTTTTTATAGCCAAAAGCGAGTCTTCCCAATTTATATCTATATCAAGTAATTTATTAAATTTCTCTATTTTCTTATAAACATCTCCTCCTTCTATACAGGCTATTAAAATATAAGCCATTGACACAACTTTAGAGAGAAATTTCTCACAGAATATTTTTTTTAAAAGGCCTAATTTATGTTCATCACCACTTGCAACTGTCTGCTGTAAAAAGTATTTGATTCTTAGGAAGGAGAAAATGTCCTTGATGGGTAGATTATATTCCAAGTTTGTGGCGGAACCAACCTCGCCACTGTGAACTGGAGAAGCCTGGTTGCTAGCCTCCTGCCCTGTGACTATGGCCCTGAGGTGTATTAACCCTTCAAGAAGTATATTTGGGCACAATGGGGTTTTGTATGCTGTTCCTGGCCATTTAAATACTTTGGAGCAGTATTACAACTTTTAAACTGGCACTTCGGATGCAGTCGAAGTGCCGAAGTCGTCGAAGCGGCCGTCATTAGACAGTCGAACACGTGGCGGCGGCCATTTTAACCCAGTCGAACGCGGTGAGCTGTACCTTCCCCCTACCCTTTGACACTGCGGCTGGAGACTAAGTCCCGTTCGAAGTTTCGAACACACGTTCGAACGGGACTTTGTCATTTTGGGTGTAAACTAGACCTCTGGTAGACAATTTAACACCACGGAAACGCAACCCCGATTTCACTTCGACAGAAGTTGAAGTGCGTTCGACTATTCGAACGCTGCCTTCGGATGGGACTTTGTCAATTTTCAAGGCAGAAATAGACCGACCACACAGCCTGAATCTGTGGAACTGTTTTGGGCATGCAAACAGGCGTGCGGTCGGTCCAAAGAGACTTTTTCAATATCTCTGGAACCACTGAACCGATTTGTACAAACTTTTTTCTAGGTTTGTCCCCAAGGTATGTGGTTCATAAATATATGTGTTATGCCTGTGTGATACAAAATCATAGTTATAAAAATGTATAAGTTTTAGCTTGGAGATAATTGAGTAGATACAGTAAGAAACTCTATTATCTCCCAAGCAGAGGGGAGGGAATATGTAGAATGTAACCGATATCTGATTGGTTAATGCCTAATTGCCTGTGGGCGTCTCCCTTGCAGGGGAGCACTGCATAAAAGCAGAGTACCTGCCATTAAACATGAGTTCTTCTTTACCCTCAATTTGGAGTGCCGTCTCTAATTGGGGGAATCTGCTACAAGGGATTGCTATGCTTGTCATATTCCCTTGCTAAATCACTGCTAAGCTCTTGGAATAGCTGGTTCCTGTTTGGCTCTCTGGAGGAGTCTATGGTGGTTATGGTGTCTGCTGCAGTGCTTGGAACCCTCAGGAAGCGCTAGGAGCATCCTTCAACGGAGGTGCTCAGTCGGGGTGCCAGGCGATCCGTTACATTGGTGGCAGCGGTGGGATGGCGTCCTAGTGCGAGGTACAGCAGCTCAGAGACACCGTTCGTGGATTTACAAAGTGAGGGTAACGCTAGTACCCGTACAGCGCCCCTATCTACAAAGGAACCAACGTCGGCAGAGCAAGCATGGCGCCTGGCTACACTCAGGAGCTGTTTGACAGAGAGGTTGCCATGCGGCTGGCTTACTTTGGACCCAAACCCCGCTGAGGAATACGTGCAGTTCGTGAGGAAAGTAACGGCAGAGTTCCTGCAGTGCCTAGCAGATTTGAACAAAAAGGGAGCTGAAGGTGTCGTCCTTCCTCCCTAGCGGCAGTATGTAACCAAGGGAGCTGAAGGTGTCGTCCTTCCTCCCCAGCGGCAGTGTGTATCCCAGGGAGCTGGAGGTGTCGTCCTTCCTCCCCAGCGGCAGTGTGTATCCCAGGGAGCTGAAGGTGTCGTCCTTCCTCCCCAGCAGCAGTGTATATCCCAGGGAGCTGAAGGTGTTGTCCTTCCTCCCCAGCGGCAGTGTGTATCCCAGGGAGCTGAAGGTTTTGTCCTTCCTCCCCAGCGGCAGTGTGTATCCCAGGGAGCTGAAGGTGTCGTCCTTCCTCCCCAGCGGCAGTGTGTATCCCAGGGAGCTGAAGGTGTCGTCCTTCCCCCCCCAGCGGCAGTATGTATCCCAGGGAGCTGAAGGTGTCGTCCTTCCTCCCCAGCGGCAGTGTGTATCCCAGGGAGCTGGAGGTGTCGTCCTTCCTCCCCAGCGGCAGTGTGTGTAACGGATCACCTGGCACCCCGACTGGGTACCTCCGTTAATGGATGCTCCTAGTGCTTCCTGAGGACTCCAAGCACTCTGGCAGACACCACAATCACCGAATCCGAGAAACCTTTTAAATTCTCCCAAGCATATGAATGCTGTAGACCATAGAATAGGAACCATACAAATAGGCTTGTACTCCTAGCAGTCAACTGGAACAGCATGCAATAAATCCTTCCCCCCAATAATGAGATGACACATCACTTTGAGGGTAAAACAGGAACTCTGGACTGGCTCATCCAGCCTGGCTTTTATTTCCAACTCACACATACAGGCCACACCCAGGGGGAGGCATAAAAGAACCAATGACATAGATGTTACCTCCCACACATCCCCTCCCCTTAGTGTGACACATAATCCCATTATGCATACAGTGTAAAATATACTTTTACACAACTTTCATAACTTTAAAACCATACATCACATTCACATAAAAATACATATCCACAATCAATCCATTCAGGGGAACAACATATTAAAAAATGGCATGAATCCGACCAGGGGTTCAAAAGTTACTAAAAGTATCTTTTGTTCCTTTCTGGCTGGCAGAAAAACATCCCCACAATGCACCCTGGTTTCCTCCCTTCTGCCCTGGAGTTAATTGGAGAAGTAATCCAATTACCCAGGACTAAAGGCAGACTCCATTAACCACATGGTTGCAAAACAACATAAAACACTTTAAAATACATAAAGTCACATTTACACATAACACACAGACATTTCACCTATCCCCAGATAGCTGGGATCTGCACGCACAAAACTACCGAATAGCGCGCAGATCCTACTCCCACAGTACAATTGCCATGGAGCTAAAGTCTTTCCCATAGTCTTTCATTATATGAATAGGCTCCATGGTATGGCTATCTGGGGTATCACATTCCCATAAAGTCTGGTCCATAGTCCAAAGGCAAGAGGCGGGCAATCAGCCCCCTCCAAGGACACGTGGCGAGGTCGGTTTCGCCACACTTCTCCCCTTTACCCCCCAGACTAACAGGGTACTTGACCTCCTGCCGGTCAGTGCCCTTGTTAGTCCAGCAGCCCACCCACAAGACAGAAACAGCAGAGCAGCCCACCCACAATAAACAGTTACTACACCTGGGTGAGGGAGAATCTTGTCCAGGTTCAGGTGCTTCACCACGGCTGTGTGGGGGACTGGTAGGCTGCCTTGGTAGGTTGCTGAGGGGGCAGAGACCAGCGGTACTCTGTCCTGTTGCCAGCACTACCACGGGAGTAGTCTGGTTGGAGCCTGGTTGCTGGAGACCGACTGTCTCCCCTTTAAATACACCGCTCTGCTGCTGGAGACCGACTGTCTCCCCTTGAGTTACACCGCTCTGCTGCTGGAGACCGACTGTCTCCCCTTTAGTTACACAGCTCTGCTGCTGGAGACCGACTGTCTCCCCTTGAGTTACACAACTCTGCTGCTGGAGACCGACTGTCTCCCCTTTAGTTACACAGCTCTGCTGCTGGAGACAGACTGTCTCCCCTTTGGCTAAACAGCCCTGTTGTGGGGGGGCAGGACCGACCGTCCCTACCCCCTGTGCTGGAAGTGCAGAGACCACGGTCCCATCTGCACAGGTGTGGTGCTTACAGTCTCCCCCTGGTACATTAAGCTGCCGCTGGGGAGAGGTGGTAACCAGCTCCTCTCCCATTAGAACACTCTGCCGCTGGGGAATGGAGACTGGGCTCTCTATTCCCTGTACATTAATAATCTGCCGCTGGGGAGAGGTGGTAACAATCTCCTCTCCCATACATACTTCCAGTCTCTGCGGAGGGAGACCGACTGTCTCTCCTCCCAACACAGAGTCCTGCTGTTGGGGCAAGGAGGCTGGGCTCTCTATTCCCAACAAATCACACTGCCGCTGGGGAGGGGGGACGGCCCCTTCAACTCCCTGTAACTTGGGCGCAGAGACCACGGTCCCATCTGCGCTGGTGTGGGGCTTACTGTCTCCCCTTGGTGTGCTAAGCTGCCGCTGGGGAGAGGGGGTAACCAACTCCTCTCCCTTACACACTTTCAGCCGCTGGGGAGCAGGGCTGACTCTCTGTACTCCCTGTAGGCAGGGCGCAGAGACCACGGTCACATCTGCGCTGGTGAGGGGCTTACTGTCTCCCCTTGGTGAGCTGCGCTGCCGCTGGGGAGAGGGAATAACAAACTCCTCTCCCTTACACACCTTCAGCCGCTGGGGAGAGGAGATAACAGGCTCCTCTCCCTGAACCGTAGACTGCCGCTGGGGAGCAAGAACAGCACCTTCCGCTCCCTGTAATGCACACTGCCGCTGGGGATCTGGGCCGACTGCCCAGCATCCCTGTAGGGTCGGTAGCGAGACCGCAGTCCCATCTCCACCTGCCATCTGTGGGTCTTCCCAGGACCAATCCGTGAGGCCCCTCAACATTTGTGAGTAAGGGCCACCTGCTTCCCCACCTGGCAACTCTGGCTGCTGCTGGGGATCTGGGCCGGCTGCCCAGCATCCCGGTGGGCCCGGTGGAGAGACCTTGGTCCCATCTCTACCTGCCTGTTGTGGTTCCTCACAGGACCAGTCTATGAGGACCCCCACTTTGGGTTCCTCCCGCCGCCTCAGGGAAAGACGGCTAACCTCCTCGGATGCAGCCTCTACTCGGCTGCTGTAACGCTCCTGCTGCTGAGCATTCTTCCTCTCTTTCGCTAGCCGGAATTCTCGGTCCAGCCTTGTGTTTCGCTCGGCCATGACCTGGTTCCAGATCACCCGGCGTGTCTCCATGGTTATATCATCCCCATACTCGGCCACTCGCTGCCTCACCTCGGCCAGCCAATCATCTCCAGAGCCAGAACCTTCCATACTTGTCTGCTCCCAGGGGCGCTGCACGACTGCTAGCGTTGCCCTCAATTTGTAAATCCAAACAGTGTCTCTGAGCTGCTTTACGTCACACTAGGATGCCATCCCACCGCTTGCCACCAATGTAACGGATCACCTGGCACCCCGACTGGGTACCTCCGTTAATGGATGCTCCTAGTGCTTCCTGAGGACACCAAGCACTCTGGCAGACACCACAATCACCGAATCCGAGAAACCTTTTAAATTCTCCCAAGCGTATGAATGCTGTAGACCATAGAATAGGAACCATACGAATAGGCTTGTACTCCTAGCAGTCAACTGGAACAGCATGCAATAAATCCTTCCCCCCCAATAATGAGACGACACATCACTTTGAGGGTAAAACAGGAACTCTGGACTGGCTCATCCAGCCTGGCTTTTATTTCAAACTCACACATACAGGCCACACCCAGGGGGAGGCATAAAAGAACTAATGACATAGATGTTACCTCCCACACATCCCCTCCCCTTAGTGTGACACATAATCCCATTATGCATACAGTGTAAAATATACTTTTACACAACTTTCATAACTTTAAAACCATACATCACATTCACATAAAAATACATATCCACAATCAATCCATTCAGGGGAACAACATATTAAAAAATGGCATGAATCCGACCAGGGGTTCAAAAGTTACTAAAAGTATCTTTTGTTCCTTTCTGGCTGGCAGAAAAACATCCCCACAATGCACCCTGGTTTCCTCCCTTCTGCCCTGGAGTTAATTGGAGAAGTAATCCAATTACCCAAGACTAAAGGCAGACTCCATTAACCACATGGTTGCAAAACAACATAAAACACTTTAAAATACATAAAGTCACATTTACACATAACACACAGACATTTCACCTATCCCCAGATAGCTGGGATCTGCACGCACAAAACTACCGAATAGCGCGCAGATCCTACTCACACAGTACAATTGCCATGGAGCTAAAGTCTTTCCCATAGTCTTTCATTATATGAATAGGCTCCATGGTATGGCTATCTGGGGTATCACATTCCCATAAAGTCTGGTCCATAGTCCAAAGGCAAGAGGCAGGCAATCAGCCCCCTCCAAGGACACGTGGCGAGGTCGGTTTCGCCACAGTGTGTATCCCAGGGAGCTGAAGGTGTTGTCCTTCCTCCCCAGCGGCAGTGTGTATCCCAGGGAGCTGAAGGTGTTGTCCTTCCTCCCCAGCGGCAGTATGTATCCCAGGGAGCTGAAGGTGTCGTCCTTCCTCCCCAGCGGCAGTATGTATCCCAGGGAGCTGAAGGTGCCGTCCTTCCTCCCCAGCGGCAGTGTATATCCCAGGGAGCTGAAGGTGTCATCCTTTTCTCCCCAGCGGCGGTGTGTATCCCAGGGAGCTGAGGGTGTCGTCCTCCCTCCCCAACGGCTGAAAGTGTTCCAGGGAGAGGAATCGGTGAACACCCCTCCCCAGTGGCAGCTTAGTTTACCAAGGGGAGATCCTATTCTCCCAGATGGGGCAGCTGAGGGAGGCGGTCTCGGCCCCCAGCAGCAGGACGAAATATTGAAAGGGGAGACAGTCTGTCTCCCCCTCCACCAGCAGAGAGAGTGTCAGGGAGAGGAGCTTGTCGTTCCCTCTCCCCAGCGGCAGAAAGTGAGTAAGGGAGATGAACTAGTTACCCCCTCTTCCCAGTGGCAGCCTAGTCCACTAAGGGGAGATGATAAGCCCCACACCCGTGCAGATGGGACCGTGGTCTCTGCACAGGCCTCACAGGGGCTAGGGACGGTCGGTCCTGTCCCCTGGCAGCAGGGAGGTTCATCCAGCAGCAGTACCAGGTCCAGAGTATCTCCTCAACTGGGCGCCAACCAGGCTACTACCATGGTAGCGCTGGCAGCAGGGCAGAGTACCGCTGGTCTCTGCCCACTCAGCAACCCACCGATCCGGAGCGCCAGTAACCCCCAGAGCCGAGGTGGAGTTCCTGGACATGGACAAGCTACCCACTACCCCAGGTGTAGTAAACTCTTTCTTGTGGGTGGGCTGTACTGCTGATTGTGTTCTGTGGGTGGGTTGCTGGACTAACCAGGGAACTGACCGACAGGAGGTCTGGCTGCCCGCCTCCTACCTGCTGACTATGGCCCCTGGTAAAGTTGTACTTTTGAATGCAATATTTGGGCATATTGTATTTTATTGTGCGGCTACCGGCCCTTTAAGCACAGTGAATGGACTTTTATTGTACTGTGCTGGCCTTTTAAAAACAGTGTATGGACATACTGAAACTTTTTGGACACTTCCTCTTCCCCTCCCCCGGATCCATTGTTCTCCAGCAGGGTGTTGTCCCAGGGACACTGCCAGACCAGTGGGAACTGGTTTGGGCAGGAAAAGCCATGCCTGCAAGTGAAAACAAAGGGCTTCGACCTAACCGTTAAACCCCTGAACCTTCAAGTGAATTTTGGATATGTTTGTCCCCAAGTTATACTGGTTAAAATAATATAAGTTTTATGTATGTACGATGTTAACTCACAAAGTTATAAAAATTCATAAAAAGTGTAACTTTTCAGCTTGGAGATAATTGAGTAGATACAGTAATTGACTCCATTATCTCCTAAGCAGAGGGGATGAATATGCTGGGTGTGTTTCTATTGTCCCATTGTGTCTGATTGGCTGCTGTACTTGCATTGTATGTGTTGTAATATGTTTATTGGCTGTTCTGCAAAACCCTGTGGGCAGTACTATGTTTTGTGGATTGTGAATAAAAGAGGCTGTATGTGCCAGTACAGTAACCCTCAAAGTGAAGTGTCGTCTCATTATTGGGGAAGGATTTAGTGTATGCTGTTCCAGTTTGACTGCTAGGAGTCTAAACCTATTCGTATGGTTTTGCCTATTCAGCTGTTTATAGCATTCATGCTTGAGAGAATTTATATGCTTCTCCGGTTCGGTGATTGTGGTGTCTGCCAGAGTGCTTGGAGTCCTCAGGAAACGCTAGGAGCATCCTTTAACGGAGGTACCCAGTTGGGGTGCCCGTCGATACGTTACAAAGTTTAACTCCCAAAAGGATTTCAGTGTTCCATTAGTGTAAAGGTCAGCCACCCTGAGGATTCCAGATTTAATCCATTTATCTATGGCTAGGTTGGGAATATTTTTGGCTAATACAACGATGCCTATAGTCTAAATTATGTTATCCTGTACTCCTGGCCTTTTCTTTAATTGAGCCCAGACCTTGAATAGGTGCCATAAAACAAAGCTTTTATCGACAAGATACCGCCATCTATAACTTTGGGTTTCCCATATGTAGCTGCTAAGACCCCGCTGTTGAGTCAGATGTAATTAAATTTGAAACCAGTTCTCTTAGCATATCTGCGGAGTCTGCATCAGATATATGTGGCCAATCATGTTCGCTAGATGTTTTTTTTGTTTGTTTTTTTTTTTAAATTGGCATACTTAGGCCTCCACATATGACTTGTAATGCCATCCTCTTAATACTACTACAAGGTCTTTTGCCCTGCCAAACAAATAGAGAGATACATCTCTGAACCAAACTTAACCAGAGGTATTTGAATGGGGAGATGTCTAAATATATATACAGCCATTTGGGGATAATATATGATTTGACAGTGTTTATCCTTCCAACCCAAGAAAGATTTCTGTTTTTTCATCCTTTTTGAATATAGTTTGTCTCCTTTAATAAGGCCAAAAAGATCTTAATCCCCAGGTAAGTAAACTCTTCGGTCCAAAAACAGTCAAAGCATTGTCGCAACCATTTTTTTTGAGTCCTCTATATTTAGGGCCATAATTATCGTTTTATGCGGATTCAATTTATAGTTGGATATTTCAGAATATTTATAAATTGCTTCCATCATAGCGGGCAGTGACCACTCAGGCTTCGTAAGAGTCAATAGAATGTCATCAGCATACATGCTGATCTTGTATTCTTTCTGGGTTAGTACATATCCGCGGATATTTTCATCTGCTCTTATACGAATTGCCAATATTTCGATTAACATATACAAAGATGGAGACAGTGGGCAGCCCTGTCTAGTAACTTACAGTAGTGATGGTGTGCAACAACAAAAATCGTATTCACTATGGACCTCTTATAGAGAGTGAAAGTAACCCTGTGTACATGAAATGAGGTGTTTACAGAGTGGAAATATTATAAATAATTGAAAAACAAACAGTGGTTGTGGTGAAACAAAACACAATCTGTAGGTATACTTGCAAACATGGAAATCACTCTGACACCTATTAAGGAGACAAAAACAGAAAGAGAGCTCCTAGTGCAGCATAGTAATTTACTTATAAATATATAGAATAAAGCAAACAGAGGTGCCCTTTAGGTGTTACACTCACAAGATTGGAGTGGTAAAAGCACCACTCGTTGCTATAGCACTCAGGGAGGATCAGCCCCTAGAGTGCGTGGGATCCGTGGAAAGGAAGCTTGCAATCCGGATCTCAGGTAAGTATACTTTATTAATAGCAATTTAAAAATAGCAAAACCTTTGTGGAGGTAGTTAGTCCGCTCACCAGCCTCAGGAAACCGCAAAGAAAATTCCATATACTCATGTAATGTAAAAAATCTTCCGGCTGCTATCCTGGCTGCTGATGCCGACTGTCTCCAAATCACTTCCTGGTTCTGGGTCCATAATGCATTTCGCCCCACCCACAGGGCTTTGTCAAGCGGCTGCTGCTTCCTCCCACTGTCCTGTGTCTTATATACACCAGTCCATGTTACCAACCATTTTAAAATCAATACAAACTTTCTCATCAACATTTCAAAGTCCAAATTAATTCTCTTATTAGTAGCACTGCTGATCCCAGTGCTAACTGATGGAAATGGGCTCTCAGATATTCAAAACTATGAATATAAAAAAAAAATTAAAACTTGGAAAAAAAATGGGTTATATTGCCTAAACCGATTTTTCACATATTTCTGTGGGCAATAAGAAACTCTACAAAAACTTATTTTATTCAATTAGCATTATGAATTTAAATAAATATATACATTTAAAATTCTAAATAAAAAAGACCATTTCTTTTCTTAAAATGGCAGCACACATTCTCATAATACCACTAAAAATCCATCTAAAAACCTGATTAGGGAACAAAAAACATATACACCCCTACATAAATGGGGGTATTTAGCACTTTGAAACTTATTTCATGGCAGCTCATTTGTTTAGAAAAAAAGAGAAAAAGAAACAACTACCGTATATACTCGAGTATAAGCCGAGTTTTTCAGCACATTTTTTGTGCTGAAAAACCGGAACTCGGCTTATACTCGAGTCAGAGTCTGTATTATGGCAATTTGCATTGCCATAATACAGACTGGGGCTGTGGAGGCTGGCAGAGATCTTACTTACCCGTCCTGCAGCTCCTGTCAGCTCCCTCCTCCTCCGCCGGTCCGTTCAGCTCTTCTGTCAGCTCACAGTGTAAATCTCGCGAGAGCCGCGGCTCTCGCGAGATTTACACTGTGAGCTGACAGAAGAGCTGAACGGACCGGCGGAGGAGGAGGGAGCTGACAGGAGCTGCAGGACGGGTAAGTAAGATCTCTGCCAGCCCCCTCTCCCCCCCCCCCCACTGAACTGCCAATGCTGGACCACTAGGGAAGGAGCCCCCCTCCCTGCCATGTATCAAGCAGGGAGGGGGGACGAAAAAAAAAAAATTAAATAAAAAAGAATAAGGAAAAAAATATATTAAAATAATACAAAATAATAATAAATAAAATAATAAAATTGCCCACCCCCCACCACTGCAACACACACACACACACTGCACACACTGCACTCATACACACACTGCACACATACACACACTGCATTCATACACACACACTGCATTCATACACACACACACTGCATTCATACACACACACTGCACACATACACACACACTGCACACATACACACACTGCACTCATACACACACACTGCACTCATACACACACTGCACTCATACACACACTGCACTCACACACACACTGCACTCACACACACACTGCACACATACACTGCACTCATACACACACTGCATTCATACACACACACATATACACACACACACACACTGCACTTATACACACACACACACACACACACACGCTGCACTCATACACACGCTGCACTCATACACACACTGCATTCATTATACACACACTGCATTCATTATACACACACTGTAAATAAATATTCAATTAATATATTTTTTTTAGGATCTAATTTTATTTAGAAATTTACCAGTAGCTGCTGCATTTCCCACCCTAGTCTTATACTCGAGTCAATAAGTTTTCCCAGTTTTTTGGGGTAAAATTAGGGGCCTCGGCTTATATTCGGGTCGGCTTATACTCGAGTATATACGGTACTTTTGAAAATACTTAAAACTTGATAAAAGGGGGTATATTGCCTAAACCAAATTTTGCACATATTTATATATGTAATAAGAAATTCCAAAAAACTATTTTTGCTTAATTAGCATTGTGAATATAAATAAATATGTTCACGATTTAACAATCAGTAAAATAATATACTACAAAAAAAATGAATAAAAAACAAATCCTTATATATCATGGAAAGAGGGGAAAAAAATAAAATAAAAAATAAGCACAATTTAAGATCAAAAATATAAAAACAATTCTTTTAAAAATACTACAGAAAATTACAAAGTTCAAAATCTTTGTTAAGACTGGACGGAGTTAGTGTTTCCATTTGAAAGATCCATCTCATCTCCTCCTGTCCGATCTTACGAATAAAATCACCTCCCCTCCAGTCCCGCTGTACCTTCTTAATGCCTATGAACTCTAGTAAACGTGGATCCTGTCCATGCACTTTCTTAAAATGTTCTGAGACACTATGACTTTTTAATCCTTTTCTAATATTATAAATATGTTCTCTTATATTTATGTGGAGTGGACGGGTCATCCTTCCGACATACTCCAGTCTACATGGACATTTCAACAAATAGATCACATTATTGCTGTGACAAGTAATGTGCTCTTTAATCTTGAATTCTCTTTGCGTTCTCTCTGACCTCTTCTCTTCTCTCTGAGAGAACGCAAAGAGAATTCAAGATTAAAGAGCAAATTACTTGTCACAGCAATACCACTTTTACCACTCCAATCTTGTGAGTGAAACACCTAAAGGGCACCTCTCTTTGCTTTATTCTATATATTTATAAGTGAATTACTATGCTGCACTAGGAGCTCTCTTTCAGTTTTTGTCTCCTTAATAGGTGTCAGTGATTTCCATGTTTGCAAGTATACCTACAGATTGTGTTTTGTTTCACCACAACCACTGTTTGTTTTTCAATTATTTATAATATTTCCACTCTGTAAACACCTCATTTCATGTACACATGGTTACTTTCACTCTCTATAAGAGGTCCATAGTGAATACGATTTTTGTTGTTGCGCACCATCACTACTGTAAGTTATTTTATGTTTAAATTGTTTTACCAGGATTTGTTTTTGTTGGTTCCTGCATGTACTAAGATCCTTCTCTCATTTGCGCCATCCTATTTATAATCGTTTTTTCTTTCAGCCCTGTCTAGTGCCTTTCCCCTGATTAAACCAGTTAGCACATATGTTTTGCCCGATAGTTCTTGCAATTGGTGCACTATACAAAGCCTTTATTGTCCTACAAAATAGGTCTCCAAAACCAAACCTTTGCAAACACAAAATCATAAAACCCCAGTCCACCCGGTCGAAAGCTTTTTTTTTTTTTTCTTCCTGTGTCGAACGCAGTGATAACTAGTTCTTTATGTTCTTTCTTGGCTATATTGAGAATATCAATTATCCTTTGGATGTTATTTATAGAACTTCGACCGGGGACAAATCCTATTTGATCTTTAGCGATTACCTGAGCAATATCCAGCTTAAGTCTATCCGCCATGATGGATGTAAAATTTTTAGCATGGGTATTGATGAGGGATATCGGTCTGTAGGTTTTTTGTTTTTTTTAGAGACGTTAGATCTTTATCCTGCTTGAGTATAGGAAGGTTATTCGCTGCCAAAAATTCTGCCAGTAATTTGGACTGATTGATAAAATCATTAAATGCTTGTGACAGTTTTGGAAGCTATTTTTGCATTAAGAATTTTGTGGGCACTGAAACCACCTGGACCAGGGGCTTTTTTATTTTTTTTTATTTTAGTGTACCAATAGCCTTAATGACCTCGTTCAGGTGGATGGTTTTGTCTAGTGATGCTTTCTGTTCTAGACTAATTTTAGGTGTTTGAATACCATTCAAGAATTGAACAAAGCTGCAGGAATTAGGCATCTTAGAGCAATTGTATAATGCTTTATAGTACCTATTAAAACGATGACCTATCTCTTTAGGAGATCTATAGATCTTATCATTCTGGATTATTTTATCTATCCAATTCTCCGCAGATTGCTTTTTTAATTTTTAATAAGCATTTTACCTATTCTGTTATTTTTGATCTACCAATATTGTTTAATTTTTTTACCGGATTATTAGAAATTCTGGTCATATTTAATTCATTTATCCGATCTCGGACACGCCTTATGTTTTCCGCACCTTCCTTCGTAGGTCTATTCTTATTATTTTGTTCCAAATTATATAAAGTAAGATGTAAATCAGCCAAGGTACTACCTCTCATTTTATTTTAATATATTCCCAGTTTGATGAAGTTGCCCCTTATTACAGCTCTGTATGCTAACCATCTTATGCCCGGGTTTGCGAACTTATTTTCTGAAAAATAAAAATCTGTCATCTGATCAATGAATTCTCTATTCTCATCATTGTTCAAAAGGGCCTCGTTCAATCTCCACTGTCTTGTATCTTTTTTCTGGGCATCATCTATTTCCCATATGACTGCATTATGGTTTGACCAATGAATAGTCTTTATAAAATAAAATTATCATACATTTAACTAGTTTAATATTACCAACTAGCATATCAATTCTTGAATAGGAACAGTGTCTATATGAAAAATTAGTAAAGTCATACTCTTGGATGGAGATGTCTCCAAACATGTTATAAAGTTGCCTTTTTCAAGAGAGTGGAGAAAGCCTTAGCCCTTCGGAGCAGCACACCATCTATCTGTTCTCCTGTTGGAATCCTCTTGTCCCATTCAGTGTCCATTACGCAATTATAATCTCCGACAATTCTCAATCTGCCCTTAGCTATCTGTTCTATTTTCTTAATAATATCCCTCACAAAGGTCACTTGCCCAATATTGGGTGTATATATATTAACCAGAGTATAAAGTACATTATCAACTTTGCATATTAATATGATAAATCTAGCCCGAGGATCACATTCCTGGTATATATTGTCATAAGAAATGCCTTTCGCTATCCATATGGCGACACCCCTTTTTATCCCCCCCTCATCGACGCCCTAATCACTACCTTTTGCTTGCCTAAATAAAAATGTATATCCGACTTCACCCAATGAGTCTCTGTATTCGCTCTTCTTTAATGAATTCCATAAGAGCTGTTCTTTTAAAAGTGCTATTGAAACCTTGAGTGTTAATAGTAAGCATTTCAACCATCTTTCAGTAAGTACAAATCTGGCTTAATCCCGATGACTGGCATAAACAATACATTACATACAATATAAAACCGCATAGGATCAACAAAAAAACCTTACCCAAACCCCACTATCCATGTTCCCATACATGGATACTCTCTATACACAAAAAACAACAGAGCCTACAACCCGTAGTGACTCGTAGTATGTACGTAGTATACTAGGAGGTGCTATAAAGGTTCAGCTCAATAAAGGCGGTAACTCATGAATCCTATTGTATAGAAAAAAAAAAAAGTAATGATATCCTAATCTCTTCTCCCTGGATATGCTAACTTATATGCACACTTATATTATACTGCTCTTTAAATATTAAGTTATGAATGTATATAATTCTGTCACATATAATATTGGGCCAATAATCTAATATTCTATTCTTCCCTCTACAAGATCCCCTTACCATCTTCTTTCCCTATCACCATAACCTTACCATAATGTCACGCCTATTCTATATGTTTATTAGCGAAACTGTACACCAACCAATTTCTGTGAAGCAATTCTATTCTCCGCATTATTTCAGGTGATCTTATGTCTTACCATCATTCTATCTCCCTAGCTTCCCCATGTTAATTCTATCTCCTTAGTGCCCCTTCCTCCGTGTTTTTCCTGTGCTTACAGCGGAATATGTTGTTCGGAGAATTAATAATTCTCACAATTTTCGTTATTCATGTTTTATAATTATGCGTCAACATCCTATATATTCCTATTATCGACTTGTATTCCCTCTATTATCTATTAACCTAAAACTATACCAGTGTAAATATTACGTCTTTAAGGGGTGATTAATAAATGTTTTAGAGGCGTACTTTCTATTAGGTTAGATTCGAGTAATTATTTTTTAAAAAAAAAAAAGATTTTTAACTACTATATTTTCCAAAACACATAGAAGCCATTTTCTTACTTACCAATGTATACAGTTATTGCAGAGATTTCATTTGCGGGTCAGAAAAAAATTCTAGGTCATTACCCTGCATTACTATTAATTTAGTCGGGTATCCCCATTTATACTTTATCTGATTATTTCTCAGAAGATTTCTTACTGTCCCAAAATATCTTCTTCCTTTTCTTGTATGCCAAGACAAATCTTGGAATATATTCAGGTCTTGATAAGTATAATAAGTCTCCATTTTGGATCTGTGTTTGAGCATAATCTGTTCTTTGAACCAATAATAATGGAAGCATATGATAACGTCTCTATAGGCCGTTATTGGTATCCCCTTTGGTCTGGGCAGGCGATGGAATCTATCCATTATTTTCTTGTTTGGCTCAAAAGCCATGCCAATGTCCCGGAAAAAATTAAACCGATATTCCTGTAATTTTTCTCCTGTGACTTGTTCGTTGATCCCTCGAATACGGATATTATTCCGCCAACTGCAGTCTTCTAAATCACATATTTTTTGTTCCAGATCACCATACAGTTGCAAGAAAAAGTATGTGAACCCTTTGGAATGATATGGATTTCTGCACAAATTGGTCATAAAATGTGATCTGATCATCATCTAAGTCACAACAATAGACAATCACAGTCTGCTTAAACGAATAACACACTAAGAATGAAATGTTGCCATGTTTATATTGCACACACCATGTAAACAGTCACAGTGCAGGTGGAATAATTATGTGAACCCCTAGACTAATGACCTCTCCAAGAGCTAATTGGAGTGAGATGTCAGCCAACTGGAGTCCAATCAATGAGATGAGATTGGAGGTGTTGGTTACAGCTGCCCTGCCCAATAAAAAACACACACCAGTTCTGGGTTTGTTTTTCACAAGAAGCATTGCCTGATGTGAATGATGCCTCGCACAAAAGAGCTCTCAGAAGACCTACGATTAAGAATTGTTGACTTGCATAAAGCTGGAAAGGGTTATAAAAGGATCTCCAAAAGCCTTGCTGTTCATCAGTCCACAGTAAGACAAATTGTCTATAAATGGAGAAAGTTCAGCACTGCTGCTACTCTCCCTATGAGTGGCCGTCCTGTAATGATGACTGCAAGAGCACAGCGCAGACTGCTCAATGAGGTGAAGAAGAATCCTAGAGTGTCAGCTAAAGACTTACAAAAGTCACTGGCAAATGCTTACATCCCTGTTAGCGAATCTACAATACGTAAAACACTAAACAAGTATAGATTTCATGGGAGGATACCACAGAAGAAGCCACTGCTGTCCAAACAAAACATTGCTGCACGTTTACAGTTTGCACAAGAGCACCTGGATGTTCCACAGGAGTACTGGCAAAATATTCTGTGGACAGATGAAACCAAAGTTGAGTTGTTTGGAAGAAACACACAACACTGTGTGGTGAAAAAGAGGCACAGCACACCAACATCAAAACCTCATCCCAACTGTGAAGTATGGTGGTGGGGGCATCATGGTTTAAGGCTGTTTTGCTGCGTCAGGGCCTGGACGAATTACTATCATCGAAAGGAAAAATGCATTTCCAAGTTTATCAAGACATTTTGCAGGAGAACTTAGGGCCATCTGTCTACCAGCTGAAGCTCAACAGAAGATGGGTGTTGCAACAGGACAATGACCCAAAGCATAGAAGTAAATCAACAACAGAATGACTTAACAACAGAAGAAAATACGCCTTCTGAAGTGGCCCAGTCAGAGTCCTGACCTCAACCCGATTGAGATGCTGTGGCATGACATCAAGAAAGCGATTCACACCAGACATCCCAAGAATATTGCTGAACTGAAACAGTTCTGTAAAGAGGAATGGTCAAGAATTACTCCTGACCATTGTGCACGTCTGATCTGCAACTACAGGAAACGTTTGGTTGAAGTTATTGCTGCCAAAGGACGTTCAACCAGTTATTAAATGCAAGGGTGCACATACTTTTTCCACCAGCACTGTGAATGTTTACATGGTGTGTTCAATAAAAACATTGCAACATTTAATTCTTTGTGTGTTATTAGTTTAAGCAGACTGTGATTGTCTATTGTTGTGACTTAGATGATGATCAGATCACATTTTATGACCAATTTGTGCAGAAATGCATATAATTCCAAAGGGATAATAATAATTTTTTTGGTTTAGTGCAGCAATATCTTTTTTTTTTTTTTTTTTTTTTTTTTTAATTATCTCTTTAACATAATTTTGACGCTCTAAGGATAATTTTTTCAAGTAATAGCTGTTGGCTTTTTCCCTAGATTTCAGAGAACATTGCCTGTATCTCATTAACAGAAAGAGTATTGCTTTCTCTATCTTCAGCTTGAATAAATGAGGCACCGTCACTTATTTCCCCCACGCTTGGAGATTGTGGAGTAAAAAAATTTGACAACCTTTTTTCAGATCTGATATCGTTGATCTCTTTTTTTTAATCTGTTTTAGGGGCCTGACTTTCAGAATTATTTTTTAAGGCCATTATTCAAAGTTGTAAGCCAATATATTTGTCTCCTTTGTAACAAGGTGTTATTTCACTTGCTTTGTCACCTTAACTCTTTAAGCGCAAGTTCACCTCTAAGCACAGAGCTACACACAAACTGCTCATACATCTAAAGGGACACTATAGTCACCTGAACAATTTTAGCTTAATGAGGTTGTTCAGGTGAGAACAATAGCTCCCTGCAGCCTTTCTCATGTAAATACTGTATTTTCAGAGAAAATAGTGTTTATCTTGGAAGCTAGGAACACCTGCAGTGGAAGTCACTCAGACTGCCACCAAGGGGCTTCCAAGTTCTGGGCTGCCTAACTCGCATTCGTCACGTTTGACGTCTTCACGTTTGGATGAATGCATCAAACGTGACATCTGGAGACAGGAGGCACTGTGAACGCGCCTCCTGTGCCTGTCAGCAATCAGAGCTGACAGTGTGTGAGATAACGGTCTCCTGCACACAGCGTGGGCTCGGGCTGACAGGCTAAAGGCAGGAGACCAAGAAGGAGGATCTACTGACTTCAAACAGTAAGTATTGGCTTAGGAGGGGGGCTGGTGTAGACAGCGAGGTGAGCTGTCAGTCAGCTCAGCTCGCGAATGCGCATACCGCGGTAGAGTCCTCAGTTCATTCATAGATCGGCAATCAATGCCGCTCTATGAAGAACCTGATTGGTGCAGCGCAAAGCCGCGCATGCGCACCACAGAGCAATGACACTTCTCAAAGAGAAGCGTCTGATTGAGCCCTGCTATTTTGTCATTTTGATGGAAAAGGGGACGTGGCATGCCAAGGAGCTCGGCGCTGGAATGGATGTAAGTTTATATGATAAAAAGGGCTCAAATTTATTTATTTTTAATGGCAAACTAATATAAAAGCAAGAAAGAAGGCTAGGGGACCTGTCTTTCTTGCTTTTATATGTTGACTATAGTGCTCCTTTAATTAGGCCCTTCCCTTTAGATGAAAAAGATAAATGCTCCAAAGAAGTAATATATAAAACTTCTCTTCTGTAATCAGTCAGATGATACAGGCTGTAAATTGCAGAAGAAAAAGAATGTGACAGAGTGCAATCAACAGATATGTTACTCATCTCTTTAAATCATTTGAGTTAAGGATATCTACTTCTCTGAGGGCTTCCAATCTATTAGCACCTGCACAATGCTCTGCAATCTCCTTGTCAGACTCTCTTGTAGAGGGGCATGGATTCCAGCAAGAGCACTGCTGTCTTTTGTTCCGCAACTGGTCCAATTTGTTTATTCACCCGTGGGTCTTAGAAATGCTGCCGCCACCATGCCGCCATGCTTCTCCGTCTTCTATGCGTCTACCATGAGCTCCCCACTTCTATGAGAGGCGTGCATGTGTACGTGCTACGTCATCGCTCCTCCCCCACGAATATGGAGGACAGTTGTGTAATGTTGACACTTTCAGAGCGACCATGTTATTACCAACTCTACCGAAGTATGTGGTAATCACTCTTACTCAGCAGTTGTCACACAGTTCACTTCACTAGGCCAATGTCTCTTTTTTATTTTATTTGGAATCAATTGAAATGCCTGCACAAAAGTGAATATATCACATGGAGAGTATGAGTTGTTTTGCCACCAGTGTCAGGCAGAGTTTATGGTGATGTTTTCCACACACATGTACTCTTGTCGCTTGTGCACGCACCAATGTGTTTGTGTATGCTGGTATCCATATAGAACAATCTCTATATTAGTTTTTGCCTGAGTAAAGAATTCTCCCTGGTTTTCTGATTTTCGATATGGCAAAATTTTGCATGTGCCTTTTGCAAATTCTAAGCTTTATGAAGTCCTATTTTTCCACGGGTAGTTTAACAATGCATTGATCACAAATGCACAAACACATTTAACCACTTTTACGTAGCCACTGACCTAAATACTGAAAACCTACAAACATTCTCACTGTCTAATTTGAACTACTTCAATTACCATGCCATTAACTAATAATTTTGTTATTTTGCATAGGACCCCTGTGCATTATTGCAAAAAATATATAAATAATAAAAAAAAACGAAAAAGCATCCGTGATGGGTCCATATAAGAATATATAGCAATAGTTTTATTTTTAAATGTATTTCTTGATGCTGTCTCTTTTCTTTATCTGCTGGCATCCTCCTGTTTCTCTACATCTTCTATCCTCTTTGAAGAAGGCTTGGTAAGGATTCATTCAACTTTTATACTAAATGAAGTCTAATAGAAAATGTTCTGTTAGAAGGCTTAGATGTGGCTACAAATTTTAAAAATCAGGGGACCATACATTCAAGATATTTGGGTATAGGTCCACAAACCACACACTGCTACGGATGAGGGTTGACTTGCCTCTCCCTGGATGATTATTTAAAATAAATAAATAGATGCTGGTGACTCAGTGCACACTGAATACTGTATACACTTTGTGAGAGGGAAATATGCTATGCTGAGGTTTCTGGGATACATGCCAGTACTTGCTTCATTCCTAGCATGTCTTCAGCTAGGAGGGGCAGTGTTTTTCAAATTGAAACCCTATTCCTCTGTGGAAGGATTATATTTTTACATTTTCATTTTGCTCTGATGCATTATGTATCATAGGTCTGGAGTGCCCCTTTCATGCCCTAACATTTTCTGAGCTAGCAGGCCCCATCTCTAGGCTATTCAAACAAGTGGACAAAAGTAATTTCTATAAACATTTTGCCTTTTAATTACTCCTTATGTTTCTCTCTCTCCCCCCCCCCCCCCCCCCCGAATCTACTTATACAGCGGTGTAGCTTTACATATATCTGTGCAATAATATTAAGTCACCTGCCATTTATTTTTTAACATTAGATTTCACAGATGATAACATTCATTAACCTCACCTATCAAATTTGCACAAATTCTGACCCATCCCTAGCAGGTAATGTCTAAAAGTAGCATTTTGCATCAAGGTCAGTGTTTAATAAAATTACACCAGCAGTCATAGCGTTGAATTGGGAGCACGTGACGAGTTCCAGAACCTGTGCAAATGCATACAGTGCCTTATGTATTCCAATGACAGGCACATATATTATAGAACTGATGTTGCCAAAAGATTAAGGGTGGTGGACAGGCTAGCAGCATCTACCAGTGAATTCCTGCTGATAACAGATTCCCAGGCCGTGAAAATAGAGGGAATATTTAAATAAAAATGTCATGCCTTGGCGGTCTGTTTGAAGATAACTAGTCAAATGTCTGCGTTTTCTACCATTAATGCAGTCACACTGAATCTTTTTCAACTTTAACAGAAGAAAGTGCACATTAGCTGTCGACATTGCTGTATCAGTTTGGCTATCACAATGTGTAGATCAGATTTTGCTTCACATAAGTGCTAGTGTTGCTGTGATCTTTAATGTGAATCAGTTCCTTTGCTTACTAGGAAAATAAATGATTGTTGAACATTATTACTTTTAACAATCTCTTTTCACAGGTTGACATGGAAGCCTTCCTCACACTTACTGACGGTGACTTAAAGGAGTTGGGGATAAAGACTGATGGATCCAGACAGCAGATTTTGGCAGCTATTTCTGAACTCAATGCTGGAAAGGTATCTGCTGAATATTACAGTTCCTAATAGAAACCGTTCAATATACTGCCACTTCACTTATAACACGTACAAAATAGCTCATTCACACTGCTTTCCTTGGTGTGAAATGAGGGCAAAGCCTCTATGGTCTGGTAGTCAATCATTCGCAAGCAGCAACAATCTCTGAATGTGCCTCGAAATGTATGTTTGGTGGACAAATTAATCCTTTACTTTTAGTGAATTTCAGATTTAGAGCCAAAGTAGCCAAACTGAAGCAGAGCTGACTTTGAAATTCAATTTGAACTCTGACTTTACTAAATAACCCGGTTATCTAGAAAAAGGTCAATTCCATACAAACTCCAAAAATAAATTCAGGGATTCTGATGTTAAACCTGAAGTGTAATTAAAGGGACTCTCCAGTGCCAGGAAAACACATCTGTTAGACCCCAGTTAGTGCCAGTTAAAACCCCTTCAGTGACTTACCAGAATCCAGCGCCAATGTCCTTCGGGCTGGGTAAGGCTCTGCTTACGCTCCACCTCCGAAAGCCGGGGGAGGAACCTAATGCGCCATTGCGGCAATGGCGTTGCGCATTAGACATTGAATAATGCTTTCCTATGGGGATTCCGGCGACACTGGACGTCCTCATGCATAGCGTGAGGACGTCCAGCGTTGTTTAAAACACTCTACGTGTTCCAAGAACATGAAGCCCCTCTAGTGGCTGTCTTATAAGGAATTAACCCTGCAAGGTAATTATTTCAGTTTATAAAAACTGCAATAATTACAGTTGCAGGGTTAAGGGTAGTGGGGGTTGGCACCCAGACCACTCCAATGGGCAGAAGTGGTCTGGGTGCCTGGAGTGTTCCTTTAATAATCAGAAGAGAATTCTTGGTCAAATAGAGGATGTTTCTTGATTCTTGCAGTTTGAAGGTATTTATTTATTTATTTATAGGGGCGCGAGAGACAGATTCTACAGGAAACCATACACAACTTTCATTCCTCCTTCGAAAGCAGTGCTAGCAACACCCAGCCTGCTGGTGCCCAGCAATGTAAGTATCTGCATGAATAATAGTGCTATTTTGGATTGTGGAGGTAATTAGTACTGTGGACTTTCAGGATAAAGCCGAAACTAACCAGGGAATGGCACATTTTATGCCAAAATAGCCATACTTGGTGAACATTAAAAAAAATTCAGTGTACGGTAAAACATTCAAAGTCTTACAATAAAGGTTTCTCCTACTAAGAAAAAAAGTCCAGCTCCATATACAAGGTGGACTTGTCAGCTGTGACATGTTACAGTATGCTATGCTGCTCCACACACAACCCTCACCAAAACAAAAGCCAGCGTTTCCACTTAACCATGTACTTTTGATAACAGTGCACCTCAAAAAACGATAAACTGACATACTAGTGAGTGACAAATAGACAATCCACACACACAGAATTCTGCTCACCTGTATCGGAGTATAAAATACGCCGAGCTCTAGGTAAGAAGAGTGGTGCCAATTAATGGACGGCACTGTCCCACCATGCACACTTTCAATTCGAATATATAGTGGTAAGTCTCCACAAACTGGAAATATGGCAGATAATTTTTATTTATTTTTTTAAAAACTGCTTGCATAAATGATTTTTAATAAAAAGTGAAAGCTGAAAACCACCAGTCACCATGCCAAGCTATAATGCTGCAGCTCATGGATATCCATAATTTAAATCTCCAGACTTCCTATTGGTGTAGAGTGGTAGTACTCTTTGTACCTATAGTGCACTTAGGCAATGTAGATAATCCAAAATTGGAAGTTGTGAATTTCAGATTTTAGGCCACAATACGCAAAACTAAAAAATCATCCAACTCTATTTTCGTTTCAACTATTTGCCATGGAATTCGAAAATCACTTTACTTTGGGTGATGCCATCAAAAAGATTTATAACTGTGGAATTTAAATTGGCATAATAGATTAGAAAACCGCTCTTTTAAAACATTTAATTTCCTTCATGCTGACAATTTTTTCCTCCTTTTCTACAGCTCCTTCTGTACGTACAAAACCAAAAGCTCCGGTTTCAAACAAAAGGTAGCACCACGAGAACAAACGGAAGCATAATTCCAGAAGGATTGGAAGCCAGTAACTTAGCTGGGATTTGACGCCAGAGTCTTTGTCCAAATGGGCAATCAGACATTGAAGCATGTACTAATCACACGTGAACTCGGGTCATCATATGGCAAAGACGGCACGTTTGGAGCAGGGAGGCAAGAAGAATTGAGTTAATTTAAAAAATAAAAAAGTCAAACTATCTAAAAGAAATATAAGTGGTTTGGATCCACAATCATCACTTAAGCAAAGGAAGATGGCATGATAATGCAATGGAAAATAGTTTAATGTGAAATATCCATTTAAAATGTTCAACTTCAGGCACTTTAAGAAATCTTGAAATAAATTAAATATTTTGTTTGTTTGACAATGTTTTTATTGTTTGTTGCGCACAGATTTAATGAGTTTTACCAGTAGTAAATATGGACTATTGAAATACTGGGAAGGAGATCTAAATAAAACTGGACTCACGTTAAATAGCTGGTTATGGAACGAGCAACAAGTATATTCATGTATGTGTGATGATATGATACATGTGCTGCAGATTGCATTTTCACAGAAAAAAAAACAGCAGTGTGTAAGCGCTGTGAAGGCAATAAACCACAGTGACACAAAACGTATACACAGATATCAAGAATGTTTACCAAAAAAGTGTGTTAAAACTGATGACAACAAATAAATAAAGACAAATATAGTGCAGACTATCTGAATAGTAAAATATAAATGTGGAGAATGTGGGGAAAAACTCACATTTGCCAGAGCCCCATCACCCCTGGCTCTGGGTTTGCAAGGCTCCACTTGAGAGGGAAATATCCCACATTGTTTAGATAGAATCTGAATGGTATGTTCTCTGAAGTCAGATGGTTCTATGTTATATAATTTATTTTTTTTAATAAAGGATTAAAAACTTACTTTGCAAGTGGTGAGTTATGCCAAAAAAGCATGCGTACATTAAATGAAAACGGCTGTAGCCACTTGATAAGTCACTTCCGGTCAGAAGAAGCCCAGGTAGGCGGCCGAAACGCGTCACACAGAGGTCACTGGAGAGGCGGACCCGGACGTGATCGGGACGGACGAAACCTGAAAGTGACAACATTTGGAATCTATAGAGTGTGGGATATTTCCCTCAAGTGGAGCCTTGCAGAGCCAGGGGTGATAGGGATTTTCACAGCTTTAAGAATTCTTGCAAAACAAACCTGGACTGACTTGTGGGTCTACCCACCAAAGCCTGACTTAAATCAGTTTAGCACATTTACACAACTGAACCATTATTTATTAAAAAGGAATATTCAAAGTCCCTAAAACTGCAAAAAGAAGTCCTGAGTAAGAACACATCATTCAATTTAGTGTCTAATAGGTATTTAGAGAATAGCCATAGTTCCACTCAGTTAGTTTTAGTTTAAGTGACACTGTCAGATAAGTTGATAGCAGTCATATTGCAATGATTCCCCTCATCTCCTGTTGAATGCATCAATCATTTTTTCAGTGAGTAACATTTCCCATAACAGGTTAAAAGTCCGAACGCTTGGTGTTGACCTTAATTAAATAATAATTAAAGTAAGTATGGTCTCACACTATTGCAAGATTTCATTTCCAAAGCTGGTGTTATAAATGAATCTACATGTTTCTCTTCTCCCTCTGTGCTGCTTACACACAGAGTCTGCCCCTTCTCCATACTTCTCTTGCAGACATTACTTTCTCTGGATTCAAGCAGGAGAGACACCAAGAGGTTTCCCTAATAAAATATCCAGCGCATGTGTCCATGTGATCTCTGTCAGTTCCTATCTGTGATGGAGGAGGTGGGAATAAATGTTTATTTTACCTCTGATTTTAGAGAAATGTGCTAGCATACTGTATTGATGCAATTCAGTTCTCTATAATGTAAGATTAAGTTTCATTTGTAATGACAGGTAACCTTTACGTTGCAAAAACCAGCAATTGTAAATAAGGAATTGTTTTAGCTATCCCAGATCTTTGTAACAAAAAAATGTAAATAAACAGGAAATTGCTCTGGACTAAATGTAAGATGCTTACTTCATAAATTCAAGGAATTTAAGTTTAGGTAAAAAATAACACAAAACAAAAAAAACACAAAACTACACAGTCACGAATTGTATACAAAATGTCTCCAAGGAATGTTTTGCTTTTTCTCCAACTTCATAATACATGCAAGGTTGCAGTCATCAAAAGAAAGGTATATATATGGGTGCTTTAAATCAGTGTGTGGATTAGGTCTAAATAAGAACATGTTAAAACAACACATATTTCAAATGGTAAGAGGCCCTTGTGGTAAATGTGCAATAATGGGTTTTATTGTGATAGGATTTAATAAAATGGAACCTGTACAGATAATGTCAAAGTACTTTTCAAAACATCTTACATATTGTGCAACATTGTTGGTGTAATGTTACATTAGATAAGCAGTACACATTTAATAACTATTTTTTTTATTAACATTTGCATAAAATGTATTTGGTTTATTCAAATCACAGTTTGATCTCGGAGAGAATTTTAGAGACATAAAACATGCTTCCATGCTCGTATTCCCTGAAATGCAACTATATTTTACATGGAATTATGACAGTTTGCTATCATGACTTTTTAATAAGCCAGCACTGCATGCTGCTTCCAGAGAAATAAAGGTCCGTCGACAAGGTGGAAAAGCATTTAAGACTCAGATTCAAAAGTTGTGCTGTAGTAATAAACAACCTCCATCAGAAAAAGTAGTCCCCATTATAAAATATATTGGATGCAAACAGAGTTCAGGGCAGTCATATGACATGCATGCCTTATGAAAACATGAACTTGTATAAGAACAGGTTTACTGAATAGTAAGACAGGCTACTAAGGAAACCCCTTTCCCATCTAGAGCCTATATATATATATTTATATATATATCTCAATCAGTCCTATGGTAAATCTAACCACTGGCTGCACATACTCTGTAACAGAACCCTTAGAATGGCAATGACTTAATAAAGTTATAACTGATGGCTTCTACCTTTTTGGAGTGTATTTTTATTTTATTTTATTTAAATCTTCTCTGCTGACTTAACATCTAGATGCTCATCAGTACCTGAAATATGGTGAACAAAATAGCATATGTTAATGGAAACTTTATCATTACATATTGGATGTTTATCAGACAGATGTGCTCAGCCTCAATGAATTTGGCATCATACGTATAAACAAGGACTGTACTGGAAAACAAGCAGTTGTGCTCATACAGCGTTGTGTCAATATATAACATGCTAGAAGTTTTCCCAATTGTGCAACAACATTTCTAGTGTACCCAGTTGTTAGAGCCTGAAACTGTGAACTTCTACTAAGAACCAGCAATGAGATATCTCAGTTAAAGGGGCGGGATAGCATGAATTGCATGTTATTTAAAGACACTCTGGCACTTGTTTAAAAGACAACAATTCTACATATATTTCTACGGAATTCAATGTGAGTGAGCTTGTTATGATTAGCCATAATATTAATATTGTACATAAACGTGCAGCATCATGCATTGAAGCATGTAAAATATCCTATGAATTTTATTTTGGCCAAAGAAAGAAAATTAAGTGGCACTGTATATTTAAAATGAAGGAAAGAAAGAAAAGGAAAAAAAAAAAAAAAAAGAGGTTAGGCCATGGAAAATCCCTACAAAACTATACTTTTTTTTCCCCTGGCACATAATAATGGCATAGTAACGATGTAAATAAAAATATGGCTAAGTTATATTTCATGTTAATACAAGGTAAAAATAAGGTTTTCCTCATATACAATAACAATTTTGCTTACGATGAACTATTAAAAAAAATGAAGCGGTTTGTACATTACAGTACAATACTCAAGTATAGTAAGAAAATATGGGATTTTGGCAATTCTAGTCTCTACTGGTATGGCATCATACAATGCTGAAGACCATAGAAAGATATTGTTCATAAGATACTTGGATCCAGCCATCCTGGTCTGTGTCATATCTCCGGAAGACATCAGTCAGTCTCTGAAATAGAAGCACAAAGAGTACTGTAAACACAAAGCAACTGCAAGGTATAAATGGCATATTTGGGGCATAATTTATAGTAACAGAAAAGGACATTGTGAATGTTTAAATAACTGGTAATATAATAATGGTAACCGTTATATTACGCAACTCGAGAGAAAAGAAACATAGAATGTGAAGGCAGATAACCTTTCGGCCCATCTAGTCTGCCCGATTTTCTAAATACTTTCATTAGTCTCTGGTCTTATCTTATAAGCCCTATGCATATCCCACACATGCTTAAACTAAAAGGAACATGCTAGTGTTCTTTCATAGGGTTTAATATGTTGCTTTGAGTGCTCTTACACACAATGGAATATGCTATGTTAAATAACAAGGTACCCAAGAGAAGATTCCCATTTGCTGCTTTGTGCAATACTTAGTTGCAGAGTAATATAGGCTGAACTCATGAACATGAAGTTCAGCATTTCATCTCAGATTCTACTTTTGATCCAGAATAGGGCAACAACATTTACAGTTCCCACTAAATGGGAAAGTAACCTTGTTTCTCAGTCAGAATCCTCATTGGATCAACAAGCTGTTAAAAAAAAAAAAAAAAAGATACTGAGGTATTGGGTTAATTAAAATATTATACTGAGGGGAAACAAGTAACAGCAGTGCCATACAAATAGAAAAATCAGGGTTGGAAGAAATTGAATAGTGCTCACCAAGACTAATTTAAAAAAAGGGGGGGGGGGCGCGCAGGGTTAGAATACAGGAAAAGAACAAGAGATAGGGGAGGAGACTAAATAAAGGAGGAGTGGGGGATTCACTAGTGGTTGGCTTCCAATGACTTTAGTCTGTTTTATATATAAATTATAATTAGTTGAAAGAAGCTCAATTAAAGAAATATTCTGAGAATTACTTGATGCAGTACAACAAACATGGTGATTGGGAGTCCATCACCATCTCCTTTATTTTTATTTTTTTAAATAGTATTTATTTCACCAAACCATTTATTTGTGAATAGTTTCTATGACTAGTACAGACCAAAAATAAAGATGGTAACTTTTGTTGTACTAAAAAAAATAAACAAAAAAATCATATATTGTGTATTTTATATTAATTTACCTAGGGTATGAAATTATTTTTTTGGTTCAACAAATGTACCGTATATATCCAACATCTCTATAAGCTCTATACCATAATAGAAGGCATACTCTAGGATTGCAAGTGACCCCACTTTATAGAGCATATATTATGTCATGCACCTGCCTCATGCATATCTTTGACAGATCAGGACGGCAAAGGAGGATGTTAAACTTCTTCCTTTGACAATAGTGGGAGAAGAGGAAGTTTATAGTGGCTGCATTTTTTTTTCCTTTCAGATTAATATAAGCAGGTGTGTGTGCGGAGACATAGTGACAGGGGAGCTCTGCACTGTTTAGAGTGACCCTTTATGGCCACAGATATGACCATCTTCATTATTTAGCAATTATAATAATACCCATTATCACTTCTTTAATAGCCTTCAGTAAAGTGCCCTGTTCTAGTTACCTGTAAAACAATACAGCACTGAATGAAGTCATCAAAAGCAACTTGTCCCCTTCTTTGTCTGTCGAATTTGCGAATGAGAACATCATAGAACTGATCTGTTAGACGATAGCCTTAAATAAAAAATGTTAAAAAAAATGCAGTTGAAGTGTAGGCATGAAACTGCTATGCACATAACTAAGTAAGCTCAGAGCTGTAGGATCCTAAAATGTTTGTGCTGGTAGGTTCCTATATCAACAATGTTTCCCAGCCATATTGGAGACTGTCTAACCCTTTCCCATTGTGTGAGCCATGAAACATGCTTACACATCAGGAAATACTACATTGTAAACTTTATTAAACAGAGTACAGCCAAACCATCTTTGACACTAATACCTGACTCAGGTAGAGTTGTCTTTCTATGTTTGCATAATCACATAGCAACCTTACAAACACTATTGTTGAATGCATTGCTAGGTTACGATTATAAAGTAACAAACAAAATATGTTTTCATGTTTTGTAGAGGTAGTACACTATTTCTGTCTCTGCCTAAACTGCCATTATCAGGTGGTCATGATATTGCCATGTTAAAAGCTAGATAGAGGCCCTATAACACTGTGCAAAGATTTTCCTCTTCAGGGCCATCATCTATGCGCAATACCACAGCATTGTATGGATAAGCAATTCTAAAAAGGGTTTAAGGGTTAAATGTCAAGCTACCTGTAGGACTATAACTCTCTGTCTCCCTTACAAAATACTGTATATTACAAAGATGGCCAAGTGAGCCCCTAATCAAAAGAAGGAGGACAGTTATAACGTAGTAATTTGTTCTAACAGAGAGATATGTAATGTATGCATATTATTGGGACACTGTAAACACTACTGAATTAGCATTAACCACTTAAGGACAGTAGGACATGTCATTATATCCAAACTATAATGAGCCTTAATGCCTTTAGGGGGTGTAACAACACCTCCTGCAGATTTGGTGTGAGCAGGGATAAATCCTTACTTACATCAAGGAGTCATTTTTGGGTCATTTTTAGTGGGTGGACATTATCTAGTTTGCTCCTACTTGCTGAAGTAAAGACATACAGAAAGATAAACAAATTACCAAAACCTGTTAGCGCCTGCTTTAGTTCGTTTTTGTCGATCATCCCTGAATTGTCTCTGTCGTAGTTTCGAAAGATGGTCTGCCAGTCTGTTATGTACTTCCAAACCCCAGAAAACTCATTGAAGCTCACACCACCCTTATTTTCTCGGTCAAACATGGCTGAAACACAGGACAGTTTTAAATAAAAATTTTAAATTAAAAAAAAATAAAAAATTATACGTACATATATATATATATAGCTTAATAAATTATAAATTTTAATAATAAAAAAAAAAAAAGGTAAAGTTGTTAACTAAAGAAATAATTGAAAAGAGTGACAACAATGAGAAACAAACCCAATACGCTGCAATGGTTGAAGTACTGTCACTATTGTGTTCATTATTGGTGTATTATTTCAATAGCTTTAAAACTAGAATTAATAAAGAATTATCTTTCATTTAAGGTATGTGGGAAACCTATGTTGTAATAATGTCTTTTTTTGCACGGAGCCATGTTCTTCACATATCTGAAATCTTAAGACACAAATGTTTAATTCCAGCACCTGAGGGACACGCACATACTTACAGGAGGTAAATGCAGACAATACAGAAGATTTTGTTTTCCAGTTTGACAATAGTTTCTAAAGTGGCCCCATTCCTTATCAATTCTCAGCTTGGTGAATAAACTTCACACGTGGTTATTCGCTAAACTGCGAATTGTCAGTTAAAAGTAAATTCAAAGTGAATTTAAATTACATTACATTTTTTGAGGGATTACTTTAATTTTAAAAAAATTCTGAACTTAAAGTTGATCTAAACTTTTAAGTGCACTTGACATCACTTTCTATATGTGAAAATTCACATTTTAGGGAGTATCCCAATTAGTCTTGTAAGCAGCTCCCCATGGTATTCATTTAATTTGCCTTGTTATATACCTCTATACCGTTGTTGTCCTGCTGGTGGCTCTCAAATATTTTTGCAAGGCCACTATTTAAAGAATTTGCAGGTGCTTTTCTCTTGTTTCATGTGAAATTGAGAGAGTGACAGGCAAAACGTGACAGAGAAGACCTGTCAATACTAACAGAGGCAAAACATGACAGAAAAGACCAGTCAATACTAACAGAGGCAAAACATGACAGAAAAGACCAGTCAATACTAACAGAGGCAAAACATGACAGAAAAGACCAGTCAATACTAACAGAGGCAAAACATGACAGGACACATAAGAGAAAGGATAGTCACACACATTATGTAACCTGGAAAATGTGAAGTGATGGACACAGATTCTCTGACCAACATTGATCTATAAGTGAAAAAATGACAGTAACAATAGCAGTCAGGATTGTTTTTATGTTTGTGATTATCATAGGAAAGTGGGTGATGGAATCTAGCCTTGGTGAAGAATGAGTGGTGCTCAACAAAGTGTCACCGGTCTGGACATAGCCAAGTGTCTTGGAAGCGGTTTACACGATCGCCCTACTTCAAAGCTTGTGTGGATCCTTCTCCCCAAATATTGACAGCTATGGAAACAGCATACCTAGAGCAGATAGGTGTGAAGACATTCCAGGATGAAGTAGACATATCTAATGTGACCTAAATATTGGTTTTCTGGAGGTTAGGGAGAACTTTAAAAACTGGACTGTAGTTTCTTCTTCAAAAACAGTTTTAACCACATAGGTGCCTTTCTAGACTGCTTGCTGGGAAACCAGTAAACATTTTGTTAATTGAATAACTGTAATTTTATTTAAAGGGACACATCCACTTAATGTGAAAAGTATAATAAAAACATGTAAAATGTTACGAGTCAGCACACAGTGTCAGCTGGGATAGTACCAGTGCTACCCTGAGAGTGTACCCAATTTAAATAAACATAAAAATAGTTAAAAAGGGTATCCAAATAAGAGATCCCCCAAACTGGTAATGAATAGGGCCACACAGACATATCTAGTAAGTTAAAGTGTTCATGAAACAAAAAAACAAACAGAGCTAAATGTTATGGGTACCATGTAACAAGCAGCTCTAGAATAGCTAATATATCAGTCAAACAGGCTTTATTTGCCAAATGCCAACCAGATCACAGTTACATCTGCTGCTGTTAATTAAGGATGAGATAGGGATATAAAGTCTATTGTGAACTCAAAGTGTATAGCTTGTATTGAATGGATTAGATGGTAGTTATATATATATATATATATATATATATATATATATATATATATATATATATATATATATATATATATATATCACTAGCAACCAGCTCTAATTGAGATCTGTATCAGTAGTAAGATTTCAAAATAAATGCATCATAGGAGTCAGACTATCATTAATAAATACTAAGAGACAGCAGCCCAGAAAAAATAAATAAATGTTTAAACAGGCATAGAGGATTACCTACTTCCCATGGATCAGTGTATGTGACAAGTTATCAAGGTACCAGAGGATAACTGCTGTGCATATCACTATAACGTACAGACATAGTGTAAGTGTGGAACAGTGATAACCCCATAAAGTTATGGTGATATATCATTAATATGGTCTAATGGTCAATATATTCCTTATAGAACATAATGGAATGTCCTGCTCACTAGCATCATTAGCATGAGGTCACTTAATGAGTAAGGGACTACTTTGTCTTATGTATTTTTCCTACGCTTGATCAGCTTTGACCCACTTCCTGTTTGACAATAGGTCCCCCACCCCGCTTTTGTCACTGAGGGCCCGGGGAGACAATAGGTTCTCTCTCCCCTCCCCCCCCCCCTTTTGTTACTTAGGACCCCCACACACTGCTCATGAGTGGGGGCTGGGGGGAGAGGGAGACAATAGGTCCTCCATCTTTTGTTATTAAGACTTCCCTTCAGTATAATAGCCCCCACTCGCATGGCACAGGAGGGGCGACACTATTTAGCAAATAGTAGCAAAAGGGGGCAACCTATTTTTTTTTTATTTACAGGTATTTAGTTTTTTGTTCCTCCCTCACTATTTGTAGGCTGAGGGGGTAGGTAGGGTTTCATTTTATTGCGGAGGGGGGTGACCCCTAGTCACTTGAGGTGGGGATGAAGGGGGACGGGGTATTTTTTACATTTAGTCCACACCCATCACAAATACTGGAGGGGGACAATATGCACCCCCCCATTGTTAATTGGTGCCCCTAACCGCTGCTCATGGGTGGGGGTTGGGGTACGACAATATGTCCTCCCCTGTTAATTATTTTAGAAAATGCCCCACCATGGGGGACCTGTGCTAGGTCCCCATTTATTTGAATCAGCATAGTGAGTAGGGGCATTCGGGGGATGTAGTGGAGTCAAGAGGGTGGTAATAAAGAACGGATGCAGCCATGACAGTGTCGCTTTAACAAAGCCGTTTTCCTGATACTATAGTGCCCTGAGGGTGCCCCCACCCTCAGGGTCCCCCTCCTTTGGCACTGAAGGGGTTAAAACCCCTTCAGCAGCTTACCTTAATCCAGTGCCGGGCTCCCTCGGCGCTGGTGACCTCTCCTCCCCCGCCAACGTCAGCTCCCCCCTCCAACGTCAGCGGAGCCGAATGCGCATGCACGGCAAGTGCTGCGCGCACATTCAAAGAGTCCATAGGAAAGCATTTCTCAGTGCTTTCCAATGGACGCTCTGCACGATGGAGGCGAAATGTGCCTCCAGTGTCGCAGATGCGCCATTGGTGGCTGTCCGGAAGACAGCCACTAGAGGCTGGATTAACCCCAAATGTAAACATAGTTTCTCTGAAACTGCTATGTTTGCATCTGAAGGGTTAAAATCTGGGGGACCTGGCACCCAGACCACTTGATTGAGCTGAAGTGGTCTGGGTGACTATAGTGTCCCTTTAATGTATTAACTCCAGTCTCAAGGTCTAAAAATTTTTTAAACTGGGTGGGTTTAGCCATAGTCAGCATAGTAGTCCCAGAAGTTAACCTTTTACTTTCTTCTCATTTTAGCACTCCCTGCAGATGCAGATGTAAGTAGTCTTCAAGTGTGTATATTAAACCATGCTAAACTATGTTAAATCTGTTCAGCACAACAAATACAGGTTCATATTTAACCAGGAACGTTAAATGGCTGCCACATACATATTAAATCAGAAAATGGAACTAGATGTGTCAGATTCTAACTATACAGTGTATAAAAGTGAAGTGAACTTACAGATTATGGAGCGCACAGTTGTTGGATTAAAGGGTGTCCAGGTACCTGAAAAAGTAAAGAGAATTTAAGAAGTTTGTATACATAAAACAAATATATATAAATATATATAACACAAAGAATATATTTCTACAAAGAACACATTAAAATTAAACACGCAAACCTTCAAACAGGAGAGAGATCTAAAACTATGCTGTGTCCTAACTATGGAGATTTGGTTTTCAGTGAGCTGTAGGTACAATTACCAGGCTAGGCTGCCCAGTATATTCTATATCTGCAGTGTAATTAATTGTTTTCTTTAAGACCATATTTGCTAAACTTTTAAGAATGCGATTTAAAAGGCATTTCTTTAACACTTCCAATTCTCCATACAACATCTGAACTAGATAGCTCAGGCGATGGCTGGAATTGGAAACAAATTAATATTGATTCTGCTTTTCCCACCCTATTATTGACTAAAGATGTTCTTGTTAATTCATTCTGGATGGTTGCACATGATGGGAAAGTTCATACACACGTGGGAGGCCAAGGTTACCTCTTATAGTTTCTATTCCCATATGTTTGGCTGTACTTCCAATACTAACTTGAGCTCTGGTGGAACTCTAATTTGAACTCAACAGGAGCCTATGGTCTGGCAAAGCTAAATCAATGGTTAGCCCAGAGACGTCAGAGGGAACTTGCAGCGACAGAGCTTGTTGCCCAAGTCAGCTAAAAACCAGCAGCATTCAGATAAGTCAAATGACATGCTTTATGCAACTGTGTAAATAAAATTAGCAAAGATGTATCTGCCAAGCTGTGCTGTATTTTGGCAGCTAAATACGGATCTTAGTGAAGAGACCTTTATATCAACGTAGAAATTGATATAACAGGTAATGCAGCATCACAAGGCTTCAGGACAATTTTTCTGCCCATCGAACCATTTTTTCTGAAAGCCAAGATAAAATAAATATAGCAAACAGAGTCTGTATTAAAACAGTAGACTAGTCTTCTATGTCAAAGTTTCCAGAAATAAAACGTAAGGAGACAGGAGAAATAATGATAGCATTGAAAAATCCCCTCCCTTGTACCAAAGCATAAAGGGGCGAAGTCTGAATTTATGTTTCCATAATCACCCAAGAGAAGTAATGATAGTGTTACATAACCAATTTAGGAATTTTTAAGCGTGCATGTAATGAAAAGCTTTCTGTTTCGTTTGTAATTTGGAAATTCAAGTGACCTAGCCTAAACCAGTTTAATTACAATTGGAATGCTGCATAAGATTTTAGAACATGCAATACAACTAGTGCAAAACACAAGGAAGGGATGGCAAGATGTACACAATATGAGGCATTACAGTTTTAGTATCCTACTCCCTACCAACAGAGGAGTTGTGGCTCAGGGACATGTACAGGGCCAGGTACTCTCAAAAAAGGGGGATTTCAGCATTAAAGGAACACTATAGTCACCTAAATTACTTTAGCTAAATAAGGCAGTTTTATTGTATAGATCATTCCCCTGCAATTTCAATGCTCAATTCACTGTCATTTAGGAGTGAAATCACTTTGTTTCTGTTTATGCAGCCCTAGCCACACCTCCCCTGGCTATGATTGACAGAGTCTGAATGAAAAAACAATGGTTTTACTTTCAAACAGATTAAATTTACCTTAAATAATTGTATATCAATCTCTAAATTGAACTTTAATCACATACAGGAGGCTCTTGCAGGGTCTAGCAAGCTATTAACATAGCAGGGGATAAGAAAATCTTAATTAAACAGAACTTGCAATAAAGAAAGCCTAAATAGGGCTCTCTTTACAGGAAGTGTTTATGGAAGGCTGTGCAAGTCACATGCAGGGAGGTGTGACTAGGGTTAATAAACAAAGGCATTTAACTCCTAAATGGCAGAGGATTAAGCAGTGAGGCTGCAGGGGCATGTTCTAAACACCAAAACTGCTTCATTAAGCTAAAGTTGTTTAGGTGACTATAGTGTCCCTTTAATGTACAGCAGGCTGAAGTGAAAACACTTTGGCCATCCCCACTAAATGCTGCCCCTGTGCAGAGCACTCCTGAAGCACTCTTAAGCATGGGCTGAATACACCAAGGGCACTCTGAACAGTGCAAGCACATCTTATAATGCACGAGTATATTGCTTGCAGAGCAGAATTCCCTGGAATTCCCATAGGGTTATGGCTCCTGCATTCTCCAGGCACCACAACACACATTGACATGCCTCATTCCTGCGCCACTTTTGACTGACAGCACCAAGCATGGCGATGCTGTGCATCATTCTAGCATCGATACTGAAATGGAACAGTCCTCTTTGCATTCATTTTATACACTCCGATGCCAGTCTTTTGTGGCCTTTTTTTTTTTGCTCCACATTGGTCTGTGGAGTCAGTATTGACGTAGATTGACATACACAACCTGGGACTATATAAGACCACACTGAAAACTCCTATTTTCCCTGTCGTGGGCTTTGTTACCCAAGAGTGCATTTTGACTTGTGGTGTGCGATTTTCTCTCTCCCTCTAATATCGGACTATTCTAAACTGTGAATTCCTGAATTTGGCATTGTTTATTACACGTTTTCCAGAACCTCTCCAATCCTTTACCTGTCCCGGTTTACTCCTGTATGTATAAAAAAAAAAAAAAAACTTCTAGCATACAATTTTATTTACTGGAAAATATATAAGGCAAAAGAAAGAAAATCATGTCTGGGGCAATTTGCAACAAAGAGGACCTGTCGCTTCTTTGGAATTTACACCAGTAAATAAAATGTTGAGAATCACACAACTTGTATTAACTGCTTTTTTTTGTCTCTTGAAATTGACCATTTTCTTTGCAAATGGCACCATGATCTAGATCAGCATTTCCCAATTGGTGTACCGCGAGAACACAAATGGGGTTCCGCTGTAATTTCGGCAAACAAAATGTCTGCCGCGATTTGGCCTGGTCGAGTGCCAATGATAATTGAGGCGCGAGGGAGCACTTTTTCCTGCTCCGGTCCCTCGCACGCACCGCAGTGATGCCGGAGCCGGAATATGACGTCACTCCGGCCCTGTCATTACTAAGAGGCGCGTGAGGGAGCTGAGCAGTAAGGTCACGGCTACCACGCCAGCTGCTTAGCCCAGCAGCCCCACAGGACCCCAGGGACAGTACGCTAGCTGCTCAGCCCAGCAGCCCCACTGGACCCCAGGGAAATAAGAGACTCCATGCCAGCACTCCCAAAGGTAGGGAGGCTGGGTGGAGTGAATTTATTTTTTTAATTGTGTGTTTGTCTGTTCAGGAGTGTGTGTGTGTGTGTGTGTGTGTGCTTGTCAGTGAGTGTGTATGCTTGTCAGTGAGAGTGTATGTGTGTGTGTATCTGTGTGTCAAGGTTTATGTATGTGTCACGGTGTGTATCTGAGTGTGCGTGTGTGTGTGTGTGTCAATGTTTGTCTGTGTATGTATGTACGTAGCATACGTACAACAATCATATGTGCATACATCCCCACAATTAAACACCAACACAACATGCAAATACACTGCTGCAAACACAAACATTACATACAAAAACCCCTGGATTCAAATTTCACATTTATATACAAACACTCAAACATACCCTTCACTCAAAGACTCAAACACCAATACTACACACAAATGTACATCCACATTTAAAGGCCAACACTACATCCAAGCACACCCCTACACACAAATGCAAACATTACATACAAACATACCCTTGTATCAAAACGCTAACATTATATACAAACACCAACCATACACACAAAAGCACACCTGCTCCCAAGTACTCATATCTGTGCTACGGCGCCAACATTTTTGGGGGGGGTTCCACGTTGTTATCACATTATGTCAAATGGTTCCACAGGAAAAATTAATTGGGAACCCCTAATCTAGATCAATCAAAGTAAAACCAGGGTAAACATAGCAAATTAAGTGGAAAAATAGAAACTTTGTTTAATTTATTTTCTTTATGCAAAGGACAGAGTTTAAAACTAAGGCTGACAGGAGCTAAGATGGAGTCACCAAGTTGCAGGATAAAGATATGGTGTGACGAAATGCCTTTCGTCACTGAGTTTATTGGTGACAAGCTGCCCTTTACCCCTGGCTGTTGGAGGAGCCTGATTGCCAGCCTCTTACCTGTTGACTATGGTCCCTGGGTTATTTGGCCCTTCAAGTACAATATTTGTGCATGTTTTATTTTATATTGCTGCTGCTGGCCCTTTAAGAATCATCTGTGGACATATTGGGACTTTTGGGAATAATGTCCCTTTAAGACTTTGTAGCATATTGCAGTAATACTGTCTTAAATATTATGTATGTATTTATGTGTTCGGTTAAACTGGGTTATATGTATGCAGCATTCACCTGATTGTTCGGTAGAATTACTCCATTCATTATATTGAGTGAAACTACCGAACAACCAGACCACCCAGGAATAAGTGTGCCTCCAATTACCGTTTGCAACAATGTTGCAAACGAGTAATTGGCAATCTATGCAATGTGTCCTTTGTCCTCTGGGTGGCCGCCATTCGGGAAACAAACACGTGGCGGCGGCCATCTTAAACTCCCGAACAGCGCTGTTTTGCCGTCGAGTGTCTGGAACTAAAATCGGACACTCGACTGGGCAAACACTGCTGAGACCTCCAGACTTCCATGAATTCGTGTAGAAACTACTGAATGGCCCGCCATTCGGTAGAAAGAACCCCACGAACAAGGGAATTAATTCAAACCCTCCCCAGGCTCTATAACCCAGGCAATTCGTGTGTTTTCATTCACTTTTCTGTGACCGACTGCAGGGCCAAAACACATGGAACTATTTTCGGATACTTTTGTCATGCGGTCGGTCAAAACTTTAACCCTCCATAATTCCCAAACCCCTGGTCCGATCTGGGTGATTTTTGGATATGTGTCTCACCCAGATCAGGGCTACCAGGGGATGTAACATTTAAAGGGGTAACCCTATGTTTAGAGGTACATCCAGAAACCCAGGGAATGTGTGTCTGGAATAATAGGATTATGTGTCACACTAAGAGGAGGAGATGTGTGGGAGGTAACTGGTACATTATTGGCTGTGGTACTAATTGTTGTGGATCCCTCCCTTGCATGGGAGAATGTCTTAAAAGGAGGTTGTGTGAATAAATCTTGTGTTCCTGTTTTAACCCTGAAGTGTCATCTCATTATTGGGGGAAGATTTATTGTATGCTGTTCCAGTTTGACTGCTAGGAGTGTAAACCTATTCGCATGTTTTTTCCTATTCGGCTGTATACAGCATTCTTATGCTAGAGAGGATTCCAATGCTTCTTAGATTCGGTGGTTGTGGTGTCTGCTGCAGTGCTTGGAGTCCTCAGGAAGCGCTAGGAGCATCCGTCAGCGGAAGGTACTCGGTCGGGGTGCCAGCGGTTCCGTTACATATGGATTTCTACATCTAGCTTTATTTTTTTTAACACTTCAAACACATATGTTTAATATAGGGATAAATAAACAATGTTTAAAAAAAAAAAAAATATCTGGAAAGTGACCATTCCCCTTCAATTGAAATTTATATCAAATATCTCTAAAACGAATGTTTTACACCTAAGAAGAAAAAAAAAAAAAAGCAAGCAGCCAAACGTGAGATTTTCTCCCACTTTCAATACAGAGCTGTTTACATTTAAGTGCCAACGTTAGTTTCATGTGGACACAATTACATGTTCCCAGCAATCTACTTCTTTCACCAAATTCCCACCAGCACACAGTCAACAACTTCAATACAAGTGACTACTGTTTAGTCAGGCGTGTTTGCTTTGGGTAGGGTGGTACACTGTGCCAGGGATCAGTTGTGGGTAAGAGGACTCCTGTTAGCCCTAAATACCTGTTTACATGAATTTTCATATGTAAACTATGAGGGTGGTCATATACTGAAAAAGGATGGTCAAAATTAATTTGAACTTTCTGACTACTTATTTATTGTCTTTATTGTTTATGACCGGAGCTAAAATAAAATTACTTAAGGAAGACAAAATTAAAATACACACAAACTTAATTTTCATGGTACGTTAGGTTTTGCAATAAAATCAATATTATAAAATGTTGGACAATCAAAAAGAAAATTTCCAATGGTTTGAGAGTGCAGAGTGCTACAAATTCAGAATGTTTTCCCAAATCCCTTGTTTCCTCAAATTCAGATAATTTCCCCACATTTGTTCTTTATACAAGGCCTCTTGAAAAATCTAGGAATAAGGACCAACAATTAACAGTCACACAATATTTCATTACAATGTGACACAAAATCTCACATTAGCCGCACACTCGCTCATACATGTGTCACAAAAGGAACACTCCAAAGGCCTCTAGCTATTCCGCTCGTTGAAGTGCTTCAGTGGTTAACATAATGTATCACCCTTTATTTATTTTATAAGAATGTAGATTTTAAGATAAATCAGAAATGTTACAAAATGTCTACGTTTAAGAAAAGCGCAAATACTCTTCCTAAGTGCTTTGTGTCCCAACACAAAGCAAAAGGAAAAAAGGGAAGGATTGGATTCAATGCTTCTCTATTAGAAATACTGCTTTATCAAGCACAGCAATTTCCATGTGTTAGCCTGGTGTCCCAATGCTTCTCTATGAAAGCAAATTAGTCAGAAAAAGGCGTGCACACACAAACAGGTGTGTACATACAGTATCAGCATCACAAAATCATGTCCGAGTACACACTACTGATACAAAGTCACAAGGAGCAATACAAACCATATGCATAAGGACGCCCTCATATAGATTAAAAAAAAAAAAAAAAAAAAATTGCAGCATCATCTGCATACCTCACGTTGGACTTTTGGGGGAAGGGGAAAAAAAAATAAAAATAAAAAAACAAACTGGGGGCACACCCAGAACATGCATTTCTCTGCAGTGGCGCTGCCGTAAAGACACACATTTCTACAAAATACATATGTAGGAACAGAGCACACATAAATGCAGTTTTACATTTTTCAAGGATACTATAATAACCTATTTAAACAATTATGGGGATTAAGTTCCAACATATGTCCATGTCGTGTTGAGCCCACCACTACATCACAGTAGTCCCAATATTAGTGGGTCCTATACTAATCTTAACATGAGAGACAACTACTTAAATAGTGACAGTGCGATATTAACATAAATTAAAGTGCTTTTAACCTCTAGTCTAGATTATAAACTCGTTTGAGCAGGTTCCTCACCAGCCTACTGTTTCTGTAACATTTTGAAATTGTCTCATTTATGGTTACATTTCCCCCTGTATAAAAAGCACTGCGGAATAAATTGGTGCTATATAAATGCCATTAATAATAAAGTAGCCTTGTAAAATGTACAACTATTTTCTGTATGTTGGTCTTTTGGAAGTCTACCATGGATACAAACTGCAATAAATCATGTTTCCACAATTATTCCAGAATTTCCAGCTTGTCATGCAAATAAGCACAGACAGGCATTGTCTCAATTAACCTTGCATTTCTGTAGCTACCCCTAGCAATGGATGCCATTTTAAACCCAGCTTTTTTTTTTTTTTTTTTTTTAAGAATCCAAATGTATCCAAATGTAGGTTTAACGAGATGAAAAGACAGACAGAGGGTTATTTCAATAAATCTTCAGACAGAGGTTAAAAGATGAAGAGGGTTAATAGGATGGCAATGGAAATGGGAGTAATTGCAGCTGGCATGAAATAATCAAGGTTATGAGAACTGAAAGTGAACAGTTTAGAGAAAATAAGGAGGTGAGAAGTTGCTGTGTAGAAGTAAGGTGTTAAAGCAGAGTATAGTGAAAGGGTAGTTAGGCAAACAAATGTAACTATTCACTGCTTAACACCTGTCAGTCACTCACGAATAATCTACCCATCTGACCTCTATGTGGAAAGCTTTAAAGCGGCACTGTCATGCCGAACTTACCTTTCCTCAATCTCTTCCTCTTCTCCGCCTCTCTCAGGATCTGTTATTCTTTTCTTCCGGTCTTCTTTAGTTTTCTTTAAAATCATAAGACAAAGTAGGGACTCTTTGTCTTATGGAGGATTCCTCCGCTTGACCAGCTCTGACCAACGGAGGAGCAAAGTGTGCTTCATTTCCGCTGGTCAGAGCAATCTTCCCATGATCCCTAGCTTTCCTCCCTGTTCCCACAATGCTTCCTGTCAGTATTGCAGAACGTCCTGTCACTTAGACAGAACGCGGGCAAAACTGCCGAATTGCATCCTAACAGAATGAGCACTGTTTCTCCATTCGTGTTAGGATGCAATTCGGTACTTTGTTCGGATCGTAATTTCATTCGAATGAATGAAACTCCGATCCTATTCGGTATTAGGGAGCTATCTACTAAAAAGGCTGAAAGACCTAAATTGGTCTTTCAGCCACATTTAATAATACTAAGTAAAGATTACTTAGTATTAGTAAATTCAGCCCCTACTCGCTATACCGCGAGTAGGGGAATGTCAATTAAACAGTGAGCAGCCTATGGCTGCTCACGGTTTAAAAAAAAATAATACGAACCGCCTCCCCTCCGCGGGCGGGTGGGAGCCCCATAAATAACAATTGGGGGGGACCTATTGTCCTCCCCTCCCCCGGCCCCCACCCCTGCGCAGTGGGTGGGGACTATAAAACACAATGGGGGAGGAACCTATTGTCCACTCCCTGCCCCCACCCCTGCGCGGCGGGTGGGGGCCCTAAATAAGGATAAGGGGGGGGACCTACTGTCCTCCCCCCGGCCCCAACCCCTGAGCGGTGGGTGGGGGCCCTAAAAAAATAAGGAGGGGGGCCTACTGTCCTCCCCCCCCTGAGCGGTGGGTGGGGGCCCTAAGAAACAATAAGGGGGGGGGGGGGGGAACCTACTGTCCTCCCCCCGGCCCCCACCCCTGAGCGGTGGGTGGGGGCCCTAAAAAAATAAGGAGGGGGGCCTACTGTCCTCCCCCCTGAACGGTGGGTTGGGGCCCTAAAAAACAATAAGGGGGGGAATCTACTGTCCTCCCCTTCCGGCCCCCATCCCTGAGCGCTGGGTGGGGGCCCTAAAAAACAATAAGGGGGGGGGGGACCTACTGTCCTCCCCCCCGGCGCCCACCTTTGAGCGGTGGGTGGGGGCCCTAGAAAAACAATAAGGGGGGGGACCTATTGTCCTCCCCTCCCCCGGCCCCCACCCCTGCGCGGTGGGTGGGGACTATAAAACAATGGGGGGGAACCTATTGTCCACCCCCCGCCCCCCCCCTGCGTGGCGGGTGGGGGCCGTAAATAAGGATAAGGGGGGACCTACTGTCCTCCCCCCGCCCCCAACCCCTGAACGGTGGGTGGGGGCCCTAAAAAAAAAATAAGGAGGGTGGCCTACTGTCCTCCCACCCGAGCGGTGGGTGGGGGCCCTAAGAAACAATAAGGGGGGGGGACCTACTGTCCTCCCCTCCGTCCCCCACCCCTGAGTGGTGGGTGGAGGTCCTAAAAACCAATAAGGGGGGGGACACCTACTGTCCTCCCCCCCTGGCCCCCACCCCTGAGCGGTGGCCCTAAATAAAAATCCCCCCCCCCCACCCCAATCAAGGGGACTAGGGGTCCCAAGCCCCTAGTCACCACCCTCCACCCAAATAAAACTATCCCCTACCTACCCCCCTCACCCTAAAATAATGAGGGGGGGGATAAAATAACTAACCTGTAAACAAAAATTATAACTTACCATTTGGCGTCTTCTTTATACTAAAATCTTCATTTTTCAGCCCCAAAAAAGACCAAATAAAAAGCCATCATACCTGTCGAACTTAAAATAAAAAAAAAAACACGAGTGCAAAAAAAAAAAAACCTGACGAAAAAAAAATTAATCCATCTTCACCCATGGAGGGCTCCGCGCAGACTGAGCTCTGCAGGGCGGGGGAAGGATTATAAAGCCTTGCCCCGCCCTGCAATTAGGCTAAGAACACTCTGGTTGGTTTAAGCCAATCAGAGTGCTCTGTGTCATTTTACTGAGCGTGGGAAAATTCTACAGAATTTTCCCACGCTGCGTAAAATGACACAGAGCACTCTGATTGGGTGGCTTGAAATCCATCCAATCACAGTGCTCTGTGTCATTTTACAGAGCGTGGGAAAAATTCCAAAGAACTTTCCCACGCTGTGTAAAATGACAAAGAGCACTCTGATTGGTGGGCTTGAAATCCATCCAATCACAGTGCTCTGTGTCATTTTACACAGCGTGGGAAAGTTCTTTGGAATTTTCCCACGCTGTGTAAAATGACACAGGGCACTGTGATTGGTTAGATTCCAAGCCCACCAATCAGAGTGCTCTGTGTCATTTTACACAGCGTGGGAAAATTATTTGGAATTTTCCCACGCTCTGCAAAATGACAAAGAGCACTCTGATTGGCTTAAACCAACCAATCAGAGTGTTCTCAGCCTAATTGCAGGGCGGGGCAAGGCTTTATAAGCCTTCCCCCGCCCTGCAGAGCTCAGTCTGCGCGGAGCCCTCCATGGGTGAAGATGGATAAATTTTTTTAGCGTCGTTTTTTTTTTTTTTTTGCGCTCTGGTTTTTTATTTTATTTTAAGTTCGACGGGTATGATGGCTTTTTATTTGACTTTTTTGGGGCTGAAAAATTAATATTTTAGAAAAAAGAAGACGCCAAAAGGTAAGTTAAATTTTTGTTTACAGGTTAGTTATTTTATCCCCCTCCCCCCCCCCATCATTATTTTTAGGGTGAGGGGGGTAGGGTAGGGAATAGTTTTATTTGGGTGGGGGGGGGGGGTGACTAGGGGCTTGGGACTCCTAGTCACCATGATTGGGGGGATTTTTATTTAGGGCCCCCACCCGCCGCTCACGGGTGGGGACATTAGGTCCCCCCCCCCCCCCCCAATTGTTTTTTTTCTAGGACCCCACCCACCGCTCAGGAGTGGGGGCCAGGGGGGTGGACAGTAGGTCCCCCCCCCTTATTGTTTTTCTAGTGCCCCCACCCACCGCTCAGGGGTGAGGGCGACAGTAGGTCCCACCTACCATTCTTATATAGGTCCCCCACCCACCGCTCAGGGGTGGGGGCAGGACAGTAGGTCCCCCCCCCTTTTTGTTTTTAAGGGCCCCCACCCACCGCTTAGGGGTGGGGGCCAGGGGGGTAGGACAGTAGTCCCCCCTCCCCCCATTCTTATATTGGGCCCCCACCCCTTATTGTTTTTCTAGGGCCCCCACCCACCGCTCAGGGGTGGGGGCCGGGGACAGTAGGTTCCGCCTTATTGTTTATTAGAGCTCCCACCCACCGCTCAGGGGTGGGGGCGGGGGGAGGATAGTAGGTCCCACCCACCATTCTTATATAGGGACCCCACCCACCGCTCAGGGGTGGGGGCTGGGGGGAGGACAGTAGGTCCCCCCTTTATTGTTTTTAAGGGCCCCCACCCACTGCTTAGGGGTGGGGGCCAGGGGGGTAGGACAGTAGTCCCCCCCTCCCCCCCATTCTTATATTGGGACCCCACCCCTTATTGTTTTTCTAGGGCCCCCACCCACCGCTCAGGGGTGGGGAGGACAGTAGGTCCCCCGTTATTGTTTATTAGAGCTCCCACCCACCGCTCAGGGGTGGGGGCGGGGGGAGGACAGTAGGTCCCCCCCTTATTGTTTTTTAGGGCCCCCACCCACCGCTCAGGGGTGGGGGCCCGGGGGGGGGGAGGACAATAGGTCCCACCCACCATTCTTATATAGGGCCCCCACCCACCGCTCAGGGGTGGGGGCTGGGGGGAGGACAGTAGGTCCCCCCCCTTTATTGTTTTTAAGGACCCCCATCCACTGCTTAGGGTTGGGAGTCAGGGGGGGTAGGACAGTAGTCCCCCCCCTCCCCCCATTCTTATATAGGGCCCCCGCCCACTTTTTAGAGGTGGGGGCCGGGAGGAGGACAGTAGGTCCTCCCCAACTTATTGTTATTTAGTAGGTTATTTTTTATTGACCCCCATAGAGTGAGAGGGGGACCTGGGGGGCTTATAAAGTAGTGGGGAGCACTGCTCCCTGCCGCTTCTGTCTTTACATATTACAAGGAGGGAGCTGCAAGCCGGTAGCTCCCTCCTTGTAACAAACTGAACGAACAAATGAACACTGGTACTCAGTGTTTGTTTGTTCGTCTGATTTTTCTATTCATTCATTAGTCTGTCTGACTAATGAATAAATAGATGAAATTCCCGTTCGCATGTCCAAGTGTTTCACCTGGGCATGTGCGGGAATCTCAGTGCTATCTAGTGTGGGCAGATGACGTGTCCCACAGGGACTTCACCTACCCACACAAAGATGGCGGCGCCCTGAATATAGATCGGGGCAGAAAATAAAGAATAAAAAATAGGTAATCTGGGGGGCTTAAGGGCATTTGGGGGTGACTAGGGGGTCAGTTAGATGTAGTGGAGGCGGGTTAAAAAAACAAAAAAACAGGATTCGGCCATGACAGTGCCACTTTAACAGAGAGAACGGCCGTGTGCAGGTCTATCGTGCAATACATCTTCCAGTGCTGACCCGAGCTGGCTGATTCCACAATAGTTTGTGTCCCATGTCATGTTTGTTGTGGGCAAGCTACTCATGCTTATTAGCATTGTAAATAGGCAGACAGCTCTGCACACACGAGACACAGAAAGGAGGTGCCCCTCACTGTGGAGTAAGCATGGCATGAGAGAACGGGTAGCACTATACTCAGACACTACACAGATCCCCCCTCTGAGATAGAATCCCTAGAGCCGCTTCAAACTCTCGTTTTAACATCACACTTCTAAATGTCCATTCATCCTCATAGAGGAGCTTTGGGAACGAAAAAGTACAACTCTGCAGTCTCATTGGAAGTTGGAAAAGTACTTCTAATGGCTGCCAGGTACAATACCAGCAGTGAAATGTCCCATGAATTTAGAATGGTTGTGTGATTCCAGCCAAAAGCCATAACATTGATTGGTTACTGACAGTAGATTGTAAATTTCACTATACTTAATTACATTCAGATTAATTCCCCCAAAAGGGACTCTACAGGCACCTAAACCACTTCATTATTATTATTATTGCCATTTATAAAGGGCCAACAGATTCCGCAGCGCTTACTTCATCTCACTAAAGTGGTCTGTGACATATCACTCGAATTGTAACCCTGCAGATGAAAACTTTGCTGCTCTGCAGGAATGGCAAGGGTAACCAAAGGGTGTTCTCTTTGACTCTGACTTCTCCTTCAAGCCTCATGTTCAATCTATCGCCAAATCCTGTAATTTCCATCTCGAAAACATTGCTTGCATACGCCCCTACTTAACGCCAGATGCGACTACGGTGTTGGTCCATTCCACTGTCCTTTCTCGCCTTGACTACTGTAATCCGCTTCTCAGTGGTCTTACATGCTCCCAACTTGCGCCGTTACAGTCCTTAATGAATGCGGCAGTGAGGCTCATCTTCCTGTCCGCCCGCACCTCCCATGCCTCACCCTTCTGTCAGTCCCTACATTGGCTTCCTATAAAATATAGAGCTCAATTTAAATTCTGGTTCTTGCTTTCAAATCTCTACATAATGTTGCTCCCACCTATCTATCCTCCCTTATCCACAAGTATGTCCCGTCTAGGCCCTTACGATCTGCTGAAGACTTACGTCTATCTTCTGTCCGTACTCCCACCTCTGATGCTCGCCTTCAAGATTTCTCGAGGGCTGCACCGTTCCTGTGGAACTCGCTTCCCTCCTCCGTTAGATGCTCACCCAGTCTCCACTCCTTCAAAAAATCGTTAAAAACCCACTTCTTCATAAAAGCATATCAATTAAACTGTTAATAGCTCCTGACTCCTCTTCTGCAACTGTCACTAGTCTAATACCATCCTTACATTTTTGTGTAATTTTACCCCACTCCCTCTAGCATGTAAGCTCATTGAGCAGGGCCCTTAACCCCTCTGTTCCTGTGTGTCCAACTTGTCTGGTTACAACTACATGTCTGTTCGTCCACCCACTGAAAAGCGCTGTGGAATTTGATGGCGCTATATAAATAACATAATAATAATACCACCACCCCAGGGTTTAAATGCCTCTAGTGTCTTTCACTCTGACAGTCACTAGAGACGCTTCTGACGAAATAGCAGAGTAAAAGCTTGGCTTTTTCAATCGGATGTTCTCCGAGAAACGATCATGGCAGTGTGGCACTTTGCACGCGTGTGAAGTAGAGTCTCAAAGCTTTCCTCTGGGAAAGCAAAGGATTGGCTGAGGTTGGTGACCAGCTGGGCAAGGGCTAGAAGGTAAGTAAAACTCATCCTTTGACCCTCACAGCAGGGGGGACATTAGTACAATTCGATAAAAACTAAAGCACTTGGAATACAGGTTTGTATTCCTAACCTTATAGTGTTCTTTTAATATGCCCTTAAACAACATGGTAGCAAGATTTATACCCCATTCACAAAGATGGTTATGAAACTACATAATTGTACCATATATAAAATGGCAATAATTCCAGATTACCAGTTATAAAGATGGTGATAGCATCAATTTGATTGGTTGTTAGCCATATGGGAGACCTGTATGAACAGACAGATGGTAAATATTTTATCAACACTCTGAAGAAGACAATTTGTAGAAACATGTCAACACTACGGTAATCACTGATAGTACAAAGAATAAAGGATGAGACAGAACAGGAAATAGACCCCTCTTCCTCACAAAGTAAAAAAATTACATTCGCTTAAGAGTAGGAGTAGTGATTAGTGACTGTCGCCTAATTTACATGTTTTACTTTAATGAAAGCAGCTTTATCCTCTACATAAATGTTACAATAGTAATTTTAACAAGTATCCGTGAGGCACGTTATTTGGGTTGAATGGCTGCGGTTTACTGGCTGTATAAGATTTTGGGTTGTCAAGTAACATCCAACATAAAAACTCTGAAGCACATGAGTGATTCACATTTTCCACAATTTAAAAAAAAAAAAAAAAAGGGGGGCAAAATACTCTATTATATATTATTTATAAAGCGCCAACAAGTTCCGTAGCGCTGTACAATTGGTGGACTAACAGACAAGTATTTGTAACCAGACAAGTTGGACGCACAGGAACAGAGGGATTGAGGGCCTTGCTCAATGAGCTTACATGCAAGCGGGAGTGGGCTATAGTGACACAAAAGGTAAGGGTAAGGTAGAAAAGTATGTTGCTAGGATAGTATTCATTGAGGGCTTAGTGTTTTGTTTTGATGACAGTTTCAGGAGAGGAATCAGGGTGCGGGGGGGAAAAGCTGTTCACAGTTTAATTCGTATACTTTCCTAAAGAGGTAAGATTTCAAAGATTTTTTTTTGAAGGAGTGGAGAGCGTAGGGGCCTTGATGGGACATATTTGTGTAATAGTGAGGATAAGCAGGTCGGAGCAGTATTCTGTAGAGATTTATAGGCATCTTAAATTGAGTCCTATATCTTATGTGAAGCCAATGGATATCACTCTGGTCTTTTTAGAATATAAGCTAAACATAACTTATAACTATCTTGTTTATATATTCAAAGTGGCTCTGTTACTTATTTCCCCTCCTCTGCTCCACGCTGTTTTAGATCCCAGAGTCAGCCTCTAGTGGCTGTCTACCAGACAGCCATTACAGGGGTTCCTGGTTTGAAACGGACCTATGGTCCGGTATCTGACGCTGGACGTCCTCACGCTCTGCATGAGGAAAACCAGTGTCAGATTTTTCTCCATAGGAAAGCACTGACTCTATGCTTTCCCATGGGGAGGTCTAATGCATGCATGCATTAGCATGCGCATTAGAGCCCGCTTGTCGCTGGATGGAGGAGGAGCTTCGACCCAGCACCGAGGGACATCAGCGCTGGGATAAGCTAAGTAAAGAGTTTTTAACCCTTTATTCCCTGGGGAGGAGGGCGTGTGAGGGAGGAGGGCGGCATGAGGAGCAAGAGTGCCAGCTTTGTATTCCTGGGTACAAAGTTATACCAAATTAACTCCCAAATCTACAGATACTACCCCAGGTTATATAGTTAATATACTACCACCACAAAGGCTTTATAAAGGCATCTTCGATTACACCTTACATTTTACACAAACACAACTCAAGTATACAATATCTTTTTATGGACCAATATTAACTTGTTGCACACACCTTGAAGACTTACTCCATATGGACTAAAAAAAAAAAGTCTGCCCAGTTAAATTGTACATTTTAGATGGGAATCTGACGTCACACTGTGATATACAGGGCTTAAAACCACGATTAGTTTATCTGAGGGGTAAAAGATATAGTAAAACATATTGTAGAGAGGGCACATATTGAAGTGTACATTATTGAAAAATAATGCCATTAAAGATTTATCGAGACGTCAATAACACCAAAAGTTACATGATTTTTTTTTTTTTTTTTATTGCATTCCCTGGTATTCCCATAGGGTCACGGCTCCTGCCTTCTCCAGGCACCAACACACATTGACGTTGTGCCTCATTCCTGCACCACAATTGACTGTGACAGCACCAAGCATGCCGATGCGGTGCATCGTTCTAGCATCGATACTAAGGCTTCTCTTTTGCATTTTATACACCCCGATGCCAGTCTTTTGGGGGTTTTTATTGCTCCACATTCGTCTGTGGAGTCATTATTGACGTAGACCAATCGTACACAACCTGGGACTATATAAGACCACACTGAAAACTATTTTTCCTGTCGTGGGCTTTGTTACCCAAGAGTGCATTTTGACTTGTGGTGTGTGATTTTATCACTCCCTCTAATATTGGACTATTCTAAACTGTGAATTCCTGAATTTGGCTTTGTTTATTACACGTTTTCCAGATCCCCTCTTAAATCCTTGACCTGCCCCGGTTTACCCCTGTCTGTTTGCACACAGTACACTATACTTTCAAATGTTAAGCCCCCCTCATTCCCCCCAACAGCCGTAATGATACACAAACAGTTCAGGGACCTGAAGATATTAAAACAAAGACTCAAAGGACAAATTATGTCTATCCTCCGTCCGTACTCCCACATCTGATGCTCGCCTTCGGGGCTGCACCTTTTCTGTGGAACTCCCTTCCCTCTTTCCGTTAGACTTTCACCCAGTCTCCGCTCCTTAAAAAAAAAAATCTTTGAAAAACCACACTTCCTCAGGAAAGCAGATCATTTAAACTGTTAGCGGGTTCTCATCTCCTCCCACCTCCCCCATGTCTTCTCCCCTGCAACTGTCAAAAATAACCTCTGAGAATAAGTTCAGTGAATACTTTTCTAGCAACCTATTTCCTTAACTCTACGTATACCCTTTGTGTCACTATGCCCCACTCCCTGTAGCATGTAAGCTCATTGAGCAGGGCCCTCAACCCCTCTGTTCCTGTGTGTCCATTTGTCTAGTTACAATTAGTCTGTTAGTCCACCCATTGTAAAGCGTTGTGGAATTTTCGGGCGCTATATAAATAATAAAATAATAATAATAATGAAGATAGCCTCGGAACCCCTCAATGGCAGTATTTACCTAGAACTATATAACAATATCAAACTGTGAATGCAGGAACAAAAATATATAAAATACTTACTCCTCCTTCAACGGTTAACTTAATTATAAATTCTTTCTATGTGTGTACTGGCCTGCAAAACTGGTTCTCAGTCAATTACAGTAAAAAAATAAAAAACATTTCCCCCCTCACAGCTTGTTTTCTTACCTATACATAATAGAGAGGTTTACTGGCAATCTCGGGTATCTCAAAACGTTCATGCAAATATGAATTCTTGCCTTTAACAAAACTCCTCCTCCAGAATTGTCAGCCATTTTCAGCCATCAATGTTTTTAGTGCTAAACACTCCACATACTGTTGAGACTACGGTTTATAGAAGTGAGGTTTTTTTTTTTTTTTTTGGACAAAGAACACTTCATAGAGAGGAAAATTCCAAGACACACCCATTTGTTTTCCTTCGTTTAGTTGCAGCTTGCTAGACAGATATGAATACATCTAACCTGACTTATTAATTTTAAGTACCGTAGATACTTGGGTATAAGACGACCCGAATATAAGCCGTCGAGTGTTTTTTACCATTGACTCGAGTATAAGCCTAGGGTGATAAATGCAGCAGCTACTGGTACATTTCTAAATAAAATTAGATCCCAATAAAATTACATTAATTGAATATTTATTTACAGTGTGTGTATATAATGAATGCAGAGAGTGTGTGTGTGTGTGTATATATAATGAATGCAGAGTGTGTGTGTGTGTGTGTATATATAATGAATGCAGAGTGTGTGTGTGTGTGTGTATATATATATAATGCAGAGTGTGTGTGTGTGTGTGTATATATATATAATGCAGAGTGTGTGTGTGTGTATATATATATAATGCAGAGTGTGTGTGTGTGTGTGTGTGTATATATATAATGCAGAGTGTGTGTGTGTGTGTGTGTGTGTGTGTATATATAATGCAGAGTGTGTGTGTGTGTATATATAATGCAGAGTGTGTGTGTGTGTATATATAATGCAGAGTGTGTGTGTGTGTGTGTATATATATATATATATATATAATGCAGAGTGTGTGTGTGTGTGTGTATATGTATAATGCAGAGTGTGTGTATATGTATAATGCAGAGTGTGTGTATATGTATAATGCAGAGTGTGTGTGTGTGTGTATATGTATAATGCAGAGTGTGTGTATATATATATATATATATATATAATGCAGAGTGTGTGTGTGTAAATATATAATGCAGAGTGTGTGTGTATATATATATAATGCAGAGTGTGTGTGTGTATATATATAATGCAGAGTGTGTGTGTGTATATATAATGCAGAGTGTGTGTGTGTGTATATATATATATATATATATATATATAATGCAGAGTGTGTGTGTATATATATATATATATATAATGCAGAGTGTGTGTGTATATATATATATATATATATATAAAATGCAGAATGTGTGTGTATATATATATATATATATATATATATATAAAATGCAGTGTGTGTATATATATAATGCAGTGTGTGTGTGTGTGTATATATATATATATATATATATATATAATGCAGAGTGTGTGTGTGTATGTATATATATATATATATATATATATATATATATATAATGCAGAGTGTGTATGTGTGTGTGTGTGTGTATATATATATATATATATATATATATATATATATATATATAAATAATGCAGAGTGTGTGTGTATATAATGCAGTGTGTAATGTAATAATATTTTTATTATTAATTGTTTAAGTTTTATTTCTTTGTCCCCCCCCCTTCCTGCTTGATACCTGGCCAGGGAGGGGGACTATATGAATCCGGCATGGTCTATGCAAGGGAGGGGGGGGGGGGGGGCAGAGCAAGCTGTTACTCCCCTTTACAGCAGCTCCGGTCACCTCCGTTCAGCTCCCAGTGTAAATCTTAATTATAAATTCTTTCTATATGTGTACTGGCCTGCAAAACTGGTTCTCAGTCAATTACAGTGTAAAAAAACAAAAAAAAACACATTTCCCCCTCGGGTATCTCAAACGTTCATGCAAATATGAATTCTTGCCTTTAACAAAACTCCTGGGTGATTTTTGGATATGTTGTTCACCCAGGTCAGGGCTATCAAGGAATGCGACTTGTGGGGATATGTTGTATTTTGGGGTACTTTTTGGGGTTTGTAAAAATGTATGTTTTTATTTTTTTGCTTAGAGTTAGTCCATTGTCTTAGTTAATTGTAGCACAGGCAGAGGGGAGGGCTGGTGTGCTGTGTGTGGGAGTGTTGGACTTTGTTGTATTGTTCCGATTGGTTTGTGTGCCTGTGTTCCATCAGGCCCAGGGGGTGTGCCTCTGGCCTGAGGAATTGTATAAATTGTAAGTGCTGGCTTACATTAAACAGACCTGCTTGACCCTTTCTTGAAGCCTTGGCTCATGCTTGGGGGAGGGGATAACTACACTCTTGGGGATTGCTATATCACAATACTCCCTTGAGTATAAGCTCTTGTAAGAGCTTGTTCCTGCTACGCTCTCTGGATTAGGAGAGGTCTACCCACTGGAAGCTGGACCCTGGTCTTGGGTCCAAGGTGGGTAAAGGACGGCGAGACCCCGGCGCAGCTGCATTGCTGGAAGTGGGGTCTGCAATGTTTATGGTGTCTGGTGGAGTGTTTGGTGGAGCGGAGGTACTCGGTCGGAGTGCCAGCGGTCCGTCACAATATTATTTTTTTTTTGCATAATGCATTCTGCAGCATTATATCATTGGTATCGTTAGGACGAGACTATCATAATTCACAATATGAAAAAATTAAATGCATGAACAATACCAGTAATCGTTGTTACACGATAATATCTGTTTAAATTCTTCAAATAATAGCCACCATAAAGAATAAGGGTACTTTCCAGCCAGTATTTTGAGAGTGCAACAATATATATCCTGAACAGCCTGCCGAATTAAATTAACAGTATGGCAATTCTAATTCTCCTGACACTTTATGTAGATCGTCTGATTTTTACTGACTGTAAAGGTTTCCAAGGTACAATCCTTAACTGGTTTAAAAGGATACTATAGTGCTAGGAATACAAACCTGTATTCCTAGCATTAAATGCACATGACGATGGATGTCCTCATGCAGAGTGTGAGGCTGTCCAGCATCAGTTAGGCGACCTAAAGTCTCCTAGCAAGCAGCAAGTACCTCTAGTGGCTGTCTGATTGACAGCCACTAGAGGCTGTCTTAGTACTGCAATGTAAATATTGCAGTTTCTATAAAACTGCAATGATTTACATTGCAGGACCAAGTGTGACAATGAGCTGAAGTGGTCTGGGTGCCTATAGTGTCCCTTTACATACTTCTTATGATTACAGAGACTATCTCCAACATTATTTGCATTATACAGAACTTATAAGATAAGCACGGATGTAGAAGGCTAGAAGTGCTTTGCTTATTATATTCAAACTTATGTACATGTGTACTGTGTATGAGACACAGTGTAAACACATAAAAACAGTCAACTAGCTTTAAATGATCCATGCAAGCACCATAAGCCTTCCAGCTAACTGAAGTGGTTTTGATGAATAGAGTTTATCCCTGCACCCTGACTGCATAACTTCTTTTAGAGATATCCTCTCATTTTTTATTATCTCCGTCTGTCAGACAGCCATTCAGTGAAACTCCAACACAGCCAGTGTGAGTATTTCAGAACGATTTTATCTTAAGGGAATACTCATTGTGGATATTGAGGTGAACTCAAACAAGCATTATTATACTTGTTTGCATGCTAATCATTTTATGAGTATCCATTCCCTGTATACAAATCTGTTACAAGAACTGGATAAGAGTGGCCACAGAACGCCCAACATGGAGAGTACAAAAAAAAAGTCTAGATCCAAACCTACCTAAAGTGAAGGCTAACTTTCACAAGATAGCAAAATGTTGTATTATATGCATGCAGTACGTTGGCTTAGATCTAATAAAGAGATAAACTAAGTAGAATAAAATAAAGCTTACTCACCATTTGACAAGGCTTGCTGGAGTTCTGTATCAGATATAACCCCACTTCTGTCCCTGTCCACTCTAAAAATAAAACACAAACAAAAATATATAACTAATCCATACAGAAAGTGAATACGAAGGCATAGCAGCTCGTAAATTGTCCCCAGTGTTATGCTTCAAATGTTTACAATTAGCAGCTATTCTGTGTTAGCAGACCGTCATACATTAATAGCTGTTGAAGGATCGCTTGCATGTTTTAGAGTGAAACATGCAGGCTGCTCTGGTTAGGGACAGTAACAGTGCTTCTCTCATATTTAACCAATATAGGATACCCTTACCAGAGCTTAAAATTTCCTTTTGCCACTGGTAAGTGAAAACTTAGTCCTGGAGAGTAGAAATACCCCCTATCCCCACCGAAGAGTTTGGTTCGCAGTGGTATGTACATTTTAGGCTTTACTTGTTGTGCAAGTCTCCCATCAGGCCTGATTTCGTCTGGATAGCCCCAACATCTGAGTTTGTTCCAGCTATCCTGATTTTGTTACCTAGAACCCCAGATGGAGTCCCCTTGTCCTAACTATAGTTTTGTATTCCATATGTAATATACAATGTATCTACATAAATACATGTTCACACATCACAAAAGGTACAAGCCTTTTAGCATTGCTTCCATTATCAGTAATATTGGGGGGAAACAGGAACAATGCCTCTGCCCAACACAACCCCCTTCACCCCCATCAAATTAGCACCACTATATCGAAAAGAACATTAATTTAAGGCAATTGTCACAATTTTTGTAATGGACCCTTTTAAATGAAGCATTGGATTGGACATAGTGATCTCATCATGAGTAAAGTTTTATTTAAATGTTAATAATGCAGGCCAACATAAAAAAATGTTAGAATGTGCCCTTAGAAAACTGTACACTTGGACACAAGGACAGAGAATCATTACCATGAGCAAAGACGGTTAAAGTGCTCAACTTTAAAAATCCCTAGTAATTAAATGGACACTATAGTCACCAAAACAACTTTAGCTTAATTAATCAGTCTTGGTGTATAGATCATGCCCCTGCAGTCTCACTGCTCAATTCTCTGACATTTAGAAGTTAAATCATTTTTGTTTCTTTTTATGAAACCGTAGCCACACCTCCCCTGGCTGTGACGGACACAGCCTGCATGAAAAAAAATGGTTTCACTTTCAATCAGATGTTAACTTGCTTTAAAAGTTGTATCTTCTGCTCTGTAAATTAACTTTAAAATCACACACAATAAGCTACTGCAGGGTCTAGCAAGCTATTAACAGTGCAGGAGATAATAAATTCTTAATTAAACAGAATTTGAAGAAAAAAAAAAGGAAGTGTAAACATCAGATGACATTTTTTAGGAAGTGTTTAGGAAAGCTGTGCAGTTACATATAGGGAGGTGTTACTAGGGCCGTATAAACAGTGATTTAACTCCTAAATGGCAGGGAATTGAGCAGTGAGACTGCAGGGGTATGATCTATACACCAAAACCGCTTCATTAGGCTAAAGTTGTTTTGGTGGTGACTATAGTGACTGTCATGCCAAAAGCACGAGTTGGTGTTTGATGTGTGTTTATATATGTTAAGAGTTGTTTTTTTGTAAACCTTTGACATTTATTGTGGTCTTTGATCTTGCACCAGGTCTAGACCATAAAACATCTAGATAGCCATCACCAGAGCTGGACACAAGGAATTTCATAGAGTGGGCAATAGACTGCCAGTCAAACCTCCTCTGATCCCCCCCAGGGGTCTGCCCACTGAGAAATAACTAGTTTAAATATAATGAGGGTGCTGGACTATCCAGGGAGTTCATGTTTCATTTTTTTCTTTTGTCAGTAACTTCTAGGAGATCTATACCATCTAAGACTCCCACAAGAATTCTATATGGGGTAAATATATGTAAGGAATTTCTTGTGTTTTCTCCTATTTTATTTTATGTACTATTTTGCAATTTGTTATCTGTATGTCATTTATTTCTGTATTTTGTACTCAGCACTGTGAATCTTTTTTGTCAGATTAAATGTTTACTTAATCAGCTTGTGTCTCTGTTCTCAATGAGCTTCATTCCCCAAAGGAAAGCTCAGGTAAACACGTTACCAAAAAGGGTTATTTATACGTGTTTGATCAGTAAAAGTAGAACGGTGATTCTATAATTCTCCTGTGTGTGGGGTAACCTAAAACGCCCGGGATTAAAAGTCTTGGTGGTGGCAGTAAAGTGTGTACTAAGGGGTTAGTGTAGAAGGGATTGCAGGGGTTAATTGAGTGGTTGCTGGGACTAGCAACAGGTAACCAGGGGTCTGGTGTCATTAACCCTGTCACTTCCACACTCTCCCCACTGTCTCGGCTGGGCCTATAGCCCACGCTCGTGACAGTGACCCTTTAATACAAACATTGTGTGCAACAAATTTGTAAAAATGCATCAGTAACACTTCAATTTACACTACTTAACCAGTGAAGCACGTTCCCTCCCTCCACCTCCCTCCTTCCCCAAAGTAGAGGACAATGGCTGGTTTGCTGCTGAAACAGTTATTCACTAAACAAATTTCACCAAGATGAGACTACGGGTGAGTTGGAGTATGTTTAGGCTCAATGTTACCATTTAGGTTCCATGCTCTAACGTTGTGGGTTTAGTGAAAAACCCTGACAGTCTGCAGTGCAATGTTCAAAAGTGAGCTTGTTCAGGTTTTAAAAAAGGTTAAAAACTTGCAATCCAGATTTAATAAAGAACAATTCACATCATCAAAATTCATTCCTAAAGCTGAGGCCAGGCCTGTGAATATGGAAATGCTGATGTATTTCAATGCACTTTCTAAACACAGTGAAGCATTGTGCACAAAATGTGAAGGAGATAACTGCACATCTGTTGCAATGTGCAGCAGAGGGCACAATCAATAGAAAGTCTGAAGCCTGTGAAAGATCATCAAGTTAAAAAGAAAACAGCTATTTGATTTTTATTTCACCTAACTAGAATGCTGGAGAATATATAAAATAAGAATAGAAAATAAATCAGCAGCAACAGATACTGTAATTTGATAGAAATTTGGTGAAGATTACATTGCGAGGTTTACGTTTTTTTTATTGTCATTTCTGTTGAAAAACAGAAAATATGGATATTTTGATATTTTGATAGAAAATACCAGTTACTTTGAATGACCTGAGAATATGAGTTTGTTGAAGAGTGTGGAAGGTGACCTATATTTCAAACCAGCACTTTGAATAAAAAAAAATTAAATCATTTTATTAAATATATTATCTCCCCAGAACTTCCACGCTTGCCAGAGCTTGCAGCTTGTCTAGATCTCCGTTCTCACCATTCCCTGCAGCTGCTTGTAACAGATATTGTGTAGTCAGCTACATTTGATCCCAAGATCAGTAAAGAACTCTATATTGTTGCAACATTCAGTCTATCATTTCTACAAATCGCACTTCTTAAAGGGTTACTCAGTTACTCCCATTCAGGGATTTGAAGTGATGATGGTGCCTGGAATCTGTATGTGTACCGCTTTTCTATGAATCATAAAATACCTTAAGAAAACATGATTCCTGTAAATCTGCTCACAGTGACTAAAGAACTTTCTACAATGCGAAGATCACTTAGGTATACTCCAAGCACCATAACCACTACTGCAGAGGCGTTGCTGGATCAGAGGCGAGATTATATCTATATATTTTACATGGAGTACATTATGTATCACTTGAACACAACTTAAAAAAAACAGGCCGGTTCATCTCAATGAAGTGGCCTGGGTGCAGTGCAACACTGCAATAGAAAACTGCCATTCAGAAGATATGGCAATATTATGATTGCAGGGTTAACACACATCTAGCGACTGTCTTCCTGACAGACAGAGGTGCTTCCGCTTCTACAACAGAGTGTAGTGCAGGGTTTTGCCAAGCATGTGCAGTTGCCTCCCAAAGTTTCCCTACGGAGAAACATTAGATTGGCTGAGCTCATCAATCTTGATGATCCCAGCCAAAGAAGTGAAGTATCAGACCTAACTGAGACTGGCACCCCTCACCTAAAATAGGTATATTAAACTTATTGGGTTAGGACAAGGCTTGACAATTTTGCTTGTAATCTAGGAGCCAGCTAAAAAAACAAAAAGCAAACAAAAAAACAGTTAGGTCCAATTTTTGTTCCGCCCAACAAAGCTTTATTTTCAAAGACAAAAATACAATTCTTAAAGGGACACTATAATCACCAGAACCACTACAGCTTAATGTAGTGGAGTTCTGGTGTCTATAGCCTGACCCTGCATGCTTTTCAATTGTAAACACTGCCTTTTCTCTGAAAATTCTCAATTTACATTGCTGCCTAGTAACACCTCTAGTGACTGTCACTCAGACGGCCACTAGAGGTGCTTAGTCCAGTGCTGCACAGTGTACAGCATTTACTTTTAGCCACTGCATGCGCTGCATGGAAGTGATGAATGTTCGACATAGAGATTCCTTGATTAAATGCATCTCTATGAGGAGATGCTGATTGGTGCAGCATAGTGTTTTGTTGCACATGCACAATAGGCCCTCAAATGCGCTCCTATGGGAAAGTATTGGCTTTGGCATTAAGATTGATTATCTCAGCCATGGAGGCAGGGCCAGCCACAGTGAGACCAGCATGGCTTTGGAAAAAAGGCAAGTAAAATCACTTTCCCCATGCGATCAGCAGGGAGGCAAGTAACTTAAACAAAGAAAAACAGACATATATTTTCTCATATACTCACAAATTATATATTTTTTTATTTTATGTCCACACAGCTTTCCTACCTTTGGAAGAGCTGGAATGGATTCTTTCCCTGGGCGCAATCTCTTCTTGTTTTGCTCCCTTGTGCGCCGTTTAGTGATGCCAGTGCAACGTCATATTCCTTCTCCTGGCATCACAGAAGGGAGTGTGAGGGAGCAGAGCAAGAAGTGCAGGAAGATTTCTGCTCCATCGCTGCCCAGCTCCAGGCTCACTTGGGTTGCCATGGCAACCTGGCACCTGGGATTTGTCTGGCTAAACATACATAAACACACTCACTGACTCATTGATATGACAAACTGACAGGCATACAGACACACACATTGTCATACACTCACAAATTATTGTTAATTTTAATTTAAGTCCATCCACCCTCTCTACCTTTGGGAGAGCTGGAGTGGGTTCCTTCCCTGGCATCTATTGTGGCTGCTGTTCTTGCTCTGCTCTCTCAATGCCATTTAGTGATGCCGGCTCCCAGCATCACAGCAGTGAGCACGAGGGAGCAGGAAGGAAAATTACAGCTCCCTTGCTACCTGGCTCCATTCTCCCTCAGCCAGCCACCTCGGGGATGCCACTGAACGGGCTGATAAACACACAGGCACCAGGATAAAATTCCTAGTCGCCATGGTGACCTGTGATTTGTCGAGCCCTTGGTTATGAATACATGATATTATTCCGAACGCTATAGTTTTCCTTTCACATGATATGCCATGACCAGTTTGCATTATTCTGTGAACTATAATCTGCTAAGTACTGATGCATTAAATGCTCTGCATCTCACCTTCTATGTAGCGATTGTCACTTTAATCATGGAAGCAACGTTACATGTCTCCCTCTCTTGCTCTCACAAAACATTTCAATTTCTCCCTTTACTCTGGCACATTTCCTTCACCCTTCAAACATGCAACCATAACCCCGATTCTGAAAAGGCCCAACCGTAACCCCAACTCCCCATTCAACTACCGCCTTATATCGTTACTGCCATTTTCCTCCAAGATCCTCGAGAGAGAGTTGTGCATGCGAGATTGACAGACTTCCTCGAATCCAATCTGCTTGACCTGCTTCAGTCTGGATTCCGCGCTCGTCACTGTCGAAACAGCTATGACCAAAGTATTCAACGATTTAATCGCGGCTAAATCTCGCGGCCATAACTCTATCCTAATTCTCCTTGATCTTTCTGCTGCCTTTGACACTGTTGATCATCAACAGCTTCTTCTCATTCTCCGTAATCTTGGTCTACAGGATACTGCTCTCTCCAGGTGCTTTTTCAGTGTTTCTTTCTTTGACTCTGCCTCTTCTCCCCAAACCCTCTCTGTTGGCATTCCCCAAGGTTCTGTCCTTGGTCCCCTACTGTTATCCATCTGTTATCCATTTGTCCCTTAGTAAACTCATCAGCTCCTTTGGTTTCCATTATCATTTATATGCAGATGACAAGCAAATTTATCTGTCCTCTCCAGATCTCTCTCCGCCCATCTTGACTCGTGTCTCTGATTGTCTCTCCGAGATTTCTAACTGGATGGCTGCTCACTTCCTTAAACTCAACCTGTCTAAAGCAGAACTTCTGGTCTTTCCTCCCTCAAGTGTTGCTACTTCCGTGTCTCCCTCCCTCCAAGTCAACGGCACTACCATCACTTCTACCTTGCAGGCTCGCTGCCCAGGTGTTCTCTTTGACTCAGACTTCTCCTTCACCCCTCATGTCCAGTCGATCGCCAAATCCTGCCGCTTCCATCTCAAAAACATAGCTCGCATCCTCCCCTATTTAACACCGGACGCGGCTAGGGTGCTGGTCCATGCCATTGTTCTTTCGCCTTGATTACTGCAATCCCCTTCTCAGTAGTCTCACGTGTTCCCAAGCTTGCACCGCTGTAAAGCTCATTTTCCTGTCCACCCGCACCTCCCCCTCTGTCAGTCCCTACATTTCCAGTTGGAGACACGGCTCAACTTAAGATTCTGGTGCCTACTTACATAATGCTGCTCCAACCTACCTATCCTCCCTAATACACAAGTATGACCCATCGAGGCCCCTGCGCTCTGCAGAAGACCTATGTCTATCCTCTGTCCGTACTCTGACCTCTGATGCTCGCCTTCAAGACTTCTCCAGGCCTGCACCTTTTCTATGGAACTCCCTTCCCTTCTCCGTTAGACTTTTACCCAGTCTCCATAGAAACATAGAATGTGACGGCAGATAAGAACCATTCGGCCCATCTAGTCTGCCCAGTTTTCTAAATACTTTCATTAGTCCCTGGCCTTATCTTATAGTTAGGATAGCCTTATGCCTATCCCACGCATGCTTAAACTCCTTTACTGTGTTAACCTCTACCACTTCAGCTGGAAGGCTATTCCATGCATCCACTACCCTCTCAGTAAAGTAATACTTCCTGATATTTTTTTTAAACCTTTGTCCCTCTAATTTAAGACTATGTCCTCTTGTTGTGGTAGTTTTTCTTCTTTTAAATATAGTCTCCTCCTTTACTGTGTTGATTCCCTTTATGTATTTAAATGTTTCTATCATATCCCCCCTGTCTCGTCTTTCCTCCAAGCTATACATGTTAAGATCCTTTAACCTTTCCTGGTAAGTTTTATCCTGCAATCCATGAACCAGTTTAGTAGCCCTTCTTTGAACTCTCTCTAAGGTATCAATATCCTTCTGAAGATAGGGTCTCCAGTACTGTGTACAGTACTCCAAGTGAGGTCTCACCAGTGTTCTGTACAATGGCATGAGCACTTCCCTCTTTCTACTGCTAATACCTCTCCCTATACAACCAAGCATTCTGCTAGCATTTCCTGCTGCTCTATTACATTGTCTGCCTACCTTTAAGTCATCAGAAATAATCACCCCTAAATCCCTTTCCTCAGATGTTGAGGTTAGGACTCTATCAAATATTTTGTACTCTACCCTTGGGTTTTTACGTCCAAGATGCATTATCTTGCACTTATCCACATTAAATGTCAGTTGCCACAACTCTGACCATTTTTCTAGTTTACCTAAATCATTTTCCATTTGGCTTATCCCTCCTGGAACATCAACCCTGTTACATATCTTAGTATCATCCGCCACTCATTCAAAAAATATTTGGAAACTCACTTCTTCAGGAAAGCGTATGAATTAACCCCTTAAGGACACATAACATGTGTGACATGTCATGATTCCCTTTTATTCCAGAAGTTTGGTCCTTAAGGGGTTAAACAGTTAGCATGTTTTCATCCTCCCCCTACCCCCATGACTCCTCTCCTACAACTGTCAAAAATAATCTACAAAGCCCTCAGTGAATACTTTTCTAGCAACCTGTTTCATTACCCCTACTTACACCCTTTGTTTCACTATACCCCACTCCCTCTAGCATGTAAGCTCATTGAGCAGGGCCCTCAACACCGCTGTCCCTGTGCATCCACTTGTCTGGCTACAATTGCGGGTCTGTTAGTCCACCAATTGTATAGCACTACGGAATTTGGTGGAGCTATATAATTAATAAAAAATAAAAAAAAAAATAGGTTCCTGGATGGATGCACAAACACTGAAGGGGAGGTGGAGGAGAGGATTGATGACGTGAAGCACACACGCCACGTTTTCGCGGGCTTGCTGATCGATGCTGGTGGCTGGAGAAGTGAGGAATATAGAAGATATCGGCTTGTGAAAAAATTCAGTACGGAGATAGTGAATATAGTAGAAGGCAGTGAACTGAAGACGGATGTCGGAGAAGCCGGGTGAATAGAGTGAAAGGAATATGTATGCTTGAGATATTATAGCGGTACAAATAATTGAAAAGTACTGAATTGAACGATACGTCCCCATTCTACTCAATAAACAGAGAAGTGTATATAATTTCCAACCTCAGAAGGTAATGTAAATAAAGTTGATGGAGAAATAATATAGACAAATCTACATATATGTGAAACAGATAGGGGGTAGGAAGAAGGGAGGGGGCAGTGGAAGGGGTAAAGGAAAGAAAGAAAAGGAAGATTAAAGGAGAAGCACATATACCTTAACATTAAACCTCATAAGAAAAGCAACATTTAGAAGATAAGACCGTCTAAAGACCTAAGCACTAAAGATCAAACAAATAGCCCAGAAGGAAAGAAGAAAATTAAGAGGCAATGGGCTTCTATGTATATTGAAAAATTCTGTATAAATAAATCAGATAAATTTTATTAACCCCCCCCCATATATAAGTGGTTGATCCGAATACAGTGGGTTACGGTTTTAATTCTTCAATACATATTCAATATATATATGTGGATATATAAGTACTTAAATCTCCACTGCCAACATCACTGCAGATATCTACCGCACTGAAATACAGTCACAGACGGAGGGAAGGGTAGAGGAAAGAAGACAAGAAAGTTAAAAATATAAGAATATACTTGAAAAAATATCCATTTAATTGAAAATGGCGACAAAAAGAACCGAAGCTAAGAATACTGCAAAAAAGACAAAAACAATAAGTCAAAAGAAGAAAAACGGTTATCAGCATTTTTTTCGCCTCAGGCAGAAAAAAAAAAAAAAAAAAAAAAAGATAAAACTAAATAGAAATCAAGAGAAACCGATAAATCCGCAAGGAGAAGAATATCAAGATATATGGAATATAGAATTTTTACACATAAAGGGTATAACTCCAGAATACTTGAAATCTTGTTGTGACAACAAATTTGAAAAAAAATCAAACGATTAAAAACTATCAGAAAATGTGAAAAGTGATATAACAAAAATGACAAAGAGGATAGAAAATATGGATGAGAAGTTGGAAGCAGTATCCGAATAGTATCATAATAGACAGATGGAAGACCGTATCAAATCTTTAGAACAGGAGACAAACCCTGAAATTGAAACTAACAGAAAATGAAGACAAAGCACACAGGATCAATCTTAGAATAAGAGGAGTGCCAGAGAGTGTTATTATCAATGAAATGGTAAAGTATCTGAACAAATTCTTTTTTTTTTTTGGATTCGAACCCAGATTTAAGCAATTTTATTGTAAGAGTACATCGATTAAATAAACCAGCGAATATAGCAGCCTCTCTTCCAAGAGATATTATGTTTGTATTTATATAGCGCCAACAAATTCCGCAGCGCTTTACAGTGGGTGGACGAACAGACATGTAGTTGTAACCAGACAAGTTGGACACACAGGAACACAGGGGTTAAGGGCCCTGCTCAACGAGCTAACATGCTAGAGGGAGTGAGGTAAAGTGACACAAAAGGTAAGGATAGTATTAGACTAATGACAGTTGCAAGAGAGGAATCAGTCGGGAGCTATTAACAGTTTAATTGATACGCTTTTATGAAGAAGTAGGTTTTTAATGATTTTTTTGAAGGAGTGGAGGACTTCTTAAAATAAATGCAACATAAGAATGGGAAAGAGGTTCTGTTGTCAATCAGGGATGACCTGTATGCTCAAAATAAGGGGGGAAAGTGTGTGATACTTTTGATATTAAAATAGTTACGATTAATGCACGTGGCATCAATTCACCTAAAAAAAAAGAGCAATACGATTACGATTTCTCCAGAAAGAACATTCATATCTGTGCATTACAAGAGACGCACTGGATGGAAAATGATCCAATAAGATTAAAATCAAGGCAATATATATATATATATATATATATATATATATATTTGTGTGAAGGGCTCATGATGGCAAAGAGAAATAAGACCTAATAAGTGTAGGATGGTATAAAAGTAGCAAGTCGGTTGTGGTGTGCCGAAACCGACGATGAGGTAGGCCTGAAAATAAAGAGGGCCTACCAAGAAGAAATGTAAGAAAAAGGAGTTGATAAAGAGGTGTGGGTGGGAGGGTGATGCAACGCTGACCTCGAAGGTATGGAGCCAGGTAAGGGGTGTCCCTTAAGTAGGGAAGGGGTGTGTCATACGCCCCTCCCACAAACACAGGCCAAAAGGCCTTACTACTTGTGTGAAGGGCTCATGATGGCAAAGAGAAATAAGACCTAATAAGTGTAGGATGGTATAAAAGTAGCAAGTCGGTTGTGGTGTGCCGAAACCGACGATGAGGTAGGCCTGAAAATAAAGAGGGCAAAAATAGAAGTTTCAACATTTTAATACAAACTACCAATATACAACTTAACAAGACATGTTCTGAAAAGCATTCCTTACTTCTTGTACAGGGTTAGGAATGTACCGTGTGTAAGCGGATGATTTCCAGCGCCCCAGTGTCTTGATAACATGAACCGGTATGTTAACACTGGAGGCTGTGGAGGCCGCTCCTATGCGGAAGGAGTGGCCTGAATAGTTAGCTGGCTTGAGTCCCAGCTGTGTTAGTAATGACCTAACGTGGGTCATGAAGTTGGTAGTAGTGAGAACTGAACCTCGTAGAACAAAAAGTGGTTGTGATGGTGGTGCCTTGAGACTCTCTGTATAAGAGTCCAGTATTTGGACGGGGCACCAACTGTTGTGAGTCGGATAGTATTTAACCTCTACGGGTGGAGCGTGTTGACTGTTTTTTGAATGAGGTAGTGTCAGGATATAATAGTCCATGTGTTTGGTTAAGTGCGAATGAAGCAGTAGGTGAGTGGATTGTGTTGTATTGATGGCGGTAAACTCTCTAGGTCTCAGAAACCCATAAAAAGCCACATAAATAGCTGTTTTGATGACTAGTGTTGTGTTGAAGGAGAAGGGTTTTAGATCTAGTAGTTGTGATAATTTCTTAAGGATATGAAAATCTATAGGAAGCCTCTGTGCTGTATGCGGGGGTTCGGATCTTTGTATACCCCTAAGGATGTTCTTGATTTGGTATGATGACATGAAACTTGAGTTGTTGGGTTGTAAGGTCAGCATGTGATGTTGGATGCCTGTAAGATATAGTTTGATTGTGTTGTAAGAAAGTTTGAGTTTGAGGTGGCAAAAAGAGGCAAAACCTAAAAAAGATGTCATGATGAATGGTTGTAATATGTTGTGTTCCAACAGGAATCTTTTGAATGAACTGAAAGCTCTGTTGTAGGTTTTCCTGGTATTTGTAGATAGAGCTAGTTGGGACAAAGTTCTGCAATGTTGCATGATAACGTCTAGTCCATTGTTAGCTGATGGAACAGTGGAGTGGCCGTGGCTGTGAGCGCGGCTGATGGGAGAAGTTGATGAAAGGCCTGGAATTTAAAACGAGACAAATTATCAGCTGCCTCGTTACAAATACCTGGAATATGAACACAGTGCAAGAAAAAATTATGACATGCTGCCAACCAAGTGAGTTTCCTCAAAAATCTCATGATAGTAAGGGAGTTGGAGCGACCTTTGTTGATAATGGAACAGGTTGCTTGGTTGTCTGAGTAACACCTGACTGATGAACCTGTCCATAGATGTCCCCATGCCACGGCAGCCGCCACGATGGGATATATCTCGAAAAGAGCTGAGGTAGAGAAAAAACACTCCAGGTCCTGCACCTCTGAAGGCCAGCTACCCCAAAGCCATTCGTTCCCAAAAATTGCTGCAAAACCTGTGGTAGACGCCGCGTCTGTCCAAACAGTAGGAGAAGTGTCAGACAATTGAGGGAGGAACATGCTTTTCCCGTTCCAGGAGTTTAAAAAGTTTCTCCACATGAGAAGGTCTGCCGTGGCTTGGGTATCTAGGGTCAATCTGTGTGCATCATGTAGAAACCGTGGGAACATGCTGAGGAGACGTGATATGAAAGCACGGCCTTGAGGTATAATACGCATGGCAAAATTGAGTGACCCCAGTAAAGATTGTAATTCTTTGCGATTGCAAGTGCGTAGTTGTATATAGAGGTTGATGTTTGTCAGAATGTTTTCTACCTTGGTGCGTGGTAGGCTAGCTTGCATGTTGGCTGAGTCTAGCATGATGCCCAGGAAAGTGATGATGGTATCTGGGCCTTCGGTCTTGGTAGGGGAGACTGGGACCCCCAACTGGTTGAATAGGCTGACAGTCTCTTTCAGGCTAGTGGGAGGGGAAGAATTCTCCTCGACCATTAAGAAATCGTCCAGATAATGTATGACTGTAGGGCATCTGGATATATTGAGTAGTAACCAGCATAGGATTTCGGCAAATGTGTCAAATATGGCTGGACTACTTTTAGAACCAAAAGTTAGTCGTGAGAAAAAGTAGTAGTTCCCTTCCCACTTGATGCCATGTAGGTGCCACAGTGTGGGGTGGATTGGTAGTAGTTTGAATGCATTTGTTATGTCGGTCTTACTGAGCCATGCACCGACTCCTGCCTGTAAGATAGCCGTAATGGCGTGGTCTATAGTGGAATATTGCAGGGAGAATTCCTCCGATGGTATTAAGGAGTTGAGGCTGGGAGTGGTAGAGGTGTGTGGTGCCGACAAATCGATAATAAGTCTCTGCTTGTTGGAAGATTTTCCTGTGACAACCCCGATAGGGTTTGTCCTCCATGTAGTGAAAGGAGGGGATTGAAAAGGTCCCAATAAAAAACCTTCTGACACTTCTTTAGCTATGAGTGTGTCAACTGCTGTAGGGTTGTGTTGGGCGGATTGTAGATTTGGACATTCCAGGATTCCTGAAGGCATATGTATGATACCTGTGTGGAATCCTTCTGATAGACCAGAGATTATGAAATCTACTAAATGTGTAGATGGATGCTGTGACAGAAATGTCGCAAGTAGGGATATGTTGATAGACGTTAGGTACTGTTTGGGATACATTTTATTGGGACACATGATTTTTGCATGTGCCCTGAAACATTTTGAGCATATATGCAACAAACGACAACCGCTGTAATTACATGTACCAACATTAAAGTTATTACATATCTGGGATTTGCCCAGAAACTTGATAGGTCTACCCAGTTTGTCTTTAGCTATTTTCTCCGTAGGACCAGCGGAGCTAGGTCCTTGCACGTGGGTATGCTCGTTAGCAGTGGTGGGACAAAAATTTGCCGAATGAGACATGGAGGAGCAGTATGCACAAGCCGGTGTCCTTAGCCCTGCAAAGTGTCTGCAGAAAATCACTGTGTCTATCTTACTCCAGTTGGACCTTGTCCCGTACTGTGAGAAGGCGCCTGACACTTTTGCAGAAAAAGATCTATGGTAATCGTAGAATGCCGATCCACCATATTTATTGCCCAGGTCCACCAGCTTGTGCATATACATGTCAAATTCCTCACGCCTGTGTGGGTAAACGGCACATATGACATCCCGGTAGATGCCAAAAGCCAACACAAATTCCGGGATGGTGAGTTTCCTGTTTAGGCGTGCATCCCTGGACTTTACCACCACAGAAATATCCTCATACGCATAAGTTTTATGCTCCACCACATCCTGGGAGGCAATTAGTAGTGCAGCTAAGTTGACATCTTTACCTTCCAGGATGTCTTTCTTAAGGTGCTCAGGTATCATATGGGCAGGGTTAACCTCCTGCTCGTCAGAGGTGGTGGCTGGAGAAACTAGTGGCAACTCGACCAGTGGCGGAGGGGTCACAGTGACTGACCCAGCCAAGGTAAGGGCTGTGGTGACCGATTCCAGTTTCTCCAGCCTGGAGTTTACCTTGCCCATGGATGACATGAGGGATGTAAGCATGCCATGTATATCTGTCGGGTTAGACTGGCTAGTCCCTTCCCCTGCATCAGAGTTATCAGTTGAGGTGTGCAACAGTTTGTATAGTTCCGCTTTCCTGGCAGTCGCGGGGAAAGGAATGTGTCGTCTCCTGAGTTCGTTAGTTATGCGAGGGATTGTCCAGGACCTGAATGATGCAGGACTAGCCATGTCTTCTTCCGGTGGTGGGGAGTTTGGTCTAGCCGGAGTGCTCGGGATGGAGAAATCCTCTACCCCTTCTTGAGACATACTAGATGAGAAAATATACCGTTAGTGTTGAAACCCAGGGGATGTACTGGCGGGCTAATTATGCCGTGTGAGGCGAAAAAATTAATCTTGTCCTTTGGTGACAGGTGAGGCCCTGCTATTTGCCAAGTGGCTATGAGAGGCTCTATCTATGCGTTGGCGCGAGGGAATATTGAGGCCACCCATGTAGTGGCAGGAATTCGTAGGCCTCTCGGTGACAATAAAAGAAAAACAGGGGAAGGGAGTGACAGGTGACGCCCTCTCTAAACTTTGCGAGGCGGCTAACTAACGTGTGGCTCGAGGGGTGTATGCCTCCGAAACGTTTGAGGCGGGGTGTTGGCCTCGCGGACCTCTAAACTATAGGCGGTATGCCAAGAGGGGAGATACCTATTTGGGCCTATACCCCTAACTGCCAGTACTCTACGTCCTATTTAGGGAGAACGTATGTGACACGTGAGCAGGCTTACGTACCTGCTAGTATGTATACGTATATGGTGCGTAAGGTATAGAAAACCTGGATAAACCTAAAAGGGTAGAAATAGATATGATAGTATGAGAAATGGATCCTGTGATACTAACGTAGACTAGATATGCTGTGGTTGATTTTATTAACCGTATGTGTTGAAGGGGAACAATTAGAGTAAGGAAGTACCCCGCCTGATTTATTATGGAGAAAAACCGTAACGCAGGATTAGCTTGTAGTGTCTACATATAATGTGTATACCTGGTGACCAAATTTAAAATATATATATGGCCGTGCTACTGTAATAATCGTAGTGCAGGGAGTATGAGTTTAAACTATGAAAATTGACCATATGCAGAAAGGTAGACGTATGAGAGGTTAAACCAAAAGTGTGATTCAAACCTGAAAGTGTGAGATGTTGGGACCGTGTTCTGTATACACGATATATCGTTTGAGTATATGCAGAAAGGTCAGGAAATGTAGGTGCCATGTAAACGGGTGTACATGGTAGTGACAACGTAATATACACAATTAATTTAGAGAAAACTTTATCACATATATATACACATTATACCTATTCCTGATTAATTATCTGAGTTTCTAGTGTATGTAATTTGAGTACATAAAGAAAAGTCAGCATATGACAAGTGCCATGTAATGAAAAGTGTACATGGTGTGTTTAAACAGGGAGGAGAGAGAGGAAAAAAAAACAAAACGTTTGTTTAAAACAAATTCCTAAGTGTAAATGGAAGGTACACAAAAAGTAAAGTGTTCAAGCAAAACTATGTATATGTATACCAGGATAATATCATGAACTAATAATACATGAGCCCTAACCTAGGTATAATTAATGTGACAGCATAAATTATGAAATACATGCTAAAATCGTTATATGTATATAAAACAGACTGGTATTTAATAAACTATAATCTGTATGAAAATGAATAATCCTACTATCAGGTACTAAAACTTACAAAATAGAAACAAACTGAAATAAAGGAGGGAAAAATAAAGCATAGGAATGCTACATACTTATTACTTGGTTTCCGGAAACCGGAGGGTTAATTTGCCTGAGACTTTGGCCGTAAAGCGTGTGGCCGTAAAGTGAGGCTGAAAATTATTGCGACGCCGTGGGAAGTGATCCGGGCGACGGACTTACGTTTTAGAAGTCCAGAGGACTCGATCAGCGAAGAAGACCGGGTTTTTTGTGCGTGGCTGGCCGTGGAGAGACCTGTAAGGAGTTTCCTGGACACAGCTGACACCGAAGAAAAACGCGGGTTTCTGAAAGCAAGATGGCGCCGTCCGTGAACCGGAAGTGGATTCAGGATGCAACGCTGACCTCGAAGGTATGGAGCCAGGTAAGGGGTGTCCCTTAAGTAGGGAAGGGGTGTGTCATACGCCCCTCCCACAAACACAGGCCAAAAGGCCTTACTACATATATAAATAAATAAATAATACCTCTTCACTAATGGATAATAAGAAGAAAAAAAAAGAGGAGTAGCACTTATTTTCTCTAATAAATTATCTTTTAAACTTATACATCAAGAAATTGATGTACAAGGTAGATATTTAATTATTATATATGTGAAATTAATTAGAAGAAATACACATTTGCCAATCTATATGCACCTAATCACTCGCCAATTAAATTTATTAAAAAAGTGTTGAATAAGATAAAGAGGTTTAAACAAGTATATACTATTCTAATAGGGGATCTGAATTGTTTGATGGACCCGGCCATGGATATAAATTCAGTAGAGGGGAGAAGTATAGATAGGAATGCATGTAATAATGCACAAAGATTAAGAGAGTTAATTAAGAACTATGCGCTATTAGATTTATGGAGAATCCTTAACCCAAATACAAAGGATTATACTTGTTTCTCTAAGACTGTGCTTACTTATTCCAGAATAGATTATATAATGACAAATATTGGAATTATCAAGAATATAATTTTTTTTTTTTTTTAATTACTACCCCCTGGACTGATCATAATGCCATAATGATACAACTAAAGGATGAATTTGAAAACAAACGCTCCTCATGGAGATTAAATGATTATTTATTAAATAAACCACAACATGTTAAAAACTTTTAAAAAATACAACCAAGTTGTTTTTTGGTGTGCTTATAAAAGTGTAATACGTGGTCATTTAATAAAAATTGGGACATATGAAAAGAAAAATAGACTACTAGGTTTGCCTGAGTTAGATCTACAATTGGACTCTATAAGTGCCCTAAATAAATAGGTTCCCTCTAGGGAGAATACGTTAAGAATTATTGAAATAGAAAAAAATAAAAATGAACGCATTAATAATCAGGGCAAATGAAAGGCTCAATCAAAAGAGAACATGGTAATATAAGGGTAATACGCCAGATAAGTTATTATCTAATCAAATAAAAAAAAGAAAAAGAAAATATATTTATTTCTAAAATCCTAAGTAAAGATCAAACTCATGATACCGGAGAAAATAGGATGGGCTTTTCAAGACTATTATAAGGCCCTATATAATTTGCCTATAGCGCCTTCTGATAGAGATATTGAGGACTTTTTATAGAAAAGTAAAATACCTAAAATAACGCAAGAACAATTATTATTAAATCTGCCTTTTACGGAAGAAGAGGTAAATAATGCTATTGGGAACCTCAAAATTGGAAAGTCTCCTGGTCCGGATGGATTTTCTAATAAGTTTAAAAAAATCTTGAAGGATAATATCAAATTTCAACTTGTTAAACTTTCTAATGATTTGCTTAGAGAAATCCAATCCCAATGGAAATTTTACAATCAAATATAGTTCCAATTTGAAACAGGATAAGAATAGTTTGGAGGTTTCTAATTATCGACCAATCGTGCTTCAAAATGTTGATATAAAATTATATTCTTCTATTTTAGCAGAGCAATTGAATACGATTATTGGAGAAATAATCCATCCGGACTAGGTGGGATTTGATCAGGGTAGATACGCATTTACTAATATCCGAAAATTAATTGAAATATTGGAAATAGTTAAAAAAAAAAAAAAAAAACTTGGTCCCCACTCCTAACACTGTCGTTAGATGCTGAAAAAACTTTTGATGGGGTTGGGTGGAAATATTTACGATATTTGTTAATGGCAATTGGTTTGGAGGGAGCTATAGCGGAAGCAATTATGGCATTGTATCTGAATCCATCATCAAAAGTGGTGGGTAACGAACGGATTTAGCTCTGAATGGTTCACATTGGTAAACCAGACAGATTGGAAAATGGAACCAGGGCTGCACATTGTCCCCAATATTATATATAATGTCATTGGAGCATTTGGCAGCAATCATAAGAGAGCAAGAGGCAGTTAGAGGATTTTGTGTTCAAATGCAATAAAAGTTACATTTATATGCAGATGATGTCATTCTAACACTACAAGATCCATGTAACTATGAAAGCAGTGGTGAATATTATGGATAATTTTGCAAAAGTATCAGGTTATAAATTGAATATAGAAAAGTCAATAGCGCTAGGTAGTAATATCGAAGAGAGTGATAGATATAGATTTAAGTGGGAGTTAAATAAAACAAATTATCTAGGAATCCAAATTAGCACAGATATAACAACAATTGTGGGAAAAGAACTTTTTACCTCTATTAAAACAAATGAATAAAAAAAAATTAATAGATGTGAAAAAAATCCCAATTTCTTGGTGGGGTAGAATAAATATTTTGAAATCTTATATCTTCCCTAAATGGGTATATTTATTTAGACTAATCCCACTTAATTTCCCAGAGGCTTGGCTATCAATGATACAGACAGCATTCAGGAAATTTGCATGGCAAGGTAAATTCCCAAGAATAAGTGCTAGAATATTGATGTTAAGAACCGTTCAAGGTGGTATGGGTATGCCTAATGTGGAACAAGTCTATAGGGCAAGTAGACCATCACATGCTATAATAACCCAACAGGAGAACAATATTAAGACAAGCTGGTGTGAAATTGATCAAAGTATATTGAAAAATAAAAAAAATAAAAAGTATATTTTTTTGGACAACTGTAGACCCAGATAAAACACAATATGAAAGGAAGAAGGAAAGAATGCTATAATGTATTCCCTAAAACCATATTAGATATATCTCAGAATTAGGGAAAAAATTGGAAAAGTATTGGTCTAAAATAATAAAGTGATTGTGGAAAATGATATTGAGATCTTAAAATATTCAAAACATAAAATTAGAGAGATGGAAAGAATTGGGAATAAGTATTAAGAATATGATGGTTCACAGGGAAATACAGTCTTTTAGATGATTACAACAAGAATATGGTTTACTGAATACTGAAATATTCAATTACTTGAGGGTAAATGGGTAAATTAAGAAACATTTATACACTCGGAATGCAGATCAAGTAGTTAGACTTATTGGTCTCTTTCAAAAAGAAAATAATAAGGGGTTGTTAGCACATTGTAGTAGATTAATAAATAGGGAGGAGAAATCTATAAATATTAAATCCCTTGAAATATGGTAAAAAGATCTAAATGTTTTAATTGATAAAGAAGACTGGATGCATTCTTTAAACTATATTAACAAAGTAATACCTAGTCTAAATATAATAGAAAGAAATTATAAAATCATGAATAGGTGGTATAGAGTACCTGCCTTTTTTCTAGGATATACCCAGTAGTACCTAATAATTGTTGGAGATGTGGTATGAATATTGGAGATTATATGCATAAATGGTGGCAATGTCCACCAATACAGCTTTTTTGGGAAATGATAAGAATCTAAATTGAATATTTTATTGGGAAGATTGTTACTATTTGTCCAGAATTGTTTTTGTTACATATAGGATTGGCTTTATGGTCAAAGTATAATAGAGATTTTGTTATACATATTCTCATGGCGGCTAAGACCGTAATAGCCAGGCATAGGAGGAAAATAGATACTCCTATATGGCAGGAAGTAGAGAATCAATTAATATATCAATAGATATAAAGGGTATTGAAGATATGTTTGGGCGGTACTCCCTGATTGATAGCAGAGTGGGGAGGAGGGAGGTTGGGGAACTTTATCTTTACCCTTCTATGTTTAAGGAATAATGTAAACACAATGAACCATTGTATTTAAATGTAATTAACATAGAATGAGGAACAAGGGGGGGGTGGGAGGGATAAAGCGAAAGGGAAAATGTATTTTTCTGTAAAGTATTTGTATTTGTAATGTACTTGATAAAGAATATTCTCATGAATAATAAAAACAGTAACTCCACTGTTAGTTTAGAATCAACTTAAATAAAACTGGGCAGGCTTTGAATGTTGTTGTGTTGTCAAGGAAGCATGGTGAGCAGACCAAGTCACTCACTGACTTTAAACAGACAACATTCCTGTTAAGATATAGGTATACTATGTGCTGTCACTTAGCAACTACTGCCTCCCATAAGAAACAGCAGAACCAGGTATAGCTGTAAACTCAATGGATGGAGGTAAAAAAAAAAAAATACAGATCACATCCCACAGCTTTTCCAGTGCTGATTACAACCTTAACTCCTTCCATACAAATAGGGCAATACAGCTGGAGAGCTACACAGTTTGTTGTCAAAGGACTATGGCTTAAGAAAGAGGGTGTTTTTGAAGGTAGTCTCCAATTGGTGGCATGGGTCTACGAAAGACCACAGTACGTTCTGCAAAATCTACTCATATTCTATTCCAGGGCTTGAAAAATCCCAGGCACGAGGTCGCCATGGTGACTATGAATTTGGTCCTGCGCCTGGGATTTGTCAGCCTGTTTAGCGGAGACGGACCGCATGGAGGCGGCCCGACAAGGGTGAATGCAGGCGGCAAGGGAGGGAGCTGTTATCTTCCTTCCCTGCTTCCTCAGGCGCCCTGCAGTAATGCCGGGAGCTGAAATATGACTTTACTCCCCCCAAAGTTAAGGAGGCTGGATGGACTTAAATTGAAATAAAAAGCATTAATAGTTTGTGAGTGTGTGTCAGTATCAGTGTGTACAACTTGGAATTTTCGCAGCTGGTCATCATGCACCCATGTCCTATCTGAGATATTTTTGAAGCCAGACAATGCAATTTACCCCCATCACACCGGTATTTCAAATGGTGTCATTTTAACACTTTCCATGCACTGTGTAGTAGCCACAAATGCTTGCCAAAGTTAGCGTTCATATTTTTTTTGGCATTTTTTTTTATTTTTACACAAACACTGCACTTTTACTGGTGATTTCATGATCATTGTGATAGGTTTTACTGTTTTAACCACTCATATTTGTGTTCAGCGAAGTCTCCAGAGTATAACAATACCCCCCATATACAGGTTTTATGGTGTTTTGGAAAGTTACAGGGTCAATAGAGGGCTTGCCCAATTCAGTTTGCCAGATTGGTTTGCTGGGTCTGTGTTGCCTTTTGAGACTATATCTTAGCCCAGGAATGTGAAATAACCCCATCATGGCATACCATTTTCAAATGTAGACAACCCACGGTATTCAAAATGGGGTATATGTCCAGTCTTTTGTAGTAGCCACTTAGTCACAAACGCTGGCCAAGGTTCGCTTTTTTATAAATATGTTTTTGGGTTTTTTTTGCAAATATATTAGAGAAAAGAAAGCTTACACTGTGAACCTTATATAGTAAACCTATGTAAAACAAAATGCATTGCTCAGTCTTGTGAAAGAGAATATATCACCATGCAAACCACATGCCCTCACAGCAAAGAGAGTATGGGGAAGCAATGAATCAAGAAGCTGAATTACAAAAAGGTAAGTTACAAGTAGTTTTTATTCTTCAAATATGAATCAAGACTATAAAATAGTTAAAAGGGCTAGAGCCACTTTTGAATAAGGCCATTCAGCAGAAAGTTTAAACAGATCCAGCCACAAAAGTCAAAGACAACATTATAATTTCCTACCTTGGAAACAGAGTGATGAGGTTGGAAAAATAAATAAATAGATTTTGTCTTGTCATTTCTCAACTTGGTATATAGTTTGAAACAGCTATGTTTGTAAAGCAGACATCTATTTTCACAATTAAACATTTCGGCACAAAATAACTCTTTGAATTTAATGAACATAGATGTAATCATTAACAACCTAAAATGTGGATAGCGTTTTAAGAAGTATAGAAAAAAAATAAAAATAAATATATATATATATCAATGTCCCAGAGCTGTATATTACCAGTGTGCCTCCAGGCCAATGGATAAAAAGGTAGAAATCAGGAGCACTCGCTTGGATTTTCCAAATGTAGATAAACTATTTAATCACCCCTTCAACATCAACGTTTTCGACCCTTCAGATCTTGATAAAGACCCTGAAGGGTCGAAACGTTGATGTTGAAGGTGTGATTAAATAGTTTATCTACATTTGGAAAATCCAAGCGAGTGCTCCTGATTTCTACATATATACATATATATATATATACATATATATACATATATATATATATATATATATATATATATATATTTTTTTTTTCAAAATGAGCTGGCATGGAAACCAACCCACAATGCAGAACTCACAATAAAAGGCATGCAAACGACAAAGCCTTTCCACAGCTTGAGAAACAAAACAAAATTTCCAAAATGGCTCCAAAACTCGATGCAAAAGCCGCTCCAACACCTCCACACTCGGCGTGGCAAGGCTCCAGCATGCAGTGGGTGGTGCTATAAACCTCCAAGGTGCAATGCATCCTGGGGAAGCTTGCTTTGTATTGCGAAAATAATTTGTAAACTGAGGGATATTTTTCAATGGATTTTCAATTGTAAACCTAAAGTTATGTTAACCGAGACAAATAACATCCAAAAAAAAAAAAGTGTTGCGCTCAAATTATATTTAAAGGGACACTGTAGGCACCCAGACCACTTCAGGTAATTGAAGTGGTCTGGGTGCAGTGTCCCTATTGCACTTAGTGCTGCAATGTAAAGTCTGCCCTCTGTGGCTTCCGGAAACCAAATGGACTTTTGGTCCGTTATCTGAGGCTGGACGTCCTCACAGACCTCCAGCGTCAGATTTTCCACATAGGAAAGCAATGAATAATGCTTTCCTATGGATAGGCTTAATGCGCGCGCGGCCATTGCCGCGCATGCGCATTAGGTGTCCCCCGCAGGCTGATATAGGTGGGGCAGGAGCGTCGGCGGAGCCTGACCCAGCACTGAGGGACATCGGCGCTGGATTCAGGCAAGTGGTTGAAGGGGTATTAGCCCATGCAACCCCGCGGGAGGGGGGACCTATTAACCCTATGTGAAGAAACTACACTTTGATTTTCCTCGTTCGGTAGATAAAACTACGGAACACCGACCACTCCCCTGGCTCATTAACTACAAAGCAAACTGCAGATTGAGGGCTCTCCCTGTGTGGCCACCATTTGTATAGCCAAACACCAAGTGTTGGAGAAAACAGCGGGCATCTTGTCGCACGAAAAGAGAGGCAGCAGGACTTGGTCGTTGAGTGCCTGGAACTAAAAACAGACACTTGACTTCCCAAAAAACGGTCAACTTCGCAAACACCTGCTTCTTTTAACCGACCAGCCAGGAGAGCGCTATGCGGTAGGTCTGTTCCCATGAACTAGGGAAACAGTTTGTAGATTTGTTCGGTTTTAGAGCTCCCTGAAATAGACCGAACACTACCTCTAAAACTGTGGAACTGTGCGGTGCAGTCGGTCAAATTAGGACTTCCATGGAAATCACGAACCCCTGAACGGATCTGGGTGATTTTTGGATATGTTTGTCCCCCAGATCAGGGCTATCAGGAGATGTGACTGTTGTGGACTTTCCATGTGTTTTGGGGGTACTTTTGGGGTGTTCTTAAAATGTATGTTTTCTGTGCCTGGAGAGAATTGAGTTTAGTACAGTTCTTGACTCTCTCTCACAGGCACAGGGGAGGGATTATTCTGTTGTGTGGGAGTGTCCTGGACCTTAGAGCCAATGTAATTACATTGTGTACTTTGCCATAGTCCCCTCTCAGGTCCAGTGGGGAATGATCCTGGAATATGTCACGGTAAACCCCTTGCACGGGTCCTGCATATAAGGCCAGCTGGCCAGAACAAATTCATTCCTGTTGTACCCTTCATCTAGTTTAGGCTGATGTTTGGTTATACGTCTGATTGCTTGGAGAATTTACTTGGATACTGTATTTCCTTCTGGAGAATGTTCGAATCAACATCCAAACTGCGAACTATAATCACGAAAGCGAACGGGTATCTGAAATACCAGCGTTCGTAACATGCTATAAATGCCAGGAAAACTTTTTTCCTGGCACTATAGGATCCCTTTAACATCGAATTTGTGGTAAATGCTAAATATATATATATATATATATATATATATATATATATATATATATATAACAAATGCACTATAGTGCAGATTATCCTTTTTTAATTAAGTAATATAATACAAGTACATATGTGGGGGGTTACACTCACATGTACCAGAGCCCTATCAACCCCGAGAAAGGATCTTATTTAAGAGGGAATAACTCCCACACCGCTCAGGCAGCCATATTGTGGATTCCAATAGTGGTAATGTTTTTAGAATAGTAGTTGTAGGGATGACAGAACCAAAAGGACCCCAATGGCACAGTAAAACTTTGACTTTTATTAAGTAAAAAAATGTAAATTGCTTACATCCAGCATTGGTGGGCATATACAAGCAGTGATTCCACATACAAGCAAATTGCGGCAAAACACGCCAACTTTTAAAGTTTACTTCAGGGTTTCGTTGTGTCTAAGTTCCGCCTCCCAAAGACATTTCAGTGACGCGTTTCGCCCGCATCTTTTCCTCCAGGCTTCTTCAGACTGATGAAGACATACATAACCCTGTAAAACTATTTATTTAAGCTGAATTTATTTTGGTGCTTAGAGAATCCCTCTAACATGACAACTCTATTATACAGGAGAGATTGTGTAGATAGATAATCAGTAATATGATATGAAAAGTGAGTCAAAGTGGCAAAAGCGGGGGGCGGGGCCTGACCACCATACTGACCGGTCGCATGGCACAGGGGCTCTTGCTGAATACGAGCTAAACGGCAGAAATACTACACTCACTGCCTGAAATCAGACGGAGTAGCCTGTTAATAAGCGCAGGAAAAGGTTGACGTCGCCATAGACCCTGAGATCGGGAGTTTTGGGGCCCAGGCGGTACAAAGCTTTGGAGCCTGCGGCCTACTCAGGACAGGAGTGGAGCGGACGGCCGCTGCCCCGCTCGCAATCCTGGCCACAGCCCTAGAAAACATGCCTCTTAAGGTCCCTGTCCCCATCCCCCCCCCTTGGGCCGAGGGGGGTTATCCTGGTCCCCACTGGAGGGAACCAAGGCCCGGTTACATACATCAGCAGGGAGCGCTGGGCATCAGGGCCCATGGGCTTTGCCAGCAACACAGAAGCCTCAGAGCCCACATCAGGCATGATCACACCCGCTGCAAGCAGGCTGCATTAAAAACAGAGACACTACACTCTGGATCCCGGGATTATTGCAGCGCCACTTTCTCATCACCAGATGGAGGAATCTTGGTTTACCTAACATCCGTACACAGAACCTGCTGGGCCTAGTCCCCACGACGACTTTCCCGGGCCTTGAACATCACAAGGACATTCCTTGAACCGCAGCCCTACTCCTGGATGGAAAATACGGACCAGGAATCACATTGCAGGGTCATTAAGGGTACCGGAACCAAGAGCGCAAGAGGTTCGCTCATACAGGGGCGGGCAGAATGGCGTTTACAGGACTCACCCTCTCATCACGATCCGGCTCACATCACACACAGGTCGGCGGCAGGACAATTAGAAATCCAGGGGATCCAGCCAGCCTGAAAACACACCGTCTTCAGCAGTGTGGCTCTCACAATAAGACTCCAGTGGTGTGTTTTTTTTCTTGGTGTTTCTTTTTTTGCTTTGTTTTTTTTTTTTCGTCTCCTCACTTAAGCTGAACTGGTCACAATCTTGATTATATTAATGTTTTGTTGTTAGAGCGGGCACTCCAGCATATTGATGGGCATCTTTCATGTTTTGGCAATAAAAAACCTGTGCTCTCAGCTAAATTCACATACACTTACATGTCAGCAAATACAGCATACTGAGGTTCATATAGCTTGTTGTTACCCGCAGACACAACTTATTAAGCCTGTCTATATAGCCCACACTAATGTTAGAACTGTATTAAGTTCATTTAATGTTTCTCAATCGACTTGTCTCATATTCTGGCTGTCTAAAAATACCGCATAGCATATTACAGATACACTAGCTTAACCAATCGAGCAGCGTTACATGTTGAATACCTAACTTGCTTAGATGACATACCTGCTTAAATATGCCTATTGTGAGCAAACTGTGTGACTTAAATATGACCAGTCTATATTCGACTAAGTTAATGTCAATCCATATAGTGTGTCTTAACCAGGCTTACTGTTTTCTTGTTAAGCGACATTATACCAGTTTATCCTTTTAAAAAAAATAATAAAAAAATGTGCAGTACATGCCACAGTCTCATGCCTCTTGAAATGTCTGTATTCACTGTTGTGGCATGGCAATCCTGTCTGTTCAAACTTTTGCACAATAAAAATAGAGAATTTAAAAAAAAAAAAAAAAAAAAAAAAGAACTTTTTTTTTAAAAAAAAAAGTAGCAAAAGCAACTCAGTATCTGCTGCCTTTTTGCATTGGAGGAAAACAAATGAGAAAAAAATAATAATAATAATATGAAAGCATGAACAATTTAAGACCCTGTCAAAAACCTCAAAAGATTGCAAAAATAAGGAGAACTGGTAGTATGATTTTAGTAGCCACAGACTCCCACTGGCTTGCTTGCATCTAACTAGGAGTAACATGTAAGCTCATCACTCCACATATACATACTCACAATCAAATTTGATAAGCACCGCTGTGACAAAGGATGCCGTATTCTTTAAAATATCAACAATATCTTAAGAAACAGTAAATATTTTAACATTATACACAGAACTTGGAATCTATACATCAAATGTATTGCAACACATGCAAATTTTGAAATTCACTCACTTAAAAGAAACCTTTTACAAATGGCAAAACCTAGCGCACACACACACACACACACACACATTAAAAATCCATTCCATGTACTCCTGGCACTATAGCTCCCTCTGCCTCCCCTCTCCCTTGCGCTCTGCACCGCATTAAGTAAAGGGTTAAAAACCCTTTATCTACTTACCTTATCCCAATGTCCCTAGGCAATGGGTCACAACTCCGCCTCCTATAGGAGATCACGGAATCAATGCTTTCCTGTGGGGAAAAATCTGACACTGGATGTCCTCATGCAGAGTGTGAGGACGTCTAGAGTCAGTTACCCGACCAAAGGTCTGTTTGGATGCAGGAAGCGCCTCCAGTGGCTGTCGCAGACTTAGTGCTGCAATGGAAGCACTGCAGTTTTTTTGAAAACTTTTGAAAATAAGTGCAATGGGGCACTACACCCAGACCACTCCAATGAGCTGAAGTGGTCTGGGTCCCTATTGTGTCCCTTTAACATATGTTTGAATGGCATTACATTTTTGAAGATACTTAAATGTGTTTTTTAACTATGTTACTAAAATTACCAATGTATGTCTTCCTTAAACATCACACTTTTCCCCACTTGACTGTTATAAGCCGATCTTGGTGTTCCATACAATCCCTAAACGACAAGAGATACAGACTCTCCTGATGTCATTACAGCATTTAAAATAAAGTTACCTCCATAAACCAGTATGCAGCTCTATGTTTCAATAAAATATAATAATAATAATTATACACAAATACTGTTATGGATGCTCCTTTCCCTCTTCAAATTTTCTTTTTTTATTCCTCTCCCCCTTTATTCACTTTTCTTCTTCTTCTTTAGCTACTCTATATTTTAAACTTTTTCTTTTGTTGGGTGCACAGAATTTTAGAAACGTGTTTTGGCCAATCAATCATACACTTTTGTGCAGCTTTATTTTGTGTGATATTTACTTTAACTCTGTTCCATGTATTGTTGTTATATGTCTAAATAGAGACATACAAGAACAAAAACAAACAAAACAAAAAAGTATGGGCCAAAAGAGTATAATAAATGATTCAATGTTTTTAGTAAACATGTGACTGATGTTGTTCAAAATACTTAAATTGTGATATGTAGAATCTTTGCCCAAATTCCATTAATCATGAGGTATTTCTGAAGTGATAGGACACGTCTATACACAAAAGAAACAAAGCTGTACATAGAAAACAGGCCACTTTCTATTACACAATGTCGTTTTTCAACACCACTAGAAACAGCATATGTCCAAATATATTATTATTGAATCACTTGGCTTCTGATTTACAGATCATTTTAGCGATATAAATTTCAGTGGAAGTTAATCAGGTACCAAAATATGAATTTTTAAAAAAGCAATCTGTGCTGAATACGTCAAGTAAACGCTAAGCTTGTGTACTCTATCCTTACAAACCATGCCTTATAATAAAATCCCTGACAAAAAGCAGTGAGAAATCAAAGAGATTTTCATATTTAAGGCAAGAGTAGCCAAACTGAAAGCATAAGCGGATAGAGACTTTTTCCACTTACATTTGAAATTCACTTTGAAATCTCACTCTAGTGAATAACCCTGATAGTTTATATTGGAGCAAATTACTCACAAACAGTGAGTATCTTACTCATGCAGCCCTTGCGCAATGTGATCATGTGCTTGCCAGCCAGGTAGTGAATTAGTATGTAACCCAGTGTGTATTTGAAAATATAGTGTATTTGAGTTTATAGGTGGGTGCCTGTGTTTCTTTAGGTAGGTGAGGATGGAGCGGTCTCGGGCTGCCCACACCGCGAGCGGTCTCGGGCTGCCCACACCGCGAGCGGTCTCGGGCTGCCCACACCGCGAGCGGTCTCGGGCTGCCCACACCGCGAGCGGTCTCGGGCTGCCCACACCGCGAGCGGTCTCGGGCTGCCCACACCGCGAGCGGTCTCGGGCTGCCCACACCGCGAGCGGTCTCGGGCTGCCCACACCGCGAGCGGTCTCGGGCTGCCCACACCGCGAGCGGTCTCGGGCTGCCCACACCGCGAGCGGTCTCGGGCTGCCCACACCGCGAGCGGTCTCGGGCTGCCCACACCGCGAGCGGTCTCGGGCTGCCCACACCGCGAGCGGTCTCGGGCTGCCCACACCGCGAGCGGTCTCGGGCTGCCCACACCGCGAGCGGTCTCGGGCTGCCCACACCGCGAGCGGTCTCGGGCTGCCCACACCGCGAGCGGTCTCGGGCTGCCCACACCGCGAGCGGTCTCGGGCTGCCCACACCGCGAGCGGTCTCGGGCTGCCCACACCGCGAGCGGTCTCGGGCTGCCCACACCGGGAGCGGTCTCGGGCTGCCCACACCGGGAGCGGTCTCGGGCTGCGCACTCCGGGAGCGGTCTCGGGCTGCGCACACCGGGAGCGGTCTCGGGCTGCGCACACCGGGAGCGGTCTCGGGCTGCGCACACCGGGAGCGGTCTCGGGCTGCGCACACCGGGAGCGGTCTCGGGCTGCGCACACCGGGAGCGGTCTCGGGCTGCGCACACCGGGAGCGGTCTCGGGCTGCGCACACCGGGAGCGGTCTCGGGCTGCGCACACCGGGAGCGGTCTCGGGCTGCGCACACCGGGAGCGGTCTCGGGCTGCGCATACTGTGAGCGTTCTGTCTGCTGGCACTGACCAGCCACAGCCCTACAGCAGGAGAACAGACCCATAATTCACACTGACAAAGCATCATGGGAGTTGTAGTCTAACTCCAACCAGTGGTGTCCCCTGTGCCCCGCATTACTCCGTACAAAGCCCGGGGCGGTGGGTGTGTGGGACTCGCTGCTCTCACCTTTGGAAGACGTTCCACAGGAAGGACTGGTCGGAGGCCACCGGGGGCCGCTGGTAGTAAGCCATTTCCTGTGCTCCCGGTCCGAGTGGCGATCACCGAGCTGACTGATTCACTGACTGCTGGCTCCACCGCCCGCTCACACCCCGACCCGGCTGCAACTGCTCCGCTCACCCGGAAGGTGTCACTGTCCCGCCCACTGACAGCCCGGCCCCTCCGTCACTCCCTCCCAGCCAGCACCGGGAACTGCACTCACCGCTCGCACTCCGGGCTGGGACAGTCCGACCGGGTAACCCTTTCACTGCCCGGTATTAGCTTATTAACCCTCTCTGTCACTGTGTTCCAGGCTGTGTGTCTCTGTCACTGTGTTCCAGGCTGTGTGTCTCTGTCATTGTGTTCCAGGCTGTGGGTCTCTGTCACTGTGTGCCAGGCTGTGGGTCTCTGTCATTGTGTTCCAGGCTGTGTGTCTCTGTCATTGTGTTCCAGGCTGTGGGTCTCTGTCACTGTGTTCCAGGCTGTGTGTCTCTGTCATTGTGTTCCAGGCTGTGGGTCTCTGTCACTGTGTGCCAGGCTGTGGGTCTCTGTCATTGTGTTCCAGGCTGTGTGTCTCTGTCATTGTGTTCCAGGCTGTGGGTCTCTGTCACTGTGTTCCAGGCTGTGTGTCTCTGTCATTGTGTTCCAGTCTGTGTGTCTCTGTCACTGTGTTCCAGGCTGTGTGTCTCTGTCATTGTGTTCCAGGCTGTGTGTCTCTGTCATTGTGTTCCAGGCTGTGTGTCTCTGTCACTGTGTTCCAGGCTGTGGGTCTCTGTCACTGTGTTCCAGGCTGTGGGTCTCTGTCACTGTGTTCCAGGCTGTGGGTCTCTGTCACTGTGTTCCAGGCTGTGGGTCTCTGTCACTGTGTTCCAGGCTGTGTGTCTCTGTCACTGTGTTCCAGGCTGTGTGTCTCTGTCACTGTGTTCCAGGCTGTGGGTCTCTGTCACTGTGTTCCAGGCTGTGGGTCTCTGTCACTGTGTTCCAGGCTGTGTATCTCTGTCACTGTGTTCCAGGCTGTGTGTCTCTGTCACTGTGTTCCAGGCTGTGGGTCTCTGTCACTGTGTGCCAGGCTGTGGGTCTCTGTCACTGTGTGCCAGGCTGTGTGTCTCTGTCACTGTGTGCCAGGCTGTGTGTCTCTGTCACTGTGTGCCAGGCTGTGGGTCTCTGTCACTGTGTGCCAGGCTGGCTGTGGGTCTATCACTGTTTTCATAAATTGTGTAAGCATAAATAGAATTTTTGTACTTGCATAATGCTAGCTTAGAGCTGCTATTTGAGTTCATTACTTGCCATAGGGCTAGATTACATTTGATTAGATAGCTTTACCAATGCTCTCATTATATTTCCAACTTTATATAAGCTTTTTTTTATATATATCATCTTTATTAAAGTCATTGCACAGAGAAAAAAAGAAAGACCTTAACAATAGTAACAATATATACATTTTAACAGTAATCACAGTGCATCAGAATAATTTTCCAATTAAGACAACATTCAATCCACATTCAAACTACAAACAACATTCATTCTAATATGGGATGGAGAGGTGGTGGGCATAAATAGCCCTTGGTAGATAGTTTGAAAATCTTATCTAAAAATCTAAAACGTATCAGTGTTTGGAGATGTTGACCATTTTCCCCATATTTTTTTTATATAAAGCCAGTTGGTTATTTATAAAAATAAAAATAAAAAATAATAGCCTTTCTCCATAGAGCACTGGTGATTTATCTAAATTAATATCTCATGCCAGTTTTGGTGCCCTTGCTTTTTCCAATTCTTGGCCATGCATATTTTTACTGCCTGCATAATGTGAATCGTCAGGGAAAGTGAAAATGTATCCATTTGGGGAAGGTCTAAACAAAAAAGAAAAGACTGCTGAGACAATAGTATCCCTATTGCCAAAATTTCAGAAAGGAGTCTCGTTAGATTTTTTTTTTTTTTTAAAGGGAAACTCCAGTGCCAGGAAAACGATCCGTTTTCCTGGCACTGGAGGGTCCCTCTCCCTCCCACCCCCCAATCCCCGGTTACTGAAGGGGTGAAAACCCCTTCAGTCACTTACCTCAGGCAGCGACATGTCCCACGTCGCTGCCTGCTCCTCCTCCGCCGCTCCTCCTTCTTCCTCCGTCGGCCGGTGGGCGAGACTGATCCCGCCCACCGGCCGAGGAGTTCCAATGTGCATGCGCGGCAATGCCGTAAACCACAGTAGAAACAAAAACACAATTACATTGGCTCTCAGGTCCAGGACACTCCCATTCAAAATTAGACAATCCCTCCTCTGTGCCTGGGAGATAATTGGATTAGGAATTGTACTAATCTAATCCAATTATCTCCAAGCACAGAAAAAAAACATACTTTTTTCAAAACACCCGAAAAGTACCCTAAAAATACACAAAACCAAAACCCCACAAAAGTTAGATCCCCTGATAGCCCTGATCTGGGTGACCAACGTATCCAAAAATCACCCAGATCAGTTCAGGGGTTCAGAAATTTCCTGGAAGTCATTTGTTTGACCAACCGCACGCATTATCCCATGCCCAAAACAGTTCCATAGAATCAGGGCTAGCAGTCATCTAGTTCAGTAGTTTAAAAACGAACAAACTACCGAATATCGTATGTGGTTTTACCATGGAACTTGTTTGTTCCCCTTGTTCAGACAAATGAACAGTGTATTTCTAAGTGTTATAAAACCGAACACAGGCGATCATGGAAGCCCAGCAGTGTTCGGGAGTTTCAGTATCCGAAAATAGTTCCATGAACTCGATGACCAAACACCGCTGCCTGCAGGGGCGGACTGACAACTCATCGGGCCCCAGGGCAATAGGAGATCATGGGGCCCCCGTCTACTCACCAGCTTGCAAGAGACACAAAGACACAAATATACATCACGCACACATGCATGTGTTACAGAAAGAGTTGTAATGTGGGGGGTGGGGGGGGGGCTTCAGTAGGGGACAGGAGTTGTAGTGTGTGGGACTGGGGCTGTAGTGGGAAGATAAGGGCTCTAATGAGCAACATGGGCTCTAATGGGTAAAAGGGCGCTGTAGAGGGGGTATAGGGGTTCTAATTTCAGATAGAGACTGTAGTGTTGGGTGTTTGTGGGGGACAGGGGCTGTAGTGGGGTAGTTTTTAGGTCCCCAGCCCCCCTTTCCTCCCATTAAAAAGTTATTTTATTTACGTTTTTGACCTAAATTAGAGTGGGTGTTGGTGAAGAAAAGGTAGATCCCCATCTTTCGTACAACTACCATAATACTTTGCCAGATGGGTACCTACCATTTCCCCATCCTTGCAAGGTTGAACTTGCCCTGAGCAGTGTATGTATGTTTGACTGTAAGCATGTTTTGAATGGAGTATGTGTGTGTGAATGTAGGGGTGTATTTGTGTGTACTGTTTGCCTTAGAATGTAGGGGTGTGTCTGTATGTATTGTTGATATTTGAATGCAGGGGTGTATTTGGTTGAACAGATACACAGGTGCAGACTCACAGATACATACATACACCAACACATATACAGATACACAGACACACATTGACATCCAAATTTACAGACACACTCTAACACACAGACAGACACTAACACACATACAGATATACAGATAGACAGACACACACTAACACGCATAAAGATACACCCACACACATACAGATACACAAACACACTGATACGGATACACACACACTAACACACATACATACATACAGATACTAACACACATACATACATACAGATACAGACACACACTAACACACACACATACATACATACAGATACAGACACACACATACAGATATACACACACTAACATACATGCAGATACCCAGACACACACTAACACATACAGTTATACACACACTAACATACATACATACAGATACAGATAAAGACACACACTAACACACATACAGTTATACACACACTAACATATATACAGATAACATGCACACACAGATCACATTACATATTTAACCACCCCCCTGCTTACATACCTTTTTGGTTCAGGAGGTTGGCATCTGGCTGAGTGTGATGGGAGTCTGGCTCCCTCCTCTCTCTGCTTGTTGGTAAGCAGGGAGAGGGAAACTCCCTGAATCGCGGCATTACACAGGGCTCCTGATCATTGAAGATTGCGGGTGGCCCGTGCAGGCGGCGCATGTCGATGGGCGTGTGTGACGTCGACATTGCGCTCCCACGCGCACAGGGATGACATACTTCTCTGCTCCCTCTGACCCTAGCTCCACCTTTGGTAAGCACTGCTGGGCCCGAGGGAGGCGTTTGACTCAAGCGGTCGGCGCAAATTGTGTTGTGTGTCTGTGTCAAAGACACACACAAAGTGCCCGACCGGTCAGTCCGCCCCTGGCTGCCTGTGTTCATACGAACAAGATGGCCACCACCTTGTGGTCGTCCATAGGAATTGCGGCCAGCCAGACGAACACTTAGAACACTGAGGTGGAAATTGCTACAAAGTAGCAATTAGGCTTAACAAGCTCCAGGGTAGTCTCCAGTTCGTGCGGCTGTTCGGTTCCCGAACCATATATTCTAATTACATTTAATTATCAATTATACTTTTATATCACAGTTTACAGGGTCCATAGTCTGTAGGCAGGAGGCTGGCAAGCAGGCTCCTCCAGGAACTCGTGGCAAACTCACTTGAAAAGGAGAGTTTGCCACACAAGGTATCATTAGTGCTGAGAAACTGAGCTGGATATTCTTTTCTGGGGGTTGTGATTCATTAGGTAGTCAGTGATATTGTTGTGATCTAATATTTGCTTAGTAGATAGAAAACATTTTTAACTCTCAGGTATGTAAATACCTCGCCTGGGGCTAGAGAGTAAGTATGCTGTAATAAGTGGAAAGGAATTAAACTACCCTTTCAGTGGATATTCCAGAGCTGACTAATGCCGCTTCTTCTCCAACTGCTCTGGTCCAAATCTCTTACATTCATTTACAATAGATCTAATGGAAAAAGTAAAGTAATTCCATTTATTTAGTTACATTTTTTTCCTTACGGTTCTAACTGTGTTCAGAGTCGCCTTTATTATAGGATTTTTTGTAATCTTATCAAATAGCCATCTCTTATCTATCCAGAAACAGTTTTCAAGAAAGTCAGCTCTAAATTCTTGGGTTTCAATTCCCTTAAGTTAAGTTTATTGTTGTTTTTATCTCAGGCGAAATAATGGGATAGCATACAAGCTTCGTGAAGCGCGTATACATCCGGAAATCCTAGACCTCCATTTCTGCCTGATTTTTTTAAAGAATTTTCCTGCGAAATCCTGGAATTCTTACTGACCCAAATAAACTTAATAATGGCTACTTGAAAATATTTCAGGGTTTTATAGCTAACTCTTATTGGGATTGTTCTAAGTAGATACATTAGTTTTGGGAGTAAATAAGCTTTTGTAGATTCTATCCAGCTTCATATAGACTTTAATGGAGTTGGAAATGTATTCACACAGAGCATTGGTAAAGCTTACCAATCAAATGTTATTTATCTAACCCTTACTGTTTTGAATATAATCGTTTTCTAGGACTATACTTTATTTGGATAATTGGTTAAAAAAAAAAAAATGTAAAAAAAAATCTGTTATCTTATTCTGTTACATAGACCTGAATAAAGACTGTTTATTGATATTGAATTAATATCAACAATATATTATTATTCAGTCCTATATATCAAACAGATTTAACAGATTTTTATTTATATTGTTTTTTTAAGTTATTATCTGTCCAATTGTGGTGTGTTACTTTCAATAAAAGTATGGTTATTTATTTTATTGGCTTGTAGTTTTTCATATTAGATTCATTCAATTCATTAAAAAGTCTAATATTAACAAAATTATAGAAAAAAATATTTTAAAATCATTTGGGGAAAAAAGTCATTTTCGGTTTCGGTTTTTGGCCAGACCAGAATTTTCATTTTGGTGCATCCCTTGCATTAAGAATGCATGTTGTTTGTTCCAAACACTATAGTGTTCCTTTAAACTGTAGTGGTTTGGGTGCTTAAAGTGACCCTTTAAGTATGTGTTCTTTTTAACACCCTTCACTGCTAGGCAATTTCACACCTGTGTTCTAAAGCCATTTTTAGGCGTATGCACTCACTGTTCTCAAACACCAAATACCAGTGCTTTTTCTGTGATTTATAGTTGCAAATTATGTTATTGTTTATTTTATTATTCTTATGTGGAGATCCTGTATTTTTGGTAAATAGTCTTTATTTTGTAATATGAAAATTAAGTCCAGCATACAAATGGCATCGTGCCTTTTTCCATTTATGAGTGTGATGGGAGTATCGTGCCTTTTTCCATTTACCATGTGGCACTCATTGTTTTACAAAGAATAGGGTATGCGGTCTTAAAGCGCTTTGAATTCCGACAGCTCTCACGTAATTTAATAGCTGTGAACTGTGCGTAGCTGAAACTTAACATTTCTGCCACAAGTGCAAATTGAGGCTAAATTAGACATGTAGATCATCAAATGCATATATTTTGAATAGTTGTCAGTTTACCATAATGTATTTATTTCTTCTATGTTCATGCATGTAAAAATAATTGTGTATTACTGAATTAAGTAAATTGTTTTACAAAATCATACACTTTTAAAAAATAATTGTTTGTTCTATTTTTATAGACACCATTTTCCTCCAAAATGAAAGCGGATTAACTTATTTTGAGGTTCTTCATTTTTTTCTGGGACGTTCCTAGATTTTGTGCCTGAAGATGGTTAACAATCAAGTTTTCCTTTGCTGTTCAGGATATGTACTGAGCTCTAACACCAAAGCATGTTGATACAAACCTGGCCTATGACAGATCCACTGTACACATACTTCTGTAAATGTTTCTTGCAAAACTGTCATGGATAACAAACCCTGTGACATTACAAAAAAGAAAATGAAGTCTCCTGATGCTGTAATATTTGGCATTATTCCTCAAAAGATTTTTTTAAGGACATGGGTTATATTTTCCATTGCATTCCTTGCCAGAGTTGTCCTGGTATTGTATGGAGTCTACCAAGACCGAACCATGCTGGTGAAATACACAGATGTTGATTATCACGTATTTACAGATGGTGCTCGATATGTTACACAGGTATCACTTGGCTTTTGCTTTTCTAAAGGTTCTTTCATAATAATGTGCTATTTAAAGCTCCAGGGGTGTGGGAAATTAAACATAAAATCTACTTTCCCAAGGAACTGAAGTGGTATAGTGGTATTACAAAATTATTTCAGATTGGGACATCTACCTAGAGCCCTGGACATTGCACAGGTATTTACTAAACTCAGAATGTTTGCTAAATTTTCCATCTCCGCTATAATCAAACCTTTTTGTCCCAGTTCTTCCATTCAGATTTAATTTGTGAAAATTCCAAGTTTAGTGAATAACCCTTAGTGTTGCACCTTCTGCCGAGAGTGTGCATGGTGACTGTGTGTAAAGTGTGTGCGCATACTGGCTTTGTGAAATGTGGTGTTTGGTAGTAGGGTCGGCCTTATTCCTTCAGGAGCCCTGTGCATTTAACATCTTTACAGTACACCTTCCTGTTCACACACCCTCATCCATGTATAGAGGTTTATTAAGGAGCGTTTTTAAGTTAATAATAATAAAAAAAAGATTCATTCCCTTTCCCTGTTGTCATCTTGCAGTGAGGGGGGCATGATGATTTCTGGTGGTCAATTGTGTTAGGATTCTGGTCTGTGCCAGGTGCAGACCATGGGTAACTGTCTCGCCAGCTCAGATATTTTCAGTGTCAGAGCTTTGTTGTGGTCATCCACGTTAATGCTCTGATTTGCCTGGATCTTGGGAGATAACTATTCATGGTCTGTAGGCCATAGGTGCCAGATTTCCTCCCAGGCATTACAGAGGGCAGACTTATCATTATGTGCCGCTGTCACATAATACTGTGAGTCGTATTGCTTTGGAGCTCTGGATTTTCCATATTTATTTTGACCTCCTTGGAATAAAAACTTACAGTAATCTGCTGTGTTTATCCATTCATCACTGAGCTCCACACCCCAAAAAAAGCCCTCACATTACTATGTGGTTTGTACCAGTTTATCACAGAAATCCACAACAATAAAATTAACAGTAATATACAGTGTATGAGTATGCCAAAGACCTTCACAACAATATAAATCCAAGTAATATGCCTATTAGCGTATCACAGTGCTCCCCAACACAGAGTAATGTGTATTTTGTGAGTATGACTATAATAAATCTCACAATACTATGATGTAATATGTTTGTGCCTGTTGTCTATGTGTGATAGACGTAATGGCTGTGTGTGATATGTATGCTGTGTGTGATATTTGTAAGGGTGAACAAAAGGGAGATCCACAATTGTCTCTTGCTAGACTGCAGGAGCCTCCTGTATGTAATTCAAGTTTTGATTTACAGAGCAGGAGATAAAAACCTTTACAGAAAGTTACATCTGATTGAAAATGAAACCATTTTGTTTTCATGAAGGTTGTGTCAGGCAAACCCATGGGATATGTGGTTGCATAAACAGAAACAAAAGCGATTAATCTCCTAATTGACAGATAATTGAGCAGTGAGACTGCAGGGGCATGATCTATATATCAAAACGGCTTCATTAAGCTAAAGTTATTTTGGTGACTATAGTGTCCCTTTAAAGGGTACAGCCGAAACGTCTTATTAATCTGTGGCTATCCAGTCTATTTTGCTCAATAAATTGCAGCCTTTATTGCATTACCCACAGAGTTGCCTGACGTTCTTTCATTTTCTACATATATATACACACAAACAAATACACAGACACACAGGTTGACACTCATACAGATACATAGACTCGCAGATACACAGATATACATACAGGTACACACAATAACAGACATACATGCTGGTCAGAAATGTAGTCACTCTCCAGTTCCTTACCTTTTTGGTGCAGGAGGTTGACTTCTGCTGGCTGAGGCTGTTGGGAGTCAGGGGCTGGCTCTCCCAGTTCTCTATCCCTCCTTTCTAGCATCTCCGTCTATCTGCCTCTCCTGGGCATATCTGTGTTGTAATCTGGGAGGAAGTGACCATCTCTCACTTCCTCCCAGCGCTGCCATAATTACAGGGGCCCGGTCACACTGCTAAAGGGCCCCAGTGCACTACTGGGCACTCTAAAACATGCTAAGTGCGTTGGCCACCCGATTGGTCCCTTCAGCCTGCATTCACACTGGTGGTAGTTCTGCTGCAGCACACACAGTCATAGGCAAACAGTCACACAAACACACACCGTTACAGGCAGACAGTCACATACACACAGTTACAGGCACACAGCCACATACACGCAGAGTTACAGGTATTCTAGCACACAGATACCGTTACAGGCAGGCAGTCTCACTCACACACACACAAACTGTGATGATACCTTACCTTTCTCCGCCGAACCCGCACAGCGCGGCGGTCTCTCTGGCTGCTTCCGGGAGGCGGCGCAGCCTGTCGGGCACTGGCCGCTCGAGGCAAAACCCCTCTTATGACGCGGCGCATGCGCGCCGACGTCATCAGGATTTTGACGCGAAAATTAAAACGTGGCTACGCTCCCGGACCTTTTGGGGGCGTGGCTTTAAAGAGAAACACACCTCATTATATAAGGGCGCCCCTGTCCTTCCCTCAGTGCCCTAGTGTGGTTCTTGTTCGTTCCCTCTGGTGCTCTTGATAATATTCGTCTGTTTTTCTGGTATATTGACCTTGGCTTCCTTACTGACTATTCTCCTCTCTGGCTCCCCGACTTTTGGCTTGGCTTTCTCGTGTATTCCGTTTTCGGTACTCCCTTGACCTTTGGCTATTCATTTGACTATTCTCTGATGTTAAGTCCGGCCACCCTAAGGTCCGGTATACGTCTCTCTCTGGGCTACCATCTGCGTGAAGGGGTCACTGCCGTGACATTACACTAGGGCCATGGACCCTGTAGGTGCTAACCCTCATGGGCCGGTTCCTGATAACCGGTTTGAGGAACTGGACCATCGTATGGACCAGTTTGCTGTAGCTGTTCAGACCTTGTTAGCCCGTACTGCTCATCTCCAGCCAGAGGAACATATCCCTGGTCATAGACCTCAGGAACCTCATATGGAGATGGTGGCGGGGGGGTCTTCTGCCCACGCTACATCCCCTCTTCGTTATGGGGGTGATCCCAAAGGATGTCGTGGTTTCCTCAACCAAGTTAGCATAAATTTTGAACTTCATCCTAGGGCTTATCCTACTGATAGATCAAAAATTGGTTACATTACAACCTTGTTAGTGATAGAGCACTAGTTTGGGCCAATCCTTTGTGGGAGAACGACAATCCCATAGTTTTTAACTATGCGGAGTTTGTCGCTGCCTTTAGGAGAACGTTTGATCCCCCTGGAAGACGTACTAATGCCGCTAAAACCCTCTTACGAATGAGACAGGGATCTCGCTCCCTGGTTGACTATGCCCTAGAATTCCGCACTCATGCTGCCGAGGTTAGATGGAATGAGCAGGCCTTTGTAGATGTGTTCATGAATGGACTTTCTGATAAGCTTTTAGACGAGGTGGCTACCAGAGATCTACCTAATGTGTTGGAGTAATTAATTACCTACCTAGCACATATAGACGAACGCCTCCGACATAGACAAAACACCAGGGATAGACCTAGACGTGTGCCAGAATGCCTGGCTTTGACATTCCCTTTGTCTGAGGCAACCACTGTCGCTCCAGCAGAACCCATCCAATTGGGAACCACGCGGTTACCTGAACCAGAGAGACAATATAGACGAAGGGAGGGACTTTGTATGTATTGTGGGAAAAGAGGTCATTCCCGCTTACACTGTCCAAGCAGGCCGGAAAACTCCAACACCTAAGCCCTCAAGGAGGACAGGCCTTGGGTGTAATGAGTATGTCCTCCTTCAATGACAGGAAATAACTCAGGCTTCTTCTACCTATAACCATAGAATGGGAGGGAAAGATAGTAACTACCACTGCATTAATAGATTCTGGGGCAGCAGAGAATTTTGTTGATCGTACATTCGGTCAGCATCACAATCTCCCATTCCAAGAAAGATCAACACCCTTGGCCGTTGAGGCCATAGATGGTAGACCACTATCAATTCCTTTTATTAGCCAGGAAACTAATCCCTTAGTCTTGACTGTAGGTTTATTGCATAAAGAAACTATAACCCTACAGCAAATACCTTCTCCCACCTTTCCGGTTATACTTGGGTTTCCTTGGCTCACCAAGCACAATCCTCTAATAGACTGGGAGAGAAAAGAGTTTGTGAAATGGGGCGACTCTTGTTTTAAGGAGTGTATCATTCGAGTCAAACCAATAGGGCTACTTAACGTTCCTACCAAGGTCCGGTATACGTCTCTCTCTGGGCTACCATCTGCGTGAAGGGGTCACTGTCGTGACACAAACACAGTTACATCTAGACATCTTGGTTACATCTTAGATAGATGCAACCCAGCCTTGATGCACCTTAGGTGGTTATATCTTTTATCATGTGCATGCCTCTCCTTGATTACTATAGAACACACACAGTTTGTCAGACAGTCACACATACACAATTACAGACAGACTGTCACACACAGTCACAGGCAAATGGTCACGCACAGTTAGACATACAGTTACAGGCAGACAGTCACGCAGTTTCAAGCAGAAAATCACACAAGAGAGGGAATGGAGACACTGCAGTCCCTGGTGTCTAGTTATTGGGGAAGCAGAGATTCATTCTCGCTTCCCCTTTAGTGTGCAGCATTAACCAGGCAACAGGTTCATGCCACCCTTAGCTCTGCTCCCACTGCCCATTTAGCTCAGCCCCACTAGCCATTTAGATGCCCAGCCTCCCTCACTTGCAAGCAGCTTTTAAGCTATACCACTGAGCTGTCAACCCGCATGAGAGGCAGAACAATCTAGTGAGTATTCTCCTTCTCGTATGGGCGTTACACTGCACCACCAATTAAACAGTCTGTGGCCAGCTGCAGTAACAACCACACAGAAGGGGCAAATGTAGACCCTGCTTTCAGCCGCCTGACTCCCATGCTGCCATGGCGCCCTGTGTGGTGCACAGCTCACAGACTCCTAAGACTGGCCCAGTGCGGTGGCTGTGTGTAAGGTGATGTTTGCTGGTTGTGTGTAGTGTATGCAAACAGTGTGTAGCGTGTGATATTTGCTGGCAGTGTGTAATGTGTATTTTGTATGCACTGATTGTCTGTAATGTGAGCATACGCAGCTCCATAAAACGTGTTCACAGGTTGTGTGTGGTATGTGATGGCTGTGCGTTTTGTGTGTGTGTGTGTGTGTGTGTGATTGCTGTCTTTCTGTAGTGTGTGTGTTTGACATGTGCTGGCAGTGTGTAATGTAGCAAAGTTTTTCCATTTATCAATAGTAGCAAAAATGGGTGTAAATTCCTGCAGGGGCTAACAGGTTTCAGAAAAAGTCCTGTAGATATATTATTGTTTTTTTTGTGGCAAAGGTAAGAAAACATTTGCATAAATTGCTGCTGATAATCCCCCCAATACAGCAAAACAATTTCCTAATAATCATAGGTTCTTAGTGTATCTGACTTGTTTTAGATCCATTAGCCTTTGATGGAGGGGGTGGGGGGTTGTTGTGTTTGTTCGGTTTTTCCCTTCCTTACTTTTTTTTCCACATTCACCAGTAATATTGCAATAATATATTTGCCTCAATGTTGCCATTGTGATTTAATTCTTTAAAATTTGAAGTTTAGTAAAGGCCCTGGCTTTAGTCAACACAGGATTGCAATCCTGTGTTGTTGACTAAAGCTGACACAGGCCTAGCCAGCAAAAGCCACCCTTCTGCACCCAAAACGTGGGAGGGTGGCTAAAATATGACCTGTATGTGTGTTTGTATGTGTGTGTGTGTGTGTCTGTGTATTTGTATGTGTATGTGTGTCATTGTGTATCTATGTGCATGTGTGTGTGTGTGTATCCGTGTGTGTGGCAGTGATATATATGTGCATACATCTCAGAATTTAAACACCAACACTACACACACAAACACCCCTGCCTTCAAACATCAACACACAAATGAACACCTGCATAAAAAATGCCAACACTTTATACAAACACACCCCTACATTCAAAATGTAATTTATATTCTGACTGTTACATATGTGCAACAACATTCTCAAGGGCAACAGGGAAATAACTTTGTATTTCATCAGACATCCTCAAAAGGTCACAGATATACCAGTCCAAATTGTAAGTGGTTTTGTCTCGAATAATGAAGAGCAGAGTGGACTTGAGGAAGGCCCTGTCGGACATTAACCACTATTTGTTGATGAAATAACTTTTTAATGTGTGACACCCATCTGGTCTGCTTTAGGTGTGCTTTATTAAGATAAGTTTAGTACAGCATCTGGCTTTACTTAAAACTAGAATAATTCCAGTTCTGACTAGCTATAGCTGACAGATTTGGAAGTTTATATGGAATGTATTTGAAAACCAAATGTATGAGGTGAAATCCATTTTAAAAAATGACTTCATCTTTAGTATCTACAAGTAGTTTTCATTTTTTAGTATTTACGTCCTTGACATAAATTACAGTACAATCTAGAAAAATAACATGGCTTTTAAAGTCATGCAAGTTTCATATTTTAATTAAAATGCTTTGAAATTGTACATGTAAAACAGGGCTAAAAATTTTAACTTGCCATTCTCGATTAAAAATTCATGCTGGTCATGCTGCTTAGTATAGAATGGACTCTCCAGGCTTGCTGTGGTGACTAACCTTTAGACCAGGCAAGTGGCATAGGACTAGAAATGTTGATCGCAGTGTATGGCTTTATTCATTTAAGGACCATAACTATATAACCAGTGAGTCTACATGATGTTTGGAGGGCAGATAGGCTAGGTGGACGGCATCATTGAGAAAATGTTGGAGTTAAAGCATTTGAAAAAGGTTTAACCCCATTTTTGAATGCTTTAACCCCATAAAGTAAGACAGCCCAGGACCTCCAGATACCATAACCACTTAACTGGAATGCCGTGGTTATGGTACCCAGAATGTCATTTTATTCCACCCAAAAAAAAAAAAACGTTTTTGGTAGCAATAACCCTTAAAAATAAATGTTAACCCCAAAGTTGGCTTTCCAGCGCCGTTCCTCATTGTCTCCATCGGCATCCAGTTTCTATAATTCAGATAGCTGGTGCTCGTAGCCAATCACTAGCTCCTCATCATAAAAAAAGATTATTTATCACGATGGATGTGATAAATGCAAATATTCTGTCGTGGAGACATGCATCTAGTAGCTGTCTTATTGACAGCCTTTAAGGGCATGCTGACCGACAAATGTAAACATTGCTCAGAAATACAAGGAGTGGTTTTTGTACTTAGTATCCCTTTAAGAAAAAACTTTATTAGTATTAAAATCCCTGTATAATCTTGTCAATAACCCTTAACCTGAAATATGTCTCTTTCATTCCTAGGGATTTTCTCCATATAAAAGAGCTACATATCGTTACACTCCATTATTAGCCTGGATCCTGACTCAAAACATATACCTCACTGAACTTTTTGGCAAATTTCTGTTTGTGTTTTGCGATCTGTTTGCCACATATCTCATGCGGTCAATTCTTGAACTAAGGGGACTAGAACCTTCCTCTGCCACCATGTACAGCACATTTTGGCTTTTTAACCCACTGCCTATGACAGTGTCCAGCAGGGGAAATGCAGAGTCTATTTTAGCAGTTCTTGTCATTTTGGCATTGTACTACCTTCAGAAACGACAGCTTGTGAAGGCTGCTCTTGTCTATGGTCTTTCTGTGCACATGAAAGTTTACCCTGTCACTTACCTGCTGCCTATTGCACTGTCACTGCAAACAAGAAACATTGACAGCAAGAATAAAGTTACTTCAAAATTGAAATACCAATGGATACAAAGTGCCTGGCAGTTTTTCCTTCGACTGTTGAATCGTGATCTTCTGATCTTTGGTACTGTTACCGTTTTGACTTTTGCCATATGGGCCGTCACCTTTTATTTCAGGTAAGGTGCGAGAATTTTAAACCCTTTTTTGACTGCATATGGTTTTATGCCAACATACTGTACAAGGCTTTAAAAGATGACACCATAACCACTTAATCATACTGAAGTTGATATGGTGTCTGGATTCCCTGCCACTGTCTAATTTGAAATAGTTTTTGAACTGTTTAAAACAGAAGAGGTCTCCCAAGACAATGGCCTGATGCCTCTCCTCAAATGCTTATATTTTAAGGGACACTATAGTCACTAAAACCACTACATCTTAATGTAGAGGTTCTGGTCCCTGCAGGCTCAGCAATGAAAAGGTAGTGTTTACATTGCTGCCTAGTTACACCTCTAGTGGCAGTCACTCAGACTTCCAGTAAGGGTGCTTCCTATTTCAGTACTGCACTGTGCACCCATTTTTGAATCAATGCATCTCTATGAGGAGATGCTGAATGTCACAGCATGGTGCTTTGCCGTGCATGCACTATAGCCTACCAGTCCTTTCATATGGGCACGCTTTGGATTGGCAGAGATCATTAAGATTGATGATCTTAGCCAGGGAGGCATGGCCAGCCACAGCGAGGCCAGCGCCGTTATGTTGAAAAGGTATGTTTTAAAACCTTTTTACTGGATTCAGACTAGGGCAGGGGACCGCTATATATAGCGGTTTTAAATTCTATGACTACTATCAAAGTTGAAATCTCAGCAGCCCAAAATTTACAAAGATTTAGTCCTAGATATATGAGGCATTTAAGAACCAGGACTGAAAGTAAATCTATTAAAAAAATAAATAAATAATTCCTTCTTTAGTTGTGTAGATGGAATCTCAGAAAAAAACTCACTTACAAAGGGAATAAGGTATCTCTGAACATGAATATGTTCATAGCGCTACGGAATTTGATGGCGCTATATAAATAATAAAATAATAATTACCAACACATTTTTTATGTTTCTTCCTACATAGCTATGGATGGGATTTCCTTGAGCATACATACTTGTACCACTTAACCAGGAGGGATATTCGTCACAATTTCTCCCCATATTTCTACATGTTGTATCTAACTGCGGAGAGTGATTGGAGTTTTACTCTTGGTTTGGCAGCTTTCCTGCCTCAGCTGCTGCTGCTAATAGCTGTCTCATTTGCTTTCTACAAAGACTTGGCTTTCTGCTGTTTTCTTCATACTGCAATTTTCGTGAGCTTCAACAAAGTGTGCACCTCACAGGTAAGCCAACCAGGTTTTTTTTAGTATCACTCCAATGGCAATTAAAGTGTAAGGTCACCTGCCATGTCAAGGCAAAACCTCTTCGGTGAGTCCAACACATGCAATTCACATTGCTGTCTTCAACTAAAATGCAATGTTTTGCAGCACACATACATGCACAGAATGCATAACAACTGTAAGGGTAGGTGAGCCGTGGTAGTAGTTCTAAGTACACCTGGGCAACTGATTTGGAATGGCTGCTTTAGAAAAGAGGAAGTGACCAAACTTGGTACCTTTTTAGATGATGGGCGAAAATGCTGTTACAACAAACAATTGTTGCAATTTCTTTATTCCTTCTATATGCATACAGTCCTGCCACTAAGAATGGGCTATTATATATCCTTACCTTATCTCTTTGTTTCTTCTTATAGTATTTCCTGTGGTATCTCTGCTTGTTGCCTCTTGTGATGCCTGGCCTGAAGATATTATGGAGACGGGGATTATTTCTGCTCATTCTATGGTTTTTTGGTCAGGTAATTTGTCACTGGTAGAAATATATCAATCCTTTATTGTTATTAATGGTGCTAAGAAATTTTATAATTTAGGAACCACCTAATCATCACATGTTGACATTTATAGCCAGAAAAGAGTCCAGTAACAGAGCCTCTGCAGGTAAAGCCAAGCATCAATAGCAAGCCAGTTACCAACCTCATGCTAATGAGTTGCATTAACAATGAAACAGCTATCCATGAGTGGTTCACTGGCTTTGCTCCTCTTCCTGAGTTGTGTTTCAAAACTGTTGTATACAACAGACACAGACTCCAAAGAATACATGTCTATGGTGGAATAAGGGGCAAAAATTAGATTTTTCTTTGTTGAACTAACACACAGAATCCCTTGCAGTAGTAACGGCACCGCACATATGAGATTTCTGTGGGAAGAGCAAGTCTTATGGCTTGACTGGTGTGTGCAGATCTGTGTTTAGCATTGTTATAATTATATAATATAGATAGATAGTGTTTTTATTTTATTATATGAAAGTTTGTTTCTTGGAAGTGAATACACAGAGCACTACATTTTTATAGGTGTACTGTAGTACCATCATAATCACGTTTGCTTGTAAAACGCGTGCTTTATGAATTTTCTGTTTATATGACCACATTTCTAATACCGTGTTGGTTTAAAGGTGATTTTGTAAATCAGATATATATTTGAGTTTGTTTTAATACTTTATCTAGATGATTATAGATTGCATACATAGTGTTGATTTTTTAGAGTGTTTGTGTTATTGCACTTTTAAGGTTGCTGCTACTATTCACATTTTTTTTTTTAATTTTTCAAACATTTCCAGTGCCATCAAGTCAGTTAATTTCTTTCTTTTTAGACAATACCACACACTTTATTTATTTCATTACAGAAACTACTGAGCGGGCTTCCAAACCACTATGAACAGACAGGCTGTCCATTTCACTAACATGTTCATAGACGTAAATGACAGAGTTTGTCAGTGCGGTCTCGAATTATGCACTAAAACGTAAATTGTAGTAAATTGTAGTGAATTGATTGGATTTCAGGATTTTATCAAATAATGCAAATTTAGTAAAAGAAAAAAGAAGACTGTAAAATTTAGGTTAAAGTTGCCAAGTTGTAATTATAGCAGATTGTTTCCTGTTCACTACAATTCCTGGTTAAAGGACCACTATAGGCACCCAGATCACTTCAGCTTAATTAAGTGGTCTGGGTGCCAGGTCCATCTAGGGTTAACCCTGCTTGCTGTAAACATAGCAGTTTCAGAATTACATATGGGTTAATCCAGCCTCTAGTGGCTGTCTCATTGACAGCCGCTAGAGGCGCTTCCGCGCTTCTCACTGTGATTTTCACAGTGAGAAGACGCCAGTGTCCATAGGAAAGCATTGAGAATGCTTTCCTATGGACTGACTGAATGTGGGCGCGGCTTTTGCCGCGCATGCGCATTCAGCCGATGACGTCAGAAGAAGGAGGAGAGTCCCCAGCGCTGAGGGAGCCCAGCACTGGAGAAAAGTAAGTGTTTAACCCCTTCCTACCCCCTAAAGCCCAGCGGGAATGGGACCCTGAGGGTGGGGGGGACCTAATAACACTATAGTGCTAGGAAAACAAGTTTGTTTTCCTGGCACTATAGTGGTCCTTTAAGTGAATGCAGCTGTAAACATACATATATGTGTTTTCTTTTTCTTTCAGGCTATTTGGCTGGCTCCTGCGTACTTGCTTGAATTTGAAGGACAAAATACATTTTTACTTGTCTGGATATCTGGCCTATTGTTTCTTATCATTAATAGCTGGATCCTTGCTGAAATCATACAAAATTACAAGCTACAACCAAAAAAAACACAAAAACTAAAGCACAATTAGATTTTGTATTTAAAGACATTTTACTGATCTTACATGGTAAAGCCAATAAAGTTGCACTCAGGAATACACTATCAGGGTTTTTCAGTAAAGATTTAATTCTGGGAAATTCAAAGTTGATTTAAATCAAATGTAACATTTTGGAAAGATTGCAAAGATTTATTGTTGTTCAAAATCCTTTTGTAATTGCACAAGATGTAAAATTTCACGTCATCATTTCTATTTGTTATTTATTTAAAAAGTGTTAAACACTTAAGCTATTGCCGTGTTGTAATCTAACTGTGTTGTATTTTTAGTTTTTAGTTTTTTTTTTAATTAACATAATTTACACAGTATTACAGGTTGAAAATTATCCTCCATCAAGCTTTTTACACATCTCAGTTTTTGCTGTCGACAAACAGTTCTTCACTACAAAGTGGTAGAGCTGGAATGGGTGTGTGCCAGTAGAGTGTAAAGTAGTGTTATCCCAGGTCCTGCTGATACATAAAATGTTGCCCTCTTGTTAGGGTAAAACACCTGCATTAGATTAGTCATGCATGAGTGAGTATAATGAGGGAATTTTCTCAATGTCCCCAAAAGTAGGTCACTAGTGTAGCAGCCTTAAAAATCAGGACTGTTCATACAAATTACATTTGCCAGTGTCTCTTCCTTAAAGGAACACTATAGTGTCAGCAACACAAACATGTATTCCCAACGCTAACATGTCTCTGTCTCTAGTTATATATAATTTCCCTCCTCCCCCTATGTGTCATACAAATTAATAAAATCAAGGTTTTACTTGCTTACCTTTTTCCAGTGCCTAGGGTCCTAGCAATGTCATTGAGGAGGCATAGTCTCCTCAGCGATGGTCCAATCAAAAACTCCTCATAAAGGATCATTGAGGACCTGACGTTAATGTGTGACAGGGCTGTGTGAGCATTCCCATAGGAAAGCGTTTGTCATACCTCCAACTGCCTCACTGCACTTTCAGACTCCACTGGGAGCCATGCAGCAGCCTCGAAGTTCAGGATCCCGTAACGCTCCTGTCATGCTGAGCGCGGTGCTCTCTGCTACCTCCAAATCGAAGGCTGTGCAGCGTTCGCCAACTCCCAAGTACTGGTTGTTTTAGGAGTATTTCTGGAATCCTTGACATTCGCTTACATTGTGAAACTGTATTTTTGTCTATCACACACCTTAAGGCGGGGCCATTAAAGTCCAATATATGTTTCTAACTCTTTATATTACTTCATACTAGCTACTGTTTCCCTATTCTTTGTGTGTTTGGGTTACCCCATCCTGACAGCGTTGTATTCAATGCCTTCCAATAGGCTTCAACGTCACGTAAATGCCAAAGAAACACTTTAGGTATCCAGCCAGTAGAGATGTATAGTCCCTCGGTCTGTTCCCTTTCCCTAAATTTATCACTGCCACTCCTCCCCTTCACGTCAGCCGGTGGGGGAGATTAATCCCGCCCGCCGGCTGAGGAGACCTAATGCGCATGCGTGGCAATGCCGCGCATGCACATTAGAGCTCTCCATAGGAAAGCATTGAAAATGCTTTTCAGTGCTTTACTATGAAGAATTGAGCGACGCTGGAGGTCCTCACGCAGCGTGAGGACGTCCAGCGACGCTCTAGCACACAAAACCTGTGCTATGAAGCAGAAAGTGCCCTCTAGTGGCTGTCTAGTAGACAGCCACTAGAGGATGAGTTTACCCTGCAAGGTAATTATTGCAGTTTATGAAAACTGCAATAATTACAGTTGCAGGGTTAATGGTAGTGGGAGTTGGCACCCAGACCACTCCAATGGGCAGAAATGGTCTGGGTGCCTGGAGTGTCCCTTTAACTTATACTGCTACCCCTCAGGTCCTAGCAGAGAGAATTGATCCCACGTATGAAAGAGATTACAATAAATATATCAATTTAAAAAAATAAGAGGTTAGGGAAGGGAACTTTTATTCCCCAGGGGACTGTCATTTGTAAAGAGGCTTTATAGTGGGGGCTTCTGGCAAGAGAGAGGCTTAACTCTCAGGTTTTTGTAAAAGGGACACTATAGTCACCCAGACCACTTCATTGACATGAGTGCAATGGTCCTAGACAGCCACTTCTAGACTGACTAAAAGTCGGTCATGTGATGTCCAGGGCCGGTGCAAGGATTCTTGCCGTCCCTTTTGAATGCAACTACACACTCTCAGAAGTTAATTCACCAAACTCTGAATTCAGTAAATTGGAAACCGAATTGCATACTTTAAGCAAAAACAGCTGAACTGTGACTGTAGCTGAGTTGGAGAATTCTTCTAAATCAGCTATTTTGGTATACATTTTACCATTTGGTTTTTAATTAGGTCTGATCAGCTGTCCCTTTCCTCCATAGTGCCCAATCTCTCTCATTAGCGTTTATCCCCAGCTTTCTCCTTTGTTTCTGTTTCCCAAAGCTTGCAGTCTCTATGTTCATGATTTCTCCGCTCACTCAATGCCACTGATTCTCTCCAGCCTGTTTCTCTTTATTCCGATAGGGTTATTCAATAAATTGTTGGGAATTCAAAGTGAATTTCTAATTTATGGTGAAAACACCCATTAACATTCTCCAGATTTGGCTACTCTACCCTTACACTTGAAATTAACTTTTAATTAATTATGAATCCCCAACAATTCTCACTTTAGTGAATAGCCCTGTAATTGTCTTCTGTCAATTTCTCTTCTTTTCTTTTCCCTGTCTATTCATTAACCCTTTAAGACCAGAGGGCGTACTATTACGCCCTATTTTAAGCAGCTCTAAACGCCGCCGGGCGTAATAGTACGCCCTCCTTTTTTTTTTTTTTTTTAACTTACCCGGTCGCCGGCGTGGGATCGCGGTTGGGGGGACTCACAGGGAGCCCCACGTCGCACGTCCTTCCTCCTGGGGGCCCCCCCGGCCATGTGAGAGTGAGGTCCTTGCGAGGACCTCAAAATCACGTGGCCGGGTTAGCTAGCTCAGGGATTGCCAGCAGGGGGACTGCCTGTAATGACAGGTAGTCCCCCTGCTGGCTGAATTCAAATAAAAAAAAGTTTAAATCAGTGTAAAAAAAAAAACAATTATATACTTAGATCATATATATATATTATATATATATATATATGATCTAAGTATATATATACACATATACATACACATACACACATACACTGTCTAGGGGTATTTTACTATTTATATATATATAATTATATATATTAATATCAAATTACACGTAGACTGATACTGATTAAATATATATATAATTATTGTTATTTATATATATATAATATAAAATAAATAAATATGTAAATACGTTAAAAAATTAAATTAAAAACAATTAAAAATAAATAATTACAAAATATATAGATGTGTGTTATTTCGTTCTAACTGTATTGTGATATTAATATATATATATATATATATATATTTATATCAAAACACACGTAGAACGAAATAATATATATATCTATATACATAAATATATACGTATATATCACTATATATATACCTATATATAAATAGAAATATTTTTTTTAAAATTATATATATATATATATATATATATATATACACAAATACGTATATATATATACATATATTAATTCTACACATATATTTATGTAATATTTTTACATTATTAGGTATCTTAATTAATTATAATTAGCGGGACCTACCTGACAACCCATGCCGAAAGTAAAGGGAATTTAATTTGCTAGCACTATATTTAACCCTATAACTTTCCAAGACACCATAAAACCTGTACATGGGGGGCACTGTTCTACTCGGGAGACTTTGCTGAACACAAATATTAGTGTTTCAAAACAGTAAAATGTATTACAACGATGATATCACCAGTAAAAGTGAAGTTTTTTGCATTTTTCACGCACAAACAGCACTTACACGGACGATATTATTGCTGCAATACTTTTTACTGTTTTGAAACACAAATATTTGTGTTCAGCAAAGTCTCCCGAGTACAACAGTACCCCTCATGTACAGGTTTTATGGTGTTTTCAAAAATTACAGCGTCAAATATAAGGCTTGTGTTTCATTTTTTTCACATTAAAATTTGCCAGATTGGTTACGTTGCCTTTGAGACCCTATGGTAGCCCAAGAATGAAAATTAACCCTATGACGGCATACCATTTGCAATAGTAGACAACCCAAGGTATTGCAAACGGGGTATGTCCAGTCTTTTTTAGTAGCCACTTAGTCACAAACACTGGCCAAACTTTGCGTTTTTTTCAATTTTTCACACACAAAGAAATACTAAAGCTAACTTTGGCAAGTGTTTGTGACCAAATGGCTACTATAAAAGACTGGACATACCCCATTTGCAATACCTTGGGTTGTCTACTATTGCAAATGGTATGCCATTATGGGTGTACATTTTATTCCTGGGCTACTATACAGTCCCAAAGGCAACGTAACCAATCTGGCGAATTTCAATTTCAAATGTAACGATAACGGTATAGCATATAGCACTAGACTAATAGGTGAGAAACTACCGACACATTCTCAGCAAAATTAGGGGTATGAGCGGCCAAGAGTTAGTCTTCTCCAGTGGGCTGGTAGGGAAAACAGGTGCCTCTGGTATTGGAAGGAAGGTTTCTGTGCCAGAAACGTTTCTCAGGTGCTGGCCAAGTTCGGCTCCTCCGCTGCTGGTCTAGTTTTCGGGTAGAAAGGCTGGACTTTACGTACATCTCAAATCTGGGCCGAGTGTTAGGGCCAAGTCTGTGCCAGAGGTAGGTGTTTGTACGGTCTCCAGCATAGGAAGCCCCAGTGCTGTGAGGAACTTCCCTGCTTCTGACTGTGGCTGTAGATGGATTCTCTTCCCGTTGTAAAGCACCATTAATTTGCAGCCAGGGCCCTAGCGGTAAGCCACTGCGTGGTCCCGCAGGTGCTGAGTGATGGGACGTAGGGATTGTCGCCATACCATGGTGGACCTGGTCAGGTCATTAAAGAAGGAGAGATCGGCACCCTCAAAGTGGTACGTTGGTGTGTCGCGAACAGCTGCCTGTACCAGCTGCTTACTTCGCATGGACTGGAAGCATATCAGCAAATCTCTAGAAACCCTGTCTGGCGCTTTAGCTTGTTTTGGGATCAGGAAGTAGTTCTCTACTGAGATTGCTTTAGCTTTAAATGGCGACAGTACGCAGCTCAGCAGGTGTCGGATGTAAGGAGGGATTTCTGTATCTGTGATGTCCTCAGGAACATTCCAGATCTTGAGGTTGCGCTGTCGCTTGAAGTCTTTGAGTCCTGCAATTCTGCCCTCCATGAGGAGATTTGCTTGTCTGAGCTTGTCCATCTCGGACCGCTGGGCATCCTGCCCTCATTGCACCATGTCTCCTGAGTCTTCCTGTGTTTGAAGTCTAGCTGAAATGACTCCAAAGTCCTCCCGGACCAATGCCATATCAGCAGCAAATAGTACTTTCATCTCCCTTAGCAGATTTTGAATGTCAGCCTTGCTTGCAGGCGTTTGGTCCAGGCTGAGGTTAGTTCTTGCCCGCCCTCCCCACAGGAGGGTGCTGAGGTTCAGGGTTTGCCCTTGTTGTACTCGGCATGCTAGGGAATGAGAGGTCTTTCGTGTCACTCTCTTCCGATGTCAGATTCTTCCCTCGCCGGCACCATTTTGGTAGGCCACGGTTGTGGAGTCACCTTAAGCAATGTGCCTATGTCTTGTGAGGAGTAGGCCATATAATTTCTGCGGAGTTTAGCTTTTTTTCCCCATAGCGTCTGTGCATCTTTTGGGTGATTATCGGGCAGTATTACCAGATATATGCTTGTATAAATCGATGCTCTCACAGGAGCTCTTAGCATGTGTGTCTGCTTCTGTCTCTGACTAGCTCCGCCCCTGCAAGCATATAATTTAATCTTATAAACTCTGCTTTATATTATGGATGTTATATGTCTATATTTATTTAATAAAATACTTAAAAGACAAAACTTTATTGCTTCCAAGACAATCCCTATTTTATATTGTATTCTCAATTATTTATATATTTTAAGTAGGTGAACTCTTACTAACTATATACAATTATGGCTAAGATATCTGTATGGTTAACCCTGCTAAGTTCTATGCTTTAAGATGTTATAGTGGTAAATAGGGGAACCGTCTGCGAATACACCCCGTCACCCGACCCCCACCCCCCACTGTCACCCTCACACCCTGCCCTCCAATGTCACCTCCACACACTGCCATCCACCACTGTCACCCCCACGCTGTCACCCTAACATCCTGCCCCCATACTTTCATCCTCACATCCTGCTACCCACCACTGTCACCCTTATGTCCTGCCCCCCAACTAGTCACACCAACTATCACCCTCAAACCCTGCCCCCCCAACTGTCACCCTCACATCTTGCCCCCATGCTGTCATACTCACATCCTGCCACCAATCACTGTCACTCTCATATCCTTCCCTCCACCACTGTCATCCTCACATCCTGCTACCCACCACTATCATCCTCACATCCTGCTACCCACCACTATCACCCTCACATCCTGCCCCCTACACTGTCACCCTTACATCCTGCCCCCTACACTGTCACCCCCACACTGTCACCCTCACATCATGCTCCTCACCACTGTCACCCCCACACTGTCATTGTCACCCTCACATCCTGCCCCCACACTTTCACCCTCACATCCTGCCCCCTACACTCTCACCCCACACCCTGCCCCTCACCACTGTCATTGTCACTATCACATACTGCCTTCCACCACTGTCACACTCACATCCTGCCTCCCACCACTGTCACTCTCACACCCTGACCCCACAGCCTTCATACACACTGCCCCCCACACTTTCCCCTTCCTACACATTGTTCCCCCTATACTGTCACCTTCTTACACACTGTTCCCCCTATACTGTCAACTTCCTACACACTGTCCCGCCATTCCAGCCCACAGGTAAGAGGCAGGAAGGGGGGATAATCCCAATTTAATTTAAACTGCTCACCCCCACCATAATTTATCCAACTCTACACACACATTACATGCACTACACAGACACTGCATCCACTGCCTCCAGTATACACACACAGGCAATATATTCAATACACACACTGCATACAATACACACTACATCCATGACCCAATAACAGACGGAGCATCCATGACACACAGATGCAGCATCCACTGAACGCACACATACTGCATTTACTACTCACTAAATATGATATACACACTGCATCCACCACATAAACAGACATAGCATTCACTACACACACTGCATAACATAATGGATGTTGGCGTGCTTTTGGTGCAAAGCGGGGGAGGGGGGCATCCTTGGACCCAGGCAGCATAATGTTTTGGCCATAATGTCTTGGCAGTGGCCATACAAAGAGGCTGCATTACATAGCTGTCAGTTTTGTAAATAATACTGTATTTTATCTCAGGGGTGAAAAATTACAGCTGTTACAGTTTGCTGTCAGCAGGTGGCACTAGTTGTGTAATTTAAGCTTTTTATGTAACAGTAAATGGTTTCCTTCATGCTTCAAATGACTGAAACTAAGTGTGACTGAAATCTTGTAGCTATTAAATTCCAAAACAGTAATGCTACTTAGCTTACAAAACAAATCTGTGTCAGAGGACAAATAGGAAGTACCAGCATTAAAGGGACACTCGATGCACCAGGACCACTGCATGTAATGAACTTGTAAAGTGTTATGTTCACTTTTAGCTAAATCCCCCCTAAATACATTAAATACATTGTGTGTTAAAGAGATATATGTAGTCAATGTAAAATATTGAGATTTACTCAACTTGCCTCCATTCCAGCTTTGCCATGTCCAGCTTCGCCACTTTTCATGTAACACCCATCTCTGTCTGCCTGCAGATTTACGTGATTTGCCCTGTTTGGGGTTTCTTCCCTAAGCACTGCAAGCCTCCTTTATGATGCTGACATGCTGGGTTAATTTGCCAGCCTGCCGGTGTCTGAACGCATTTCTCCTCAGCCAGTGCTAGTGTTTCAGCTAGGGAGCTACCACAACATGCGCTGTAGTTGAGATCTATGGAGAGCAGAAGGACCACCTGTCTTTTCTGCTCTCACCTGTTAGTCAGATTGTCAGCATAGAGTCTAAGCCGAAGATTTGACTGAGTTGTGGAATAAAAACCCATTTTAAATAGGTTTTTCTCCCAAACTATATATTTGCTAGCACAAAGTGTAGACAGAATGTTATGCTCTTTCAAAAGAGGACAAGTGAAAATAGCAATGATCGGTATCTTTTAAAGGATAACTGTCACAACAAAACCTTTTGTTTTTTCTATATAAATGAATAAATTTCATCAAGTTTTGAAAGGGAATACATTTTTTGTTTGTTTATAAGAATATGTAAAAAAACAAAAAAAGTTAAAACTCATCTCTACCTTTAGTATATAACAGGATCCTTCAGCCAGATACATACACCTTAGGTAAGATAGTGTTTGAAACCTGACAAAGTCTATAGTCTTCATTTCTTGCAGAGAAGCAGGGAAGACCAGATAGAGGCTAAGTGTCCCTGCAGGCTCAGCAATGCAAACAATGCCTTTTCTGAGAAAGGACAATGCTTACATTTTGCCAGCCTGCCGGTCACCACTAGTACATACCTACCAATCATCCATGCCCACCTTCCTGGACAGAGATTGTCAGGGAGAGGGAGCAGGCTGCACAGAGAACTATGCAGGTAAGGGGGGCTGTCTGTCAAGGTGGGGGATATCCCCTAAAAAAAGTGGCAAGGCTGACTTACACTTATTATTTCAGTTAGATCACTTACTGTTTTTATTAGTGTTTCTTAGGCTGACCGACAGCTGCCACCTGCGGAAGAGCTATCTCCATGATCCTAAGTGCCCAGTCCCCTCTTGCATTTTTAAATTTACTGACATTTCAAAATGTGAGACAGGTCCCCAGGAGAGATGTTTGTCACTCAGAAAGCCACTAGAGGGACTTCTTGGATGCGGTCCTGCAATTTTTAATTAAACTTTTGCATCTCCACTCTCTGCTCGGAGACCCTGAACACTCTCCATAGACAGGGCCAGAGTGGCCCACTGTAATCCTGGGAAATTTCAAAGAGAATCCTCTGATAGGCTATTTACCTGTGAACAGGGATGTATTTACCACAAGGCAAACAAGGCATTTGCCTAGGGCGGCACTTTCAGGGGGGGCGCCAAAAATCACCACCCCAAGCTCCCAGACAAATGCCTTTTTTGCCTCATGTTCTGGGGCTGTCCAGCTTACTGTGAGTGAGCGAGTGAGTGAGTGAATGTAGCTGTCAGTGTGTGTCTGTGAGTGAGTGAAAGCGTGTGTCTTTCAGTGAGAATGGGTGTGCCTGTGAGTGTGTGCGTATGTCATTTTATGTGTATCTGACACAGGGCCGGCGCGTCCATAAGGCAACACAGGCGGCCACCTTAGGGCGCACGGGCTCTGGGGGCGCAAGATTTCAGTGACCGGCAGGAGGGAAGCTCTCCCTCCTGCCGGGCCACCATCTCGGCCCCCGGTGCGGCGTGCGGCTGTGCTGTAATCAGACGCGGCGAGGGAGCTCTAACCTCTCTGCTCTGCTCCCTCGCGCGCTGTCTGCTGTTACCACGGGAGCCGGAATATGACGTCATATTCCGGCTCCCGCGGTATCAGCAGACAGCGCGCGAGAGAGCAGAGCAGAGAGGTTAGAGCTCCCTCGCCGTGTCTGATTACAGCACAGCCGCACGCCGCCCAGCAGCCCCACTGGACCCCAGGGAAGGATTCATCATCCACACCAGCTCTCCAGGTAGGGAGGCTGGGTGGAAAATATTTATTTGTCAAATAATTAGTGAGTGTATGTGTCTGTGTGTGTGAGTGTATGTGTCTGTGTGTGTGTGTGTGTATGTGTCTGTGTGTATGTGTCTGTGTGTATGTGTCTGTGTGTGAGTATGTGTCTGTGTGTGTCTGTGTGTGTGTATGTGTCTGTGTCTGTGTGTGTGTGTGTGTGTGTGTGTATGTATGTGTCTGTGTGTGTGTGTATGTGTCTGTGTGTGTGTGAGTGTATGTGTGTGTGTGTGTATGTGTCTGTGTGTGTGTGTGTATGTGAGTGTGTGTCTGTGTGTGTGTCAGTGTATGTGTCTGTGCGTGTGTGAGTGACGGCGTGTGCGTCTGCGAGTGACAGTGTGCGTCTGCGAGTGACAGTGTGCGTCTGCGAGTGACAGCGTGTGTGTGTGAGTGAGTGCGTCTGTGTGTGTGCATGTGAGTGTATGAGTGTGTTTGTCAGTGTATGAGTGTGTGTCTGTCAAATCAGTGAGAGTATGTTTGTCATTGAGTCTGTGTGTGACTATCAGTGTGTCTGTCACTGAGTCTGTGTCTGTCAGTGACGTCTGTGTGTTTGTCATTGAGTGTGTGACTGTCAGTGTGTACAGAGTGTAGCGGAGCGGAGCGCTGTACAGGAGCTTCTGTTTCCTGTACCTGGCCAGACTGACAGGAGGTGCTCACAGAGAGAGCACTCCCTGTCAGTTCGGCCGGGTACAGAAAACTGAAGCTCCTGTACCGCGCTCCGCTCCGCTACACTCTGTACACACTGACACACCAGGAAGGGGAGTGTGACCACTAAAGGGGTGTGGGGTGCACCAAAGGGACAGGGAGGGAATGGGAGAGAAACACCAAGAGACAGGGAAAAGAGGGGGAAGGGGAGAAGAACACTAAGGGACAGGGAAGGGACCATTAATGGTCGGGGAGGGGAGAGGGGCTGGTTAAGAGGCACATAGGTGAAGATGTTTTTTTTTGGGGGGGGGGTGGAAAAATGCATCTTCGCCTATGTACCTAAAAATCCAAGCACCGGCCCTGCTCTGACAGTGTGTGCCTGTCAGTGTGTGTCTGTCAGTGAAAGTGTGTGCCAATGAGTGTGTTGGTTAAAGAGTGTGTGCCAATGACTGTATGTGTGTGCCAATGACTGTGTATCTGTCAGTGAGTGTATATCAGTGCATGTATCAATGAGGGCATGTGTCTGTCAGTCAAAAAAGTTGCCTTGACACGAATTGGGGAGAATTGGGGGGGCAAATTTAGATTTTAGGGGTGCCCAAATGTAGTTGTGCCTAGGGCAGCACAAATCCAAAATACACCACTGCCTGTGAATATACTAAAAGTCTCTTTTGGGGGAAAAGGGGAGGACTTGCAAAGGCTGCAGATCAAAGAACTTTTAAAATATACCCCCAATGAATACATGTTTGAAAAATGCATGCATGTATTCATCAGGGGGAATATGTACCAAACAATGATTTAAAGTTTTTTTTGCCAATTTGGGCAGTGGAGTGTTCCTTTAACCCATGGGTATTTTTCATTTTACACTTATAAAAAGACATACTAAAGCTAAAAAAACCAACTATATATCGCCTGGGCCTTGCATAGATCCATAGTGAAACTTCGAAATATGATTAAAATCTCTATCATATCAATAAACATAATAGAAATAGATCTGCATCTGTCGAATTTGCAACTCCATATATGTGTGACTTCATCAGGCCTCCCGAGTGTCCTGTCCAGCTGTCCCAATTTAGTTCCCCAGACAGTGCAACAGGAGCGTATCATTAGGCGCACTTGTGCTGTGTGGCAGGTGTTAAGATAATGGAGCAAGCACTTCAGCAATGGTATCTACATGTTCCTGTAGATTGGAGCCCAGGTAGGGAACACTATAGGATCAGGAACACAAACAAGTATTCCTGACCCTATAATGTTAAAAACACCATTTAGCGGAGGAGCGATGACGTATGCGCATGTAGCCGGCATCCTCGTGGTGTGTGGCTGGAGAATGGGTCGAGGAGAAGGAGTAAAGGAGTAGATCATGCTGGCGGCATGTCCAAGGCTGAATGAGGGGAAAATCCGGCAGGTACTTCGAGCGAGAGGTCCTGTATGAATACAGAAGTGCCCTAAGGAAGCAGCTCAGGAAAACAAAAAAAAGAACGCAGAGCAACATGCAGGATACATGCACAAAATTCACTAGAGAAATACTGAACCCAATATAAAGCTAAGTGCATTAGTTGATGTAACTGATACTAGCAAATTATCACTTAAGGCAAAAGGGGGTAAATCACTTAAACAATAGTTTCTATTTTTCCCTACTTGTTGAAGCTTTACACTGCGTTTTATGTTTTGTTTTGTTTTTTGGCTTTATGCCTCTCCCTTCTTAACCATTTCAATAGAGGATATAATATGAGGCTTTAATTGGCTAATAATGGTCAGGGAAAGGGGGCAAATTTACAGAAGAGAGATCTCCTTTGTCTTTTTTTTTTCTGCTGGGTATTACTTAGTATTTTTGTTTTTTTGTTTTTCTTTTCTTGGGGTTTTAATAAAAGAAAAGAAGAAGGGGGGGGGGAGAGAAGAGGTAATGGACCCCTGACCACAGGCTGGGAGAGAAGGGGGGAAAAGGAAAGGAAAAAGAAGAGACGGTGTTAAGAGTACCTAAAATTACTATAAGAAACCCCTAGAGCAAAAAAAAAGGAAATAAAAAATATATAAAGGAAGAAAAGAAAGAGGGGAAGAAGATTAAGGAAAGGGAAAGGAAGAGAGAAAAGAATGGAAGGAAAATAAGGAAGGGGAAAGAGGGGAGAAGGTAGGGAGATAAAAGGAGAAGAAAATATGGCCACCAAAAAGACGCAAAAGAGATCTGAAGAAAGAAAAAAAAAAGGAAGGTCAGCCAGAAAAAAGTTTGTCTTTTTTCTCACCCCAACCGCCTGGGTATAAATCAAATGTAGATGTGTCACACCAGATAACCAATCCGACAGAAGGAGAAATGAGTAGTACACAAACGGAAGCATAGGATAACTTAACACAGGAAGAAATCCTGTATGAACGATTACTCAATTTGAGAAAATTAAGGAAGAAATGCAGGCGAATACACAGGACATCAAGAGAGATATCTCTTTATTAATCCCAAGGGTACAAAAGTTTTGAAAAAAAACTTGAGATTATCGAACAAGAGAGTAACTCCCACCAGGAAGAACATGTTATTCTGGAAAGAAAAATAGTGGATCTGGAAAATAAAATGATAGATCTGGAGGACAGATCAAGGAGGAACAACCTAAGAATTAGAGGTGTATCAGAACAAATAAAGACAACAGAACTGGAAACATAAATAGAAGAATTCTTTAAATATATGAATGTGGAATGGGATATCAAAAGCCCTATGATGGAACGGTGTCACAGAGTTAACAAGTCAAAAGGGGTACCAGACCACCTACCAAGAGATATAAAGAATGTAAAATCTTTATACTGGATGAAGGCAAGGTCTTTCATTACGGCAGAAGAACTTAAAAGATGGCTGACCCTAAGTAAGGAGTTATAAAGAAGGAACAATAAACACTTTGCTAGGGGAAAAAATGTGTGTAATTGTAACTTTATATATATATATATATATATATATATATATATATATATATATATATACCTATGTTATGATAGCCCTGATGCACAAATTGGAGAGAGAGAGCCCTTTGAGCTGGCAGAAACTGTTAAATTAAGTTAGCATCATTGAACGCCCGTGGGAGTAACTCACCATTTAAAATATGTCTAAAATATGTCTAATTATTGATTTCCTGAAGAAAAATCAAATACAAGTTTGTGCATTACAAGAAACACATTGGCTAAAAACTGACAAAATTAATATAAGGTCTATTAATTATTCGCTTATTATAAGTGCAGCTCTGGAAAAAAAAACTGCATTCAATACTCCAAGTGAGGTCTCACCAGTGTTCTGTACAATGGCATGAGCACTTCCCTCTTTATACTGCTAATACCTCTCCCTATACAACCAGCATTCTGCTAGAATTTCCTGCTGCTCTTTTCAGAGCCGGACTGGCCCACCGGGATACCGGGAAAATTCCCGGTGGGCCATGGCACTTGGGGCTGCACCGTGCAGCAGCACTTCCTCTGCCCACCAAGTACACACACACTCACATTGGGGGTACTGGGGAGCACAGGTCCCCTCTTACCTCTAGAAAAGGCTTTCCTTATTCACTCGCGAGCAGCAGGTGCAGTAAATTGAACTTTCAATGCTGCTCGCGAGCCTGGAGTAAGTGCAAGGAAGATGGCAGTCCCGGTCCCTGCCTGAAAACCTTCAGACTCAGGAAGCATGTGACCTGGCAATCAGGCAGAGCAGGGCAGCCCACACGGGTCTTTCAAAGTCTTGCTTCCTGTGTGTAAAGTGCTGTCAGGCAGGGAGCCCTGTGAGTTAGCTGGAGGGAAGCTGCTGGGAAGGAGCAAGGTCGACTTTTAATTGTACTGATTCTTAGAGTGTTTATATTTGAGGGTGTAGTTGTGAGTGTGTTTGGTGTGTATTTTTGTAGTGTGTGTGTCAGTATGGATCAATGTGTGTGTGTCTCAGTGTGGCTCAATGTGTCAGTATGGATCAATGTGTGTGTGTGTGTCAGTATGGATCAATGTATGTGTGTGTGTCAGTATGGATCAATGGGTCAGTATGGATCAATGTGTGTGTGTGTGTGTGTGTGTGTGTGTCAGTATGGATCAATGTGTCAGGGTGGATCAATGTGTGTGTGTGTGTGTGTGTGTGTGTCAGTATGGATCTGTGTGTGTGTGTCTGTGTGTCAGTATGGATCAATGTGTCAGTATGGATCAATGTGTTAGGGTGGATCAATGTGTGTGTGTGTGTGTCAGTATGGATCAATGTGTTAGGGTGGATCAATGTGTGTGTGTGTGTGTCAGTATGGATCAATGTGTCAGTATGGATCAATGTATGTGTGTCAGTATGGATCAATGTGTCAGTATGGATCAATGTGTTAGGGTGGATAAATGTGTGTGTGTGTGTCTCAGTATGGATCAATGTGTGTGTGTGTCAGTATGGATCAATGTGTCAGTATGGATCAGTGTGTGTGTCAGTATGGATTGATGCGTGTGTGTGTGTGTGTGTCAGTATGGATCAATGTGTCAGTATGGATCAGTGTGTGTGTGTGTGTGTGTGTGTCAGTATGGATCAATGTGTCAGTATGGATCAATGTGTGTGTGTGTCAGTGTGGATCAATGTGTCAGTATGGATCCATGTGTGTGTGTCAGTATGGATCAATGTGTGTGTGTGTCAGTATGGATCAATGTGTGTGTGTCAGTATGGATCAATGTGTTAGGGTGGATCAATGTGTGTGTGTGTGTCAGTATGGATCAATGTGTGTGTGTGTCAGTATGGATCAATATGTGTGTGTCAGTATGGATCAATGTGTGTGTGTGTGTGTGTGTCAGTATGGATCAATGTGTCAGTGTGGATCAATGTGTGTAGATGTCAGGGAGTGTGTATGCATTAGTGATTGTGTGCCAGTGTTTGTATGGGATGCAGCATTAGTTTGTGTGCCAGTGTCTGTTGATGAGTATATGTCAATATGTATGGGCATCATTGACTACAAGCCAGTGTGTGTGCCAGTGAGTATTTATTAATTAAAAATCCATGTGTCTGTCTATTTTTTTTTTCTTTCAAATGTAAAATAAATTGAATTAAAAAAAAATATAGGGGGGCGTGGCTTGGCGCTCGGCGAGGAAGGACGCATGTGAGAGAGGCTCCGTCCTAAATCGGCCTAAAAGCGGATAATCTAGCAACAGAGACCACAGAATTCTGCCTAAAAAACTTCCCTCGACATGGCTCAACATAAGGGGAAAAAGAACACTGAAAAACCCGACAAAAACAGGTTCTTTACGGCCCGCAATCAACCGCCAAAAGCCCAGAGCACGTCTGACCAAGATGGCGACGACACTCTCCCCCTACAGGGATCCCCTGGGGAACGAGCTCTCCCAGTAACACAAGACATTTTACAAGCATGTCTAGACGAAATGTCAGAGAAACTACTGCACAACTTTAATAAATCCATTTCGGACTTGAGGAAAGATGTCCAGGAGTTGGGAGACCGGACTGCCCATATGGAAAACCGCATGGGAGAGTACGCGGAGGCACATAATGATATGGCTGACCATGTCCAAACCCTGGAGCAAGAATTGTCAGCGTGCCAGAACAAACTCATGGACCTAGAGGACAGGTCAAGAAGGCACAACATACGCTTTCGTGGTGTACCTGAAGCAGTTAAGCCACCTGACATAGTGGCACATCTTACAGACCTCTTCAAAACTCTGGCACCGGATCTCCCAGCGGATGTCTTCCTTATCGACCGGGCCCACAGGGTTGCTAAACCCAAATTCCTTCCAGACGAAGCCCCTAGGGATATACTTGCCTGTCTTCACTACTTCCACGCAAAGGAAGCGCTCATGCGGGCATCCAGGCAGCGGAGAGACCTCCCAGCTCCATACAACACCATCCAGCTATATTCAGACCTTTCAGCACGCACACTGCAGAAGAGGAGAGATTTTAAAATGGTCACAGACGCGCTCCGTCTTCACAGTATGCAGTACCGCTGGGGCCACCCAGTGCGCCTTCTTGTTCAAAAAAACTGAGTCATTAACACTCACAACACCCCAGAGGAAGGCAAGAAAGCTCTGCAGAGATGGGGCATACCGATGCAACCCAGCACCCACCCGCGACAAGGCAATCTGCAGCACCCGACCAAGCTACAGTCCGACTGGAAGAAACCGCGTGCGGGAGGGAGAGAGTAAAAAGAAGAACCGACGATCCGTCCACCATGAAGATCACCCACAGCAACTAAAATGGCGCGGAAGCCATCAGCAAGCATAACCCGAACTTTGTACTTAAATGAACTATCGGTACCACACCAGATTACAAGTGGAACAGCCATAACCGCAGGGGCCCGCCGGACAGGTGAATATGCTGTCCCCCATACGCTCACACAACACTTGCCTGTCACGCGCACACCGATAAAAAGTCATCACACCACCCAAGAATCATGATCCAAGCACACAAGAATGACACACATGTAAATGACACTTTAGGGGTCTATGGTTAGGGCATGTCTCTCGTGGGCATGACAGCGACTTACTCACACACATATTACACCATGGGGGGCAGCCAATGTACTGACACATCAATGCCCTGATACATCAGTGCAGTACAATTCTGGCGCTCCCTACTATGATCATATTGCGATCATATTGCGTATTGTTACTAATTGTAAAGGGATAAGAAACGCACATTTAAAGTTGTCTACAGCAAGTTATAAACTTTAAATCAAAAAAAAAAAAAAGAAAAAAAAGAAAAAAAAAAATACAATAAAAAAAAAAAAAAAAACTAAACAATTCGTTCAAATGTGGTGCCCGTTCCCGGGTACAACCTCAATGTATGTATACTATGTTCTTCATAACGCTAAGTACCATTTTGTAATTGACGGTTCAACATGTTATTATATGCACACAGTTAGCCCCAGGGGCTGTGGGGAATTTTTCGCTTTCGCAGCAATAACCATGTACAATCTTTAGATCTCTGAGGGCAACACACACATGTAACTACACATTGGTCACAGCAATTAAATATGGCCAATAATTGGTTTGTATTACACTCAACAACCATGTTCCCAATGGAGCCGCTTCTTGGTTCCTCGACCCACGTATGGGTTATAGTTCTGATACGATTGTTGTTCGCACACTCTCAGTGCGACCCACCCCTATCCCCCCCTTCCATCCCCCTCATGCCTCAATAATAGAGAGCCTGACACTCACACGCTGTTCAACAGAGTAGGCAACGTGCAGAGACAGTCTACCATACGATTTGCTGGCAAGCATTCTACGACCACTATCGCACATATAGACACCAATACCTGCGAGTCACACCCACCACAACAACAGAGGGATATATCACGACCCACGAGGTACCTACGACTATCTTGGCAACCACCCATAGCCATTAGACACGCCTTTACAACAACACTAGTTTATGAAAATACAAAGTTATAATGTGAGAGGGTTGAACACCCCGTACAAGAGGCATTGCCTCTTTAAAGACCTCAAGAGGGACCAACCTGACATCATTTGCCTGCAAGAGACACATTTTAAATCCCCGCCCAGGTTGAAACAAAACCTATACCCACACCAATTCCATGCCACGTCAGGGAAGAAAACTGGGGGTACATCCATCTTAGTTAGTAACTCGGTCTCCTTCCAACACCATGTCACAAAGACAGACAAGGAGGGAAGGTACCTCATAGTCCTATGCACGATCAACAACACCAAATATACCCTGGCCAACGTATATGCACCAAACACATACCAGAGGAATTTCCTACATAAAATACTAACGTTACTACAATCGGTCCAGGAAGGTATTCTTGTCCTTTGTGGGGACTTCAACCAAATTGTAGACCCCCAAAGCGACACAACCTCTAATGCAGCCAAGGCATCACAGACCAGACAACATAAGGCGTGCACGGCATACCTCAAACTACTTGAGAGCCACAAATTATATGATGTGTGGAGAGTCCTCCACCCACAGGAAAAGGACTACTCTTACTTCTCTTCCACACACAACACGTACACTAGAATAGATAGATTTCATCTAGAGAGCCAACACCTAGACCAAGTGCTCGACTGCTCTATAGGACAGATCTCGTGGTCTGACCACGCACCGCTGACTTTAAACCTAAAAGACAACTACGACTATAAACACAAAAGCCCGTGGAGACTGAATGAAACACTGTTGTTAGATAACTCCTTTACTCGGCAACTTGAAGGAGCCATTTCGGAATTCTTCATGCTGAATAAAGCAGAGGATACATCAGCTAGTAACGTATGGCAAACACACAAAGCGGTCATTAGGGGACTGCTCTTGAGGAGGGCAGCACAACTAAAACGCTCCAATAGTACCCAATGGCTGACATGGCACAAACAACTTGAGGATCTTACGACAACAAATAAAAAAAATCCCGACAGAGACAACGCAAAAGGCTATTAGGGACCTTGCGGACAAAATTAAATTATACACTCTAGAAAGAGTAAGCTTCAATCTCCGTAAACTTAATTCCACACACTACGCGCAGGGCAACAAGGCCAGCAAAATGTTAGCTGCAAGACTGAAAAGGAAAGAAGCTAACTCAAAAATCTCACACATCTTCACCAACGACAACAAAGTAATCTCTCCTATTGGGATTAGTAACGCATTCGCTGCCTACTATGACAAACTGTATAATCTAGAACGGTCCGAGGCACTACCCAACCCCGCTGTCAAAGACATAGAGGACTACTTAGGTGATATACCCCTGCCGACTCTTACCCAAGACCAATCGGCCCACTTAGTCAGCCCAGTCACAACAAGCGAGGTGCTGGAGGCCATACGTACCCTACCCAAAAATAAAGCACCAGGCCCGGACGGCTTTACGAATGCGTACTATAAAAAATTTGCGACACAGTTAGCCCCCTCCTTAGCCTCATTATTCAACTCGGCCACCAAGGACAAAACACTCCCCGCAGACCTCCTTCTGGCACACATCATTACACTCCCGAAACCTGGTAAACCCCCAACACACTGTCCTAACTTCAGGCCAATTTCCCTTCTAAATACAGATTCTAAATTATACGCGAAAATACACGCCCGACGCCTAGGATCCATGCTCCCAACGCTAATCCACAACGACCAGGTGGGATTTGTAGCAGGTAGACAGGGAGCAGACAACACGCGCAAGGTACTTGATCTGGTTCACAGTATTAGGAGGAAAGGCATCGGCGGTCTCCTAGTCTCACTGGATGCGGAGAAAGCTTTTGATAGACTCAACTGGACATTCCTCCATGCGGTCCTGTCAAAATTCGGCTTCCCCAGCCAATTTATGAACACAGTAGCAGCTCTCTATAGTAACCCGACAGCGAGAGTTCTAAATGAAGGATTTCGCTCAAGCGAATTCACCATAAGCAATGGATCTCGACAAGGCTGTCCCTTGTCCCCACTGCTATACGTGTTAGCGTTAGAACCACTAGCAGCTAAAATCAGAGCGAACTCCGCAATCCACGGGATACCGCTAGGCCAGCGGGAATATAAATTAAGTATCTTTGCGGACGATATATTCTTAACCCTTACGCAACCGCTAATCTCCCTACCTAACCTCATGCACCTCATCACAGAGTATGGGCAGTTGTCCTATTACAAACTTAATGTCACCAAAACGCAAGCCCTAGGCATCAATATCCGTAGCGACCAACTGGACAATCTCAAAGAAAAGTTCCCATTAGACTAGAGGAACGATTACCTTACATTTCTAGGGGTCAAAATAGCTAAAAACCCCACTGCCATGTTTCAGCTAAACTACCAACCCCTACTAACAACTTTTAAAACCATTCTAGACTCTTGGGAGGGGAAATTTTTGTCATGGGTGGGACGAATTGCGGCAATAAAAATGTCCCTTCTACCAAAACTGCAATACCTATACAGAACGCTACAAATACCACTGCCGGGGAACTTTATCAAAAGTCTCACGAAACTAATCCTAGGCTTCACTTGGCTGCACAAGAAACCCAGAGTAGCACTTAAAATCCTACAAAAACCAATAATCCAGGGAGGTCTAGGCCTCCCGGACTTAGCAGCATATTACAAAGCGGTGACACTGTCAATAATACCACACTTACGCCAACAGCCCTCATCACCCCAATGGCTCGAGATAGAAAATTATTGGGCCCAACGCCCTACTCTATACTCCATATTCTGGACCCCTAAACACCACAGGAAAGACACCTCCCATCTTCTACCAACGACCCAACACATACTACAACAGTGGGACATGTCCAAACAGAAGATGGTGCTCTACCACCCAACGCCACTAGCAACACCACTAACAGTCTTAGAGTCAGTAATACCAACACTTAACACGCACCCTTGGACAATAGGGGGTGTTGAAATAATCGATCAGCTGTACAACTCCGACCTTTCCCGGAACTACAGCAAGAATTCAACCTCCCACAAAACCTAACCTTTGCATACCTGCAAATCAAATCGTACCTGGCCAACAACACGCCAGGCAGGGTAGGTACCACACCGGCACAGCGTATGACGGACTTTGAAAAGTTATGTATAACCTCAAAACCCATAAAAAAAATAATTTCCCTGAACTATGGAACCCTCCTCCAAGAACCAAACAGGCACCATGACGCATACATACAGGCGTGGCACAATGAACTGGGGAAAACCATTCCCCAGGAACACTGGGCCGCAGCTCACTCTTCACACAAAGGCGTCTCCTCCTGCGCCAATCATCTTGAGCTACAACGTAAGCTTTTATACAGATGGTACCTCGTACCCGCCAGACTCAATCAGATATGGCCTCAATCTTCCAGCTCATGCTGGAGATGTGGTCAAACTAAGGGCACTATGTCACACATATGGTGGTCATGCCACGCATTACAACCGTTTTGGAAAGTGATCGAGAACATCCTGACTGAAGCCATACAAACACAAATATCTCTTACACTAGAGCTCTGCATCCTATTTATTCCACCTGAATCAATTTCTAAAGACCGGTGGGCAATCATGTACCACGTCCTAATCTCAGCAGCAATGTGTATAGCGAGATTATGGAAGAGTACGACCCCTCCTAACCGTAACGCTTTATTGAACCAAGTGAAACTTAATTGGGCTTATGAAATGTCATACGCACACCAATTCGGAATGAAGAAACACTTACACCTAGCCCACAGCAGGTGGACTGCATACCTAGTCAGCTCCAAGTTTGACAACGACCTCTGCCGTAGCACAGAATTAGAATCATAAAATAAAACACTGGCTGTCTATGCATCACCAAGTTTACCCATTCCTTCCCCCCCCCCCCCCTCCTACCCTTCACTTTCACCCCCAAGAAATGACCCTCACTACATAAAATGGTATAGTACATGACCAGATAGTACCGCGCAGCACCTAAGAAACAGAGGACAATACACGAACACAGTAGGGAAACGGGTTAAGTTAAAAATATTGTACTATGAATGTATAACTTGATCTGGAAGACCACTGAGGGGCTAGAAACATGTTCCCAACAAAAAAACACAAGGAAATAACTTGCAACACCCGCGGATGCGGGATGTATGTAACCCTGTACTACCCTACTTAAAAATCAATTGGAACTTAATTGTAAATCAATTGTTAAGCACATTGCTGACTGTAACCACCTGCGTATTGTCTAATGTTATACTTGCATGTACTGTACAATAAAAATTTATATATATATATAGTTTTATATTGAATTGCTTTATCTATGTGATTTGGTGATTTGTGGGAGTATTATGCATCTATATATTTGCACAAATGTATATTAATATATGTGTATTATATCAAAATATATATATGTTCATCCCCCACGGTGATCGGCTGCCTGAGAGCAGAGGCAGGCATTGGGATCACTGAGGACTGAGGCAGGCAGGCTGCTGAAGGAGGGAGGGGGCAGCCGGTTCATGGAGCGCTGTGGGAGGAAGGCAGGCGGCTGACAGAGGGAATTGGGCGACCAGCTCATTTATTGCAGAGGGAGGGAGAGGGGTGGCTGGCCCATGGAGAGCTGTGGTAGAAAAGGTGGGCAGCTGATGGAGGGGAGCAGCCGGGTAATGGAGAGCAGAGGGAGGCGGGCGGCTGACTTAGTGCCACGGCGAAGGAGCTGTAATCTCCCTGCTCTGCTCCCTTGCGCGGCTTGCAGTGATTCACGGAGCTGGGTTATGATGTCACTCTGGCCCCCAGCTAACTAAACAGTGCGTGAGAGGGAGCCGAGTAGGGAGATGACAGCAGTGCTACTGGACCCCAGGGAAAGCATATTCTCTCCAGCTCTCTAAAGGTAGGGAGGCTGGGTGGATTTCAATTTAAATAAAAAAGTAATTACTTGTGAGTGAATGTGTCTGTCTGTCTGAGTGTGTGTGTTTGTGAGTATGTCTGTGAGTGTGTGTCTGTCGGAGTGTCGGTCTGAGTGTCTGTCTGTGAGTCTGAGTCGGTCAATAAGTGTGTGTGTTCCCTCCAATCACATGGGAAAGGGTTTTGGGTTTTTTTTTACTCACCTTTTTTCCACGCTGTGGCTGGCCCCACCTCCATGGCTGAAATCCTCAATCTTGACAATCTCAGCCAATCCAATGCTTCCTCATAGCAAAGCATTGGGAGACTATTGCTCATGCACGGCAAAATGCCACTGCGCCAATTTATCTTCTCATAGAGATGCACTGAATCAATGCATCCGTACAGTGTGAAGCACTGACCCAGGAAGCACCTCTAGAGGCCGTCTGAGTGCCTGTCACGAGAGGTGTCACCAGACAGCAATGTAAACACTGCCTTTTGTCTGAAAAGTCAGTGTTTACATTTAAAAGCGTTTAGGGTCAGGATATAGACTTCAGAGCAACTACATTAAGCTGTAGTGGTTCTGGTGATTATAGTGTCCCTTTAAGAATTGTATTTTTGACGTTGATTTCTCTGGCTGCTAGATTCCAAACTAATTTGTAAAACTGTGTGTGTGTATATACACACACACACACACACACACGTAATCGTATAAATTATTATGGTTATAATATATATATATATATATATATATATACACACACAAACATCAGTATGATACACATATGTTAATAGACATGCATACATAAGACACATATGGAGATTACACACGTATATAAATGTAACAAGGGTTTTACATTTTTCAAAGGGTTATTCACTAAATTTCTCATTTTAGAAAGTGAAAATCTAAATTGCGTAATTTAGACCAAAATAGCGGATTTGAAAAATCCAAACTTTGCCATAGTGACAGCTTGACTATTGTAGCCTAATATTTGGAATTTATTCACAAAAATTATTAGTTTAGTGGATAACCCTGTCCTTCTCTCAGTCTTTCATTCCCTGGTATCAAACTATATTGAACGCAGAGTGCACTCATATGATTGAGAACTAAACAAAATAAGATTAATTTAAATTAGACATGCAGCAGCTATTAGAGATAGTCAATGACTATTCAAGTTTTGGGGATGAAACGTTGGGTAAATAATTTTCAATCTTTTGTGTTTTTCCACCTGTATATCTGTCACAGTTGGCACAATTAATGTTAGGGCTGGTGTAAAAAAATTCCAGGGCTGCTTTTTATTCCCAGTCCGGCCCTGGCTCTTTTACATTGTCTACCTACCTTTAAGTCATCAGAAATAATCACCCCTAAATCCCTTTCCTCTGATGTTGAGGTTAGAACTCTATCAAATGTTCTGTACTCTGCCCCTGGGTTTTTACATGCATTATCTTGCACTTATCCACATTAAATGTCAGTTGCCACAACTCTGACCATTTTTCTAGTTTACCTAAATCATTTGCCATTTGGCTTATCCTCCTGGAACATCAACCCCGTTACATATCTTAGTATCATCAGCAAAAAGACATACCTTACCATCAAGACCTTCTGCAGTATCACTAATAAAAATATTAAAGAGAATGGGTCCAAGTACAGATCCCTGAGTTCCCCACTGGTGACAAGCCCATGTTTCGAATATACTCTATATGAAGAAAATTGATCAAATCAAACAGGGAGTGCTATTAATGATGGGTGATTTTAACTGTGTAATAGACCCTATAAAAGACAGGAAGAGCTATAGGGAAAAAAAGATCAAAAAAGGATCTTCAGATAGACTACAAAATGTGAAAGATCAATATAAATTTAGGGACATATGGAGAACGTTTCATCCATTGGAGTCGGACTTCACATGTTATTCAAAAACATTAAATTCCTACTCCAGAATCGATCCTAATTTGAGGGATGTGGCCATGCTATACCTTGTTAAAAATAATTGTAATACAGGATATAACATGGTCAGACAATAACCCAATCATATTGGTTTACAAAGACGCTTTTGACAAGTTTCGTAAAGACTGGCGATTGAACAATAATAAATTATACAAAAATTATAATATTGAACAGATAAAAAAAATAACCGAACTATTTTTCTTGGAAAATAATAATAAAGGGACATCAGATACTGTAGAATGGTGCGCATACAAAAGCGTAATTAGAGGCCACTTGATGGGGATGGCAGCTAGAATGAAAAAGAAAGCTCTCAGAGCTATATATAGCGCTAAATGAATATAAGAAACAGAATAAAATAACATCTTCTACAGAAAGAGCAAAGAAAATTTTAGAAATCGAACAGAACACAAATGTACAATTATCCAATAAAATTGCAAAAACTTTAGAATTTTTTCAATGTAAATGGTACCAAAAAGGCAATAAGCCTGAAGCGCTTATGACTAGCAATTTGGAAAAGGAAAAAAATAAAAGAGTGATATCTAGAATTAGGGATAAAGATACATACATAATCCCACAGAACAAATAGATGGAGCATTTGAAAAATTCTATAGAGATCTATATAATCTACCACATGATTTATTTGGTAATGATGAAGAAATTATTTTTTTTTTTAAATTAAAAAAATTCCCCAAATCCTACTCTACCAATTAGAAGTAATAAACCAACCCATATCAGAAACAGTTATTATAGCAATAGATAAACTTAAAGAAAGAACTGCCCCGGGCCCAGATGGATTTATGAATACATTTTATAAATTTATAGGGTGGGTCTTTATGTCAGCCAGGGTAGGGATAGGGTAGGGTGGGCCTTTATGTCAGCCACATTAAAACAATTTGGATTTACAGGTCCAATTCTAAAAGCGGTATCTGCTCTCTATGACTCTCCACAGGCAAAAGTCATAGGATCTGGATGTACCTCTCAAATTTTTAACATCAACAACGGGACAAGGCAGGGATGCCCTCTATCTCCATTGTTATATATTCATATTAGAACCTTTAGCTATTTCTATAAGACAAAATCAAAAAAATTATAGGCTATAGATATCCGTTAGGGCAGATTAAACTAAATATCTATGCGGATGATATACTACTGATCCTTGAAGACCTCTATTCCAGAAGTGTTAAAAGTGATAAATAGCTATTTTAGAGTATCGGGTTATAAAATAAACTTAGATAAATCAGAAGTCATAGTTAAGAACATGTGAACATGTGAACAAGAGATCAGTTAATAATCTTGTAAAAAAAATTGGACTCCCAAAGGTTAAAAATTGTTTGAAATACTTGGGAATAACTATTACATCAGAGGTAAAAAAGTTAATAGAAGCTAATTTCTTACCCTTATTAAAACAAACTAATAAAAACCTATGGGATTGGAGGGGGTTGGGATTCTCCTTGGTCAGGTAGAATGAATATACTAAGGGCCTATATCTTACCAAAATCTTACCAAAATTCATGGAGAATAACTGCCCCCAAAACTGGTTATTAATGTTGCATGCCTCTTTTTTAAAATTTGTCTGGGATGGAAAGAAACCAAGAGTAAAAATGAAAAATGTAGCCAGGTTAAGAAAAGATGGAGGTTTCAGTTGCCCAGAAATCCATCAATGTTATCAGGCAAGTAGATTGTTTCATATAATGTTATCACAGAATACATCCACGGAAAAGTAAAAATGGTATTTAATAGAGAAAGATTGTACAGGGGTAGATAATTTATCCTCCCTATTCTGGATTTTAGATCTCAACAAAAACTTTATAACTAAGGCAAGATCCAAATCACGTAATTAGGGGCGGGGCCGGGCCGCCGGGCCGACCAGACGCCATTCTCATGAGCTCCTGCTCCATGCCGACAAAAAAGCGGAAAATATCGCAGCAGACTGCCTAACAACACATAGCCCCATCAGAAACGTACAGACGAAGGCACCAGCTTACCCCCGATACCCGACACTTACCGCAAACGGGGCAAGAGGGCCGAGCACGGCCTACACAGAGCCGGAAACCCTGCGCCCACTGCGGGCAGCACAACCACGCGGTCCCGCTGTGGACATCCAGACGAGGGGAGAACTCCGGCCCGGGGCACGGCCCTGCCCCCCCCCTCGGCCGGTGGGGGATACCCCGGCCTCCAGGCGGAAGTACGGGCCGCAACGGGAGTCCCCGCGCGGCCCGGATACCAGTCGCCTGAACTGGCACAGGCTGCCCGAAACTCAGCCAGCCAGCAACACTAGAAGTCGCCGCTGAAACACCAGAAGCACCCCGATCAGGCACAGTGAGACTCGGGCGTACACGGCGATAGCCACAACACTACAAACAACTTACAAAGGCACTACTGCTGGGCCGGAGGACAGAAGGTGGAGGAGGCAAAACTTGAAAGACCATCCGAGACCGCCCAAATGGACTTAGGCACTGCTGAGCACTTGATGGATCCCCTGCAGGGACGGACGGCCCGCTGGAGGTGTGGGTGCCCTGGCCCATGGGTATGTGGGGTCCCCAGAGGGCCATGTCCCTGATGCTGTGAGCCCGGTGGGGCGGGCCGGCGCGACCCCCTTCCGGCGGACCGGTGGCCGGGGGGTGCGTGCTGGCTCCAAGCAAGTGGCCGGCACCGGGTGAGACGGAGGGCAGCGCGCGCCTCTGAGTCTAGGGCACTGGATGGAGATGGGGAGGTGCAGGGAGAGAGGGGCCCGTGGACTCTAGGTGTGGGAGTCGAACGGACCGCCCCTGCTCCCGAGTGCCCACATAGCTACGGAGGGCCCTGGAGACGGACTGGGGTTGTTGCAGGGTGGACAGACGGAGGCCCAGCGGCCTAAGGACTGCAGGGCAGTGGTGTAATGAACAGCCCCCAGCGAACGGACATTGAGAACAGTCCAGCTCTGTTGTGGCTACGAGAGTCAAAGTTGTCTTACTATCACTGCACTGTACTGAAAATAGCAAGATATATACTTTTCATCTATTTTATTTTTAAGCCTTACCCATTTTGCATATAACATGTTATACTAGTTGATATAGTTGGTATATATATATGACCCTCAAGATGTTAATATAGCAAGTTACTTACGGACTCATTTAATAATTCGCAGTACATAAGCTGCACTGTTAAATCATGATTCACCAGGCACAGCTATGAGACAGCTATAACTTCTCACTGCCCCATGATGCATGCTTGCTAACTTGCCTTAGCCATGAATACGCTGTGTAGGCTGCTGTGCCCATAGAGGATAAAGCTCCAGGTCGTTAATTAGTGCACACAATACCTATCTAGCTGTAAGCAACATAACAAGCCTTGCTTCTACATTATTATGTAACACTCTTTACTGCACTACTACTTGATTTAAAGGGTCTTTGCGGATTACTACCTGTTATACTTAAGTTCGACTTGCCAATGCAACGGCATACTCACGTTGGTTAAGACTTAGCTAATAATTATACTATTGTCACACGCAAACCGATATCCGGTATCTGTTCATAATATGAAAACCCGCATCGGCAATCTTGACCGAGTAATTAGCCAGACACGAGCCATTAACTGCCTATCATATTGTTATAAACATTGGAACACAGCACCAGAATACTGCAAACACATGTTTGTTCTAAGCCAAGATATATCAATTCTCGCAAAGTTCATGTATGTTTAATGACAAATCCAACTAAGCAAAGCCTACGTATACTCAATCTTGGTCATTGCTTGATAACTGTGACGTACACGCCTCTGTGTAGGCAACCGTATGCTACTCTGATCAATTCGCAATATGCAAGCTCTCATGTCAATTGCAATTCTGATAAGCGCGCCTCTGCGTAGGCAACTGTTTGCTTTACCAGTAATATGTTTGACAACCGCGTATATACTAAGACGACAATAAAAATATTTAAAACAAATCACGTAATTAGAGATCTAACAGCTTGGTGGGATATATTTAGAAAAAGAGTTGGATTAAAGAACAGAATAATAGATGCACTACCAATTACAGTGATTAATGATATGCTAGATTATATTAAAATCAACTCTTGGAAGAGCAAGGCAATAAATAAAATCATAGATATAACAGAAGATTATAAAATCAAGCCTTTCACACAAATATGAGAGGAATTCTGTATCCTACCGAAGGATATCTTTAACTACCTTAGAATTAAAGGGTTTGTCTCAGCTTATATGATTAAGAATAGAGAGTGTAAAACAGATGGGATAATTCAACTTGTTGGGAAAAATTTTTTAAAAATATGCCGTCTAAATCTGTTAAAGTCTTATATAAGTTAAGACATGATAAACTTTCCGGAGCAAATGAAAAATGGGAAAAAGATCTTCATATACAAATAGAGGAGGAAAGTTGGAAAAGTTATTTTAATAAATTATTTAAACATGTCCATTGCTTAAATTTTACAGATTTACAGTTAAAATTTTTGAATAGATGGTACTTAACATCGAATCTTTTAAATAAATGTATACCCAAATACATCCAATAGATGTTGACGGTGCAATATTGATGAGGACAATTTAAATAAGTCAGAAATGAAGATAAAAGATTCGAAGTTGGGGGGGCGGGGCCTGACAGCCAAGATGGCCGGTGGTGTTCTTTGAAAGCTCCAGCACCAACAGACACAAAAGCACTAATCCTGACTGTATGAACGAAGCTAGCAACACAAGGTGCTTGTAAAAGGACACAGAAACTCGCAGGGAACAGAATGATACCTGTCCTGCTCCGAAACAAAATGCGAGAGCCTGAACCGGCCATGCGGCCTAAACTAGAGTGGAGCCTGAGGCCTGGGGGAGGCGGCCGACCACCGGGCACGGGACCTGCTCACAAGCGAGAATCCAAATCTGCCCTGCTGCCCCCCCCCCTGGACCGGTGGGGGATATCCCGGTCCTCGCTGGGGACGACTTCCCCTGAACAAGCGACAAAACCTGCAGTTGAACGAAGGTCTCAAGGCCCAACCAAGATGGCTACACGGATGAAGCCCGCGACTGGGAGAACACGGGTCAAGCCACCCAAGCACACTTTAGAGTTTTTTGACCGGCTCCGCGAAAACCTCTGGGCAGAGCTTCACACAGAAGGCCAGACCTATACACTGGTGCTGAAAATGGCGGCGGCGTGGATTCGCCCTGCAACCCGGCGCCACTTGTGTAGGCTCCCGCTCAGAGCATTCAGAGCGGCCTCCCGACGGAAGCGATGCCGGGGACTCAGATGGCGGAAAACATCATCACAATCCACAGGCGCCAGCACCCGCTTTTATAAACCCGCCCATCATGCTCGATCCGCTTACCGTCCAGCGGCACCAGGAACCTCCGTCCACCAGGCGGAACATGCCACCCCTCAAGCCCATGCTCATAAAGATGAGACTGACCGGAGCGGTGAATACCCCACATGGGCCTCAGGAAGGGTCCGACAAGGCAAAGCGAACGAGGTCACTACTCACCATATACGCCGGGAGGCAACCGGGATTCACCCGCTAGGCGACACACCGTTGCTCAATGTGGATACCTGGACTTTGTGCACGATGAGCTTGCATTCCCCGGCCCGAGCAGCTTACACGCTATCCCAACGGCTCCACAGAGCGGGAGTAGGCTGACGACAGGCTGAGGTCTGCGATCTAGGAGCTTCACCTGTGCTGCAACACTAACTCCTAGTCTGTAAACATATGCTGATCTGTTGTCTCCTTTTAATCACTCTCGCTGTTTAAATGTTATAAACCAAACAGTTAGTAACTTCACTAATGCTAATGTTTTAACTTGTAATGCATAGATGCAATAGCGTAACCCTCTCAGAGCTTAGCCGGTTGTAAGCTGTAAAACTAACTTAGGTTCAGTGTATATTTGTCTTCACCTCCCAGCCTCTTTACCCAGCGGCACGTTTAAGCATCTCAGCATGCCATTTACAAACCGCTAACAGCTTGATAATTGCCTTCTCTGAACAACTCCTGATTTAGCGACTAAACGGTCTCAATGGCAAAGTTTAAGCCATATATGTAAATCAGTAGGCATAATACAAATGCCTGTATTTAACGACATGCATCAATTGTTTTGTGAGACTTTACGCTAATTAACCATTTCTTGACAACGTAACCGTTTCGTTAAACAAAATGTACATTACATAACATAAAAATGTGCAAAGTTTTCCGCCACTGCATAACTACTGTACCTTTGAATTACGCTGTTGTGGCGTCCGTTAATAACCTGTAATCACCTGCACAACCAAAATAAAGAATTTAAAAAAAAAAAAAAAAAAAGATTCGAAGTTAATTTTACGCATCATCACATCAGCTAAATTAGGGATTATTCTAGCTTTAGTGACTGAATAATCTAAATTTTATTAACGACAGGAGGCGAATATTTGCTTTATCTTTCTTTACTGAACCTCCCAGCAGCAAAGGAACAGTTAACAGTAATGTAAAAAGTTCAACCAATCAGATTGTATAACAGTATTATATGATGTCATCAAACTCCTCCCATATCCTCTTTCTTGCTGTGGTCGATGATATGTCTGTGTCAACCATGTAAACTGTAACGATGAACTGTGGACTAAGTTGGAGTCCTGAAGTAGTCAACATGTTGAATATTCAGCGTGCTTGAAGGATCCATATATACGAAGGTAGGTATTTTTCACACTAAGGGAATAGAGAAAAGACGTGAGAGTATAGGTTCTCATACTAGGTGAATGCAATTTATGGCATGTATGTTAAGAACAAATTGCAGTTACTCTTTGAATATAATATTGAATATTTCAAGCACTAGATTAGAAGTGTTATGGCGTGAACCTATGGCAGATGGTGTATAAAGTGTGTGTAACCAGTAGACTGGAATGCATAGTAACTTACCTGGGCGGGTGTTAGAAAAGTGAAAATAAAGAAGGGGGGGGGGAAATATTCGCCTCCTGTCGTTAATAAAATTTAGATTATTCAGTCACTAAAGCTAGAATAATCCCTAATTTTATGTCAAGACAGAAGGCTTCATATTTGCTGTTTTAATGCTCCTATATGATAGAAGATGCAGCATGTGTCATAGGTTTGAAATAAAATGTATGGAATGTGGACTCTCTGGACCAATCTGCAGATGACAAAATGTCTGAGAGGGAGCTCCCCGCACGAAAGGCTGAGGATGCGGCTGCTCCTCTGACTGAATGTGCGCCAAAAGCTGAGTCAATGCCTGCTTGCGCTAGTATCCATCTGATCCACCGTGCGACGGTGGGGGCGGATACCGGTTTGTGTGGTTTTACATAAGACACGAGAAGGGGTCCCGTAGGGGGGCATAGAGTGGTGGTGGCATCTATATAATGCCTTACGCAGAGTGCCACGCAGAGTGACTGTCTATTTGGAAAGTAAGGGTAGAATACGGAGGAAGAATTTGTTTTTGTTTGTCTGGTGATGTGAAACTTAACGCCTTCAGACGAGAAGACTACTGCGTGGGAATCAAATGCTCGAATATCAGAGATCCTACGGAAGGATACCAGGCATAGGAGTAAGGCCAGTTTGGCCGAAAGTTGACGTAGCGTCAAATTTTCATTAGCGGGCCAGGATTCTAGAAGGGAAAATACCTGAATGATATCCCAGAAACAGGAGTATTTAGGAAGAGGGGGTCTGGCTAGCCTGATCCCTCGTAAAAGTCTACAGACTGAAGGATGTTTCCCTATTGATGCATTGTCAATGGGATTATGGGCCACAGAAATAGAAGATCTATAGACATTAATTGATCGATAGGATTTGCCCTGATCAAATAGGGTAGACAGAAAATTTAGGATGATCGTCAGAGGTGCTGAAAAGGGATCGGTATCCCTTTCCAAACACCAGCTGACCCATGTCTTCCATGCAGCGATGTAAGCTCGTCTAGTGCCTGGGGCCCAGGAGTCCCATAGGAGAGCCTGAGTTGTCTCCGAAAGTCCTGAGACGTTCCAAGATCCCCTGAAATGGTCCAAGCTACAAGTTGGAGCCGGTCCTGAAGGGCGAGTGGGTGAAAGTGCCCTGTTGGGTTCCTGAGGATGTCGGGTGATCGGGGTAGAAGAATTGGACAGTTCACTGATAATTCTAACAGGGTTGGAAACCAAGTCTGGGTTCTCCATAGTGGAGTGACAATGACTATCGTCACTATTAGGGCTTTGACCCGGTAAAGGGTGCGCTGGATCATGGAGAAAGGTGGGAACGCATAGGCTCCTGTATCCGGCCAAGGGTGTAGAAAGGCGTTGACTGGCCATGACTGGGGGTCTGGGAGCCAGCTGATAAAGGCTTCCGTCTGGCGGTTCAGACGGGATGCAAACAGGTCCAGTGTAAGGGGCCCACGAAGGCAATGAATTTGGTGGAACACGCGGGGTCCAATTGCCAGTCGCTTACATCCCTCCAATGGCGAGAGAACCAATCTGCGACTAGGTTGTCTGTGCCCGGAAGATATTCCGCTCTGATAGATAAATTCCGTTCTAGACAGAATTGTTAGAGATCTTTGGTAAGATCGGATAGTAGCTTGGATCGGGAGCCTCCTAACCGATTCACATAGCGCACTGCAGAGACGTTGTCCATGCGCAGTGAACAATTGAAACAGTCTTTCGCGAAACTGCGAATCGCGAATGATCCTGCAATCAATTCCAGACAATTGATGTGCAGTGCTTGTTCGGATGGGGATCAAAGTCCCCCTGTGGACCCTTGGGCGCACGTGGCGCCCCATCCCAGGAGACTGGCATCGGATTCCAGAATGAAATCTGGTTGTGATCCGAAGATGGCTTTGCCATTCCAGGCTTCCATATTGTGAAGCCACCAGTGAAGTTCTACACGAACTTCGTCTGTCAGATGGATGTACTGATCGTAGGAGGTGGAACGGTGTAGGTAGTATGTCTTGAGCTGTTGCATGGCTCGGTAGTGTAAAGGTCCTGGGTAAATGGCTTGGATAGAGGCGGACAGTAGGCCTATAGTATGGGCCAGATCGCGTAAGCGAATCTGATGGGCTGATAACAATTTGCGAATGTCTTTTTTTATGATCTTGATTTTGGCAGAGGGTAGCTGTAAAATCGCCTGTACGGAGTCTTTCATAAAACCAAGAAATTGAACCTTTTGGGAAGGTTCTAGGGCTGACTTCTGGAAATTTATTACGAAACCTAGATTTTGTAGTAAGGCCGTCGTCATGTCTGTGTGTTGTCGTAAGAGGTTTGTGTCTTGTGCCATTATCAGGATTTCGTCCAAATTTATGATGGATCGAATCCCCTGTGATCGGAGTAGCGCCATCACTGGTTTCATCAGTTTTGTGAAACACCATGGTGCAGAGCATAGTCCGAACGGGAGGCATGTGAACTGCCAGATTTCCTCTTGCCAGAGGAATTGAAGGAAAGCGAGCAATAGGAACTGTGAGGTATGCGTCTTTGCGATCGAATCTGGAGAACCAATCTCCCACGCAAAGGAGGTCCCTGAGTAGATGGATGCCCTCCATCTTGAAGTGGCGATACCTGACAAAGTGATTTTTTAAGTTGATAATTGGGCGTAGGTCTCCAGTTTTTTTGTGGACCAGAAAAATGTTGCTTAGAAAAGTATGCGGGAAAGGGGATTTCTCTATTGCCCCTTTTCCTACTAGCTTGCACAGTTCGGTTTGTAGTGTCAGGTTGTCTGCTGCAGACATCTGTAGTGGTGTAGGTGGAGTGTCTTGGAAGGGGGTGGAAAGGAAATCTATTTTGAACCCTTGGACTGTGTGTAGGATCCATAGATCCTGAGAAAGCAGTTCCCACTGTTGGAAAAAACTGGTTAATCGACCTGCTATAGGTACATTGAAAGAAGGGAGATTTATTACCTGGAGCAGTTCTTCCGCATAGGGAGGCAGATCCACGTCCCCGGATAGACCCTCTATTAGTGAATAATTGCCTGTGGTAGGGTCGGGGTTGTCCCGATTGCCAATAGTTTTCAGAAGGGTGAGGCCTGTAGCCTGTGAAGGCGATTCTGCTGTTCGTTCGGCCTCTATAACGTCCAGCTCTCCCAGAAAAATGGCCTGACTGAGAACGAAAAACCCTGCGCAAGGAGGATTGGGCCTTATTTAGGGTGGTGAACACCGCTACATGTTTGGAAAGGTCTTTCATGAACGAGTCCCCAAACAGTTTGCCTCTGGTCCCAGTTCTCGGGAGCTCACATCGGCTAATTTTGCATCCAGTTTGTATAGTGCCGCCTTGCATCTCTCGGTGGACATAGCCACATTAGCGTTGCCTAGTAAGCATAAGGCTCTCTGGGCCCACTCTCTAACTGTGTTTGGGTCAAATTCCCCACTAGTTAAGGCTTCGTCCGCTAAAATGAAAATTTGGACTATTGGGCCAGCGATGTCCAGGAGTTTATCCTGGGTTGTCTTAAGACCCTGCTCAATACCCTTACGAGGTTCTTTTGGTGAGAAAAGTTACGAAAAGTGGGTCAAACTCTGGCGTGAGAGCCACCTTGTTTGGAATGGTCGGTCGAGGGCACTAATTTCTTTGTGGTTTGCATAACCACATTTTACAAAAAGTTAGAAATGTGCTCTAGTGGAGCCCATTCTGCCGACCGTGGGTGTCTGATGACCCTGGGGTCAAATAAAGGGACACCCGAAGCATCCAGAAGGATGTCTGAATCGGGTCCTTTTTGATTAGGTAGTTTAGCATCTAGGTCTTTATGTGTGATAAAGGTCTCCTTGACAAATTCCGATGGGGTATCCCCTAGCGCATTCGCCGAGGGGTCCTCATCAGAATATCCAAGGAAGTAATCTTCAACCCCGTCTCCCGTGTGGGAAGTAGAACCCTCTAAGGGGTTAAAATTAGCTTGAACGGGGCGAGTGGCAATCAATTTTTGGGACTTGGCAGGAGCCTTGCCCTTGCCCGCAGACCTACTATCCCCTTTCCAGGGGTGCTTGCGTGTAACCTCCTGATCCGAGGGCTGAGAGTCCTCGGAATCAGAGAGTTGACGTGCAGTAGGGGTGACTAAAGCCGAAGTCTTCTCATGAAAGGCTGCTAACGCCTTGGGGATGGAATCTGCAATGGTTGAAACCAACCAGGCTCTGAGTTCCTGGGATATAGCGGGCTCATTATTGTCAGACATGGTATGTCTTAGAGCGGTTGCCAAATAGTTAAGTTTATTAATTTGAAAAGAATAGTTGAATGGGGTTCACCCAAAATGTATTTCAGAGTATAGATGGGGGTTACCCAAAATATTTGTGTAGTTTAACACGTAAAGGGCGGCACTCAATATTTAGTGGGGTTGTCGACTAAAAAATACACAAGTGGGTTGTACCACTATGATAGTAAACAGTGGGGTTCACTTAATTATAACCATAGACAGTGAGGTTCACCACTGAGTAGTAATAAAGTGTTGTGTCACTTTAATTATAGTGTATTTGCATAAGGGGGTCACCCTTAACAGTAATATTAGTGTTAAAACACCTTTAAGAATTGATATTAAAAGGTAATTAAAGGTGGGGGTCACCCACAAAGACACTCAATATAATGAAGTGGCAGATAATAAAATGGTGGGGGTCACCCACAAGGCCTTCCTTTATTTAGTAACAATAATGATAAATACAGCAGGTTTGGAATAAATCCTGTGAAGTAAAAAATAAAAAGGGGGAAATCACTAAATGAAATTAAGGTATTAGCACTTTAAGGTGCTATAAAAGAAGAGGAAAAATGTACTTACCAGATCCGAAGTCAGGCGAGGTGATAGCTGCTCTGGTGACTGGAAACGCGAATAAAATGGCCGCCGCCAGCAAAAAGGCGGGAAACAATGCACTTGCTAAGTGCCGACGCAAACGGGCGGGGTGACGCGAGGGCGCGAAACTGAGCCGCGGACTCCTGGGGAATGGAGTCCGCGGCTCTGACAGGAGGCCTGAACGGCTAAGACCACGGTCTCCCTGAAAAACGCGGGGAGAAGCGCGGCAAACAAACAGAGAAGTGTAAATGCCAAAATTGAGTCGCAGGAGGAAACCTGTGATTTAAAGGGGAAACACCTAAATAAAAGTTGAATAGGAAAACTGACAAAGTAGTTTAAGATTGAGTAGAATGAAATTAACATAAAGAGAGCATAAATGTTGTTCACACAGAAAGTGTTGTTAAAGTGATAAGTGAATATAATGTTAAAGGTATTTGACCATTTGTAAAAAAAAAATTAATTGAAATATTGTATTATAGGGTAAATGATACAGCAATATAATTGCAGGTAGACTCACCTGGGAGGCAAGCAGCAAAGAACGAGGATATGGGAAGAGTTTGATGACATCATATAATACTGTTATACAATCTTGGTTGAACTTTTTACATTACTGTTAACTGTTCCTTTGCTGCTGGGAGGTTCAGTAAAGAAAGATAAAGCAAATATGAAGCCTCCTGTCTTGCCATAAAATTACTGATAGCACGGAATTGGAAAAATGTACAAATTCCATCCACCCGATAAGTGATAGCACAAGTAATATGGCAAGCAATAATGGAAAGAGGCATCTTGGTGAGCTTAAAAAAAAAACCCTCTATACGCAAATAGAATATTGGGACACTTGGATAGATAAATTAGAGGATCTCTCATGACGTTCTCATCTCATTCCTGTGGTCTGATGTATGTGGGTAAGACATTCAGCCCCTTTAAATACAGAATCCGGGAACATGTGAATTCAGTAAGAAGATGCCTGGAAACCCCAATCTCCAGGAATTTACATCTTCATCATGACCACTCCTCAGTAGGTATACGTTTTATGGGTTTGGAACATATACCCCAACCAATGCGAAAAGTAGGTTGATGGATAGGGTGTCACGACTTCCTTAAGATGTATGTCTGATGTTAACATAGGCCAGACCTTTTTAAAGATACTCTGCATGGCTTCCCAACCTGCCTCAAAGGTGCCAGTGCACCTTATCATGCCACCTTTGGATTTTTTGGTATTCTCTTCTATTAGGAATTGGCGATCAGTTAGGAGGGCCCTGGTGTAAGCCCTTTTTAAGACCCTGTTTGGGTACCCCTTTTCCCTAAATGAGCGTCGTAAAGTTCTAGCTTTATCCTTGAAATCATCAAGGGATGAACAATTATGGTGTAACTTTAGGTATTGACCGGTGGCAATCCAAGCTTTCGAAAGGATGGGATGGTGACTTGACCACTTGAGTAAACTGTTGCCGTCTTTTTCCTGAAAATGGTAGTCTGAATTTTACCATCCCTATTTAGAGATATGGATACATCAAGGAAGCAGAGCTTTGATCCACCTATCTCGCTGGTGAAGCGGAAATCAACCCCTCAAGGACACATGACATGTGTGACATGTCATGATTCCCTTTTATTCCAAAAGTTTGGTCCTTAAGGGGTTAAAAGGGTTGATGTTCAATGTCTTTACAAATTCCTCAAAACTGCCTATGGTACCAAGTCAGACGACAAAATTGTTGTCTAGATACCTTTTCCAATGAAGGACTTGGTCCATGTGTGGCTTAAGGATCGGGTCAGCCATAATACTCTTTTCCCACCAGCCTAAATGTAGGTTCGCATAAGATGGTGCGCAAGGTGCACCCATTGCAATACCAGTTACTTGTTGGTATAATTTGCAGTTGAATAGAAAAATGTTACGTGTTAAGACATATCTGAAAAGAAATTATGATAAGAAGTAGTTACTGAAATTTCTAGCTCATTTGGAGCTACCCAGTCATGCTATCCTATGCAGTTCAGATGTAGAGACATTCTACAGCTCAATCCCTCATAATTAAAGGATTGAGCATATCCGGGCCTTTCTCCATCTTAACTCTAAGTTGCCTGATACATATGTGGACTTTATATCTGAGCTTCTCAGATTTGTCTTAACAATCCATCGAACAGCCCGCCCCTATGCCGTTTAGCACGCCCACTCTCTGCCAGCTATGGATGCTGCCTACACTCCACGTGGGATAGGACAACCACACTGCGATTTGGTGCCATCCCGATGGGCGTGTTGATGCTGGTGAGTGGTCGGTCTCTCCCTCGACGGCAATGGGTGATGCCTATTTGATTACCCGATTAACATATAGTTGTGCAAGTTTCATGTGACTATAGCCCATTGGTGTTCTCTCTGAAGCTCATTAAGCACACACCGCTGCGGGAGGTCTTGTTATATTAAATTAAGGACATTGGATGAGACATTATAAGGCACTGCCCCCTAAATGGCTGACCTCAATCGGGTTAATGAACTATAGGGTATTTAAACAGATTCCCTGATGAGACAGTTCACTTTGCCCCTGACGACGGTGTTATAATACGCTGAAACGCACGTCAGGCTTGATTTCTTTTTAATTTTATTATGCACTTTTTCACTTGTTAGGTAGCACTTCACTTTGCTTTTGAGTTTACTTTTATAGGGTCCTTGGTTCAGGCAGGCAGTAGCCTAGTGCGGTGCCAAGGTATTAGGGGCAGATGAGGATATTTGCTCTATGGAGTATGGTGGTTATGGTGGGAACCTAGCAGTGATTATTATAATTGTTTTGGGAGTCTTTTTGTTTCTATTATATTCATTTTTCATTTTCCAATTGGCTGATATCCAGGAGTTTTTTCATTTTGAATGAGATACAGATTATCCCTCTGTGTTCCCCAATAACATCTTATAAGGTTCTGCTTGATAGCAGGATATCCCTCTTAAGTGGAACGCTTCATGTACTCCTTATCTGTCTCGTAGGGCTGGTACCCCATTACCCGGTATGCAGACATTTGTTCCTATTTAGGATCCTCTATTAGAGATAGTAGCTCTATGCTTTTATAGTCAGTAAAGGTCTTATATATTTTTTTGTCTTTTGCTACTATCTACTTCAGGTTGTACTAATTCCTATACACCCATCTCCATTAGGAGTGGATGTCTTGGATATTGTTCTTTCTTTTTTTCAAATGCTCATTTTATGTTCTTTCTCCTAATTTGCATCGTGTGCCCTAGATGTGCCAGCATTACATGAAAAATAAAAAAAGATTAACGCATGGTATAATCGATCAGTGTTTAATTAAATTGTGGAATTTCCAAAGAAGTAATACCCACTTACTCAGAGAATTAAAACAAGAACAGATTTAGCACCTGAAACACAAAAATACTTCAGTTAGAACCTAGACATGTGGACACCCTACACAAAAATAAATAGATTACAAAACTGGGGAGGAATAATCTATAGAGTGTTGGATTAAATTAAAGTTGCTTTTACAAACTGCCAAAACGCTAATTAATCCATAGACAGTTCAGTCAATTATGGAATGCATACATGACACTATGTCTAAAAAGAGGAGCGGAAATTAAGTCAACAGCAATTTAGACCCACTGTGAAAACATATCTAAAAATCTGCAATTCCTTTCATAGAATTTGTAAGTACTTCTAAAATGTACGTCGACTTACATAGATATATAGCAAGGAAGAGACTATTTAGTACATTATGTCTAGATAGAGAGAATATGGATTATTTTTGCTAAAGCATTTAATAAGCTTGCCTGTGTTTATTCTATGGATAGCTATTGGATTGAAAAAAGGCTTAAAAAATATGGTAGTTTGAACTACTCATTAAAGTGCCATCCATATATTCTGGTTAAGCTATTTTTGAACAATTTGACAGCAATGTCTGGCATTTCTTTTCTGCTTTAGCCCGAGCAGTGACGGGTGCCAATGATTGACTGAGAGCATCAGCTGCCAGTTTTCATCCTATCATAGCCCCCCATTGCTGTTATAAATTGGTATGGTTATGATGGATCTCCCCCTTAGTGGGTCCTCAAGCTGAACTGCCAAATAAATGTAATTGTGGACCTTAGTTTAAATTCTGTACTGCAACACACATATACACATAGTGGCTGTAGTTTGGGTAACCCTTCATTAATTAACAAGTAAAGTGCATATGGCGTGTAATACCTGGCGCTAAGGTAAAGTGCAGCTGGTTGACACTGTGGAATAAACCACAGTAATTCCACTATTACAATAAACAGTGGGTAGTGAACAGTGCAGAATCCAGGGTACATAAAAATGTGTATACACTTCAAATAAATTGTGTCACACTGTGTGTTATACACCTTTTTTATACCAAGTGATAAAATGTATAAAAAACTGTAACATAAAATAAATAAAAAGTGCCACTAAAAATGAAAGAGACAAACACTCTCATAGGTCAACCCAATAGTATACAGTTGTATGGAAATTGAAATGTAAAATATATGGTAGGTATCACACTCACATTTCCTTGAACCTGTTAAAGATAACAGGCTCAGGTAGTATAACCTTGGTGTGATATAGGATGTTCACTTTATTAGGAGGGTATCTTTGTCCACAGTGGTTCCATAAAACAGGTGCATGAACTGTCCTGTGTTGAATGGTGGTCTTTTAAACCCCATTTTCGCACGGAAATCGGCATATTAGTCCTTGCTCCTTTGTTTATAATGGTCTCTAGTACATAGTGACGTCCTCCTTGAATCCTCCCGAGCACCAAAATGGCGGGCGCGAGGAATTCCTCTAGGCTCCCATAGTTCACTTCACCTTTCTCCTTCATAGTATAAAAAATACATAAAATATGCATTAATTATTCTTTATTAAATACAGTTATCAAAGTCAATATTAGGACCCCTTGGAGAGAGTATTTCCATATCGAAAATCCATTTCATTTCTGTCTTATTTAGTATTTTGAGATAGTCACCCCTCTCTGATTCTCTGCCGACATTTACGCCAACCAAGAGATTCTCATCAAGAACAAAACTTTCCTTCATCCAAATTTCAGCTATTTGTCCTTTCATCTGAAAGACAATCTAATAAAAAGGGACCCTGCACAAAACAAAGTAGCTCATCAATTACCCATTGGTCTCCTTCACCCGCTTCCTGTCCCGGACAGGCCATGGTCCCATATCTCTATGGATTTATTGGTTGATTTATCTCCACCCAAAGGGCACTCTACTATTGTAACCATTGTTGATAGATTTACCAAGACGGGTCATTTTATACCTCTTCCTAAGTTACCTACCTCCTCAGAATTAGCTGTCATTTGTCCTAAAGACTTGATTCGGTTGCATGGGCTTCCTACTCAAATTGTGTCTGATAGAGGGAGTCAGTTTGTTTCCAGATTTTGGCGTAACTTCTGTTCGGAACTGGGCGTTCAACTTGCGTTCTCCTTTGCATACCACAACCTAACGGTGCGGCCAACGTACCAATCAATCTATGGAACAATCTAGGCTGTGCCTACTTATCATGTTGGAGACCTGGTCTGGTTGTCCACTCGGAATATCAGCCTCTGTGTCCCCTCCATAAAATTGGCTCCTCGTTTTATTGGTCCCTTTAAGGTCCTTCGCAAGATTAATCCTGTCTCCTATGCTCTTGCTTTGCCTTCCAATCTTCGTATCCCTAATGTCTTTCATTTTCCCTTTTAAAGCCTCTAGTCTGTAATAAGTATTCCTCTGTGCCTCGTTCTCGTAGTTATTTAGTTACATAGCTGAAAAGAGACTTGCGTCCATCACATTCAGCCTTCCTCACATTTTTGTTTTGCTGTTGATCCAAAAGAAGGCAAAAAAAAAAACAAGTTTAAAGCATTTCCAATTTTGCAACAAACTTGGAAAAAAAATCCTGCTTGACCCCAGAATGGCAGAGTAATCCTTGCATCTCTTTCTCCCCCATCTCTAGTCCAGGGGCAGGAGAAGTACGAGGTGCAGCATGTTCTTGATTCCCGCTTTTCTAGGGGTCGTTTACAGTACCTTGTCCATAGGAAGGGTTACAATCCAAAGGAATGTTTCTGGGTGGGTGTTTCTGATCTCTATGCTCCTGGTTTGGTTCCATTCTGCTCATCCTGATCGGCCTGGTTAGAGGGGGTACTGTCATACCTCGGTATGCCATGTGCAACCATGTGGCTTCTAGGGGGTGCTGTGCAGCAGCCACAAAGTCTCCGGTCCCACGCCGTTCCAGCCACAGTAAACACCATGCAGTGTTTGGTTGCACCACGTGCAGAGCAGCCCCTGCATGATCTGTCTTCTGGCAAGTCTTCCTGATCTTTTTGGCAGCCTTGCACCACCTACAGGAGTCCTTGGAAATTACAGGACCCTGTGGGTGCAGACTTTTTATAGCATTAAAGTGACAGGTCATATTATTGGGACACATCATCTGCCCTTCACAGGTCACACCCCTTTGTGTGATTTGGTGCAGGGTGATGATGCTGTCCAGTAAGATTTTTGTTCTCCCTATTTAAACTTCGCTCTTTCTTGAGATCATTGCCCTCTCATGGTTTATTCTGCCCGAAAGTGCTTTCTGTGAATTTGTTTTGGTTTTCTCGTTACTGACCTGGCTTTGTATTTGACTATTCTTATTTTTTTGGTTCCCTGACTTCGTCTTGTTTTTTTGTTTTTGAGTATCTCTGGTATCCTTGACCTTGGCTTGCTATTTTGACTCTGTATGTTCGCCTATCTAGGGCGCACGTTAACCTGGCCATTCTAAGGTCTGGTATACGTACTTTCTCTCTTTTTATTCTTTCATTCTGTTTACGGTTTCCCTATATGCTGTGTGTGGGGGCTTTATGGTTTCCCTATATGCTGTGTGTGTGGGCTACCCAATCTTGACACATACACACACACACACACACACACACACATACTGGCTCTTACACACACACTGGCTCTTACACACACACACACACACACACACTGACTCTTACATCGGCTCATAAACACACATTTACTATTTCTTAAAATTGCTAAACAGAGGTCCCCCAGGTGTTGCTGCACTGTACTAGTTTTCCTTCATTCTCCACAGCACTTGACTGCCGGGATATATAGTCACGTATCTCAGCGGCCTTTAGCTCATGAAGAGATTGGCCGCTCCTCACTGCTTTACCCTGCTCCCTCAGTGACTGCACGGTTTTCTCTCCCCATCGCACAGCCAGCCAGCTCAGTAAATTACTACATGTAGCATGGGGACACTAGTCCCCCCTGTTTAGTTTAATAGTCAGCGGCGTACATACCGCGGTCGCAGGGGTCACAGCTGCGAACGGGCTCGGCACTCCAGGGGGCCCGGCCGCCCTGCGGACCCCTGCGACCGGGTATCAGGCCTGCTGCCACATTTTGTGGCCCTGGCCGCATATGGAGGGGTCCATCGGGTGGCCCATGCTGTCAGGGCCACCCGATGGACATGGATTGTAAGGGGGCCCAGTCTGCGCTGGGTGCTTTAAGAGCACGACCGGGCCCCCTGTGATTACATCAGAGCTGGGAGGAAGTGACTGCACGTCACTCCTCCCAGCTATCAGCCGGCGCGGGAGAAAGGAGAAGGAGGAGGGAGTCAGAGTGGGAACTCTGACTCCCATCAGGCTGAGCCACCACTGGACCCCAGGGAAAGTAACAAGGTAGGAAACATTTTGTGTATGTGTGTGTTTCTCTGTATGTATGTGTGTGTGTGTGTCTCTGTATGTGTATGTGTGTGTGTCTCTATATGCATGTGTGTGTGTGTGTCTCTGTATGTGTATGTGTGTGTGTCTCTGTATGTGTGTGTGTCTCTGTATGTGTGTGTGTCTCTGTATGTGTGTGTGTCTGTGTGTCTGTTTCTATGTATGTATGTATGTATGTATATGTGTGTCTGTATGTATGTGTGTGTGTGTCTCTTTGACTGTGTGTGTGTCTGTTTCTATGTATGTATGTATGTGTGTGTCTGTGTCTCTGTATGTGTGTCTGTCTGTATGTGTGTGTGTCTCTGTATGTGTGTGTGTCTTTGTATGTAGTGGCGTACACACAGTCCATGGGGCTTACCGTGCGGCGGGGGCGGAACTTAGCGTGCGGCAGGGTCGGAGCTAAAAGCGCCGGAAAACTGCTGCAGGGGAAGCAGGAAGGAGTCCCTGCTTCCCCACCAAACAGTCACCAGGAGCTGCACTGCCTCCACAATGAACTTCACAGGTAACTGTGTGATTGTCAGGTGAGTGTGACTCTCTGCCTGTGTGTATTACTGTCTGTGTGTGTGTGTGTATGACTGTCTGCCTCTGTGTGTCTGTGTGTATGACTGTGTGTCTGTGTGTGTATGACTGTCTGCCTCTGTGTGTCTGTGTGTATGACTGTCTGCCACTGTGTGTGTGTCTGTGTGTATGACTGTCTGCCTCTGTGTGTATGACTGTCTGCCTGTGTGTGTGTGTGTATGACTGTCTGCCTGTGTGTGTGTGTGTGTGTGTGTATATGACTGTCTGCCACCGTGTGTCTGTGTGTATTACTGTCTGCCTCTGTGTGTGTGACCGTGTGTATGACTGTCTGCCTCTGTGTGTATGACTGTCTGCCTCTGTGTGTATGACTGTCTGCCTGTGTGTGTCTGTGTGTTGACTGTCTGCGTGTGTATATGACTGTCTACCTCTGTGTGTGTCTGTGTGTATGACTGTCTGCTTGTGTGTATGACTGTCTGCCTCTGTGTGTGTCTGTGTGTATGACTGTGTGTGAGTCTGTGTGTATTACTGTCTGCCTCTGTGTGTGTCTGTGTGAATTACTGTCTGTATCTGTGTGTATCTGTGTGTATGACTGTGTGTGTGTCTGTGTGTATGACTGTCTGCCTGTGTGTGTCTGTCTGTGTGTGTGTGTGTGTGTGTGACTGTCTGCCTGTGTGTGTCTGTGTGTGTGTGTGTGTGTGTGTGTGTGTGTGTATGACTGTCTGCTTGTGTGTGTGGATGTCTTCCTCTGTGTGTGTATGGCCGTCTGACTGTGTGTGTGTGTGTGTGTCACATACAACCAATACACGCATATCACACACTGTTAATACACCCATTACAAATATCACACATAGCATACATATCACACACAGTCATCACACCTACTATCACATACACAGACAACACAAACATCACAGCATACATGGATGACGGAGGGAGGGGGGGGGCGCTGTGAAGATTTTTCGCACAGGGCGTCTAAATGCCCAAGGCCAGCTCTGTGTCTGTAGAGGGATGTATATGTGTGTGTGTGTCTGTCTGTGTGTATGTGTGTGTGTGTCTGTGTGTATGTGTCAGGGGGCATGGATTGGGGAGAGAGGGGAGCACGGATCGGGGGAGAGAGGAGAGCCCACGGATCAGTTTCGCACCGGGGCCCCATGGATTGTGTGTACATCACTGGTGGGAGCACAGGAATGACACTATCTCCCCCCCCCCCCCCCCCAGCTAATTATGTTAGATTTAAATAGATGTAGGACATTATTAAGATGGGGGAAAGGAGGTGTGCCCTAGCTCAGTGTCAACAGAACTTTTAGAACAAAGAAACATACCTTTTGCAAGCCATTTTAGTGAATGAGAAATTACTGATTGGCTGAGAGTGTCAATCTGAAAATTCAGAAGCTGCCAAGAGAGGAGTGGAGACTGGAGCTGGAGCCAACTATGGGGTTAAACTAGTAAAAAAAACTATTTAACCCCTTGAGGTGAGAGTGACTGCAGGGGCTTCTTGGCACCATAAAACTTAGTTTAGATTAAGTTTTTTTAGTACCGTACCTGGAGTATAAATAAAGATGTTATGGTGCCAGGATGCCCCTGGAGGCACTCTTACCTCAAGGGGTTAAACTGTGCTCGAACGGTTTAAACCCAAGGTTGTCTCCAGCGGCGATCTGCACTCCTCCCCTGTCGGCATCAGGCTTCTGAATTTTCAGATTCACAAAGCGCAGAGTGCATCCGGATAGAGGTGCCGCAGATTGACTGAGATTGACGCTCACAGCAAATCAGTGACTCCCCATTCACTAATCTGGCTTGAGAAAGGTATGTTTCTTTCCAAGCCAGTTCAGTGAATGGGGAGTCCCGGAGAGTCATTGAGAACGGTTTATCCCATTAATGTAAGAGTGCCTCCAGGTTTCATAACAACTTAATTTAGATAAAGTTGTTTTGGTGACGGGAGTATCCCTTTAAGTCCACCTTTAACGGCTGTCATACTGACAGCCACTAGAGATGATTCCGCAGCATGAACCAAGTTAAACTTGATCACTTGACGAGAAAGCACACATGGGTACAGGTGTGTATTCCTAATGCTTTATTGTTCCTTTAAATTAAAGATGTTCATTGTGTGTTCGTAGGTTTCCAGAATAACAATTGGATTAAGGTATTTTTCCGAACTTTGTATCTTTATTTTATAACATGCTTTGCTGTTAAGTGTATGTTTTCTCTGCAGACACAAGTTTAATCAACTTGGATTAATTGAATTAATTTACCAATTATGTAAATATTGCATGAATATACAGCCTCGTGCTATATAACTAAATCATTGTTTCATGTGAAATACCTCTAGCACTATAATGTGTCTTTTTTTGTTATAATTCTTTATTTTTGTTGTGCATTATGGGTTACAAGCAAGCCTGTTGTGCCACGACAGCAGTCACAGGCGTATCAACGTAAACATTGTCATGACAGGTTTAAGCTGCACATTTTTTAAGAGTAGGTATGCGTACTAATACATGCAATCAACGTTAACAGTATGCAAATTGTTGAAAGTTGTGCTTGTTGAAATGTACATGTCATGGAAAAGTAGGTAGAGGAGAGACAAAGCTGGAGAACAAGGTTTGAGTATACAATCCACGTTCAAAATTATATTAGTAAGCTCTCACTAGGCTGATCAACGAACGGTAATACATCTCACTTGTCTGCCTAAGCGGTGGGTAAATGGTTTCACATCATGCTAGCACTAAGATATGAGTAGCTTGAGCACATAAAGCATAACATAAAAGCAGTATCAACAGTTAGATTTTACTTCGCTAGGTTTAAAATGTCCACCCCATGTCAGCCGGGCAAGGGTCCATTTCGGCGTGCTGGGTGGCCCGTCTGTGCGTAGTGCCACCTGTGACAATGGGACGAGAGGTTTGATGATTCTGGCTATAGTTTTAGTCCCGTTGGGCGTCCGAGTGGGGAGGCGATGGTTGTGATACCGGAGAAACTGACGGAAGCCAAGCACAGAGAGATGGACACAGGTTTCTTCAGGAAGGAAGAGATTCTTTATTGGATCACCGATCGGGACTCAGAGGGACTAGCGTCACCAAAATACAGCAAGTTCTGAGCCCCGGACAATAGTGCAGGCTCCTTATATAGGCACATAACTCCTCCCATATTAAGCTCCACCCGCACATTCTCTTAACCAATCAACACAAATAAGAATTAACTTCCTGTTTGACCGCATGGCTTGTCCAGCACAATGGAGGAGGGGGAATACTACATCCTGTATTCTTGCACATGCTCCGTACACTACTGATCGTATCTTGCCTCGTGCAACCAACTGATCGATACGTCAGCATATGCACGTACACATGCCACGTGGTAATCTCGGCCTACTAAATTTATTTTTACCGAGATTCCACCACATTCCCCCCTTTGATGCCTCTTGATATTTTACAATTACTTGAGGCATCACTTAACCTTAGTTTGCATACACCGCAAGTTACCTTGAACCAGACCAGACTTATCTTATGATGTGAATCTTCAACACTCATCTTCCTGCATTGGTTCTCCCTGATCTAAAGCCTTATACTTATAAATCGCCATTATCTGTGCAGCAGCCTTCCTCTCTGCTATACTTCCTATCAGGCTTTGCACAGACCTAACTACTAAGGGTATAAGACACGGTAGGAGTAGACACAACAGTAAAATCAGTAGGACTCCACCTACCACTGCCTTAAGCCCTCCAAACCACTCATACCAGCTACCAAACCAACTACTTGGATTGTACCCTTTCCATACCTGAGTAGGCACATGCGCTAGTTTAACCATATGGCTAGTAAGCTCAGCTATTGCTTGCCCTTCGTCATCTATTTGAAGACAGCAATTGCTTAGGTTAAACTTCCCACATACACCTCCCTCTACTGCCAAAAGGTAATCCAAGGCTAATCTATTCTGATATACTGCTGTCCTCATCCTGGTATTATGTTTCACTAGGAGATTGAGCGCTTGTGATGTCTCGTTAGTGATAATCTCAACCACCGCCTGTAATCTTATAATGCGGTTGAGCATATAAATAGGGGTTCTATAACCAAAGGTACCATCTTCTGCCCACGTGGCTGGCCCATAATAATCTATGATACGCTGGGGAGGCCATTCATTATCTTCCCAGGTGCCTATCTCTAAGGGTCCCCTTTTCTTCCTATGATTCACATCATACACTTTAACACCTAAAGTCTCACCTGTTTCAATCGGTAACAAGAAGAAGGATGGTTTGAGCATACCCAACACACATGCCCCTTCCCAGTCCTGTGGCAACTCCGAATAGGCTTTCTTACCACAGATCCAGTACAAATTTGCTGGGGCTCTCCAGGTAGATATGATGGATAAATCAAACCACACATCCTTTAAATTGGCGTATCTAGCAAACGGGTTAGATGGTTCTGAGACATTTGAAGCCGACCACCAAGTTGTATTTTTAGTATCATCATCATAAGCTTTTTGCCCTAGACAAGTTAATTCTCCTACAGAAGTATTATACATTATTCCTTTCCTTGCTATGCAAACATAACCTATGATGGAGGTCTTTAATCTCCACTCAGATTTACCTCTAACACTCAAATGATAATCGGCTTGTGTAGATATTAGTTGGTCAACTGCCTCAGAACCGGACATTACCTCCTTTGCTTCCCAAGGCCATTGGTCTCCCATGTTAGTACCTCCACACACATAGCAGTTGGTAACATTAAGACTACCGGCAATACTCTCAGCTAGGTCAATGAACAGCTTCTTAGCATTATAGGGGATCTTATTATCTATACTCATCTCTTCATAAAAGGAATGGTATACTTGATGAGTCTGGGAGGATACCGTATCAGTCTCTATTCCTATAAACAATAATGTCCCAGGATCTAAACCCGTCCCGTATATCTGAAACCCAAATAAATTGCCATATTTGTCTAAGAACTTGTCGGGGTTATTAATAAGTATATGGACTGGGTTGCATTCCATAGACTTACAATAAGGGCTAGTCGGCAACTTAGTCACTATCATGTCTTTATCTACTGTCTGTCCCCAAGTCGCCCACCCCACACAAGACCAATATGGACAAAAGTTATAGTCTTTATTTGGGCATCTAGGACTTACATATTTATTTTTACTACTGGGACAAATATATTTATCATTAGACCCATACGTCCTCTCCCATCTAAGATCCCCACATACATTCCACGGCTTTCTACCACTCGATATCGCTTTACACGCATCAAATAGCAGAACACCCGAAGAATGTACGGATTCTAACACCGTCTTATTAATTAGGGTCCCCTGAGGATCTCCATTCCTGAGAGTCAACCAAATTGTACGAGGTTGATACTCCGGACTGAAGCACTTAGGTTCTCCTACTCCTAAATGGCACACACTATAGTCTATATTTAAGTATCTACATCTCGATACATCTCCTTTACACTCGTATTGTGAATGCCAAATTAGGGTTTGGGAAATATGGTTACCTGTTCTCGTAGTCTTAATGCATACCTCACAGCTAGGAGTGTCGGTACCTCTACCTTCCTGAATATAAAAACACATATAAATAAACAATATCAAAAGCACATCTTTCGCCGTCATCCTCAGTCTTCGTCCGTGCGATGGAGCCTCAGCTTCCAGGATGTGAGGGCTGCAGGGAATGGAGTTCTGCTCGTCTTCACAGGTGTCCCTTCGAGACTTTCCTGGCTTATAAACTATGTGTTGGTAAGCGGACAGGCTTTATTATGGCCTTCTCACTCACTCCCTGTAACAATAAAATTTGTAATCCACACGATTCCTCGTTACTCCGACTGAGTAGTGCGTTTTAACCGGATCTTGCAGGGATTCTCTGGATCTGCTGTAACTTGCCAAGAATCGACTGCTGCTGGTTTAACCCTGGAGTGATGTATCCACGGAGTCACTTCGGCTACTTTTATCGCTGTAGGGGTAGACAAAAGAACAACATAAGGACCTCTCCACTTGGGCCCTAACGGTACATTATTCCACTCTTTAATCCATACTTGATCTCCTGGATGATAACTATGAACAGGGGGATAAATATTCACAGGTAATCTATCTTGTACCCATTTCTGTACCTCCTCCATAGTCTTACCCAACTCTACAACCTGCTGCCGGGTAATTCCTTCTCCCAACTGACTCAAATCCCCCCTTAAGTTACCAAGTACGGGAGGTGGTCGCCCATACATAATTTCAAAAGGAGAGAGGCCCATCCTTCTGGTAGGGGTACTGCGGATTCGCAATAGAGCTATGGGTAAGAGAACGTTCCACTTAAGTTGGGTTTCCTGACACATTTTAGCCAACTGGTTCTTAATAGTTCTATTCATTCTCTCTACCTTACCAGAACTCTGGGGTCTATATGCAGTATGAAGCCTCCACTTTATACCTAGCATATGAGTCAGTTGTTGTAGGCACTGATGAACAAAAGCTGGACCATTGTCCGATCCTATAGAACAGGGTAGTCCATATCGGGGTATTATTTCTCGTAGCAGGAATCTTACAACTTCTCCTGCTTTCTCTGTACGAGTAGGACATGCTTCTACCCAGCCTGAATAGGTGCACACAATTACCAACAGGTAACGATGTCCACCCGATTTAGGCATCACTGTAAAGTCTATTTGTAGATCGGACATGGGGAGTCCCCCCATAAACTGGACTCCTGGTGGCTTTACTGGTCCTTGTCTTGCATTATTTTTAGCACACGTTACACATCTTCGTACAATGGCCTGAGTCAAGTTGGACAATCTTGGTATGTAGAAATGTTTCCTGAGAGATTCTTCTGTACTGTCTCTCCCAGAATGTGTCCCGTTATGATAGTTCTGGACAATTTCTACTGCTAGTGATGCTGGTATGACTATTCTTCCATCTTCTAGCTGATACCACTTGTTCTCCAAATACTTTCCCGGTTCAGTCTTTAACCACTCCTCTTCTTGAGTTGTATAAACTGGAGTCCATTGAGACAGTGGGGTTGGTATTAGAGCAGCTATATGCCCCACATACTCCTGTCTTCCTGATTCAGCAGCACGCTTAGCTGCACTATCTGCCATCCGATTTCCTTTGGTTACATCACCATCTCCTCTCAGATGCGCTCGACAATGTATAATACCGACTTCTTTCGGCTCCCACACTGCTTCCAATAGTTGTAGGATTTCAGCTGCGTACTTGATTTCTTTGCCTTCTGAATTCAGTAGTCCTCTTTCTTTATACAAAGCTCCGTGGGCATGAGTGGTTAAAAACGCATATTTAGAGTCCGTATAGATATTCACTCTTAAACCTTCAGCCAATTGTAACGCTCGTGTTTGTGCTATTAATTCTGCCTTTTGTGCTGATGTTCCTTTCGCCAGTGGCCGAGCTTCTATCACCTTGTCTATTGTTGTTACTGCATATCCTGCATAGCGGATCCCTTCTTTCACATAACTACTGCCGTCGGTGTAATATTGAACATCGGGGTTCTGGATGGGAAAATCACGAAGATCTGGTCTACTTGAGAATACTTCATCCATTACTTCCAAACAATCATGTTGACTTTCAGTAGGTTGCGGCAAAAGGGTAGCTGGATTTAAGGTATTTACAGTCTCTAAATGCACTCTTGGGTTTTCACACAACATTGCTTGATACTTGGTCATACGGCTGTTACTAAACCAATGATTTCCTTTGTAATCCAACAACGTCTGTACTGCATGTGGGACTCGTACATAAAGTTCTTGACCCAGAGTGAGTTTATCGGCTTCAGCTACTAGCAGGGCGGCTGCAGCTACGGCTCTTAGACAAGGTGGAAGTCCGCTGGCCACTGCATCCAGTTGCTTAGACATGTAGGCAACAGGTCTTTGCCATGATCCCAAGTACTGTGTCAATACTCCCACAGCCATTCTTCTTTGCTCATGTACATATAGGTAGAATGGTCGTGTGTGATCAGGTAGACCTAATGCTGGGGCACTCATCAAAGCCTTCTTCACATCTTCAAATGCCGTTTGCTGTTCTTGAGTCCATAAGAAGGGGTCGTGCTCTGTACCTTTGATGGCTGCGTACAGAGGTTTTGCCAGTATCGCGTAACTGGGAATCCATATCCTACAGAAGCCTGCTGCCCCCAAGAATTCTCGCACTTGTCTTCTATTCTTGGGTATTGGTATTTGGCAGACAGCTTCTTTTCTCTCTGGCCCCATAATCCTTTGACCTTCAGAGATATGGAATCCCAGATACTTGACAGTTGGCAAACACAACTGAGCCTTCTTCCTGGACACCTTGTATCCTGCCTTCCAGAGAATGTGTAGTAGATCGTGCGTTGCTTGCTGACATTTTTCTTTTGTAACTGCTGCTATCAACAAGTCATCTACATACTGTAACAATACACACTCTCCTGGGATAGACTCGAAATCCAGTAGATCTTGACTTAGAGCTGAACCAAATAGGGTAGGTGAATTTTTAAACCCTTGGGGCAGTCTTGTCCAAGTCATCTGGCGTTTTGAGCCCGTTACAGCGTTCTCCCATTGGAAAGCGAAAATACATTGACTTTCTGCGGCAATTCGGAGGCAAAAGAAGGCATCTTTGAGGTCTAAGACTGTAAAGTAGGTAGCCCCGCCCGGAATTAAAGCAAGCAGGTTATATGGATTGGGTACAACTGGATGTATACTAACAACCGCATCATTGACTGCTCTCAAGTCCTGCACAGGTCGATACTCATCTGTACCGGGCTTTTGAACAGGCAGCAATGGGGTGTTCCAGGGGGAAGTACAGAATTTTAGGATACCATACCGTATGAACTTATCCAGATAGGATTGAATGTTCTTCTTAGCCTTCTGCGGGATGTGGTATTGTCTTAGGCTCACTGGATAAACCCCAAGTTTCAGTTCAATTTTTATAGGTGGAATATTGCGGGCCAGTCCTGGTGGGTTGTTCTCTGCCCAAACTCCTGGTATGTTAAATAATGTCTCATCACTCCTAGGGTTTTGGCTAGTCAACGCTGTATAAAGTCGCCACTCTTCTTCCTTTGGTACGGATAATGTCATAATACCTGAAGGTCCATTAAACTTTAAAGATGTTGTTCCATTTGGTAGGAACGTAATCTGCGCTTGTAATTTTGACAGCATATCACGTCCCAGCAATTGGACTGGACATTCAGGCATATAAAGGAATTGATGTTTTATTACGTGGCCTCCCAATGTACAGAGTCGACTTTTAAGAACCGGTTTTTCAGCACTTCTTCCAGTTGCTCCTATCACAGTAATAGTCCTTCCAGATGGAGGAGCAACTAGATTAGTCACCACTGAATGTTCAGCACCAGTGTCGATCATGAACGCACTCCTTTTTCCCCCTATTGATACATCGACCATAGGCTCCGCTCGACCAAGGGGGATGGAGCCCGGTCGGTATCAATAGTCCTCCATGACCGTGTCAGCCAATCCTACAAAGTCCCTACCTTCTCTATCGCGGGACCTTTGCGCTGCTGGAATATTCCTGTCTTCCCTAACACTTCCTCTGTTCCCATTACTCCCTCTATAACCATTACTCCCTCCGGGGCCTCCTCTACCTCTCGCTCTGCCTCTAAAGTTTCCGTAACCTGACCTAGGTCTGTCTCTCTCAGACTGTTCTCTTCGCGGACACTCATTTCTCCAATGCCCTTCTTCCTTACAGTAAGCGCACTGATTTCTACTTAGAGGTTCCTCATTCCACTTACTATCGCCTCTATCTGGGCCCGTCTATCTACGCCTGCGATCGCTACCGCTAGCATATCAGCCTTTTTACGCATCTTGCGCTCTTCCTCTTTCTTACTTTCTGTATCCCTGTTCATATAAACCTTATTTGCTACCTCCATTAGTTGGGTGATGGACATACCTGCAAACCCTTCTAACTTTTGTAGCTTGCGCTTAATATCTCCGTAAGCTTGGCTGACAAAGGCGGAGTTAACCATTCGGGAATTATCTGCGTCTTCCGGATTAAAGGGGGTATACAAGCGGTATGCCTCCAATAATCGGTCATAAAAGACACTGGGCGCTTCATCGCTTTTCTGGATCACCTCAACTGTCTTCGACATGTTAATAGCTTTCTTTCCTCCGGCTTTCATGCCAGCAATTATAGCGTCTCTATAGGCTCTGAGTTGAACCATATCAGCACCATTTACGTTCCAATCGGGATCAGTGTTGGGATAATGTGTTGCGGCCCATGCTGCTGGATTAGCTTGGTTCAAAGCACGGGCTTTATCTTCTAATGCTTTAATGGCTGCTTGATTTATTCTTGTCCTTTCCTCATTGTTAAATAAAGTCATTAGTAACTGCTGGCAATCAGCCCATGTCGGATTATGCGTCTGTACTATTGAGGTGAACAGATCAGTCATAGCTTGTGGTTTCTCAGTATACGAGGAATTATGGGTCTTCCAGTTTAAAAGATCGGTTGTGGTGAATGGGACATATACGAAGACTGGGTCAGCGTGTGCCATTTGACCTGCGGCATCGATATAAGCTGACCCGGGATTCAGACGAAGAGGCATCTGATAGTGCTTTAATTGTTGGGCACCAGTCAACTGTCGGGTTTGGATGGGGCTACGTAGAGGGGCGTCAGTCATGGGTTCCGGTCGGGGAGAGATAGGGTATGGGGATGTGGGAGGTTGGCTTTGGGAAAAGGTTGTAAATAGAACACTTCGAGTCGAGCTAGATGAAGCTTGACCGGAAGTCTGAAGTGGCGCCAAATCAGGATATTCGTTTTTAATGGGGGTTGGTTCTGATTCCGGAAGGGGAGATTTAGTACGAGGAGGGGTGGATCCTGTACTGGAGGAGGAAGCGGAAGTGGATGGGGGTAATGAGGGGAGGGCTGCAGGACTTCCTGCGTTTGCGTCACTTCCTCTTAAGGGAAAGTAAGGGGGCGGCAAAGGGATCTCGGACTCAGGGGGCGTGTCCAAAATGGGCCTAACACCAGTCCTAGTGGACGAACAAGTCCTAGCTACCATGAGGCGACATTGCTCCTCGTGGCATGTCCGGAGCCATTTTGGCGAGTCATTTACGGCCTGTCTCCAACAATCAACATAAGGAAACTGGCCGTAAAGTTCAGGCCTACCTGATACAGCCACGTGTAAGCGCTGTACCAGAGTTGGATCCAAACTGCCACGTGGCGGCCATGCCGCGACCAAAGTAGGCCACTCCCTAGTACACAAAGTGACCAAACATACAGGAGACATTTTAACCCCAAAATCACAAGTTTTAAATCCCTTTTTAAAATTCTTCACCATACAACCTAAGGGATCCGGAATCGTTGACTGCGACGCACCCATACTTAACAATGGAACGTCGTCGACAACGAATACTATACACGCGTACTATTCAACAGTCACACCCGTTTCCTCTGGCAACAGCACCACGTGGTACGGTTACCAAGTGAAACGTACACAATAACAATAAACACTCAGGGAATTCCCGTACACACACAGCTGCTACACCAGTCACTATATAATCAATATTATGCCCTTTGGCGTAACTATACAGTCACCCACGCTATAATTCTCTATATACGAATTACCCGTCTATAACACACCCCAGTAACATCGTCTTTTACAAATAGCGGTTACAGTACGGTTAGCATAGGTCAAAGCACAAGTTAAGGTCACAATACAATTATTAGTGGTTATGGTGTTAAACATGCAATGGACGACAATGATTAGTACTTATATACAGTGTCAGTAAATATACAGGGTTATGGTACCGTGCACTATAATACAGCAACACACTATTAACACTCTCGCTAGACGGCTGAGCTCGCGCTATCTAACAAGATATACACTTTACTAAAACAATCGTTAACACATTTACAATTCCCAACTAAACTATTGGCCAGTACCTTGAATGGACTACCTAAAAACAATCTACATACGTTTTGGTTAGCCACACTGCCCAATCACCACATATATAGCGAGCTAGAGGACCGAATTTACACAGACGCCTCTTAGTCGCACTATCAAAAGTCTAGTGGGTTCCAAATTTACACGCCTTCCCACTTAGCCCAGATAGGATGAGAACTAGCGAACCGAATTTACACAGACGCCGCTTAGTCTCCCGGTCCCTCCGACCTAGCGAACAAAATGTACACCCTAGAACGCTAGTCTAGACAAGACACCGGTGTCCGGCTAGGGCTATTTACACCAGAGCCCCGCCTGACTAACAGAATCAAACGGTCTGACTCCTTCCCTCCGACAGAGGGGGCAGATACACAGATTCAAAACCCCTTTGGGCCTACCGCACAATCGGTATACCCCTAGTGGGTCCTGCCGTCTAAAACAGCAGTTGTCTTACCTCCTCGTTCCTGAACCTGAGTTCACACTCATCGACGGGGACACCCCAGCACTTCTCACGTAGAGGCCGATGATCTCCTGGACAACAGACCAGTGGCGCCGAGACGAAGGGAGGTCCACGCAGAAGTTCAGGGGTGCAGCCGTAGAGAACGTGGGCAAAGATAGACCGTCTCACGCCTCTGCCTCTCAGCTACCGTTGAACGATGAGCTTCCCGGCCAATGCACCAAATGATACCGGAGAAACTGACGGAAGCCAAGCACAGAGAGATGGACACAGGTTTCTTCAGGAAGGAAGAGATTCTTTATTGGATCACCGATCGGGACTCAGAGGGACTAGCGTCACCAAAATACAGCAAGTTCTGAGCCCCGGACAATAGTGCAGGCTCCTTATATAGGCACATAACTCCTCCCATATTAAGCTCCACCCGCACATTCTTTTAACCAATCAACACAAATAAGAATTAACTTCCTGTTTGACCGCATGGCTTGTCCAGCACAATGGAGGAGGGGGAATACTACATCCTGTATTCTTGCACATGCTCCGTACACTACTGATCGTATCTTGCCTCGTGCAACCAACTGATCGATACGTCAGCATATGCACGTACACATGCCACGTGGTAATCTCGGCCTACTAAATTTATTTTTACCGAGATTCCACCACAGTTGCTTCTTGGGGCATTTGCAGTCCCGGCTGGTGTCTGTCTTGGATGAGGGGAGAGTCCCAATTTGGTTGCATTAGGCTGTCGGGCCTTCGTTTTCCGCCCCCCTGTGGGAGGCTGAGCAGCGTGGCAGGGTAGTCCAATGCCTTGCTGCCTCGTCTCATCTTTGGGCAGAACCCTCTGGTGTTGAGGATATTGGTGTTGCTCTTCCCTGGCTTGCCGGGTCCTGCTCAGGCAGAGTTTGCTATCTGTCTGTGTGGTATCAGACGAGGACCGAGGTTGCATGCCATGCGGTCTCCGCCATCTTGGGAGCGGGTTCCCGACGGTTCCGAGGCGCTTCTATGGGTCACAGGGTGGGGGCCGGGATCACCCCCGCCGGCCCAGAGGGGGGGGAACAGGGCCGGACCTGCCTAGCCTCTCGGTTCTGCCGTACCGCTGGTGGGCAGGATAGCTGGGCAGCGGCCGTCCACCCCACTCACCGCCCGGGCGGTCCCCATCTTGCGTGACAGGGATCACCCCACCGAGGGACTAAAACCTTGCGGCAAGCCTCTCCTCGGGACCAGGGTTGTTTGTTTGCACCGGAGCACAGCTGTCAGTTGTCGGGTAAGCGTTTTGCCAGTTTTTAGGGGCTAAAACGGAGCAGCTTTTCAGGAGCTACTCCTCTGTGCATCCGCTCAGCATGGCGGTCCGGCCCCGCCCCCCTATAATGTGTCTTTAAGGGACAGTATAGGAACCCAGATCAATTCAACTAATTGTTGTTGTTGGGCAGTTGTTACTAGGTGTTTGCCAAACTGTGGCTATTTAAAAGGTGCAGGGGCCAGCAAGGGCACTAGGGGGCAGTAAAGGCACCAATCCCCTAGAAAAATGTTAAGATTATGAAGGGCCCCATATTATAATAATAATAACTATACAACCTCCATCACTAGGACGTGATGACCTACTTTCACCTGCCACCCTAGACCCAGTAGGCCTATTGGAAATATGTTGCTGGCTGGACATGTGTAGCTTCCCACCATCTTAAAACTTCACAAGCTGCTAGTGACTCTGATCTCAATAGGTTGTCCCTCAATAGGTTGTCCCTGTCTACTGTCTACTGAAATTAGTCAGATAATAACAAACCAATTAAAAGGATTATGTCTGGTTAACAAAAGGTATGGTGCATTTAGTTTTTGTAAAATTTATCTCTAGTGGTGGTGGTTTAATTTTCACGGTAATCCTAGTACAATGAAAGATAATTGGAATACAGGATGTTTAACAGGGTGTGGATTCCCTTTAATGTCAAGAACTAAAGTAAACAAGACTACAGGCAAGACATTAGGTCCTTAATCCCTTAAGGACTGAGACAAATGTACACTTTGTGAGTAAAACAAAACGTAAACGAAATCTGGATTTTGCGCTATATGTTTGTTCAACCGTAATTCACCTCTTTCATATTACGTGCACCCATACTTATTATATATGATTTTTTTCAGGGGAAACAGGGCTTTCATTTAACATCAAATATGTAGGTATGAAACATAATTTAATATGAATAAAATATTAAGAAATGGAGAGGGAGAAAATTAGATTTTTTTTTATATTTTTTGTTCTACATGACATTTTAAATGTGAATGTCATAATACTGTTTGCTTTTTTTGATAACCCAGGCATAAAGTCAGAGAATTTAATTTGCTAGCACTATATTTAACCCTGTATCTTTCCAAGACACCATAAACCCTGTACATGGGGGGGTACTGTTTTACTCCGACGACTTCACTGGACACAAATGTTAATGTTTCAAAACAGTAAAATGTTTTACAATGATGATATCGTCAGTGAAAGTGAAGTTTTTTGCATTTTTCACTCACAAATGGCACTTACACTGATGATATAATTGTTGTGATACGTTTTACTGTTTTGAAACACTAATATTTGTGTTCAGCAGGGCCTGTGGGCCCACACTCACCTATGCCTACGCAATATTACCGGCCGTTACATCTGCTACTGACACCCTCCAACACGACCCAACCACACGGGGGCTTCTGAGCCCAGATGACGGGCATATGCTTTCTTTTCAGACAGACACACCTTACCCATGACCTAAACCCTACCCATGTAATACCCTTGCAAAGTTAACCTGATTTTGCATGCATGTGTACACACTGAATATGCCAATGGAGACCTGCGTGTCTCACAGTTCAAAGCTAACCTGATGTTGTATGCACGTTTACACACTGAATATGCCAATGGAGGCCTGCGTGCCTCATAGTTCACAGTTAATTCGATGTTGACACACTGAACATGCCAATGGAGACCTGCGTGTCTCACTGTTCAAAGTTAATTTGATGTGGTACGCATGTCTATACACTGAACATGCCAATGGAGACCTGAGTGTCTCACAGTTTACGAGAAAAATAAAAATATATTTACAAAAAAAATATATTTGTATTCAGCAAAGTCTCCCGAGTATAACAGTATCCCTCATGCACAGGTTTTATGGTTTTTCAAAAGTTACAGAGTCAAATATAAGGCTTTCAGTTTTTTCACATTGAAATTCACCAGACTGGTTACGTTGTCTTTGAGACCATATGGTAGCCCAGGAATGAAAATTACCCCCATGATGGCATACCATTTGCAATAGTAGACAACCTAAGGTATTGCAAATGGGGTATGTCCAGTCTTTTTTAGTAGCCACTTTGTTACAAACACTGGACAAAATTGGCGTTCAAATTAGTTTTTTGTATTTTTCACACACAAATATTGATGCCAACTTTGGCCAGTGTTTGTGACCAAGTGGCTACTAAAAAAGACTGGACATACCCCATTTGCAATACATTGGTTGTCTACTATTGCAAACGGTATGCCATCATAGGGGTAGTTCTCATTCCTGGGCTACCATACTGTCTCAAAAGCAACGTAACCAACCTGTCAAATTTAAATGTGAAAAAACTGAAAAATAAAACATGCTATATTTGACCCTGTAACTTCCCAAAACACCATAAAACCTGTACATAAGTGGTACTCTTTTACACGTGAGACATTGCTGAATACAAATATGTGTATTTTATTGCAGTAAAAGCAAACAGTATTATGACATTCATAGTCAAAATGTCATGTAGAACAAAAAAAATAACTTCTTATTTTCTCCCATTTTTATTTAAATTTTTTTTTAAATTCTTTATTTTTGTTGTGCACGGATTGCATAACAAGTTTAGATTGCCACAAAAGCAGTAGTACCAGGGCCGGACTGGCCCACCGGGATACCGGGAATTTTCCCGGTGGGCCGCGGCACCTGGGGGCTGCTCTGAGCAAGTATGTGCCACCGGGTGGCCGGTCCGGTGGCACACACTCTGAGGGTGCCGGCCGGCCAGTCGGCGGCTGCATTCCACGCTGGAGCCGCCGGACCGGGTGGCAGCCTCGCCGGTCCGGCGGCACTCCTTTCACTAATGCAGACTCGCTGAAGGCTGTTGGAGGAGGGAGGAGCATGTCTCTGTACCATGCTCCCTCGCGGTTCCTGTGCAGGGAATTGTGGGAACCGCGAGGGAGCATGGTACAGAGACATGCTCCTCCCTCCTCCAACAGCCTTCAGCGAGTCTGCCTGAGTGACATCCTGACAGGAGTGCCGCCGGACCGGCGAGGCTGCCACCCGGTCCGGCGGCTCCAGCGTGGAGTGCGGCCGGCCCCTTTGAGTCCTTGACTCCTCTCAGGTAAATGGGAGGGGAGGGGGGAAATAAAACAGAGGGGCACTGGGAAAGGATGGGGGAAGGAGAGAGAGACACAGAGGGAAAAAAGGGGCAATAGAAAGATGGTGGAGGGAGGAAAAAGAGACAGAGGGGGAGAGAGAGAGGAAGGGGGAGAGAGAGAGACACACAGGGAAAGGGGGAGAAAGAGAGACACACAGGGAAAGGGGGAGAAAGAGACAGAGGGGGAGAGAGAGAGGAAGGGGGAGAGAGAGACACACAGGGAAAGGGGGAGAAAGAGACAGGGGAAGAGAGAGGAAGGGGAGAGAGAGACAGAGGGGAAGAGAGAGGAAGGGGAGAGAGAGAGACAGAGGGGAAGAGAGAGGAAGGGGAGAGAGAGAGACAGAGGGGAAGAGAGAGGAAGGGGAGAGAGAGAGACAGAGGGGAAGAGAGAGGAAGGGGGAGAGAGAGACAGGGGAAGAGAGAGGGAGGGGGAGAGAGAGAGACATGGGGGAGAGAGAAACACAGGGAAAGGGGGGGAGAGAGATGTGGGGGAGAGAGAGACACACAGAGAAAGGGGGAGAAAGAGACAGAAGGGAAGAGAGATGTGGAGGAGAGAGAGACAGAGGGAAGAGAGATGTGGGGGAGAGAGAAACACAGGGAAATGGGGGAGAAAGAGACAGAGGGAGAAAGGAGAGAGACACACAAGGGGAGGGGGAGAAAAAGAGGCAGAGGGGGAAGAGAGAGACTGGGAAGGAGAGGGGAGACTTCCCCCCCCCCCCATGAGGCTCTCCACTGCCAGCCGATCTCCCTCCCCGTTCCACAGGCACCGTGCGGGCAGCCGGCTCCTCTGCGTCCTTCTTATATATATATATATATATATATATATATATAAATAAATCTAGATAGCCCCTGCACTCCAACCATGACAATAAGAAAAAAATACCTGGTGCTCTGGTGGCTGAATAATACAAAACATGAAAAATACCGGCACTCAAGGATTTTCAGCAAATCAAATCTTCATTTATTTCGAAGAAAAGAATCGACGCTTCAGCTCCTCACAGGAGCTTTCATCTGGACACTGTCCAGAAGAAACGTCGATTCTTTTCTTCGAAATAAATGAAGATTTGATTTGCTGAAAATCCTTGAGTGCCGGTATTTTTCATGTTTTATATATATATATATATATATATATATATATATATATGCCTATTATATTTACACATATGTTAATGTACATTTATATATGCATAATATGAGAAATGTCATTAATATGTACCATATGTAATGAGCAGATATTGTCCGAGTCTTGTTGCTAGGTGCATACTCCAGCACAATAACATATTTAAAGTAAAGAGCGCACCCAAAATAAACAAGATAACGTCAATTTTTTACAGTTGTGCCCTACATACATTCACCATTTCAGTCCCATTACCAAGCTTTTCTTAATATGTCAAGGTAGTTGGACTGAAACATTGATTACATGCAAAGGCACGTCTGCTTAAAATAAATCAGCACTTTTGTTTATTTTGAAGCCTATGAGTGCTTTTTTTTACGTTGGATGGAGTAATCATTTTAAATTTAAGTTCTCTTTTCTAACTCTGTACCTGCACACTATGCTGGCGCGACGCATTATGGGGCTGGTAAATATTTTTTTCCAGGGCTGCTTTTAATTCCCAGTCCGGCCCTGAGTAGTACGCAACAGAATACTATAGCATTGCAAACATTGTGGTAGTGGTTCTGCACAATTTTTAAATGTAGTAATAGCATAAGGTAAGAGAAACATGCTAGTAGTTAGGTAGAGAACTGTGTGTCTTGCTAGCAAGAGGATAGGCTGCTACAGGATAAACATGTGTCAAAGATTGGTTGTCAGGCAGCGCTGTGAGACTAAGAAAGCTTAATTAGCCATTTTTGCAGATCAGGGTCTACCCGAGTGTCAAGAGCTAGTGTGGTGGAATCTCTGTAAAAATAAATTTAGTAGGCCGAGATTACCACGTGGCATGCGTACGTGCATATGCTGACGTATCGGTCGGTTGGTTGCACGTGGCAAAGATACGATCAGTAGTGTACGGAGCATGTGCAAGAATACCGGATGTAGTATTCCCCTCCTCCATTGTGCTGGACAAGCCATGCGGTCAAGCAGGAAGTTAATTCTTATTTGTTTTGATTGGTTAAGAGAATGTGCGGGTGGAGCTTAATATGGGAGGAGTTATGTGCCTATATAAGGAGCCTGCACTATTGCCCGGGGCTCAGAACTTGTTGTATTTTGGTGACATTAGTCCCTCTGAGTCCCGATCGGTGAATCGAATAAAGAATCTCTTCCTTCCTGAAGAAACCTGTGTCCCTCTCTCTGTGCTTGGCTTCCGTCAGTTTCTCCGGTATCACTAGTAAACCACTGGGTTGCTTGAAATCAAGTGAGCTTCAACATATAGGGTTAATCTAAGGCATAACTAATCGGAAACAAAAAGTTAACAAGTTAACATTGCCTTCTATGTTATGAGAAATCATATAGAAGCCACGAGCTAGAGTATGAACTGTCAGTGTTCCCCTGAGGTTTGTCCTAAATCAGTCCTCCCTTCTTTTTTACATTTTATTCATATTAAATTATGTTTCATAGCTAAATATTTGATGTTAAATGAAATACCTATTTATCCTGAATAAAATTATGTATAAGTGTGGGTGCACTTAATATGAAAGAGGTGAATGACGGACAGTCAAATTCCAGGTTTTGTTTACGTTTTGTTTTGATCACAACCTATTTATTTGGCTCAGTCCTTAAGGGGTTAACCCCTTAAGACCATAGGGCGTTCTATGTCGTCCCTATTTGGGCAGCTCTAAACACCGCAGGGCGGCATAGAATGCCCTGGGCGGTTTTGCCTCCCACGTGGCCGGCGGCACATGGCCGCTGCAGATCGCGGTCGGGGAGCATGCCTGGCGCCCCAGGCAGCCCCACTATGCCTGGGGACCGCAGTCTGCAGCTATTTACCATGTGTCAGCCGATTTTAAAATCGTCTGACACATGGAGCCGGCCGCATTCTCTGCAGCAGATCGCGGTTGGGGACATGCCTGGTCAGTGACCGCGATCTGCTCAGCCTGATCGCAGTGAGAGGCTGTCTCTGCGATCTGAATGCAGAGACAGCCTCTCCCTGCGATCTGATCGCAGTGACAGCCAGTCACTGCGATCAGAGTTACTATGTGTCAGCCTATTGGCTGACACATGTAACTACAGGCAGGATCCCCCCTGCAGATCGCGGTGGGGGGCATGCCTGGTGTGGCCAATTACCGCGATCTGCAGGAGGTGATCACAGTGACAGCCAGTCACTGTGATCACTGATCCTGTGTGTCAGCTAGTGATGTAAAATCACTGGCTGTCACTCTCTCTGCCCCTCTCCTGTAATAAAAATAAAATATTAGTTAAAAAAATAAATTACAGTTACAAATAAAATATACTTAGATAATATATATTATATATATGATCTAAGTATATATACACACACACACACATTTACACATACACTAAGTGTATTTTAATATTAATATATATTTAATTATATATATATATATATATATATATATATATATATATATATAAATATCAAAATACACGTAGAAGGATATTGATTAAAGATGTAAATACGAGGGGCGGAGCCTAACGCTTGAACTGGACGGACGCAAATCTTCCGAGCTCCTGCCAAATACGGAAAAAAAACACGGAATATCGGTGCACCGCTGCAGGCAAACTACCACAAACACTCTAGGGTACGTACCCCATCACCCCAGCGGCACAGGCAGAATCTAGATGCCCTTTCTGTTCCCACAAACAGGCAGAAAGGTACGCCGCAGAGTCGGGGCCTACTGCACGCTATCGGCCTCACAAGCCGCAACAGCCCTCCTTGGCTTCCCAGACGAAGCAGACTGGTACCCACACAAAACCAGACAACATACGCCGGGCGGGGAAACAATGGGCCGAAAATCCCAAAAGGCTCAGGCCAGCGCAACTAAAGACTCCCAGGACATAGGAACTTTGCTGCAGCGCCCACCGGCCCACAAAATGGCGGCCCCGCCAGAACATGAGACTGGCTCCAGCTCGGACTGCGGAGCCTGCGGAGAACAGCGGGAACCTGCAAACCCAAAGACAGCCACCATAATGACTACAGACCCGGATGATCTGACCCCAGCCACTAAGCTGGACATAAAAAAACCTGCTGCAGGAGTTAAAGCAAATGTCATCAGCAGAGATGGACTTAATGAAAACTGAAGTCCAAGCTGTGACTGCCCGAGTACAGGCCTCAGAGGAGGACATCATGGACGTGCAGCAAGAGGTAAAGGGTCTAAGAGACACAGTGATGCAACTGCAGACTGCCCACAAAGAGATGGCAACACGGCTCGACTTAGCAGACGACCGAAACCGCCGCGCAAATATAAAGATCAGAGGCATCCCAGAAGCGGTTGACCCTACTGAATTACCACACTACCTCCGACGCCTTCTCGCCACCCTACTACCCCACACGCTAACCAAAAAACTCACACTAGGAGGCTGCTTCCGTATTAGCAAACCCAGGCAAGCACCAACAGCTGCACCCGGGGACGTGATCGTCCGATGCCACTCCATTGCTGACAAAAGTCGCATCATGGCCGCGGTCAGAGGAAAAACCCAGATGGAATTTGAATCGGCACAAATAAGCTTTTACCAGGACCTAACTAAGAACACTCTAATATGGAGGAAATCCCTTGGCCCGGTCACCCAGAGTCTTCGGGAGGCAGGATTGGAGTACAGATGGACACAACCAAGAACACTCACAGTAGAGAAAAATGGCATTACCACCCGCTGCCAGTCACTGACCGACGCTGAAGCCTTTCTCCAAGTTCTGGGACTCTCAATGGGACCCGCAACCCCTGAGACGCAGAGCACAAGACGCAGAGACATGTCCGAGCACCTCGGATTAGTAATAACCTTGCAGTTCTGATTTAGGTTTTGTTAAGTTTTTGTTATAATCACCAGCCGTTACTCTCTCGCAGTGCATGCACACACCACCCAACTGAACACAAGTACACCAGACACACCTGCCCATCAACAACAGCCCCACTAAGTCTTGGGAAAGTGAAGCACTCCTCACGAACACAATCACCAGCAATTAAAAATCCCCTGGCCCCCTTTGATTAAGGGACATACACACATCACTCCGACATGCACTTGTCCCCCCCTGTGCCTACCTTGCTCCCATAAAATGCCTCCCAAGTCTGGGCATAGGGTGACTCTGGACTTGCCCTACTACCGCTGGTGCTGCTTGGCGGGCTCTGGTTACTATTCTTCCTAAAACAGTAAAGCGCAGACCAAGTTTTATGTTGACTCCCTAGTTTAGTTTTTCATACCGTGATCCTTCATATGTTAATAGGAAATATATCCTCATATATGAGGTCGGCCCCAGTAACATATTTAGCCTGATTACACTATCATAGTCGGCAGGTACTATCCCATTCACAAAATCTCACAAGCATGGCGACTAGTACATTTAGTTGGTAGCTCAGTCTCTCCCACACCTAACCAAGCCTCTCCAACTCCTGCCACTAGAGATTAATTAGCGTCACTTTCCCTTGTCCACTGCACAACCCTGCTTTAGCATGTATACCTATAGTAAACCTAGCCTATGCTGTAACTTCTAGCGTTTAAGCAATGACTTCCCATGTTCAGCAATAAGCTCTGGGGCAGTCTAGTTAAACGGGTTATCAATCCTATTATTAGTACTACTCAACGACCCACCTCTGTTATGGCTTCAGATTAGTTGTGCATTAGTTTTATCTCTATATGTCGAAACCAACGTAATCCACTCACCTAAGACCCTACATAGCCATAGTATTACTCTCGCTAATCGCATAACTGATCTGCACTCGCCACTGAGACTAAGCAACCTATTGTGTAGCATGTTTATTTTTACTCTGTTCTGCTTTCAGATGCCATAGCCTAGTACTAGCCTGTATTTAAATAATCTGCAAATGAATAATCACTTTATCCTAACTTGAAGTAACTGTACTATTCTTAACATAAAATGAGGCTAACGAATATTTAGAGATGATATGTACTGCATTGTATTTTTCCCGACTTGTATGAAACTTTATCGTTTCCCTGCTTACATTCTGTACCCTCAAAATTTTATGCCTCAATAAAAAAGAGATTTACAAAAAAAAGATGTAAATACGTTAAAAAGTAAAAATAAAAAAATTAATAAATAAATAATTAAAAAATATATATATGTGTAATTTCGTTCTAACTGTATTTTGATAATATATATATATATATATATATATATATCAAAATACACGTAGAACGAAATAATATATATATATCTATATAAATAAGTATAGACGTATATATCACTATATGTATACCTATTTCCTGGCTAGTCATGGCAGCATATACACATGGGTTAGCTCCTCCCCTACAGCCGATAGGACAGGAAAACCACCAAGGTTTTAAAAGGAGGCTCCATCCCTAAGGTCCTCAGTCTTTTTCCTGTCCTACAGGCAGCCCTTAGGACGTGAGCAATTTGCTCCCTTTACTTACGGACATGAATTTTTTTTTTTTTATCTTTATTACTTTATTTGCCTGTTTTACTGTAGTACATTATGCAGTTGTGCTTTTATGCTGTGATGCATTTTTATGCTGTGAAGCTTTGATATCTTTAAACTAGTGCATTATACAGCAGTAGGTTATTTTTAAGATTGTGGTACATTAGGCTGTTGTGCTTTTACTATTAAATTTGCATTTAATACTGTTGCATGTAATACCGCAAGTCATTGGAAACTGCAGTACATTTGGAAAACTGCAGTGCATTTGAAGACTGATATATTTTAAAAACTGTGATACATTCTGGGCCGGACTGGCCCACCGGGATACCGGGAAATTTCCCGGTGGGCCGGTACACTTGGGGCCGCACAGTGCAGCAGCCCTTCCTCTCCCCACACAGTACACACAGTGAGCAGCAGGCACTCCAAAGTGAAGTGTCAATGCTGCTCGCGAGTGAAGGATAAAGAGCAGGGAGGGAGGTAGTCCTGGTGCCTGCCTGTCAGCCTTCACACACAGGAAGCATGTGACCCGGCAATCAGGCAGAGCAGGGCAGCCCACGCGGGTCCTCTGCCTTTTGCTTCCTGTGTGTAAAGTGCTGGCAGGCAGGGAGAGGAGTGGGGCTAGACAGAGCTGCAGGCAGGCTGCTTCTCAGCCAGGAGCTGAGCGAGCACGGAGCAAGGTAGGATTCATAGGGTGTGTGTATATTTGAGTGTGTAATTGTGTGTGGGAGGTGTTTTTGAAGATATTATGTGAGTGTCAGTATGGAGTTCTGTATGTGTGAGTGTCAGTATGGAGTAATGTATGTGTGAGTGTCAGTATGGGTCAATGTATGTGTGAGTGTCAGTATGGGTCAATGTATGGATCAATGTATGTGTGAGTGTCAGTATGGGTCAATGTATGGATCAATGTATGTGTGAGTGTCAGTATGGGTCAATGTATGGATCAATGTATGTGTGAGTGTCAGTATGGGTCAATGTATGGATCAATGTATGTGTGAGTGTCAGTATGGGTCAATGTATGGATCAATGTATGTGTGAGTGTCAGTATGGGTCAATGTATGGATCAATGTATGTGTGAGTGTCAGTATGGGTCAATGTATGGATCAATGTAGGTGTGAGTGTCAGTATGGGTCAATGTATGGATCAATGTATGTGTGACTGTCAGTATGGGTCAATGTATGGATCAATGTATGTGTGAGTGTCAGTATGGGTCAATGTATGGATCAATGTATGGATCAATGTATGTGTGAGTGTCAGTATGGGTCAATGTATGTGTGAGTGTCAGTATGGGTCAATGTATGTGTCAGTATGGATCAATGTTTGTGTGAGTGTCAGTATGGATCAATGTTTGTGTGAGTGTCAGTATGGATCAATGTTTGTGTGAGTGTCAGTATGGGTCAATGTATGGATCAATGTATGTGTGAGTGTCAGTATGGATCAATGTATGTGTCAGTATGGATCAATGTTTGTGTGAGTGTCAGTATGGATCAATGTTTGTGTGAGTGTCAGTATGGATCAATGTTTGTGTGAGTGTCAGTATGGATTAATGTTTGTGTGAGTGTCAGTATGGATCAATGTTTGTGTGAGTGTCAGTATGGATCAATGTTTGTGTGAGTGTCAGTATGGATCAATGTATGTGTGAGTGTCAGTATGGATCAATGTATGTGTGAGTGTCAGTGTGGATTACTGTATGTGTGTGAGTATGGATTGATACCGGAGAAACTGACGGAAGCCAAGCACAGAGAGATGGACACAGGTTTCTTCAGGAAGGAAGAGATTCTTTATTGGATCACCGATCGGGACTCAGAGGGACTAGCGTCACCAAAATACAGCAAGTTCTGAGCCCCGGACAATAGTGCAGGCTCCTTATGTAGGCACATAACTCCTCCCATATTAAGCTCCACCCGCACATTCTCTTAACCAATCAACACAAATAAGAATTAACTTCCTGCTTGACCGCATGGCTTGTCCAGCACAATGGAGGAGGGGGAATACTACATCCTGTATTCTTGCACATGCTCCGTACACTACTGATCGTATCTTGCCTCGTGCAACCAACTGATCGATACGTCAGCATATGCACGTACACATGCCACGTGGTAATCTCGGCCTACTAAATTTATTTTTACCGAGATTCCACCACATTCCCCCCTTTGATGCCTCTTGATATTTCACAATTACTTGAGGCATCACTTAACCTTGGTTTGCATACACCGCAAGTTACCATGAACCAGACCAGACTTATCTTATGATGTGAATCTTCAACACTCATCTTCCTGCATTGGTTCTCCCTGATCTAAAGCCTTATACTTATAAATCGCCATTATCTGTGCAGCAGCCTTCCTCTCTGCTATATTTTCTATCAGGCTTTGCACAGACCTAACTACTAAGGGTATAAGACACGGCAGGAGTAGGCACAACATTAAAATCAGTAGGACTCCACCTACCACTGCCTTAAGCCCTCCAAACCACTCGTACCAGCTACCAAACCAACTACTTGGATTATACCCTTTCCATACCTGAGTAGGCACATGCGCTAGTTTAACCATATGGCTAGTAAGCTCAGCTATTGCTTGCCCTTCGTCATCTATTTGAAGACAGCAATTGCTCAGGTTAAACTTCCCACATACACCTCCCTGTCCTGCCAAAAGGCAATCCAAGGCTAATCTATTTTGGTGGACTGCTGTCCTCATCCTGGTGTTATGCTTCGCTAGAAGATTGAGCGCTTGTGATGTCTCGTTAGTAATAATCTCAACCACCGCCTGTAATCTTATAATACGGTTGAGCATATAAATAGGGGTTCTGTAACCAAAGGTACCATCCTCAGCCCACGTGGCTGGCCCATAATAATCTATGATACGCTGGGGAGGCCATTCATTATCTTCCCAGGTGCCTATCTCTATGGGTCCCCTTTTCTTCCTATGATTCACATCATACACTTTAACACCTAAAGTCTCACCTGTTTCAATCGGTAACAAGAAGAAGGATGGTTTGAGCATACCCAACACACATGCCCCTTCCCAGTCCTGTGGCAACTCCGAATAGGCTTTCTTACCACAGATCCAGTACAAATTTGCTGGGGCTCTCCAGGTAGATGTGATGGATAAATCAAACCACACATCCTTTAAATTGGCGTATCTAGCAAACGGGTTAGATGGTTCTGAGACATTTGAAGCCGACCACCAAGTTGTATTCTTTGTATCATCATCATAAGCTTTTTGCCCTAGACAAGTTAATTCTCCTACAGAAGTATTATACATTATTCCTTTCCTTGCTATGCAAACATAACCTATGATGGAGGTCTTTAATCTCCACTCAGATTTACCTCTAACACTCATGTGATAATCGGCTTGTGTAGATATTGGTTGGTCAACTGCCTCAGAACCGGACATTACCTCCTTTGCTTCCCAAGGCCATTGGTCTCCCATGTTAGTACCTCCACACACATAGCAGTTGGTAACATTAAGACTACCGGCAATACTTTCAGCTAAGTCAATGAACAGGTTTTTAGCATTATGGGGGATCTTATTATCTATACTCATCTCTTCATAAAAGGAATGGTATACTTGATGAGTTTGGGAGGATACCGTATCAGTCTCTATCCCTATGAACAATACTGTCCCAGGATCTAAACCCGTCCCGTATATTTGAAACCCAAATAAATTGCCATATTTGTCTAAGAACTTATCGGGGTTATTTATAAGTATATGGATGGGATTACATTCCATAGACTTACAATATGGGCTAGTCGGCAACTTAGTCACTATCATGTCTTTGTCTACTGTCTGTCCCCAAGTCGCCCACCCCACACAAGACCAATATGGGCAGAAGTTATAGTCTTTATTTGGGCATCTAGGACTCACATATTTATTTTTGCTACTGGGACAAATATATTTATCATTAGACCCATACGTCCTCTCCCATCTAAGATCCCCACATACATTCCACGGCTTTCTACCACTCGATATCGCTTTACACGCATCAAATAGCAGAACACCCGAAGAATGTACGGATTCTAACACCGTCTTATTAATTAGGGTCCCCTGAGGATCTCCATTCCTGAGAGTCAACCAAATTGTACGAGGTTGATACTCCGGACTGAAGCACTTAGGTTCTCCTACTCCTAAATGGCACACACTATAGTCTATATTTAGGTATCTACATCTCGATACATCTCCTTTACACTCGTATTGTGAATGCCAAATTAGGGTTTGGGAAATATGGTTACCTGTTCTCGTAGTCTTAATGCATACCTCACAGCTAGGAGTGTCGGTACCTCTACCTTCCTGAATATAAAAACACATATAAATAAACACTATCAAAAACACATCTTTCGCCGTCATCCTCAGTCTTCGTCCGTGCGAAGGCACCTCAGCTTCCAGGATGTAAGGGCTGCAGGGAATGGAGTTCTGCTCGTCTTCACAGGAGTCCCTTCGAGACTTTCCCTGGCTTATAAACTATACGTCGGTGGGCGGACAGGCTTTATTATGGCCTTCTCACTCACGCACCAAATCCCAAAAATAATAAAATTTGTAATCCACAATAGTTCCTCGTTACTCCGACTGAGTAGTGCGTTTTAACCGGATCTTGCAGGGATTCTCTGGATCTGCTGTAACTTGCCAAGAATCGACTGCTGCTGGTTTAACCCTGGAGTGATGTATCCACGGAGTCACTTCGGCTACTTTTATCGCTGTAGGGGTAGACAAAAGAACAACATAAGGACCTCTCCACTTGGGCCCTAACGGTACATTATTCCACTCTTTAATCCACACTTGATCTCCTGGATGATAACTATGAACAGGGGGATAAATATTCACAGGTAATCTATCTTGTACCCATTTCTGTACCTCCTCCATAGTCTTACCCAACTCTACAACCTGCTGCCGGGTAATTCCTTCTCCCAACTGACTCAAATCCCCCCTTAAGTTACCAAGTACGGGAGGTGGTCGCCCATACATGATTTCAAAAGGAGAGAGGCCCATCCTTCTGGTAGGGGTACTGCGGATTCGCAATAGAGCTATGGGTAAAAGAACGTTCCACTTAAGTTGGGTTTCCTGACACATTTTAGCCAACTGGTTCTTAATAGTTCTATTCATTCTCTCTACCTTACCAGAGCTCTGGGGTCTATATGCAGTATGAAGCCTCCACTTTATACCAAGCATATGAGTCAGTTGTTGTAGGCACTGATGAACAAAAGCTGGACCATTGTCCGATCCTATAGAACAGGGTAGTCCATATCGGGGTATTATTTCTCGTAGCAGGAATCTCACAACTTCTCCTGCTTTCTCTGTACGAGTAGGACATGCTTCTACCCAGCCTGAATAGGTGCACACAATTACCAGCAGGTAACGATGTCCACCCGATTTAGGCATCACTGTAAAGTCTATTTGTAGATCGGACATGGGGAGTCCCCCCATAAACTGGACTCCTGGTGGCTTTACTGGTCCTTGTCTTGCATTATTTTTAGCACACGTTACACATCTTCGTACAATGGCCTGAGTCAAGTTGGACAATCTTGGTATGTAGAAATGTTTTCTGAGAGATTCTTCAGTACTGTCTCTCCCAGAATGTGTCCCGTTATGATAATTTTGGACAATTTCTACCGCTAGTGATGCTGGTATGACTATTCTTCCATCTTCTAGCTGATACCACTTGTTCTCCAAATACTTTCCTGGTTCAGTCTTTAACCACTCCTCTTCTTGAGCTGTATAAACTGGAGTCCATTGGGACAGTGGAGTTGGTATAAGAGCAGCTATATGCCCCACATACTCCTGTCTTCCTGATTCAGCAGCACGCTTAGCTGCACTATCTGCCATCCGATTTCCCTTAGTTACATCACCATCTCCTCTCAGATGCGCTCGACAATGTATGATACCGACTTCTTTCGGCTCCCACACTGCTTCCAATAGTTGTAAGATTTCAGCTGCGTATTTGATTTCTTTGCCTTCTGAATTCAGTAGTCCTCTTTCTTTATACAAAGCTCCGTGGGCATGAGTGGTTAAAAACGCATATTTGGAGTCCGTGTAGATGTTTACTCTTAAACCTTCAGCCAATTGTAACGCTCGTGTCAGTGCTATCAATTCTGCCTTTTGTGCTGATGTTCCTTTCGCCAGTGGCCGAGCTTCTATCACCTTGTCTATTGTTGTCACTGCATATCCTGCATAGCGGATCCCTTCTTTCACATAACTACTGCCGTCGGTATAATATTGAACATCGGGGTTCTGGATGGGAAAATCACGAAGATCTGGTCTACTTGAGAATACTTCATCCATTACTTCCAAACAATCATGTTGACTTTCAGTAGGTTGTGGCAAAAGGGTAGCTGGATTTAAGGTGTTTACAGTCTCTAAATGCACTCTTGGGTTTTCACACAACATTGCTTGATACTTGGTCATACGGCTGTTACTAAACCAATGATTTCCTTTGTAATCCAACAACGTCTGTACTGCATGTGGGACTCGTACATAAAGTTCTTGACCCAGAGTGAGTTTATCGGCTTCAGCTACTAGCAGGGCGGCTGCAGCTACGGCTCTTAGACAAGGTGGAAGTCCGCTGGCCACTGCATCCAATTGCTTAGACATGTAGGCAACAGGTCTTTGCCATGATCCCAAGTACTGTGTCAATACTCCCACAGCCATTCTTCTTTGCTCGTGTACATACAGGTAGAATGGTCGTGTGTGATCAGGTAGACCTAATGCTGGGGCACTCATCAAAGCCTTCTTCACATCTTCAAATGCCGTTTGCTGTTCTTGGGTCCATAAGAAGGGGTCGTGCTCTGTACCTTTGATAGCTGCGTACAGAGGTTTTGCCAGTATCGCGTAGCTGGGAATCCATATCCTACAGAAGCCTGCTGCCCCCAAGAATTCTCGCACTTGTCTTCTATTCTTGGGTATTGGTATTTGGCAGACAGCTTCTTTTCTCTCTGGCCCCATAATTCTTTGACCTTCAGAGATATGGAATCCCAGATATTTGACAGTTGGCAAACACAATTGAGCCTTCTTTCTAGACACCTTGTATCCTGCCTTCCAGAGAATGTGTAGTAGATCGTGCGTTGCTTGCTGACAGATTTCTTTTGTAACTGCTGCTATCAACAAGTCATCTACATATTGTAACAATACACACTCTCCTGGGATGGACTCGAAATCCAGTAGATCTTGACTTAGGGCTGAACCAAATAGGGTAGGTGAATTTTTAAACCCTTGGGGCAGTCTTGTCCAAGTCATTTGGCGTTTTGAGCCCGTTACAGCGTTCTCCCATTGGAAAGCGAAAATACATTGACTTTCTGCGGCAATTCGGAGGCAAAAGAAGGCATCTTTGAGATCTAAGACTGTAAAGTAGGTAGCCCCGCCCGGAATTAAAGCAAGCAGGTTATGTGGATTGGGTACAACTGGATGTATACTAACAACCGCATCATTGACTGCTCTCAAGTCCTGCACAGGTCGATACTCATCTGTACCGGGCTTTTGAACAGGCAGCAATGGGGTGTTCCAGGGGGAAGTACAGAATTTTAGGATACCATACCGTATGAACTTATCCAGATAGGATTGGATGTTCTTCTTAGCCTTCTGCGGGATGTGGTATTGTCTTAGGCTCACTGGATAAACCCCAAGTTTTAGTTCAATTTTTATAGGTGGAATATTGCGGGCCAGTCCTGGTGGGTTGTTCTCTGCCCAAACTCCTGGTATGTTAAATAATGTCTCATCACTCCTAGGGTTTTGGCTAGTCAACACTGTATAAAGTCGCCACTCTTCTTCCTTTGGTACGGATAATGTCATGATACCTGAAGGTCCATTAAACTTTAAGGATGTTGTTCCATTTGGTAGGAACGTAATCTGCGCTTGTAATTTTGATAGCATATCACGTCCCAGCAATTGGACTGGACATTCAGGCATATAAAGGAATTGATGTCTTACTACGTGGCCTCCCAATGTACAGAGTCGACTTTTAAGAACCGGTTTTTCAGCACTTCTTCCAGTTGCTCCTATCACAGTAATAGTCCTTCCAGATGGAGGAGCAACTAGATTAGTCACCACTGAATGTTCAGCACCAGTGTCGATCATGAACGCACTCCTTTTTCCCCCTATTGATACATCGACCATAGGCTCCGCTCGACCAAGGGGGATGGAGCCCGGTCGGTATCAATAGTCCTCCATGACCGTGTCAGCCAATCCCACAAAGTCCCTACCTTCTCTATCGCGGGACCTTTGCGCTGCTGGAATATACCTGTCTTCCCTAACACTTCCTCTGTTCCCATTACTCCCTCTATTACCATTACTCCCTCCGGGGCCTCCTCTACCTCTCGCTCTGCCTCTAAAGTTTCCGTAACATTCCTAGGTCTGTCTCTCTCACACTGTTCTCTTCGAGGACACTCATTTCTCCAATGCCCTTCTTCCCTACAGTATGCGCACTGATTTCTACTTAGAGGTTCCTCATTCCATCTACTATCGCCTCTATCTGGGCCCCGTCTATCTACGCCTGCGATCGCTACCGCTAGCATATCAGCCTTTTTACGCATCTTGCGCTCTTCCTCTTTCTTACTTTCTGTTTCCCTATTCATATAAACCTTATTCGCTACCTCCATTAGTTGGGTGATTGACATACCTGCAAACCCTTCTAACTTTTGTAGCTTGCGCTTAATATCTCCGTAAGCTTGGCTGACAAAGGCGGAGTTCACCATTCGGGAATTGTCTGCGTCTTCCGGATTAAAGGGGGTATACAAGCGGTATGCCTCCAATAATCGGTCATAAAAGACACTGGGCGCTTCATCACTTTTCTGAATCACCTCAACTGTCTTTGACATGTTAATAGCTTTCTTTCCTCCGGCTTTCATGCCAGCAATTATAGCGTCTCTATAGGCTCTGAGTTGAACCATATCAGCACCATTTACATTCCAATCGGGATCGGTGTTGGGATAATGTGTTGCGGCCCATGCTGATGGATTGGCTTGGTTTAAAGTACGGGCTTTATCCTCTAGTGCTTTAATGGCCGCTTGGTTAATCCTTGTCCTTTCCTCATTGTTGAATAAAGTCATTAATAACTGCTGGCAATCAGCCCATGTCGGGTTATGTGTCTGTACTATTGAGGTGAACAGATCAGTCATAGCTTGTGGTTTCTCAGTATACGAGGAATTGTGGGTCTTCCAATTTAAGAGATCGGTTGTCGTGAATGGGACATATACAAAGACTGGGTCAGCATGTGCCATTTGGCCTGCGGCATCGATATAGGCTGACCCAGGATTCAGACGAAGAGGCATCTGATAGTGTTTTAATTGTTGGGCACCGGTCAACTGTCGGGTCTGTATGGGGCTACGTGGAGGGGCGTCAGTCATAGGTTCCAGTCGGGGAGAAATAGGGTATGGGGATGTGGGAGCTTGGTTTTGGGAAAAGGTTGTAAATAAAACACTTCGAGCCGAGCTAGATGAAGCTTGACCGGAAGTCTGAAGTGGCGCCAAATCAGGATATTCGTTTTTAATGGGGGTTGGTTCTGATTCCGGAAGGGGAGATTTAGTACGAGGGGGGGTGGATCCTGTACTGGAGGAGGAAGCGGAAGTGGATGGGGGTAATGAGGGGAGGGTTGCAGGACTTCCTGCATTTGCGTCACTTCTTCTTAACGGAAAGTAAGGGGGCGGCAAAGGGATCTCGGACTCAGGGGGCGTGTCCAAAATGGGCCTAACACCAGTCCTAGTGGACGAACAAGTCCTAGCTACCATGAGGCGACATTGCTCCTCGTGGCATGTCCGGAGCCATTTTGGCGAGTCATTTACGGCCTGTCTCCAACAATCAATATAAGGAAACTGGCCGTAAAGTTCAGGCCTACCTGATACAGCCACGTGTAAGCGCTGTACCAGAGTTGGATCCAAACTGCCACGTGGCGGCCATGCCGCAACCAAAGTGGGCCACTCCCTAGTACACAAAGTGACCAAACGTACAGGAGACATTTTAACCCCAAAATCACATGTCTTGAATCCCTTTTTAAAATTCTTCACCATACAACCTAAGGGATCCGGAATCGTTGACTGCGACGCACCCATACTTAACAATGGAACGTCGTCGACAACGAATACTATACACGCGTACTATTCAACAGTCACACCCGTTTCCTCTGGCAACAGCACCACGTGGTACGGTTACCAAGTGAAACGTACACAATAACACAATAAACACTCAGGGAATTCCCGTACACACACAGCTGTTACACCAGTCACTAGATAATCAATATTATGCCCTTTGGCGTAACTATACAGTCACCCATGCTATAATTCTCTATATACGAATTACCCGTCTATAACACACCCAGTAACATCGTCTTTTACAAATAGCGGTTACAGTACGGTTAGCATAGGTCAAAGCACAAGTTAAGGTCACAATACAATTATTAGTGGTTATGGTGTTAAACATGCAATGGACGACAATGATTAGTACTTATATACAGTGTCAGTAAATATACAGGGTTATGGTACCGTGCACTATAATACAGCAACACACTATTAACACTCTCGCTAGACGGCTGAGCTCGCGCTATCTAACAAGATATACACTTTACTAAACAATCTTTATCACATTTACAATTCCCAACTAAACTATTGGCCAGTACCTTGAATGGACTACCTAAAAACAATCTACATACGTTTTGGTTAGCCACACTGCCCAATCACCATATATAGCGAGCTAGAGGACCGAATTTACACAGACGCCTCTTAGTCGCACTATCAAAAGTCTAGTGGGTTCCAAATTTACACGCCTTCCCACTTAGCCCAGATAGGATGAGAGCTAGCGAACCGAATTTACACAGACGCCGCTTAGTCTCCCGGTCCCTCCGACCTAGCGAACAAAATATACACCCTAGAACGCTAGTCTAGACAAGACACCGGTGTCCGGCTAGGGCTATTTACACCAGAGCCCCGCCTGACTAACAAAATCAAACGGTCTGACTAAAGAGCGTTCGATCGAGCGGTGCGCCTTCGCTCCTTCCCTCCGACAGAGGGGGCAGATACACAGATTCAAACCCCTTTGGGCCTACCGCACAATCGGTATACCCCTAGTGGGTCCTGCCGTCTAAAACAGCAGTTGTCTTACCTCCTCGTTCCTGAACCTGAGTTCACACTCATCGACGGGGACACCCCAGCACTTCTCACGTAGAGGCCGATGATCTCCTGGACAACAGACCAGTGGCGCCGAGACAAAGGGAGGTCCACGTAGAAGTTCAGGGGTGCAGCCGTAGAGAACGTGGGCAAAGATAGACCGTCTCACGCCTCTGCCTCTCAGCTACCGTTGAACGATGAGCTTCCCGGCCAATGCACCAAATGATACCGGAGAAACTGACGGAAGCCAAGCACAGAGAGATGGACACAGGTTTCTTCAGGAAGGAAGAGATTCTTTATTGGATCACCGATCGGGACTCAGAGGGACTAGCGTCACCAAAATACAGCAAGTTCTGAGCCCCGGACAATAGTGCAGGCTCCTTATATAGGCACATAACTCCTCCCATATTAAGCTCCACCCGCACATTCTCTTAACCAATCAACACAAATAAGAATTAACTTCCTGCTTGACCGCATGGCTTGTCCAGCACAATGGAGGAGGGGGAATACTACATCCTGTATTCTTGCACATGCTCCGTACACTACTGATCGTATCTTGCCTCGTGCAACCAACTGATCGATACGTCAGCATATGCACGTACACATGCCACGTGGTAATCTCGGCCTACTAAATTTATTTTTACCGAGATTCCACCACAGGATCATTATGTGCCAGTGTATGTGAGTGTGTGTGGGCATCAGTACGTGCCAGTGAGTATCCATTAATCAAAAATCTGTGTTTATGCTTGTGTTTTTTTTTTTTTTAAATGACATGTTGAATTAAAAAAATAAAATATAGCTTTGCTTTATCTGTTATTTGTGAAAGTATAGATACATATGCACAAATGGTATTATATCACTATATATATATAATGTGTGTGTATGTATATAAATCGCAAGCATAATTTTAATAATTATTATGTTTATAATATATAATATTTTCATGCATAATACACTTGGAAATTACACACACACACACACACACACACACATATATATATATATATATATATATATATATATATATATATATATATATATATATATATATATATAATGTAAGAAGGGTTTGACATTTGCCAAAGGGTTATTACTAATAGTTTTAATTTTAAAAAGTGAAAATCTAAATTTCATAATTTAAACCAAAATAGCGGATTTGAAACAAAATTTTAACTTGGGTATAGTGACAGCTTGACTATTGTAGCCTAAATTTAGCAATTTACATTTTCATTCACAAAAATATTAGTTTAGTGGATAACCCTGCCTTTCTCTCAGTCGTTCATTCCCTGGTATCAAACTACATACAACGAAGAGTGCGCTCATAGGAATGAGGACTAACCAAAATAAGATTAATTTAAATCAGACGTGCAGCAGCATTCAGTAAATGTTTCATTCCCATTACTGGACCTTTCAAAATTATAAGGATGAAACGTTGAAGTAAGATGTTGCACATCTGATTAGAATAAAACAGCTCTTTTGTTTATTTTAAGTCCTGTGAGTGCGCTCCTTCTTGTTGGTTAAATAATTGTAACTGTATATCTGTCACAGCTGGCACAATTTATGATGGGGCTGGTATAACATTTTTCCAGGGCTGCTTTTTATTCCCAGTCCGGCCCTGGATACATTTTGGAAACGGTGTTACCTTCAGGGCCAGCGCTACCTGTAAGGCGGACTAGGCAGCCGCCTAGGGCGCCCCTTGGGAAGGGGCGCCACCAGGAGCGCCGGCCCCTCTTATGCTGCAGCCGCCCGAGCGCTCTGCAGAGAGTCTCAGGCGGCTGCAGCTTTGCCCGGGCTGGTGCGTCCATGAGGGCACACCGCCCGAGCACAGCATGAGGAGAGGGGCTGACAGGAGGTAAGCGCTCCTGTCACTCCCTCACTGTAGCGTGGCCGAGCGCTGTATGGTCCGCCGGTACAGGGAGCATCTGTCTCCTGTACCCGGCCGGACTAACAGGAAGTGCACACTGAGTGTTCACTTCCTTTTAGTCCGGCCGGGTACAGGAAACAAAAGCTCCCTGTACCCGCGGACCATACAGGGCTCGGCCACGCTACAACAGAGGTACGGGAGGGTGGGGGATAAATAGAAAGGGGGGGGGGGATAAATGGAAAGGGAGGGGGGGTAATAAATTGAAAGGGAGGGGGGATAAATAGAAAGGGGGGGGGAATAATTGGAAAGGGAGGGGGAATACATTGAAAGGGGGGGTAATAATTAGAAAGGGAGGGTGGGATAAATAGAAAGGGAGGGGGGAATAATTGGAAAGGGAGGGGGGAATAAATTGAAAGGGGGGTAATAATTAGAAAGGGAGGGGGGATGAATAGAAAGGGAGGGGGGAATAAATTGAAAGGGGGGGTAATAAATTGAAAGGGAGGGGGAATAAATTGAAAGGGGGGGAATAAATGGAAAGGGGGGGTAATAAATTGACAGGGAGGGAGGGGGAATATATTGACAGGTAGGGGAATAAATTGACAGGGAGGTGAGGGGAATACATTGAAAGGGGGGGGGAATAAATTGACAGAGAGGGGGGAATAAATTGACAGGGAGGGTGGGGGGGAATAAATTGAAAGGGGGGAGGGAATAAATGGACAGGGAGGAGGGGGATAAATTGACAGGCAGGGTGGGGGGAATAAATTGACAGGGAGGGTGAGGGGAATAAATTGAAAGGGGGGGGGATAAATTGAAAGGGAGGGGAAAGAAATTGACAGGGTGGGGGGGAAGAAATTGACAGGGAGGGGAATTGACGGGGTTGGGAGGGGGAATGAGAGTGGGGAGGGGAGAAGAGAGTGACAACGGGGGAGACGAGAGTGATAAGGGAGGGGGGAGAAGAGAGGGACAAGCAGGGGAGAAGAGAGTGACAAGGGAGGGGGGGAGAAGAGAGTGACAAGGGGGGGGGAGAAGAGAGTGACAAGGGGGGGGAGAAGAGAGTGACAAGGGGGGGGGAGAAGAGAGTGACAAGGGAGGGAGAGGGGGAGAAGAGAGTGACAAGGGAGGGGGGAGAGATTGACATCAATCACATACACACAATGCACCCCTTACACACAAAGACAATGCGCCCCTTGCACACAGAAAAACACACATTACACACACAGACACAAGCAATGCACCCATTACACACAATGCACCCCTTACACACACTCAATGCACCCCTTACAGACGCACACACTGCATCCCGTACATACACAGAAATACACCTTGCAGCCCTTACACATACAAACACAGATTCACACAATGCATTCCTTACACACATATCAGGACATCCCCTACTCCACCTCCTGTGAACAAACTCATTGGTGGAACATGAAGGTGGACCCTGGGACCCAGAACTTGAGCTGTGTAAAGTGCGTTAAAAAAAATGGAGCTGCTTCCCGTTCTCCCAGAACATTGATTTTTGTGACCACAGTTACAAACAGCCTCCAGAGAGCCTGTTCTACACCAGACCAGTGGAGCCAGACTACAGCCAGAGCCCATCATCATCCTCATCTGGTTGTAAGTAGGCAATCTAGTATATTATTTGTGGCACTAATCTCTAATTTACCTCACATTAAAGAAACACTATAGTCCCCAGAACCACTTCAGCTTAATGTAGTGGTTCTGGTGTCTATAGCCTGTCCCTGCAGGCCTTTTAATGTAAACACGGCGGCACTGCAGCACTTGCGTTAGTTAACGGCAGATCATATGGGTGGGGCATTGTGATGCCATAGGGGGGGGGGCCCAACTCGAGGCGGACTGCAACCACATGGCGTCTGCGAACACGGACACCCTACAACTCAGAACGCAACAACTCCAGCAAATGGCATACCACCTAGAAGACCTCGACAACCGGGGCAGAAGGCAAAACATTCGGATCCGCGGGATACTGGAGGAGATGGATGATGCAATTGAAAGGGAGGGGAAAGAATACCCTGACGGGCATATTCAACGACCTCCTGGGCCGCCCCACACAGAACCCGATTGACATGACTAGAGAACACAGGGCACTTAGACCGAAAGGCCCTGCAAGGAGCACACATCATATGCTATGTAACAAATTTCCAGCTAAAAGAAGAAATTCTCAGAAAAGCAAAGGACGTGGGCAAAGTGCTCCTAAAGGGCACGGAGATACAACTATATCCGGACCTGTCACCCACCACGCTGGCATGCCACCGGGCCTTGCACCCCTTCACAAGGCAACTACAGGCAAACAAAATAAAATACTGCTGGTGCTTCCCGAACAGACTCCAGGTCCACACACCAAAGGGCCCCTTCGAGATCAGGGAGAGAGCAGACATGGATGCAAATAACGCCGGCATACATACAGTGGCCGGACCCCCTGGTGGTCTACACACCCAACCGGGGTCAGGGGAGCCAGGCCACTGGATCTCATATCCCGAGGACCACCCGCAAACAGGCAACAGACCCCCGAGGCCTCTGACACAGCGGAGCCAACTAAGGTACCTAACCAATGAACACAGCCTCACATCCAGCCTGCCCGGGATGCAATACTCTACAATGTCAACACGAAAACAAAGGCCAAAGGAATACCCCCTTACCAACACCGCATGGACATGACCACTCACATCAAACTTCCCACTCCGACCTCCACGCTCTTGCTGTGACCGAAACCCCAGTGACAACACCCGACATGGAACTCGACTACTTAATCATCAAGTTCACTCGCCATCACAGAATCCCTGGCCCCAACTTGGCAGAGACAGAACCGACCTCAGGCGGGACACTTTTTAAAGCCGGGCCAGACAGGAAAATACCCAAATACCACGGGACATTACCAACATTTTTTTTAAAACGCAAGTACGAAACTATACAGGCCACACGGCCTACCGGAAAACACCATAAGCATGACACATAGATGTGACACCTAGCTCTGGACACACACACCGGGGGAATTGAGGGGGGGAGGAGAGAGCAGTTTAGATCGTAAAACAAAAACTGCTGCCACATAAGATACAGGCAATGGGGGCTGGGGGAGGGCTACGGACTGACCTGGGCAACCGCGCTCCCTTAACGACCCGCCAAGAGACTCCAGCCTTCCTTCCACTATCCTACAGGATAGGCGCCAAACACTGGTGGACGAGACACTAGACCTACGGATAGGTGAAAGACCACCCAGATGCTATAACCCAAATGCCGCCCAGGCGGCGGACCCCTTCCCCCGGACTTGTCCCCACCCCCCACCCCGGACCCACCCAGACACTACCTCCCCTTCCAACCCTTTGGACCAAAAACCCGACTGACAGACCAACTGGCACCAAACATGACGCTCACACCAGCCAACCTCACAATTATCTCCATTAATGTAAGAGGGCTGAACAAACCCAAAAGGAGGTCTGCCGCCCTAAAATAATTTCACTCTGCCAGGGCATCCATAGTCTATATACAAGAGACACACTTTAGAGAAGGGGCCTGACTCAAGATACATGACCACCAGTACCCCATGGGTTACTTCAGCGACTACCACGGGGGCGATCTTAATACACAGAGGAGTCCCCCTAATAGAGCAGGGGGTACAAACAGATCGAGAGGGTAGGTACGTGTTCCTGAAGGGAACGATTGCGGGACAACTATACACATTTGCCAACATATACGCTCCTAATCAGAGACACTACAGATTCTTCTCACGGACCCTCCGCAAACTAAAGGAATTCACTGAGGGCACACTAGTGCTAGGAGGAGACTTTAACCTGGCACTGGACCCAAGATGGGACACATCAACAGGCACCTCACACATCCCAACCCAACAACTATCCACACTAAAAAACCCTCCTATCCAAACATAAATTGGTAGACAGCTGGAGGGCACATCATCCGGACGAGAGGGACTTTACGTTCTTTTCACACCCACACAACTTGTACACCAGAATCGATTACTACTTTCTGCTATACTACCATCTCCCACTCGTCCTACAGGCAGAGCATGGCACTTCGAAGGGGTCAGACCACGCCCCGGTGTCGATTACACTGGCCTCCCCTCTATATAGACCCAAGGAAGCCAAATGGCGCCTAAACGAACATCTACTTTCAATACCAGAAGTAAAATCAGACATCGAATCGAGCCTCAGAGAGTACTTTACCATCAACACTCCCACCCCCACGTCCCCTATGATTGTGTGGGAGGCCCATAAAAGCGTAGTGAGGGGCCACTTTATACAAAAGAGTGCAATACTGAAGAAACAGAGGGAGGCTGCCATGTCAGCCCTACTGACGGAAATACAGAGGATAGAGAACCTCAACAAAAACAAACAGACTCACACACTTCAGGGAAAACTGTTCGCGCTACGCAGAGATCTAACCCGACTACTCCAAACGAGATACCATAGAGACGCGCTGCAACACAAAGCGTTCTTTTCCCTCCACCGCAACAAGAGCGGCAGACTACTGGCGCAGATGCTAGCCAAACGCAGGCAACAGACATACATAGACCGAATTAGGGACAACAAAGACACACTACACCGCCTGACCACTAAGATCCAGGAAGTAATCAGGGCATACTACGCAGACCTATACGCACTTCCAAGCCCACAGTCACAACAAGCACATAAACACCTACTAGACTCCATAAACGAATACCTAAACATGCACACACTACCCACACTAGATAGGGACACAGCAGACCACCTAGACGAAGAGATCACACCAGAGGAACTAGCCTTCGCTATCAAACAGACAAAGCCTGGCAGAAGCCCGGGCCTGGACGGCCTGCCGCTCTGCTACTATAAGACCTATGCGGACATACTATACACCCCACTCCTAGAGACATTCAATGCAATTAAAGAGGGCCACCACTTCCCCAAGCAGTCCCTAGCGGCACACATCACCATCATCCCCAAAGAGGGAAGGGATGGGGAGCACTGGGGAATCTATCGACCCATCTCCCTCATAAACTGCGACCTAAAGCTACTGGCCAAAATACTGGCTACCAGATTAGACACACATACCCACACTAGTACACCCAGACCAAGTAGGGTTTGTAATGGGGAGTGAAGCACGCGATAACACTATGCGCACCCTCACACTGATACACGGCAGCAGGCGCGAACATGAGGGCCTTCTCCTGCTATCAACAGATGCGGAGAAGGCCTTCGACATGGTAAACTGGAAATATCTCTTCCAGACCCTGACACACACTGGCCTGGGCCCCGGAATCCTGGGGTGGATAAGGGCCCTATACGTATAACCCTCAACCCAAGTGGTAGTCAATGGAGCACTGTCGGCGACATTTGATATACAAAACGGCACCCATCAGGGATGCCCCCTGTCCACGCTGCTTTTCGTCCTCACTCTTGAGCCGTTCCTGGTGGCCATCAGAAACAACCCAGACATCAAGGGAGTGATGACAGGGACGACCCATCATAAGATAGCTGCAGACAAACGTGACAAACCCAGAAGTATCTCTCCCAAACATATTAAAAGCCTTCCACGACTTTGGTAAGATCTCCAACCTGAAAATAAACGTATCTAAATCTTATCTAAACATCACTGTACCTAAACGAAGGGCGACACCACTACGCCAACACTACACATTCCAATGGGCAACACACAAAATTAAATACCTTGGTATATTGCTAACATAGAAGGAAGGGGACCTATTTAAAGAAAACGTCACCCCAATACACACAAAGTTTCGTACGGAGATGCAGGAGTGGCGTATCCGCACATCTCATGGCTAGGCAGGATACAAGTAGTCAAGATGAATTTCCTCCCCCGCCTTTTATACCTCTTCCAAACTATCCCCATGGTGGTCCCTCGCACATTCTTCACCACACTCCACACAGCCCTCGGACAATACGTGTGGAATATGTAATGGCCCGGACTGAAACACACCATACTAACACAACCAAAAGACAAGGGCGGCCTGGCACTGCCAGACTTCTCACTCTACTATAGGGCCTGCCACTTCCTACGGATAAAAGAATGAACAAAAGGGGTGGGTGTGCAGCTCACCTGCACACCCACCCCTTTTTAGAAATGGCATGTGTAGAGTGTACTGATTTAAAAGGGTTTGACTTCTTATTTGGCTCTGCAAGCAGGGCCGGTGCTACCATAAGATGAATAAGGCATTCGCCTGGGGAGCCCACTGGGAAGTTTCCTGGTGGGCTGCCCTGCTGCTCTATGGGGCTGGAACGCTGGGTGAGCGGCTCCTTAGCCACCCCCAACGGCAGCCATTAATGCAGGGCTCCTCTCCACAGTTTGTCTGCTCAGGTAGAGGGGCGTGCTATATCCCAGCACCCGAGCAGAACACTCTGCTTCCTGCAGAAAGGAGAAGCCGGGACATGACTTGGTATCCCTGCTGCCATCTGCCTGTGAACATTGGAAAGTCTTTGAGGGGAACAGGAAGCCGTCTGTGCTCACTGTGTACGGCTCTCCTGCTCCCCCAGCAGAAAGAAGAACAACTTCCTGCAGCCTGGACCTCTTTACACCCAGGTAGGATAAGGGAGTTTGTTTATTGTGTAAATAGTTGTAAATTGGTGTGTGTTTTAAATTGCTGTATTTCTGTGTGTAAATAAAGTGTGGCTTTATGTAGTCGTGTGAGCTTGTATTTGAGTGACAATGTGTGTATGTGTGTGTGTTTGTCAGTGTGTGCAAGTGACACTGTGTGTTAGTGAGTGTGTGTAAGTGACACTGTGTGTGTGTGTTAGTGAGTGTACAAGTTAGACTGTTAGTGAGAGTGTGTAAGTGACACTGTGTGTGTGTGTGTGTTAGTGAGAGGGTGCAAGTGACACTGTGTGTTAGTGAGAGTCTGAAAGTGACACTGTGTGTGTGTTAGTGGGAGTGTGCAAGTGACACTGTGTGTATGTCAGTGATAGTGAGTTTGTTAGTGAGATTGTGTAAGGGACACTGTGTATGTTAGTGTGTGTTAGTGAGAGTGTGTCTCTTTTTTTTTCTAAATGTGTGCTTACTATGTCTCTCTTCTAAATGGCTTCCAGTCTCTGTTTCCTAACTATCTCAACAGTCTCTCTATCCTTTCTCTAAATGTCTCCTCAGGCTGTTTCTTTTCTCCAAATTTCTCACCATGCATCTGCTTTCACTTAAAGGGACACTTTGGCACCCAGATCACTTCAGCTCATTGAAGTGGTCTGGATGCACAGTCACAGGGCGCCACCCCCACCCAACCCTTCCCCCCCGCCCCGCATTCTAAACACACACACACATTCACTGACAGAAACACATACTCACTAACAGACACACACACACACACACTCACTAACAGACACACACACTCACTAACAGACAAACTCACACTCACTAACAGACAAACTCACACTCACTAACAGACAAACACACTCACAGACAAACACACACACTAACAGACACACACACACACTAACAGACAGACACACATTAGCAGACAAACACACTAACAGGCAAACCCACACACTCACTAACAGACACACACGCTCACTAACAGACACACACGCTCACTAACAGACACACACACTCACTAACAGACACACACACTCACTAACAGACACACACACACTAACAGACACACTCACACTAGCAGACAAACACACTCACACTCACTAACAGACACACACACACACTAGCAGACAGACACACACACTAACAGACAGACACACACTAGCAGACAAACACACTCACTCACATTAACACTCACTTTTTTTTTAATTTAACCCCCAGCCTCCTTACCTTTAGGAATGCTGGTGGGGGGGTTCTCCCTCTCCCTGGGGCTGCCGGGCGGGCTGGCGGCGCAGGCGAGGGAGCACTTTCCCCTGAGCTCTGTGCTCAGCTCCCTCGCGCGCCACCCGCAGAGTGAGGCTGGGAGGCGGAGCCAGAATATGACATCATATTCTGGCTCCCAGCCTCACTCTGCGGGCGGCACACGAGGGAGCTGAGCACAGAGCTCAGGGGAAAGTGCTCCCTCGCCTGCGCCGCCCACCCACCAGCCAGCCCAGCAGCCCGACCGGCATGTCAGTTAGCCGCAAGGCTAACAAGGCATTTGCCCTGGGCATTTGGGGGCGGCTTTTTTTCCCGCCCCCTGGAAAATGCCACCCAAGGCAAATGCCTTGTTTGCCTCGCGGCTAAAACTTCCCTGTTCCTGGTACACTAACATGATGTTGTCCAGTTAGGGAGATATCTCTCCTCTAACTGAACCACATTGCAGATGTTTGCTGTAGCCAGACTCTTAACAAACTGTACTGACTGTTCCCCTTTCTCTCCCTTTGCAAGAGCAGAAGGGGGATGTGATGTTATATAACAGCTTGGTAGCACTCCAAGGGAGAGCAGGAGTAAATGTAGTCCTTATACCCATACAGTCATTTCTCCATTAAACTCCATGGAAAGTACCTTCAGCAGAAAGGAACTGAAAAGGGAGGTTGGCTAGAAAACAAGCTGCATTTTAATATTTGTGTGAGTGTGTGACAATTGTTATCTGTGTGTGTGTATGTCTGAAGTAGAGTGTGTGAGTTTGAATGGGTAAAATTAAATATCTATAGAACAGCCGTGGCATACCTCCCACGTGGTGTCATCAGTGATATGACTTGTGAGGGCCTGGGCACACCCTAATCCCCGAGGCACGCGCTATGTATTGAGACCGGCAGGGGGGATCTCAGGATCTCCCCTGCCGGCTCATGCAGAGCCGGCGCTATCCGAGAGCCGGCTCTGCTCTCAGCCTCCCCTCACCGGCCCACAGACATGGAGGGAGGCAGGAGAGGACCCGGGGAGCTATTGCCAGCAGCTCCGCCGGGTTCCTCTCGCGAGATCTGAGCGTTGCCGCGGCAACGCTCAGATCTCGCGTGCGTGAACTCTAGCCCTGCGGGGCTAGAGTTCACTCTCCACTGGACCACCAGGGATGGATGGCGGCAGCAGCAGCAGCAGGATCCCCCTCCCAGGCATAAGGTAAGAAGGGAGGGGGGATAACTGATCTGCCCCCACCTCCACTGGACCACCAGGGAAAGCAGCAAGGAAAGATCCCCCCTCCCTACATAAAGTAAGAAGGGAGGGGGGATATTAAGTAATGTACCTCCACCCCCCACAATCACCCACACACACATATACACAGCACCAACACACATACAGCACCCACACACACATATACACAGCACCAACACACATACAGCACCCACACACAGCACCCACACACATACACAGCACCAACACACATACAGCACCAACACACATACAGCACCCACACACATACAGCACCCACACACATACACAGCACCCATAGACATACACAGCATCCACAGACATACACAGCACCCACAGACATACACAGCACCCACACACATACACAGCACCCACACACATACACAGCACCCACACACATACACAGCACCAACACACATACAGCACCCACACACATACAGCACCCACACACATACAGCACCCATACACAGCACCCACAGACATACACAGCACCCACACACATACAGCACCCACAGACATACACAGCACCCACACACATACCCCACAGACATACACAGCACATACACACATACAGCACCCACAGACATACACAGCACCCACACACATACACATCACCCACACAGCACCAACACACATACAGCACCCACACACACATACAGCACCCACACAAACACACAGCACTCTCACACACATTACACAAACAGCACTCACACAGCACACTACCAGCACCCTCACACACAAACATCACCCTCACACACAGTACATTTACAGCACCCTCACAAGTGCACACACACACACAAACAGCACCCTGACACACAGTACATTCACAGCCCCCTTACAAGCACGCACACACAAACACCCACATAGTACACTACCAGCACCCTCACACACACATCACACTAACAGCACCCTCACACAGCACACACAGCTTTGTGTCTGTGTGTGTATATATGTGTATACAGGGCCGCCGTCAGGGGGTGACAACCATAACGGTTGTCACGGGCCCAGCGGCCCTGGGGGGCCCGGCCGCCCGGGCCCCACGTGTAGCAGCGGAACTGCGGCGCCCGCACACTGATGGGGCCCATCGGGTGGCCTTAGGGCCACCCGATGGGCCCCATATCTTCAGGGGCCCGGTCAGCGCTGTGGCCGTGGTATAGCGCGACCGGGCCCCTTTAAAAAATAAATTGCCGCCGCAGCGCAAGTGCTGCTGGGAGGAAGTGGTCACTTCCTCCCAGTTTTCACTCCGCGCGGGAGGAGGGAGTGCCCGCCCGCCCGACAATGAAGAGGGAGAGCCCCGCCTGCCCGACAATGAAGAGGGAGAGCCCCGCCCGCCCGACAATGAAGAGGGAGAGCCAGCCGACTGACAGTCCCATCAGCCCCAGCCAGCCACCCTCCTGCAAAGACAAGGTAAGAAACAGGAGGGTGGCTGGAAAATGAGCTATGTGTGTGTGTGTGAATGTATGTCTGTGTGTATGTCTGTCTGTCTGTCTGTGTGTATGTCTGTGTGTATGTCTGTCTGTCTGTGTGTATGTCTGTCTGTGTGTATGTCTGTCTGTCTGTGTGTATGTCTGTCTGTGTGTATGTCTGTCTGTGTGTATGTCTGTCTGTGTGTATGTCTGTCTGTGTGTATGTCTGTCTGTGTGTATGTCTGTCTGTGTGTATGTCTGTCTGTGTGTATGTCTGTCTGTGTGTATGTCTGTCTGTGTGTGTGTATGTCTGTCTGTGTGTATGTCTGTCTGTCTGTATGTCTGTCTGTATGTCTGTATGTCTGTCTGTGTGTATGTCTGTCTGTGTGTATGTCTGTCTGTGTGTATGTCTGTCTGTGTGTATGTCTGTCTGTGTGTATGTCTGTCTGTGTGTGTGTGTATGTCTGTCTGTGTGTGTGTATGTCTGTCTGTGTGTATGTCTGTCTGTCTGTATGTCTGTCTGTTTGTGTGTATGTATGTCTGTCTGTGTGTATGTATGTCTGTCTGTGTGTATGTATGTCTGTCTGTGTGTATGTATGTCTGTCTGTGTGTATGTATGTCTGTCTGTGTGTATGTATGTCTGTCTGTGTGTATGTCTGTCTGTCTGTGTGTATGTATGTTTGTGTGTATGTATGTCTGTCTGTCTGTGTGTATGTCTGTCTGTGTGTATGTCTGTCTGTGTGTATGTCTGTCTGTCTGTGTGTATGTCTGTCTGTGTGTATGTCTGTCTGTGTGTATGTATGTCTGTCTGTGTGTATGTATGTCTGTCTGTGTGTATGTATGTCTGTCTGTGTGTATGTATGTCTGTCTGTGTGTATGTATGTCTGTCTGTGTGTATGTATGTCTGTCTGTGTGTATGTATGTATGTTTGTGTGTATGTATGTCTGTCTGTGTGTATGTCTGTCTGTGTGTATGTCTGTCTGTTTGTGTGCATGTATGTCTGTGTGTATGTATGTCTGTCTGTCTGTGTGTATGTATGTCTGTCTGTGTGTATGTATGTATGTATATCTGTCTGTGTGTATGTATGTATGTCTGTGTGTGTGTATGTCTGTCTGTGTGTATGTATGTCTGTCTATGTCTGTGTATGTCTGTCTGTGTGTCATTATGTGTATGAATGTCAGTGTATGTATGTATGCATGTCATTATGAATGTGTGTATGTCTGTCTGTATGCATGTATGTCTATGTGTATGCATGTCAGTGTATGTATGTCTGCATGTCATTATGAATGTGTGTCTGTATGAATGCATGTCATTATGAATGTGTGTCTGTATGAATGCATGTCATTATGAATGTGTGTATGTATGGATGTCAGTGTCTGTATGGATGCCAGTATGAATGTATGTCTGTATGTATGTATGCATGTATATCTATCTGTATGCATGTCATTATGTGTGTATGAATGTCAGTGTATGTATGTCTGCATGTCAGTATGAATGTGTCTGTGTCTGTATGTCCTTATGCATGTGTGTCTGTATCTATGTTAGTATGTGTCTGTCACTATGTACGCCTGTGTGTCTGTATATGTGTGTATGTCTCAGTATTTGTGTGTCAGTATGTATGCCTATATGCGTATCAGTATGTGTGTCTGTTAGTATTTATCAGTGTGTGTGTGTGTGTGTGTGTATCTGTGTCCTTTTGTATCAGTGAATGTGTTTGTGTCTGTGTGTGTATTCCTGTGGGCGGGATTTGGAGACGGTCTCTGTGGGTGGTTTTGGAGGCGGGCCCCCAGGGGCCCAGACCCTGAGCTCAGTTAGGGGCCCCAAAATTTCTGGTGGCGGCCCTGTGTGTATATATATATATATGTATATATATATACATACATACATATACACACATATACATATATATATATATATATATATACACACATATACATATATATATATACATATATATATATATACACACATATACATATATATATATATATATATATATACACACACCGCGTGTGCTTGTGCTTTAGGGTGCACACCCTAATGCAATAGGCTGTGCACGCCTATGCAGCCTGGCATGAAGCACACCAAGTTGACTGACAAGATCATGCCGAGCGCCCTGTGGAAGTGCTTTCTGCATGGACCTAATGCCTGTTCACAGCACGAGCGCATCTAATGATAGACTGATCCAGGACACTGAAAAACAAAATGGGGATTGCAGGGCAGGGCCCTGAAATCACAACTGTCCTACCAAAATCAGGACTGTTCGTAGACCAGCTTTGGGGGTACAGCCATTACTCTGCAAGTGGATCTGTGCAAGCAATGTGGCCTGCGTGGGGCATTGTAATAGTGTTCTGTGAGCATGCCTTGTGTGGGTGAGGAGTAATAAGTAATTATTGAAGTCTCAGCAGCAAGCTTCTAAACCATGGATATCCTACCGTGATATGTATATAGCTAGTTGCACAGTTATATAGATACAGTTAAAAAGACTCAACACCCACATGTTCTGCTTTCTACATCAGTGTGTCGGCTCTGATCCAAATAAAGGCACAGCCCAATTGACACAGGCAAGATTTTACATTAAGTAATACTGTATAGGCATGTTTACAACATCTTCAGTCTCCAGGTGCCTAACTACATGCAATCTTGTCTAAGCTGAGGATTAAACTCCCGTTCACTTAATTGCTCCTATTATGTGGATTTGAAAATAAGGTCAGCACTAAGACCTACAGATATGCTTTATGGAAAATCAAAGTGACATTTATTCATGTGCAGTATGAGTTCTTGCCGGGGGCTGTAACAGACATACAGAAGATACGGGTACGGAATATCCTGTGACTAGTGCTGTAGTGTGTACAACTAAGCCATGTCTATGCAACATAACTATTACCAAATGTAACAAACAGAAATGGTTAATGGATAAACAGAAGCAGAAAATAGAGTCTGAAACTCTACCTATACTCAATTTGTTCTACATGAAGATGGTTTATGAATAGCTTTTTGGAGTTTTGAGCTGATATGTAAAATATAGCCTAAAGCAGCATTCTGCATTTTGTCACTAATGTGCACAGAATTTCCTTGAACTATATTAGTTTCTTTGTATGCCATTGTATTCTGCCTGCCAAAGTCAATATTTCACATCTTTCTCTCAGTTTGTTTGTTGGCTCAGCCTTTTGCAAATAATCTAGAGTTCTTTCATTAAGAGCATTTCAGGCACTCATTGAAGCACAATAATTTAGCCAGGATAAGTTTATTATAAATTCTTCGATGCTAGACAAACATTTGTTAAAAGTGTTTGCATACCCAAACAACCAGAGGTGTAACTAGAAACCACGGGGCCCCGGTGTGAAAATTGCCCTGCCCACCTCCCCCGTACGTCAACTCTCCACCTCAAAATACGTTACCCCCTCCCCCACACATGCAAGCAGGTACACACATTCATACACACACAAATACACACATACAGACACACATACATACAGACACCACCATACATACAGACAGACAGACATACACTCACATATCTTTCCCTGGGGTCCAGTGGTGGCTCAGGCTGATGGGAGTCAGAGTTCCCACTCTGACTCCCTCTCCTTCCTCCTTCAGCAGAAGGGAACTGAAATAGGAGGTTGGCTAGAAAACAAGCTACGTTTGGCTGGCGGGACCTGCTATTGCAGGGGTCCACAGGGCGGCAGTGCCCCCTGAAGTGACGGGCCGGTCGCAGCTGCGACCGCGGTAGTTCCGCCACTGCAAACAACACAGACCCATATTGCATTAACTCCCTGCTCAAACCCAACTACTCTTATGGCTATGTGAGTAACACCTCAGGCGTCTCCTTAGCAACCCTCTATCAAAGCTTTACAGCACTGCATTCCTACGTTCAACGCCATACCCTGGCATGATAGGGGAGTTACGCACCTGTATCACATTAAAATGACAGGATCACTGCATCCACACCCCTTAATTTCGATGGAGTGGTCTGGGTGACTTTAGTGGTCTTTAACTCAGACAGAGAAGTAGAATACAGTATGCTGTTCTCTAACCTCAAAACCTCATGGCGGTATCAACCACCCCATTAAAGTGTGCCTGTGAACATGTTATATATCTGCCTATTAAGCTTTTAATGGCATAGTGCGGAGTTATCCCTCTCCTTCAGAGGAATCTTGCTATATTATACTTTTCTTTACATTACCAGACATATATTTAGATTACCTAATCAATGCCTTTAAGAAAATTAAATGGTATGTATTGGTGGAATTTAAAACAATGCAGTACATATATTAATAGTCATTAGTGTTCAGAGATGTTTTGAAGAAAAACGTGGTGATGGCCAAGGTAATATAGGTTGACAGATATAAAATGAAAGCTGTGAAGTGAGCACAGCACAATAAATTAGGGCAGGCAACCTTCAGATGTTCTGGACTATATCTCCAATAATGCTCTTTCAGCCACAATGCTGGGAGAGCTTCAGGAGAGATGCAGTCTACAACTCGTGGAGTGTCAAAGGTTGGCCATCCCTGCATTAGGGTGTACACCCAGAGAAAATTAACACCTCAATTTAAATTAAAATATGCACATTTTTAAAAACACACATTATATCTCTCGTGATAATAATGTGTATACAGCAGTAGTTATTTTTCCAAAAAATAGTCAAGTTAATCAAAACCCATAGAAACATGCTCACTGAGGCTTTAGCAGTAGACATTGTGGACACATTGACCCTCATAAGGTTGCGTCTGGGCCCACCCCTTGCTCACACCTCTGTCTAACAGTAAACATTATCCCAAATTTATTTTCATGGTGTGGTAATCAGACAGTTACTTGTACTGGTCCTGGAACCACAGGATACAAGAGCAGCGGGATATGGTCTAATTATTGTAGACTTCCAGACCACTTTCTTATAAACCTATAGTGCCAGGAAACTGGCTTTGTTTTCCTGGCACTGTAGGATCCCTTTAATGTCTTTTTCTCACTTCTCCATGCAAATTTCCCTTGATATTTTAAATTGGGATAATATCTCCAGTTGCAAGATTTAAAAGCAGCTATTGTAATGGTACTGCATTCATTTAAGTGCAGCATCATCAGAGTGAAGTTCTTCAGAATGTTGTTTACAACGATTTAGTTACAATTCATAGTCTGGGTTTCATACTACGCATTCTGCATATAAAATGCCATGAAGTGTAATCGCATCATTTTCACTCAGAAGATTTACAGTCAACTACATCTCCATTGCTGAGTTGGGCAATTAAGGATTGAGTTTTTGTTACGCTTAGGCATCTCTATGGTCTATATACACTAATCAGCCACAACATAAAAACCACTGACAGGTGAAATAAATAACACTGTTACAAAAGCACCTGTCAAGGGGTGAGATAAATTAGGCAGTAAGTGAACAGTCAGTTCTTAAATTGAATGTGTTGGAAGCAGAAAAAACAGGCAAGCTAAAAGATTGAAAAGAGTGACTTTGACACCGGACAAATAGTGATAGCTTGATGACTGGATCAAAGCATCTCCAATACAGCAAGTCTGGTGGTGTGCTCCCAGTATGCAGTGGTTTATACCTACCAAAACTGATGTAAGGCAGAACAACCGGTGAAAAGACTCATTGATGTACCCCAAAGCATTTTTCTAAGTACATAAATTCTAAAAAAATGAAAGTGTAGGTACACTAAAAACTGAAACTGGGGTGTTAGTTAATGAAGACCAGGAAAAGGCAGGAATTTTAAATAACTATTTCTCCTCCATATATATTAAGGAAGAACCCATGGCAATAGATGTGCAAATGATTGCTACTAAAAACTTGCAGAATAATTGTAATTGGTTAACTCAAGACAAGGTGCTGCTGCACCTAAAAAGTTAATATAAACAAAGCTCCAGGGCCTGATGGTATCCATCCACGAGTACTTAAGGAACTAAGTGTAGAAATAAGTGAACCTCTGTTTTTAATCTTTCAAGATTCTTTTCTTTCAGGAAGTGTTCCGGAGGATTGGAGGAAGGCAGATGTGGTTCCTATATTCAAAAAGGGTTCAAAATCCTTGCCTGGAAATTATAGATCTGTGAGCTTAACTTCTGTGGCTGGGAAAATATTTGAAAGGTTATTAAGGGATAATATTCAAGAATTCCTTGAGAAGAACATGGTTATAAGCAAAATCAGCATGGTTTTATGAAGCACAGGTCATGTCAAACTAACTTGATTGCGTTCTACGAAGAAGTACCGTATATACTCGAGTATAAGCCGAGTTTTTTAGCACATTTTTTGTGCTAAAAAACCCCAACTCGGCTTATACTCGAGTCAGAGTCTGTATTATGGCAATTTGCATTGCCATAATACAGACTGGGGGAGAGGGGGGCTGTCAGAGAGTTTACTTACCTCTCCTGCAGCTCCTGTCAGCTCTCTCCTCCTCCGCGCCGTCCGTTCAGCACCTCGGTCAGCTCCCAGTGTAAATCTCGCGAGAGCCGCGGCTCTCGCGAGACTTACACTGGGAGCTGACAGAGGGAGCTGCACAGACCGCGCAGAGGAGGAGAGAGCTGACAGGAGCTGCAGGAAAGGTAAGTTACAGCTCTGCCAGCCCCCCTCTCCCCCCACTGAACTGCCAATGCCACTGGACCACCAGGGAAGGAGCCCCCCTCCCTGCTATGTATCAAGCAGGGAGGGGGGACGAAAAAAAATAATTAATAATAATAAAAAAAATAAAAATAATTAAATAATAAATAATAATAATTAAATTAAATAAAAAAATAATAAATAATACTAAAAAAAAAATTAAATAATAAAAAAAATTAAAAAAACATTGCCCACCCCCCACCAAGGCTCTGCAACACACACACACACACACACACTGCATTCATACACACACACTGCACTCACAAGCACACTGCACTCACAAGCACACTGCACTCACAAGCACACTGCACTCATACACACACTGCACTCATACACACACAATGTACTCATACACACACAATGCACTCATACACACACAATGCACTCATACACACACAATGCACTCATACACACACACTGCACTCATACACACACACACGCTGCACTCATACACACACACGCTGCACTCATACACACACGCTGCACTCATACACACACGCTGCACTCATACACACACGCTGCACTCATACACACACGCTGCACTCATACACACACACTGCATTCATTATACACACACTGTAAATAAATATTCAATTAATATATTTTTTTTAGGATCTAATTTTATTTAGAAATTTACCAGTAGCTGCTGCATTTCTCACCCTAGTCTTATACTCGAGTCAATAAGTTTTCCCATTTTTGGGGGGTAAAATTAGGGGCCTCGGCTTATATTCGGGTCGGCTTATACTCGAGTATATACGGTAAGTAGAAGTATAGATCAGGGTGTTGCAGTGGATGTGATCTATTTGGATTTTGCCAAGGCATTTGATACAGTTCCACACAATAGATTAATGTTCAAACTCAAGGAAATCGGTCTAGATGAAAATGCTTGTTCTTGGGTAGAAGATTGGCTTAAAAATAGAGTACAAAGAGTTGTCATTAATGGTAAATTTTCAAGCTGGACAGAGGTGGCAAGTGGTGTCCCTCGGGGGTCTGTTCTAGGACCCCTTTTATTTAACATGTTTATAAATGATCTTGAAGAAAGCATTGAAAGTCATGTTTCAGTGTTTGCAGATGACATAAACTCTGTAAAATAATACAATGTGAGCATGATATTATTATTATTGAAAAATGCGTAAAGAATGCACAGGCAACGTATACCATTAATGGAAGCGAATTAGGGATACCAACACACTGTCACGGTAATATACCCCAACACGCAGGAATAGTTCAGATAGTCAAGAGACAAGAAACCAGGGGTCGTCTTACCGGACCTTAGAATGGCCGGACTTGGACGAGTATAAGAAAGACAGAGTCAGGACGAGCCGAGGTCAAGGGAACTGAGAAACAGCGTAACGTAGAACAAGCCGAGGACTGGTACACAGAGGACAAAACAGCGGATAAGCAAGCAAGGATAAAGAGAGAGCGGAGTCAGGAACAAAGCCAAGGTCAAGCACCAAAAAACCAACTGAACGATACAAGCACTAAAGGGAACTGGAAAGAAACCACGATAGGGCAAGGAGCAAAGGAAACAGGTGAGTATAAATACCCTAATGTTCACTTTGATTGGCCCCTGTCATATCCACGCCCCCAAAACGTGAGTGTATGGGGAACGTGGCACGACAGGGGCCAATGGGAGACTGATTCTAATTTAGTCTCCCACTGTCCCTTTAAGAGCGCGCCCGAGACGCGCGGCGCGCTCTTAGTGTCGGGCGGGACACGTGACCGCTTCTCGCGGTCACTGCCCGCCCGACTGATCTTATCGTTGGCTGAGCCGTGCGCGGCTCGTGCAGGAGCAGGACCGCGCGCGGCGAGAAGAGAGGACCCCGGCCGGCCCCTGGAGAGGGTAAGTACCGCTACAGTACCCCCCCCTGAAGACACGCCCACCGGGCGGGGAGGAGCAGGCCTGGCAGGAAAACGAGCGTGGAAAGAACGCACAAGGCGAGGAGCGTGAACAGCGCCAGCGGAAATCCAACTGCGTTCCTCAGACCCATAGCCCTTCCAATGTACCAGATATTGGAGGCGACCCCGAAGAAAACGAGAGTCAATTATAGCCGCCACTTCAAATTCCTCATGGCCCTCCACAGAAACCGGAGGAGGAGGAGGGACATGCCGAGTATAACGGTTGCACAGGAGGGGTTTTAACAAGGAGGTATGAAACACGTTAGGAATGCGTAGATTCCTAGGAAGATCCAATGCATATGAGACAGGATTAACCACATGCAAGATACGAAAAGGACCAATAAAACGAGGGGCCAACTTCATAGAAGGCACATGAAGACGAATATTGCGAGTAGAGAGCCAAACCCGGTCTCCCACAGCATAGGATGGAGCCGCCCTGCGATGCTTGTCTGCCTGAACCTTCTGGCGAGCAGCGGAAGCCACCAAAGAACACTGAACCTGCTCCCAAGTATTACGTAGACTAGCCAAATGTTCATCCAGAGCTGGCATGCCCTGCAAGGAGAACGCAGCTGGAAGAACCACGGGATGCCGGCCATAAACAACGTAAAAAGGGCTGTTACCGGAGGATTCATGAGCAGCATTATTACGAGCAAACTCAGCCCAAGGAAGAAGGTCAGCCCAATTGTTCTGATGGTGGGACACGAAACAACGAAGATACTGCTCTAGAGATTGGTTGGCACGTTCAGCAGCTCCATTAGACTGGGGGTGGTAAGCGGAAGAAAACGAGAGGGAGATACCCATCTCTGTACAAAACGTTCTCCAGAATCTGGAGATAAACTGGCTACCCCTATCGGACACGATCGAAGTGGGAATACCATGCAATCGAAACACCTCCCTGGCAAAGATAGAGGCAAGTTCCTTGGATGATGGCAATTTGACAAGAGATACAAAATGAGCCATCTTAGAAAAACGATCCACAATCATCAGGATGACAGTTTTACCATTAGAGGGAGGTAATTCAACAATAAAATCCATGGATATATTGGACCACGGCCTCTCGGGTATGGGCAACGGATGCAACAACCCACAAGGAACTCTGTGGGAGGACTTCATACTGGCACAAGTACTACAGGCATTAACGTAATCGGTGACGTCCTTGCGCAAGGAAGCCCACCAGAAATATCTAGAAACTGCTGAGAATGTCTTAGAAATACCAGGGTGTCCAGCAGTTCTAGTGTCGTGATATAATGACAAGATGTCTTGTCTCTCCGGTATATCAACGAATAGCTTATCAGCAGGCCTCTCCCCAGGAGCCAAGTGTTGTTTAGCCTGAATAGCTTGTAAGAGGGAAGACGAAATAGAAAGAACAGTAGTAGCTATTATTCTGTCAGGCGGAATGACAGGGGTAACATCGATCTCGAGTTTGTCAGTAGTCTCGAATTGTCTGGACAGAGCGTCAGCTTTAGTATTACGATCACCTGGTCTGTATGTGATTATGTAATTAAAACGAGACAAAAACAGAGACCACCTGGCCTGCCTAGAAGACAATCTTTTTGCTTCACTGAGATAGGAGAGGTTTTTGTGATCTGTTAAAATGAGGATGGGATCCCTAGTACCCTCTAGCAGATGTCTCCATTCCTTGAGCGCCAAAATGATAGCAAGGAGTTCACGATTGCCTACATCATAATTCTTCTCTGCTTTGGACATCTGTCTGGAAAAGAAGCCACAAGGGTGTAACGGCTTTTCAGGTGAATCTCTTTGAGACAAGATAGCACCTACCCCTATCTCAGAAGCATCAACTTCAAGAATAAAGGGCAGTGAAGGGACAGGATGCTGTAAAATAGGAGCAGAGGCAAATGAAGCCTTCAGGAATTCAAAGGCCTCAAGTGCTTCTGGTTTCCAGACATGAGTATTACCATCCTTCTTGGTCATTCTGGTTATAGGTGCTACAATGGCAGAAAATCCTTTAATAAAACGCCTATAATAATTTGAGAACCCCAGAAAACGCTGAATGGCTTTCAAACCCTGAGGTAGAGGCCATTCCATAATGGCAGACAGTTTCTTGGGATCCATACGAAAACCCTCGGCAGAGATTATATAACCCAAGAATTGGACTTCAGATTGATCAAATGAACATTTTTCGAGTTTGCAATAGAGACCGTTAACCAGAAGAGTTCTCAACACTAATTTAACATGCATGTGATGAGTCTGTAAATCAGTAGAATAAATTAATATGTCGTCCAAGTATACTATAACGAATGTATGTATATATTGACGTAGGACATCATTAATAAATTCTTGAAAAACTGCTGGGGCGTTACAAAGACCAAAGGGCATCACAGTATATTCGTAGTGGCCACTCCTGGTATTGAATGCGGTCTTCCATTCGTGATCCTTTTTGATACGTATGAGATTGTAAGCACCCCTAAGGTCCAATTTAGTAAAAACTGTGGCCTGTTTAAGCCTATCAAATAGTTCTGTGATCAAAGGTATGGGGTACGCATTTTTGACGGTGATTTTATTTAGGCCCCTATAGTCAATACAAGGCCTTAATTCGCCATCTTTCTTAGATACAAAGAAGAAACCAGCCCCTGCCGGGGAAGAGGATCTTCTTATAAATCCCTTCTCTAAAGATTCCTTAATATATTCCTCCATAACCAGATTCTCCTGAGGAGATAAAGGATATATTCTCCCTTTGGGAGGCATCGTACCAGGTAGTAAATTAATAGCACAGTCGTAAGGCCTGTGAGGTGGCAATTTTTCAGCCTCCCTTTTATCAAAAACAGATTTAAGAGACAGGTACTGAGGGGGTATGACCGTAGGCACGGGAGGAATATTAGTAGAATTCAAAGGGGTGATTTTAACAATACAAGACTCTTGGCAAGAATCACTCCAAGAAACTATTTGTCCTGACTCCCAATCAATGGTGGGATTATGAGTACGCAACCAAGGATACCCTAACACGAGGTGAGAGGAAGGAGAAGTAATGATCTGAAACCGAATGGTCTCAGAGTGTAACACCCCTGTAGACATATGTAGTGGAACAGTTTCATGTGTGATAACTGGGGAGCATAATGGTCTACCATCTATGGCCTCAACGGCCAAGGGTGTCTCCTTCTCTCTGGTGGGTATGTTATTCTCCTTGACAAAACTGGAATCAATAAAGTTTTCGGCCGCTCCGGAATCAACCAAGGCTAGTATATTCCCTACTATGCAGTTAGTACCAAGGTGCAGGGAAACAGGGAGAAGTAATTTATTAAGAGGCAAATGTGAGGACTGTGATGTCACACCCAAGGCCAGTCCTCTATACGGTCTTAGGTGCGATAGTTTCCCGGACGCACGGGACATTCTTGTCTCATATGACCCCTCCTACCACAATAAAGACAAAGTCCCTCCTTTCTCCTATAAAGCTTTTCAGCGTCAGTAAGTTTGGCAACCCCTAACTGCATAGGTTCCTCCTCTGACCCTTTAGATCCCTCGGGAGTCTCAGCTCTAGGTGAGTTAACGGGAACAAAACGTCTATTTCTGGACCTGGTATATAACCTGTCACGGATCCTGTTATCTATATCGATGCGATAGTCGATAAGGTCCTCTAAGGGTACAGGAAGATCCTTAGCTGCAACCTCATCCAACATAGTTTCAGATAGGCCTTCCATGAACGCAGTAGTAAGCCCATTATTAGTCCAATCTACCTGTGAGGCAAGGGTACGGAACTGAATAGCATAATCGGCTACAGATTTAGATCCTTGCTTTATTCTCATTAATGCCCTGGCGGCATTTTTTGACCTTTTAGTCGTGTCAAATGTTCTACGAAACGCTGTGAGGAAGCTATTGAAGTAGTGTACCATAGGCCCATTAGCCTCCCAAATAGGATTTGCCCATTCTAGTGCCTTATCCGTAAGCTGGTGCATAAGAAACCCCACCTTAGATCTATCAGTGGGAAATGAACGTGGGTACATTTCAAAGTGGAATTCCACTTGATTAAGGAATCCCCTACATGTCTTAGCGTCCCCTCCATACCTAGGTGGCGGGGTTAGATGTGCTGAAGCATTAGGCATATTAGCTGTGTCTGGTATAGGGTTTACAGGAGGCGCAGGTACAGGTACCGGAGCTGATCTGGATAACAGTGTCTGGATGGCTTGAGCCATTTGATCCATACGGTGATCCTGTTCTGCGAATCTAGCCTCATGAGTGGCCATCTGTTGTCCTAAACCTGCGGGGTCCATGGCCCTATCGTAATGTCACGGTAATATACCCCAACACGCAGGAATAGTTCAGATAGTCAAGAGACAAGAAACCAGGGGTCGTCTTACCGGACCTTAGAATGGCCGGACTTGGACGAGTATAAGAAAGACAGAGTCAGGACAAGCCGAGGTCAAGGGAACTGAGAAACAGCGTAACGTAGAACAAGCCGAGGACTGGTACACAGAGGACAAAACAGCGGATAAGCAAGCAAGGATAAAGAGAGAGCGGAGTCAGGAACAAAGCCAAGGTCAAGCACCAAAAAACCAACTGAACGATACAAGCACTAAAGGGAACTGGAAAGAAACCACGATAGGGCAAGGAGCAAAGGAAACAGGTGAGTATAAATACCCTAATGTTCACTTTGATTGGCCCCTGTCATATCCACGCCCCCAAAACGTGAGTGTATGGGGAACGTGGCACGACAGGGGCCAATGGGAGACTGATTCTAATTTAGTCTCCCACTGTCCCTTTAAGAGCGCGCCCGAGACGCGCGGTGCGCTCTTAGTGTCGGGCGGGACACGTGACCGCTTCTTGCGGTCACTGCCCGCCCGACTGATCTTATCGTTGGCTGAGCCGCGCGCGGCTCGTGCAGGAGCAGGACCGCGCGCGGCGAGAAGAGAGGACCCCGGCCGGCCCCTGGAGAGGGTAAGTACCGCTACACACACGAAAAGGACTTGGGAAATGTTATAGACAACAAACTATGCAACAATGTGCAATGTCAATCAGCAGTGGCCAAGGCCAGTAAGGTATTGTCATGCATAAAAAAGGGCATTCATTCTCGAGACGAGAATATAATTGTGCCTCTTTATAAATCACTGGTAAGACCACATATTGAATGTACCAAACCGGACTTTACAGAGGACACGAGGTCATGCGTTTAGACTAGAAGAAAGAAGATTTTGTCTAAGGCAAAGGAAAGGTTTTTTTTACTGTTAGAACAATAAGGATGTGGAATTCTCTGCCTGAAGAAGTGGTTTTATCAGAGTTCATACAGATGTTCAAACAGCTACTAGATGCATACTTGCAAAAACAGAATATTCAAGGATATAATCTTTCAATGTAGGATAATAGCTGCTTGATCCAAGGATAAATCTGACTGCCATTCTGGGGTCAAGAAGGAATTTTTTTTTCCTAGTTTGTTGCAAAATTGGAAGTGCTTCAAACTGGTTTTTTTTTTTTGCCTTCTTTTGGATCAACAGCAAAAAACAAATGTGTGGAAGGCTGAACTTGATGGACACAAGTCTCTTTTCAGCTATGTAACTATGTAATGTACAAGGGGAGTACAGGCTAGCCCATCTGGTTTGATCACACAGAGGAGCTACTGTAGCTCAAAATGCTCTAAAACCTAATGCTGGCCATGATACAAAGTTGTAATAACACACAGTCAGGGGAGGGCTGGCAGCCTTAGGCCTGGGGGGCAAAACCAGTCAAGTGGCCCATTGCGCCACCAAATCAGTTCACCATCCATGCCCACCTTTTCCTGGTTTTATAACGGATATTGATGTTATGCTAATCAGTAGCTCTTTGCCATGCCCACTCCTTCACGGCTCTGACTTTCAATGTTGTCAGAGCACAGGCTGAGAATCTCTGAGCCTGTGCTCTGACTCACTAACTGAGCGCTGGAACCACGAGGGAGAGGATATTATCTGACTGCACCTACTGCTGGTGCTCACCAGAGGACCACCAGCGAATTGTTTAAATTAAATATGCTGGTGTACCCAACTTGTGAGCTGTGTTGGCCGCCGTGTGCCTCTGTTGTCATGGCACCCTGCGTGACCGCACAGCTTGCCCACCCCAACGGCTGGCCCTGCTGACACACACTGACGTTACTACTTAGACATCCCTCAATATTAAGATTATTCACAGCGGCACCCTCTACCTTTACCTAGTTGTTTGGCGGGTTTAAGAGCTCCCTCCCCCAGGAACGATACATGTGTTTGGGGTCTCTGATGTTCTACATTTGATGTTCTACATTTTTTAATTTTTAATTTTGATGTGCACAGTCCTTTGGTTTTTATTTTTATTTTTGATACACTATCAATATTAGTGTTGGGGGCCCCACACTGTGTATCTTTGAACTTTGGCCTGGACATATATTTTTGTGGCAACATTAATTTTTTTCATTGTATTCATGTTTGATTCATTTTATTGTTTATATATGTATAAATAAATACTTTGTGTATATTTAATTTTTTATTCAACAGCTGCTGCTTTGGAGTATAATTTCTAGTGGTCATATTTTGATTTGGAGCGCTCACATACCATTGTTGGTTTATCCCTCAATATTAATACAGACATCAGAGTAAACACCAATAAACTGTGGAAACAGAGCTGATCCCCCCAAATTTATAAAGGTTTGCTTAGAGGATTTATTGTAAGATTAAATCATGTCTCCTCCTCTCTCTCCCCCATGCGCTGCTCTGTAGGCTGGGAGGAAGTGAAGAGTAATCACAGTCTCCCAGCACAACGCAACCTGTGGCTGCATGGGGAACAGCTGTTTAATGTAATGCACGGCCAGCTGCCGCAGAACCTCTTTGTTTCCGTCTCTGCAAAGGGCTCCAGGCACTGCTTGTTGGGAGTGTGAGCCACTGTAAATTAGGGGCAGAGGGCAGAGGGCACTTGCACTGCGGTCAAGACGGGTCTGGGCAGGAGGAGAGTGCAGTGCAATCAGTGAACTCCCCTCCTGTGGGTCACCAGTAGACTGGTGCACCTGCCCAGGATCAGAGCAAGGATTTTTGCCGCCCTAGACAAAATATAAATTTGCCGCCCCCCATGTGACATCACAATGCCCCACCCATATGATCTGCCATATGAACTAACGCCAGTGCGGCACACAGTGTGTGTTTACATTAAAAAGCCTGCAGGGACCAGCTATAGACACCACAACCACTTCATTAAGCTATAGTGTCCCTTTAATGTGAGGTAAATTATAGATTAGTGTCACTAATAATATACTAGATTGCCTACTTACAATTAGATGAGGATGATGATGAGCTGCAGTTTGGCTCCACTGGTCTGGTGTAGAACAGGATCTCTGGAGGCTGTTTGCAACTGTGGTCACAAAATTCAATGTTCTGATAGAATTAGAAGCAGCTCCATTTTTGGGGGGCCTCTTACACAGCTCAAGGTCTGGGCCCCAGGGCCTGACGGTGAGTATGCCCATAAGGCCCACTCATAAGTCCTCTTATATGTTCCACCCACGAGTTCGCTCACAGGGAGTGGAGTGTGTAGGGGATGTGTTATGTGTTATTGTAGAGGATCTAATATGTGTGCTTATGGTATGTAGTTTATAGGGATACCAGTTTGTGCAGGTGATGCAGTGTGTTTGTGTGTAGTGGAAGCAGTGTGTATTTGTGTATAAGGGATGTATTATGTGTTTCTGGTTGTGTGTAAGGGATGCATTGTGTGAATCTGTGTTTGTATGCATAAGGGATGCAAGGTGTGTGTCTGTATGTGTGTGCATTGAGTGTAAGAGATGCATTGTGTTTCTGTGTGTATGTAAGAAAAGCTGTGTGTGTTTGCATTGTCTGTTTCTGTGTATGTGTGCAAAGGATGCATTGTCTTTGTGTGGGGGTTGCATTGTGTGTGTGTGTAATGGATGCATTGTGTTTTTCTCTGTGTGTAAGGGAAGCATGTTGTGTTTCTGTGTATGTATAGGGATGCATTGTGTGTTTCTGTGTATGTATAGGGATGCATTGTGTGTGTGTGTGTGTGCCCACAGTGTGAAAGAGCTCCCTGACTTGCCCCCTGTCCTATAGAGCTGTCCCTTCTGTCCCTTAGAGCTTCTTAACCCTCCTACCTCTTCTTACTCCCCCTTCTTCTTACCCCCTCTTCTTCTTCTTACACCCCCTTCTTCTTACCCCCTTCTTCTTCTTCTTATCTCCCCTCCTTCTTATTCCCCCTCTCCCTCTTCTTACTCCCCCTCCCCTTCCCCCTTCTTTTTCTTATCTCCCCTCCTTCTTACTCCCCCCTCCCCCTCTTCTTATTCCCCTCCCCTTCCCCCTTCTTTTTCTTATCTCCCCTCCTTCTTACTCCCCCCTCCCCCTCTCCTTATTCCCCTCCCCCTCTTCTTCCCCCTTTTTCTTATCTCCCCTCCTTCTTACTGCCCCCTCTTCTTACTCCCCCTCCCCCTCTCCTTATTCCCCTCCCCCTCTTCTTCCCCCTTTTTCTTATCTCCCCTCCTTCTTACTGCCCCCTCTTCTTACTCCCCCTCCCCCTCTCCCTACTCCCCCTCCCTCTCTTCTTCTTACTCCCCCCTCCCTCTCTTCATCCCCCCCCTCTTACTCCCCCCCTCCCCTCTTCTTACTCCCCCTCCCCTCTTCTTACTCCCCACCTCCCTCTCCACCTCCCTCTCCACCTCCCCTCTAACTCCCCCCCTCTTACTCTCCCCCTCTTACTCTCCCCCTCCCCTCTTCTTACTCCCCACCTCCCCACCTCCCTCTCCACCTCCCCTATAACTCCCCCCTCCCCTCTTACTCCCCCCTCACTCTCCCCCTCTTCTTACTCTCCCCCTCCCCTCCCCTCTTCTTACTCCCCCCTCTTCTTATTCCCCCCTCCCCTCTTCTTATTCCCCCACCTCCCCTCTTACTCCCCCACCTCCCTTCTTATTCCCCCACCTCCCCTCTTACTCCCCCACCTCCCCTCTTACTCCCCCACCTCCCCTCTTACTCCCCCACCTCCCCTCTTACTCCCCCACCTCCCCTCTTACTCCCCCACCTCCCCTCTAACTCCCCCCTCCCCTCTAACTCCCCCCTCCCCTCAAAACACCTTAACGCACACCCTACTCACCCATGGCAAATCGCCACGCCTGAGCCGCAGGATCTTTGGACACTGACTACACCAAGGGGCTATGACCTACCCAGAACTGGCGAGGGTTAACTGTCAGGGTCTTACCTGAGTTGGGAGTCTGTAGCGCAGATATGTTGCTCACCCTTGCAGATAGCCACAGGCCGAGGTGGTCAGGTAAGAATTCACCTGGCCTGTGGGTCTGTGCACGGGGGCTGTGCAGGATGCAGTACCAAATACGCAGGACAGGCAAGGACTGAACCAGCAGGAATGTCGAGGGATAGCCGAGGTCAAAGGATGCCAGAGGTCAGGAACAACGAGGAGTAGCCGAAGTCAAGGGATGCCAGAGGTCAGGAACAACGTAGTCAGAAGCCGGGGTCAATAATACAAAGCAGATAAACAGGAACACTGGTACGAAACAGGATCACAGACTTGACACTGAGCACAGGGCGAGGCTGGGTTTAAATACCCTGCTGATGACCGATCAGAGTCAGGTGAGACACAGCCAAGTCAAGGTGCAGCCCCCGGTGTAGTAGCCATGCCAGGATGAACAGGACCGGAATCAGTAGTCACTGTATAAAGCTGCTGTGGCTCAGAGGCAGAAAGCAGGACTAGGACTGAGAAGTTCCCCGGTTCAAGTCCCCTGTTGGGAACTCCAGGAGCGACCACGTCTGGCTGTCTGTCTAACTGGTGAGAACCGTGACAGTACCCCCCCCTTTAAAAACGACCTCCAGGCGTAAGTAGGTTCTCCATCGTAATAATACACCTCTCCAGGGTCACTATCAGAATCCAGTGAGTCCCCATAGTCAAAGTCCTCAGTGTGGAATCCCTTAATTGCTTGGATATTTCCCAGTACCAGCTTCTGGTACAGCTGAAGTACTGTCCAGGTTTTTTAGGTTCCGGGTACAGGTGGCAAGCACTTCCACAACTTCGGCAGGAGCAGTGTTCGTAGCTAACAATGCTTTTTCGAACATTTCAAGGTCTTCTTTACGGACCGTAGTGCCATTAGAAGAAATGGCACAATCCACAGGTAAATCCTTTTCAGGTGGGCAGGAAGTAGTGGTGGTACCACAGGAAGTAACTTCGGCAGTAGATGCAGGCGGCTCTGGAGCAGGGGGTGTAGTTTTTCCCATGGAAGCCAAGCATAGGCAAGAATAACGGCTCCCTTGTAGCTTTTTAGGCTGGTATGCGGTGTACACAGGACGAAGGAAATTAGTACCCAGTCGGAGAGCTGGAGGTCTAGGAGGGCGAACAGGACAAAGCGTGATGAAATGCCCTTTTTCTCCACAGTAATAACACAGGCCATGGCTTCTCCTTCGGTCCCTTTCCCTAGGTGTGACTTTGCAGTGGACAAGTCCTAATTGCATAGGTTCCTCAGGGTCAAGTGGAACACAGGATACCTCTGGAGTTTTCCTGGGAACTGGATCATAAGGGGGCATCACTGGGGTGTGGTGATGGTACTCGGTTCCTTGGTTACGAAGACTCCGCGATTTTTTAGTACGTGGAGCTGGCTTGGGCATAGTGGTCTTGCATTGTGAGTCCATAGCAGTAATAAAGGATTCCCAGCTGACAAGGACAGGACTCTTCGTCTGCAACATTTGGTGAGCCCAAACTTTGATGCGTCCAGACAACAGGTTGATAGCCGCTCTGACCCTGATGAATTCTGTGGCATAAGTTCGAGGCTTTAAAGAAAACAACACCTCGCAATCCATCTTGAATGACTGAAAGGACGTGCGGCTACCATCAAATCGGTCGGGCATGATGACAAACGGTTCCGGATAAGCTGGTTCCGGGGCTGGATGTACTGCGCCTTTAAGAAATAAAATTTCTTGCTGCAGCTCCGAAACAGTCTGGGCCAGGCTGGACACTTGCTGGGGTGAGGGTGAGCACATCTCTGCGGACTCCATAATGGTCAAGTCTTTTGTCAGGGTCTTACCTGAGTTGGGAGTCTGTAGCGCAGATATGTTGCTCACGCTTGCAGATAGCCACAGGCCGAGGTGGTCAGGTAAGAATTCACCTGGCCTGTGGGTCTGTGCACGGGGGCTGTGCAGGATGCAGTACCAAATACGCAGGACAGGCAAGGACTGAACCAGCAGGAATGTCGAGGGATAGCCGAGGTCAAAGGATGCCAGAGGTCAGGAACAACGAGGAGTAGCCGAAGTCAAGGGATGCCAGAGGTCAGGAACAACGTAGTCAGAAGCCGGGGTCAATAATACAAAGCAGATAAACAGGAACACTGGTACGAAACAGGATCACAGGATCAAAGACTTGACACTGAGCACAGGGCGAGGCTGGGTTTAAATACCCTGCTGATGACCGATCAGAGTCAGGTGAGACACAGCCAAGTCAAGGTGCAGCCCCCGGTGTAGTAGCCATGCCAGGATGAACAGGACCGGAATCAGTAGTCACTGTATAAAGCTGCTGTGGCTCAGAGGCAGAAAGCAGGACTAGGACTGAGAAGTTCCCCGGTTCAAGTCCCCTGTTGGGAACTCCAGGAGCGACCACGTCTGGCTGTCTGTCTAACTGGTGAGAACCGTGACAGTACCCCCCCCTTTAAAAACGACCTCCAGGCGTAAGTAGGTACTCCATCGTAATAATACACCTCTCCAGGGTCACTATCAGAATCCAGTGAGTCCCCATAGTCAAAGTCCTCAGTGTGGAATCCCTTAATTGCTTGGGATTTCCCAGTACCAGCTTCTGGTACGGCTGAAGAACTGTCCAGGTTTTTTAGGTTCCGGGTACAGGTGGCAAGCACTTCCACAACTTCGGCAGGAGCAGTGTTCGTAGCTAACAATGCTTTTTCGAACATTTCAAGGTCTTCTTTACGGACCGTAGTGCCATTAGAAGCAATGGCACAATCCACAGGTAAATCCTTTTCAGGTGGGCAGGAAGTAGTGGTGGTACCACAGGAAGTAACTTCGGCAGTAGATGCAGGCGGCTCTGGAGCAGGGGGTGTAGTTTTTCCCATGGAAGCCAAGCATGGGCAAGAATAACGGCTCCCTTGTAGCTTTTTAGGCTGGTATGCGGTGTACACAGGACGAAGGAAATTAGTACCCAGTCGGAGAGCTGGAGGTCTAGGAGGGCGAACAGGACAAAGCGTGATGAAATGCCCTTTTTCTCCACAGTAATAACACAGGCCATGGCTTCTCCTTCGGTCCCTTTCCCTAGGTGTGACTTTGCAGTGGACAAGTCCTAATTGCATAGGTTCCTCAGGGTCAAGTGGAACACAGGATACCTCTGGAGTTTTCCTGGGAACTGGATCATAAGGGGGCATCACTGGGGTGTGGTGATGGTACTCGGTTCCTTGGTTACGAAGACTCCGCGATTTTTTTAGTACGTGGAGCTGGCTTGGGCATAGTGGTCTTGCATTGTGAGTCCATAGCAGTAATAAAGGATTCCCAGCTGACAAGGACAGGACTCTTCGTCTGCAACATTTGGTGAGCCCAAACTTTGATGCGTCCAGACAACAGGTTGATAGCCGCTCTGACCCTGATGAATTCTGTGGCATAACTTCGAGGCTTTAAAGAAAACAACACCTCGCAATCCATCTTGAATGACTGAAAGGACGTGCGGCTACCATCAAATCGGTCGGGCATGATGACAAACGGTTCCGGATAAGCTGGTTCCGGGGCTGGATGTACTGCGCCTTTAAGAAATAAAATTTCTTGCTGCAGCTCCGAAACAGTCTGGGCCAGGCTGGACACTTGCTGGGGCGAGGGTGAGCACATCTCTGCGGACTCCATAATGGTCAAGTCTTTTGTCAGGGTCTTACCCGAGTTGGGAGTCTGTAGCGCAGATATGTTGCTCACCCTTGCAGATAGCCACAGGCCGAGGTGGTCAGGTAAGAATTCACCTGGCCTGTGGGTCTGTGCACGGGGGCTGTGCAGGATGCAGTACCAAATACGCAGGACAGGCAAGGACTGAACCAGCAGGAATGTCGAGGGATAGCCGAGGTCAAAGGATGCCGGAGGTCAGGAACAACGAGGAGTAGCCGAAGTCAAGGGATGCCAGAGGTCAGGAACAACGTAGTCAGAAGCCGGGGTCAATAATACAAAGCAGATAGACAGGAACACTGGTACGAAACAGGATCACAGGATCAAAGACTTGACACTGAGCACAGGGCGAGGCTGGGTTTAAATACCCTGCTGATGACCGATCAGAGTCAGGTGAGACACAGCCAAGTCAAGGTGCAGCCCCCGGTGTAGTAGCCATGCCAGGATGAACAGGACCGGAATCAGTAGTCACTGTATAAAGCTGCTGTGGCTCAGAGGCAGAAAGCAGGACTAGGACTGAGAAGTTCCCCGGTTCAAGTCCCCTGTTGGGAACTCCAGGAGCGACCACGTCTGACTGTCTGTCTAACTGGTGAGAACCGTGTCATTAACCAAGACTCAGGTCCCCCCTCTCAGTAACTAACCATCACCTGGGTTATTGTTACGCAGCTACCATGGGACCTTGGCACATCCAACCTTTCAGTTCAGGACTCTTACGTTTCTGTACCATATTTTCCATCCAGTCCTTTTTGCAACCTGTACAGTATGATTCTATGCCCCAAGAACAAAAAATTTTATTATTGAAGGCATAGACCTAATTTTAAAACACAATTATTTCTGGTTTAGAGACAGCTTCTTTCTACAGAAAACTGGGACAGCTATGGGCACCAGGTTTGCACCCAGTTATGCCAACCTCTATATGGCAGAGTGGGAGGATCGGTCCATTTGGAGGGGGCATGACTGGGTGGAAAGCCTGGTGTCCTATTCTCGTTATATAGACGACCTCCTGTTTATCTGGAGGGGGTCTATCAGTTTAGCTAAGGATTTTATCTCTTTTTTATATAACAATGAAGAAGGTATCGTTTTAACAGCGGATTTTAGGAGTACTATGGTGACTTATCTAGATTTGAATATATACATTGAAGATAATCAAATACAAACAAAAACACATTTTAAAGAGGTAAATGTAAATAATTATATAAGCACTGCGAGTTGCCATAATAAAATATGGCTAGACAGCATACCTAAAAGCCAAATGATGCGTCTAAAAAGAAATTGTTCAGATAAGTCTGTGTTTTTAGAGCAAGCAAATACATTAAAGAAAAGTTTTATACAAAAAGGCTATAATGCTAATCACATTGATTCAACTATCGATCAAACTGTTACAACTAATATGAATCAACTTATACATAAGGTTAAAACTCCAGTGAATCAGAGTAATCGTGATTTTACTTTACCAATTGTATTAGATTACAACAATAAAAATAGACAATTGAAGAAAATCTTAACTAGACATTGGCACTTATTGAAGGAGGATGAAATTTTGGGAAAATTAATCCCTGATAAACCAAAAGTAATATTCAGAGGAGCTCCTAATCTTAAAATGCATTTAACAAAAATGTTTACAAAAAAATAGTCCCAATAAAATTAATAATTTTATGGACAAAAAAGGTTTCTATAAATGTAATTGCTGCATGGCATGTAAGAAAACAAAAACCACTAAAAGAACTATTACTGATTTTAAATCAAATAACACCAATAAAATATATAATATAAAAGAGGTCATTACATGCAATAGCAAAAATGTAATCTATCTATTGGAATGTTTGTGCGGCCTCCAATACGTAGGTAGAACGATTAGGCCACTAAAAACCAGAATTGCAGAACATTGCAGAAATATAGAAAAAGGTTTACAGAATCATTCAATACCAGCGCACTTCTGCATGCATAATAATGACCCTAAACATCTCATTGGGATTGGGATTAAAATAGTTAAGAACCACTGGAGAGGGGGAGATGTTATAAGAAAGATTGGACAAACTGAAATGCAGTGGGTTTTCCAATTAGATACCCTACACCCCAATGGGTTGAATGTTGATTTTGATTTATTTAATTTTTTATAAATCATTTTTTCCATATATTTTTCAGGTCATTTTTCAATATATTTTTATATTTTTTACTCAATTTTTTATGCTTTTTTCAACATTCTTGTCCATCTTTCTCATAATATGCACCAATATGTACACATATTATTTGGGTTCACTTTTTTTCTGGTATTTTTAATATTCATGCCCTAAAGCTGCTAGTTATTCTGATTATTATGTCTAATGACTGTTATGTGCCATCTCTATTGAGATATTTGTCCCATAGTGTGACTGTCTCTTTTTCTTTGCACATATTTACTTTTACATATTTACAAAGGCTGCTAGCTATTTTAAGATTGACTTTTGTATATATTTAAAATATAATCTTTCATTATCTTTGTTTTATATTAGTGATATGTATAGTCTACCAATGCAGCTCCTTTTCTCTTGTACACATTATCTGCAGAATTTTTTATTGCTATTTCTAATATATTTTATTATTATGTTTTATTCATTTCATAAACGGATTGTTGCCCTCATCCAATATGGCCGCCACGCCATATTTACATCACGATCAGCCCATACTCTTTCCTATTGGAGATTGGGGCGGGAGACGCTCGGAACGCTACGCACACCACTCACTGGTAATGCGTGCGTTCCAAGGAGCCAGAATATTAAATTTTTTCCAATTATAAAGCCGCGGCCATTTCCGGTCTGACGCAAGCATCGCGTCATTTCTGGTATGACGCGGATGCCGCGTCATTTCTGGTATGACGCGTGCGTGTCAGCACCAAGCCGGAACCAGGAAGTAATCACACCAGGACATAATTTTCTTATCAATGAGGATATATAAACTGACTTTTTTGGACATCATACCACACTTCTGAAGAAGCCTATCAGGCAAAACGCGTTAAGTAGGACTATATTTTATATTTTATCATCTATCATTTTGTTTGTTTATATTAAAGTATACTTTTAAAGTTACTTTTTATATCTACTATTTTTATTTCCTGGTATCTTGTATATCCTTGGTGGGGATTATACCACCCAAGCTGTTTACACTAGAGCAGGTCACATGCTCTGGAAATTGTAAGTACAATACTATTTATTATCTATTATATTATTGGTACTTACTTCACCATATTGCTGCTATCTTTCTTTTATATCAACTACGCACATTGCACTCTGAGAACATCTGTGGCAACTACTGCAAATCCAAAGACGGGGATTGTACCGTCCAAGCGCTTCACAGCAGAGCTCTGTTATAGCTCATCTCCATGTGAGTGGACTGTACATAGTTATTAACTACCTACTTTTAAGATAACATTTACTGTATTGCACTATTATTTTTTATCTTAATTTCTTTTTTGAGGTTACGATTAATTGGAATATCCAAGGATACATGTATGTATTTTTTGCATATATAAACTAATAGGCGCGGTATACACCCTCTTTCTTTCTCTGTACAGTTTGATGCCTGCTAGAACCACCGCATATCGGTGCATCCCGCTCTATCTGATACCTGATATTTTTCTTGTATTTTTTACGCTAGTTGTGCACCAGATTCTCTCACCTGCTTGAGCTAAACAGCCCAGCTTTGTGCAGTTAGAATTGCTGTTATTTACTTAGCCTGATCCTCATAAGTTTTGCTCCTAATGCTCAGACTCAATTATATAGCATGTTTAGTTTGGTTATCACCCGCTATGTCTGTAATGCTATGCATGCCGAAAATACTCATGCTCTTTAACTTTACCTACGCCATATGTATTAGCATGACATGACTAACAGCTCTATCGACCGCTATATAGTCTACACACACTAGTCTGCTTCTATACCTAGCATATTACTCTTACACTAACTGTGCTGTCATGAGAATAGCAGACGTAAGGCACTGAAAAATCTACGTTATAGCTATGCATGTGTTTACTTCATGCAAGTTTACTTCATGTTATCATCACTGGGCTATGAGGCCCTGGTTAATCTAAATCTACTGTGGTTTCGCCCTTGTTAAACAACATTTAAAAATGAAGCATCTCTATGCTAGAAATGTGTTGCATTAATGCTATCGATGTATTGACCCCATGATGTACCTATGCATACATTTCCCCTGCTCTATCTTCTGTACCCCATCTCATATGCCTTAAATAAAAGAAAGAATTAAAAAATATATATATATATTAAAAAAAAAAAAATAATAATAATGATGTTCCCCTCTCCTCCTTTGCCTTGTAGCAGTGACTTGTATAGAACAGGAACTTCAACAAACAAAATTAGGAATCAGATAAAAAAAATATTTATTTAGGCAAAATAATGCCTTTGGTGATGAAAAGTATAAAATTAACAAACATAAAAATTCAGGATATCTAACGCATTTCTTTAACTCCAGGTGGACTTCCTCAGAGATAAAATAATAGTGACAGAATGCTGGCACTCTGACCGGGTACCTCCGCCAATCGATGCTCCTAGCGCTTGCCGAGGACTCCAAGCACTCCAACTGACACCATCAGCACTGCAGACCCCACTTCCAGTGATGCAGCTGCGCTGCAGTCTCGCCGTCTTTCACCCACCCTGGATCCAAGGCCAGGATCCAGCTTCCAGTGGGCAGGCCTCTCTTCTCCCAGAGAGCGTAGCAGGAACAAGAACAGCTCTTACAAGAGCTTACCCTGGGGAGTATAGTGTGAATATGCGGATCTACCACCGGCCCCCTTCTTGTCAGCATGGGAGGACTTCCTCCCAAGAAGACTGGAGCACAAGAGCAGAAGAAGGCAGAGAGGAGGGGGGGCTGGGCAGGACCAGCTCCTCCAACTCCCAACTACCTCAGGCAGCACTTTGGATCCCAGGTAAGCCACCGTCCTGAACCTGTGTGTCAGTGTGTGTATATGTCTGTCTGTCAGTGTGTCTGTGTGTGTATATGTCTGTCTGTCAGTGTGTGTGTGTGTGTATGTATAGGTCTGTCTGTCAGTGTGTCTGTGTGTGTATATGTCTGTCTGTCAGTGTGTGTGTGTATATGTCTGTCAGTGTGTCTGTGTGTGTATATGTCTGTCTGTCAGTGTGTGTGTCAGTGTGTGTGTCAGTGTGTATGTGTGTGTATATGTCTGTCTGTCAGTGTGTGTGTGTGTATATGTCTGTCTGTCAGTGTGTCTGTGTGTATCTATGTGTCTGTCAGTGTGTGTTTATCTGTATGTCTGTCAGTGTTTGTGTGTATCTGTATATGTGTGTGTATCTGTGTGTGTGTCTGTCTATCTGAATGTGTATCAGTTTGTGTATATGTGTATCTGCATGTGTGTCAGTGTGTGTATGTGTATCACAGTGTGTGCTTGTGTGGCTGTGTATGTGTATATGTGCATATATCTCAGCATTCAAACACCAACACTACACACAAATAAACACCTGCATGCAAACGTCAACACAACATACAAACACACCCCTGCATTCAAATGTCAACACTACATACAAACACACCTCTGTATCGGACACCAAAATTATATATAAACACACACCTGCGTTCAAAAACCAACACTACACATAAATGCATGCTTGCATTCAAACGCAAACACTACATACAAAAACACCCCTACAATCATACAAACATACTCCATACAAACACATGCTTACAGTCAAACACACAAATACTGCTCCGTGCTCAATACAATCCTGCAAGCATGGGGAATCGGTAGAGCCCCAGCTTTCAAAGCATTGTTGAAGTTGCACAACAGATGGGGATCTATCTTTTAGCCATCCTGTGTACATACACAGACCGGCATACAGAGACATTCAGTCTGTATATCTCTGTATGACTGTCTGTGTATGTATTCAAAAGGAATAAACGCAGGCAACACTCCAATAGTAAGGATGGTATATTTATTGATAGGGGAACCACTCAAAGAAAGTGCTAGGTTTTGGCTCAGCAGAGCCTTATTGCATGAGCTGAAACGTCACACTTTCTATGGGGTGGTTCACCTACCAATAAATATACCATCCTTACTATTGGAGTGTTGCCTGCGTTTATTCCGTTTGAAGACTTTACTGGTGGATCCAGCGATGTCCGCCTGACACGGAGCATCCACCACTGTGGATGGCCGGAGCATTTACACGGTATCAGTGTGCAGGGTTCTTTGTTTGTCTGTGTATGTATGTCTCTGTATGCCTTGTCTGTATGTCTCTTTATGACGGTCTGTGTATGTATGTCTCTGTATGATTGTGTATGTATGTCTCTATATGCCTATCTCTATGTTTCTTTATGTCTGTGTCTGTATTTCCGTGTGTGCCTGTGTCTGTATGAATGTATGTCTGTGTTTGTACGACAATGTACCTGTATGTGTAGATTGTATGACTGTGTTTGTTTGATTGTGTGCCTTTTATGACTGTGTGTCTGTATATCTTTGTGCCTGAATAATTATGTCTGTGTGCTTGTATGGTTGTTTGTCTGTATGTTTGTGTATTTGTGCATGTATGTATTTTTGCCTGTATCTATGTCTATGTGGGAGAAAAAGAGAGATAGATAGGGGCTGGGGGGAAGAAAGAGACAGAAAGGGGCTGGCAGGGAAGTAAAAAATACATAAGAGGGGTTGTAGGAGACACACTAAAGGGGGATGTAAGGCACAAAGGGGCCAAAGGGGTAAGACATTCAAGAGAGTGGATATGCAACACTAATGGGGGTAAGAAATTCGAAAGGGGCTACGAGACACAGAGGTGAAGATTCATTGTTTATTTTTTTTCGGGGGGGGGGTAAAAATGCATCTTCGCCTGTGTAGTCAAAAATCCTAGCACCGGCTCTGCCCCCAAACATGAGCCAAGGCTTCAAGAAAGGGTCAAGTGGTTATCTTTAATGGAAGCAAGCACTCACAATTTATACAATTCCCCAGGCCAGAGGCACACCCCCTGGACCTGATGGTACACAGGCATACAAAGGACACAAACCAATCAAAACAATACAACAATGTCTGACACTCCCATTCATTACAGCAAAATCCTCCCCTCTGCCTGTGATATAATTACTGAACACAATGGGCTAACGTAATTATCACAGGCAGGAAAATATACAGTTTTACACAATACTTAAAACATATTCTGAACCAGCATACGCAGTATACAAACATATGTCAAAATCATACAAATTGGTCCAGTGGTTTAAAAGTTAGGTGGAAGTCCTTTTTGACCGACTGCAAGCATGGCTTGGGTGTGGTAAGCCAATTATCTCCAGGTACAGAAAATATATCTATTCACAACAACAGCAAAACTACACAAAAATACATAATCCCTATCATACTGAACAGAACCCCCACATTCAACCGATCCCCAGATAGCTTGGGTCTGAGCGCTCAATATATCCAAACAGCGCTCAGATCACACGAACACAGTCAAATCGCCATGGGGTTTAAGTTTAGCAAGAGATTGAGGAGGGGCAAAGCAGCCAGTTTAAACTGGTCTGGCAGTGTCTCCCATGGAATCAAAGGTGCAGAATTGTGCCAGTTCCAATTAAAGGGCCAGAACAGTTTTTAAACACCAATAAGTCCAAATAGTGTTTTTAACTGGAAAAGTCTCCCAGGAGCCATAGTCACATGGCAAGAGGCCGGCAATTAGTCCTCACCAGGCACAAGTGGCGAAGAGCGAATGTACTGCATTTTCATGATTATTTTGGCTTTATCTTGCCTAAATAAATAATCTTTTTATCTGATTCCTAATTTTGTTCGTTGAAATTCCTACTCTATACAAGCCACTGCTACAAGTCACTGCTTCCAGGCAAAGGAGGAGAGGGGACATCATTTCTGGCTTTAAGGCACTTTTAAATCCACAATCTTGTGAGTGCAATCATTGGTGTAGGGGTGAAGTGTTTTTCTGGTTTTTGTACCCACTATACAGTAACCAGTGCTATTAGTCATATAGAAAATCTTACACACAGATCTGGGTCTCCTGTTTCAGAAGCAAATCCAACTTATGTTAATGTGGGAGGTGCTTTGTATGCGTGTGGTTTAACTAGTTTAGTTTTAGCTTGCAAGGGGGCAGTACTTTCTTTATTCTTGGACCCAAGTAGTACAGTATTGTTTGTATTTTTCCACATACTATTTTCATTGACAGAAAATGGCAGAGTTTGTAAAAATACCGGACTGTAGCCAAGATGGAGGTGTTCATTTCCACTGTGGATTTCACAATTACTTGTATTTTTCAAACCTCAAAGAAGCTTGTTTCATAAACATAGGTAATAGGTAAAAAATAATAAACCTGGAAATTATGGTGGCCCTTTTTTCATGTGATCCACAATCCAGTTCAGTCAAGGCACAGCCAGGGCATACAATACAAAGGAGGAAAAAAAATAAAATCAGTACGGGAGCTATGTTGTAGTGTGTGTGTTAGGAGTATAGTGGCTTTAGTTTGTATTTAGGTGCAGAGGGGCTGTAGGGGGAGTGTTTGTATTTAGGGGATGGGGCACTAGGGTGTATTTGGGGGATAGAGGCTATAATGTGTGTTTCGGGAATATTGGGCCTGTAGTGTGTGTTTAGGGTGATAAGGACTGTTGTGTGTGTTGGGGGAGAGACAAAAACAGTTGTGTGTGCTGAGGGAGAAAAGGGAAACTGTAGTGTGAGGGATAAGGGCTGTAGTGTGTGAGATAAAGGCTGCAGTGAGGCGAATAGGGGCTGTAGTGGGAGGATAGGGGCAGTAGTGGGATGGATAGAGGGTGGATAGGGGCTGAGGGACAACTATAACCAAAAACAAACATTACTAATTATTTAGAAAGAAAAAAACAGTTGAAGAGTGGAGTCAGCACCCATGCGAGACATTGTGTGTGTTAAGGGAGAAAACAGTTGTGTTTGTTGAGGGAGAAAAGGGAAACTGTAGTGTGAGGGATAAGGGCTGTAGTGTGTGAGATAAAAGCTGCAGTGAGGCGAATAGGGGCTGTAGTGGGAGGATAGGGGCAGTAGTGGGATGGATAGAGGGTGGATAGGGGCTGAGGGACAACTTTAACCAAAAACAAACATTATTAATTATTTAGAAAGAAAAAAAAAGTTGAAGAGTGGAGTCAGCACCCATGCGAGACGCACGTGTCCTCTTGTTCCAGCTTGTGACTCACACAACCTAGCTAAGCATGGGGAAGAAGTCCAGGAATCCGAGCTCCCGGTTCCGAGATATAGGAACTTTCATGCATCGTGCAACAAGGTTGAAATATCTAAGAGGGCGCCTAGAGCCACCTACTCCTCTGTTTCCTCAGCTGAGGACAACCTGACTGATCCAACACCTGCACACTCCCAGGTACTATTAGCCTCAAGTGGACCCCTAAAACTGGAAGATAATGCCACATTCACTAAAGCTGATATTAAGGCATTGCTAACTAACATTAAAGCAATGTTCCAGGAACACATGGCGGTAGTTTGGGAGGAGGTGGCAGCACTTACTAACTGTATTGTGGCAGTGGAAGAGGAACTTGGGAGTGCTAGGATGGCCCAGACAGTCACTGATGGAACCCATGGCACATTACAGAAGTAGTATGCAGATGTGGCTGCACGGCAAACATGGAGGATAGAGCCAAAGCTAGGAATGTACAGCTGAGGCCATTACCAACGAGGAACTTCTCCACTATGTACTCTCCTAAACAAGCTAAATTGATCCTGATAGATCACTGCTTTCATCTTCCAAGAGCTATAAAACCTCTTTATTTTTGCGGGACTCTGATAGAGGATGCTTCCTGTGGCTGCTAGGGGCATTCTTTCCATGTTCTTTGACGGAAACCAGCTCATTCTCTACTGAGACTTATCCAGATAAACTATTCTATGGAGACAGTTAATTCAAGGGGATTCTCAGCTACTTAGAGAGAAAAAATTCTAGTATAAATGGGGTTCCCAAAGACATCTGGTAGGAAAGAGGGGAAGAATGAATCCTATCATGCAGCTCTCTGAAGTATCTACTCTATTAAAGTCGTTGGCTACCAGGAGGATCAAAATGAGCAGCGTTTCATCCCACATGAGCAGTGGAAGAGATAACGCCATATGTGCGTTCCATCAAGCAATCCACCAACCTGAAGGGACTTGAGGACTTTTCACCAATTTTCTTTAATATCATTCATTTATGTAATGTTTTTCCTTTGTTTGTTTCACTTTTACTACATAGATTGTAACAAAATGGTTAACAGCTGGAGGCTTTAAATTGGTATTATATTCTAGAATTTCTTATATTATTTAAAAAAAAAAACACCATTTAATCTACTGTTTCTATGATATTTAGACATCTATATGATATATATTGCTGATGTGCTATGTTATTCTTGGATTAAGTATAAAGACAAAAAAAAAAAAACATCCAAATCTAATTTTGGGTCATAGAGTGGGGAATTGTGATCCTTGGTGGTCCGGTGAGAGATACAGTTGATCTAAGTGCGGACAACTCCTTACGGCTGGCACTGAAGAATGTATTCGATATGTGCAATTCGTTTTGGTCCGAATTAAAATTCGGCCGAATTTCGGGTAATTCGGACATTCGGGTGCTTCCGAATGTCCGAATAGCTGAATTGCCGAAGTGCCGAATTGCTGAAGTCCCGAAGTGCCGAAATTAAAAAATTTCCGAAGTGTAGTAGTGCCGAAGTGCCGAATTGCTGAAGTGCCGAAGTTCCGAGGTGTCAAAGTGCCGAAGTTCCGAAGCACAGTATTGCCTAATATACTTACCCAGTGAAAGAAGAAGAATGTTACACTGTATACAATTTCAAATGAAAAGTATACAAACATAGACAGGATTCAGCTGTAAGCATTTGCAACACTTACAACAATCAAGTAACATACATTCATATAAAATGTAAGTTACTTAGCCAGTCATGTAATGACAGGAATAAATAAGTGGATAACTCCCTAATTCCCACGGTATTAGGGAGCTATCTGTTAAAAGGCTGAAAGACCTAAATTAATCTTTCAGCCAAATTGACTAATACTAAGTAAAGATTACTTATTATTAGTAAATCATGCCCCTACTCGCTATATAGCGAGTAGGGGCATGTCTATTGAACAGTGAGCAGCCTGCGCAGGGCCCTCGCCGGGTGAAGATGGATCATTTTGTTTTGCGCTCGTTTTTTTTTTTTTATTGCGTTGGTTATTATGGATTTTTATTTGGCCTTTTTTGGGGCTCAAAAAAGAAGATTTTAGAATAAAGAAAACATTGAATGGTAGGTTTATTTTTACAGGTATTTAGTTATAGGTCCCCCCTCATTATCTTTAGGGTGAGGGGGGTAGGTAGGAGTTTATTTTTGGGGGAGGGGGTGACTAGGGGTTTGGGGACCCCTAGTCACCTGGAGGGAGGGGGGTTACATTTTCATTTAGGGCCCCCACCCACCGCTCAGGGGTGGGGGCCAGGGGGAGGACATTAGGTCCCCCCTCAATTTGTATTTAGGGCCCCCACCCACCGCTCAGGGGGGAGGACATTAGGCCCCCCCATTTGTATTTAGGGCCCCCACCCACCGCTCAGGGTGGAGGACATTAGGTCCCCCCCCAATTTTTATCTAGGGCCCCCACCCGCCGCTCAGGGAGGGGGGACCCATTTTTTTTTTTTTTAACAGTGAGCAGCCACAGGCTATATAGCGAGTAGGGGCACAATTTACTAATACTAAGTAATTTTTACTTAGTATTAGTAAATTTGGCTGAAAGACCAATTTAGGTCTTTCGGCCTTTTGGTAGATAACTCCCTAATACCGTGGGAATTAGGGAGTTATCTACCAAGCGGCTGCAACAAAAGTCCCGAAATGCCGGAGTTCCGAAGTTGCCGAAGTGTCTAAGATCCGAAGTTCCGAAGTGGCGAAGTTCCTAAGTGTCGAAGTGCCAAATCGCCGAAGTCCCGAATTGACGAAGTCCCGAATTTCGGAATGCCAAACCGAGCCGAATATTTGCCCCATGCACATGCCTAGAATGTATCACAGTGTTCTTTAGCCCCATCCTAACCCCAAGCAGCAGGGCAGCCTGGCCAGTGAGAAAGATCTTTGATTTCCCCACAATGTAACCTCCTATCTGGGCCAGCACACGAATAGCGCAGGTGCCGGCCAGGGAGATCACTTGGCTCTTGTCAGTCTCGACCCCATGGTATGATTATGAGCTAGCCTTGCTGGCCTTTGGGAATTCTGTCACTAATTATAAAAATATATTTTGTGGCCCATACAAACCATTGTATGGAAATGTATTCATAAACAGGACTATACAAAGGACACAAGGTCACCCATTTGGATGAGAAGAAATTAGATATAGACAAAGGAGTTCCTTACAGTAAGAACAGAAAGGAAGTGGATTTCTGCGCCTAAAGAGGTGGCTTTATCAGAGTCTATGCAGATTTTTACACAGTGACTTGATGAAGTATTGCAAAAACATAACATTCGTGGATATAATTTAACACCTTCTTGATCCAAGGAGAGATTTAAAATACAACAAGAAAAATCTTATTAAAAAAAAAGGCACTGTGTACAATATATAATTATATAAAAAGGCAAGCATTGCATATAAACATCTGTATATGTTCGGGCTGTGGGGATTAGGGTGTGCCCAGGCACACCCCGTGCGCACACCTATGAATATATTTGTGTGTACCTTTATCTCTGCAATAGAGATAAAGGTACACACAAATATATTCATAGGTGTGCGCACGGGGTGTGCCTGGGCACACCCTAATCCCCACAGCCCGCGCATGGATCAAGGCCGGCAGGGGAGATCACAGGATCTCCCCTGTCTGTTCATGCAGAGCCGGCGCAATCCAAGTGCAGCCCTGCTGTGTGCCTCCACAGGCCGGTGGGGAGATCAAAGATCTTCTCACCGGCCTGCAGGGAGGGAGGCAGGAGAGGACCAGCAGCTCCGCCGGGTTCCTCTCGCGAGGTCGGAGCATTGCTGTGGCAGGCTAGAGTTCACTCATGGCTAGGACCACTAGGGATGGCAGCAAGGATCCCCCCTCCCAGGCAAAAGGTAAGAAGGGAGGGGGGCTATTTCCTAATCTATCCCTCCACCCCCACACACAATTATTCCAAACAAATCCACACACACAGCACACTAGCAGCACCCTCACACACACGCACAATAACAGCACCTTCTCACACACACAGAACCCTCAGATACACACACAGAGCACCCTCACACACACACAGCAGCCTCACACACACATCAGTGTATGTATATATATATATATATATATATACATATATATATATAGAGAGAGAGAGAGAGAGAGAGAGTGAGAGAGAGATATATATAAACATACATATACACGTGGCGTGTGTGTGTTTGTGCTTTAGGGTGCACACTTTAATGTAATAGGCTGCGCACGCAATATGAATATATTACAAAACGGTCAGGAAAAAAAATTTAGATGAAATTGTAAATAAAGAAAAATAATATCTTTATCGTTTTATACTCGGTTTGTTAGAACCTGGTCGAATGGTAGCCACAGACTCTTTGCTCTTTAATCACTACACTGAGCTATTGTGGTTATGATGCTTAGACTTTCCCTTTGAAATTTGAAAATCTTTTGTGTGCTAGTGGAAGTGAGAAGTAGGTTTAGGAAAGGGTTAAGGATATTATAAGGTGATCTATGTAATCTTTATGAAAGATTAAGACTGGATTTGAATTTCACTGAAATTCCAAAGCAACCAAAAGTTGCTACTTTCTCTTTTGATAAAGCCTGAGGTTGACAAAAGGAGATGCTCGTCTGTTAACTTTTTTCCAATCCCAGCAGCCGTCACAAATGATGGATGTGAGATTTAGGCATAATCTGCACGAGAGCACAGCACTGACATGGCTCCTGGCAGTTGAAGCATCAGGAGCTGAAGAGTCCTGGGGCTTTAACATGGCTGCGTCGGCAACTGTCAGCCAGATTTAAGTACAACTCACCTCCCCTGCAACCCACGGCCACCAGACCCATCCATTTTGAGAGTCAAAATATGCAAAACCCCCCTAAATTGACAGGACCGCTTTAATAGATGGCAAACTGCAGACATCATGAACAGAGGAGAACCAAATTGAGGCATCTAGGTATTGAGATCTGGCAGAAGAAAGCAAAGATAATGAATATAAATATGGGCAAATGGCAATGGGGGAGTATAATCAATTAGATACAAAAGGAATAAGACATTGGAAACCTAAGGGGGGGGGAGGGGAAGGGTGCCAGTAACACACTTGTGTAATTGGTAATGGTATTCGGTGAAAAGAGGGCAAGCTCTTCAAAACATGTGTAACCCAAGTGGCTTGACCCAGAACAGGGGTATAGTGTCAGCAGTCATTGGCATGTGCTGACTATGGTGCTTAGACTGCGTTCGGTTCTACAACACTTAGATAGGCGCTGTTTGGTGGAAATGTTCCCACGCACAAGGGGAACAAGCTCCAGGGTAAGAACATTGACTCTGTTTGGTAGTTTGTTCAGTTTTTAAACTACCGAACTAGACCGACCGCAAGCCCTGATTCTCTTGAACTGTTTTGGGCATGGGACCATGCGGGCGGTCGGTCAAATATATGACTTCCAGGAAATTCCTGAATCCTTGAACCGAACTGGGTGATTTTCGGATATGTTGGTCATCCAGATCGGGGCTATCAGGGGATGTAATTTTTGTGGGGATTTTGTGTGTTTTAAGGTATTTTTTTTTTTTATTTTAAATATATGTTTTCTGTGCCTAGAGATAATTGAGTTTAATACAGCTGACTCAATTATCTCCCAGGCATATGGGAAGGATTTACCTATTTTGTATGGAAGTGTCCTGGACCTGAGAGCCAATGTAATTGTGTATATGTTTTTACTGTTGTCTACTCTCAGGTCCAGGGGAGTGCCCCTTGCATGGGAACCTGCATATAAGTCCAGTGTGGCTGCCATTAAACAGATTTGTTTTACCCTTTATGAAGTCTATGCTCATGTTTGGGGGGTTGGAGAGCTATGGGGATTGCTATAATCACTATACTCCCTTGGATCACAACGATTGCCCTTGTAAGAGCAGCCTGCTTTGCTCTCTGGTCTAGGAGAGGTCTACCCACTAGAAGCTGGATCCTGGTCTTGGGTCCAGGGTGGGTGAAGGACAGCGAGACCCCAAACTAGCTGCGGCAGTTTGTGGGGTTTATGGTGGTTATGGTGTTCCAGTGCAGTGCTTATGGTGCTCGCAACTACTAGGAAGCAGATATTGATGGAGGTACCCAGTCGGGGTGCCAGGTGGTCTGTCACACTCTGCAGTGGTGCTCATTTTCTACAATATCGACAGTGTTGTAGATATGGTTCGGTGTGTTGGGATGAAGTCATATGAAGTGATAGAATGCTACTATGGCAGTCTGTATCAGTGTTTTTAGATGTGCTTGTTCTATTTGTATCCATATCTTGGAGTGTGCCTCCCTGGTTCATTCTACAATTTTACCTTGGTGCACAGCGTGTTGATAGAACAGGATGTTTGGTAGACCTGCACCTCTCATCTTTTTAGACTTCAATAGTATGTGGTAGGCTATGTGCGGTTTCTTACCAGCCAAGATGAAGTCTGAGAATGTTTTTTTAATTGCCTTAAAGAACTGTCTCTGTAGTGTAATGGGCAAAGCATTAAGCAAATAAAGCAGCTGTGGGAGGACGTTCATTGTGATTATGTTAACCCTATCTAGCCAGCTAAAATTTGGTTTGTTCCATGTATCCAGGTCTTTTCTAATGGCTGTGGGGAGGGAAGGGAAATTGTTTTTTTCTAAAGATCCCCAAAGTCTTGTGGGATATAGACACCAAGGTATTTCATGAGACCCTTGGTCCACGGGAATGGGAAGGCAGTTTGAAGCCTTGATTGCTCTCTCTTTCCTACCTTTTTCTATGTTGACTTTAAAGTTGGAGACCATGCTATAGGTTGTTAATTCCTCCATCAAATTCCTCCATCTGGTTTAGAGACTGTGAATGCTGAGACCTTGGATTCCAGGGATCATGCTCTCATCCCCTTGATACCTTCATTTTTCCATACTCCTTATAGAAAAGGCTAGACAGTCAGTATAAAAAGCAGTGGGGATAGGGGGCATCCCTGGCGAGTCCCATTCCCTATACCGAACGCTTGGGATAGGTGTCCATTTGCTTTAATTCGTGGGGCATCGGGTGAAAGTAGATAGCTCCCATCCAGCTCATCTAGTTTGGGCCTAACCCCAGGTGTCTGATTGTAGACATCACGAAGGACCACTCCACCCTGTCAAAAGCCTTCTCACCATCTATTGAAAGCATTGTGGTGGTTTTTTGACTTATCTGTGCCCGTGAAGCGAGATCTATGATTTTTGTTGTATTATCTTTGGCTTCACGGGCCGTTACAAAGACAAGATAAACAGGGAGGTCTAGCCCCTCCACATGTGGTTGCAGCCTGATTGCAAGTATTTTTGTGAATTGTGATGAATTGCCCTTTGCCACTTGGTCCTGGAGAGGCCTGCTTGCCAGCCTCCTGCCCTAAGACTATTGCCCGGGAGTGTATGGCTCTTTAAAAACATTATTGCGGCTTATGGACTTTCATTGCACTGGTGCTGGCCCTTTAAGCACATTTTTGGGACATAGTGAAAATTGGAACAATGCCCCTTTAAATCTGTGTCCCCAGATTCCCCAGACTGTGGAAATAACTTTTACATGGCTTTTTCCCTTATGGTTCGGTAATTGGGGCTTACTGAACCATTTACTACACAGGCAGACCACCTAGAAGTGGAAGTATGCAGGCAATTTGCCTCCCAGGCTGGGAGCCTGCTGTAGGTAAATTGCCGACCGCTGGGGGGCCACCGTTCGTACAAACGAACACGTGGCGGCGGCCATCTTTATTCAGCTGAACGCGGTCAGAGGTGTGTGCAGCCAAATTCATGGAACTGAAATCGGCTACACATTTCAACGAACACCGGTGACCCTTACCTTCTCCTTCACCTAGACTTTGCGGCTGGAAAGTCCCGTTCGGCGGTTTGAATGTACTGCTATACTGAGCCAATTTCACGAATGGTGCCCCATTCGTGAATTCGAATGGGACTTAGTCATTTTTCTGCCTGAAATAGCCTGACCGCACAGCCCAAATCTATGGAACTGTTTTGGGCATGAAAATGTGCTTGCGGTCGGTCAAAAAGGGACTTCCATCTAACTTTTAAACCACTTAACCGATTCAAGTGAATTTTGGATATGTTATGCTGGTTGTAAAAAAAAAATATAAGTTTTATTCGTATTGCATGTAAAATCACAAAGTTATAAAAATTGCATAAAAGTATGTTTTTTAGCTTAGAGATAATTGAGTTGATACCGTAATTAACTCAATTATCTCCCAAGCAGAGGGGAGGATTCTTACTGTAATAAGTGAGTGTGATTATCCATGTGCCTTTATTTGATTGGTTGCAAAGTGTACAGCTTCAGTGCCCCACAAGGTCCACATTGGTGGTATCCTTGCTGGGAAATTTGTATATTAGCAGGAATAAACGCTCATTGGAGTCAGTTCTTCTTGACCCTCAACACGTAGTCTTGTCTTGTGATTGGAGGGGACAGCTATACTCACACTGGGGATTGCTATGCTCTGCATACTCCCCAGAGTTTTAATCACTTAGCTCTTTTAAGAGCTTGGTTCACGGCAAGGGTGCATAATTTATTGTTACACTATGGAATATTATCCTTTAATGTAATTTGTGTAGTAAATGGCACAAATTACAGAGATGGTATTGTTGAGGTCAAAAGGGGTTACATCTTTTGAAGCTGGGACCCCCACAGAGGTCAGATGACAGAAGGGTTAGTATGAATGGCATAGCAATGTGAAAAGGATTTTACTATATGGATGTGAAGTAATCAAGGCTCTGCAAGGTGTGAGGTTCTACACTTGGAAAAAGTCTGAATGTCTCTTCCCATTTGGCATGTACCTTGTAAGGGATAGTTCAATCCTTTGATATGGTAATGGGATTAGCTTCATGAAGACCCTTGTGTTCCAGTATCATATCCAAGGGAAACATTAATACTTACCAACAGCTTAATAATTAAGCCTCATTTTATTATATTTGGAATGGGACAAGCCCAATCTTTTAATTAAGCCTAAACATGAGTTACACAACTTAAACCGTGTGGCAGGAATTGTGACGTCCTATTGGATCGTGGGTGGGACGTGCAACATGTCTATGGAATGGGAAAATAATAACAAATTTGTAGATGCAATTATTATTTCTGTGGCAGGTACAAAAAAGAAGATAGAGCCAAATGTTTCCATTTGGATTGACAGTGGTCTGGAACAAAGGAGTTATTATTTCTGTAGGTACGCCTCAACTCCACCCCTGGGCAAGACTTGATAAACCACAGGGTATATATCTAATGATCCTGAAGGGTTCTTGTGTACTTGCTTGGGGCCAATGAAGCAGCAGAACCATCTGAAGGTTGCCACCTACCACAATCCGCTCAACACCCGCTATGAGAATAGCACACAACAAAGAGATCAGGAGCCAAGACAGGGGATGGGGTGAACTCCTAACAAGGTTATGCCTAGGCATTTCAGTGACTACCATGCTTTTATTACACTGACCGATCTGCCCCGGCCCTTGCCTGAACTGTCTGTGCCAAATCACCTGCTAATTTGACCTCATTGGACTTCCTTTGCAACCCTGATGGTACCGAAGGGTCTGGGCGTTCTACCCGACCTGAACAGCAAAGCTTAATGCTTAAATGTTATTGTTTCACCACACTCACCCCACAATCTACCAGGCAAGCCTGCCTACACTACCGTGTCCCTAGCTTAAGCCACCCGGTGTAGCAGAGCTTAGCCTTAACACTCGACACACTAGCCCAGCAAAATACAAGCAGGGTACACTGTCAACCAGTAATACACATCTTAGAAAACTAACTCTACCATTGTAAAGCCTGACAGCTGACCAGTACCCACCTCAAGCTTTTGAACCAGCAACATTACACACACAAAACTTACACATAAGCTACTGGTAATAGAACCGATCCCTAATATAAACATAAAAATGTGCAAGCATCAACATGTACCCCACTGTAATACTTGTTATTGATAGTATGTGGATTGCCGTTGGGGTACCACATACACGTTGTGATATCTTTATGCACTGCAAAAAAAAGAATAAAAAAAAAAAATCGCGTTACCTGAAGAGACTAGTTAGTATTTTTGTAATTCCTGAAATATTGTGCTAAGTAATATTTGGTGGGTTTTATTATTGATTAACCTGGGTGACCAAGGCACCCCATTTATAAATTGTCTTGGTGGTGGCAGTGTTAAAATAGTAACAGTTTTATTATTATGTTTAAGTGTGGGTGGTGTTAAAAAGGGGGATTTTGTCATTATTTCCGGTCTAGTGCAGACAAATAGTGTACTTTAACCCTTTCACCACCACAACTACGTCACGCACACTCTTGGCTTAGGGTGCGTTCATGACAGCTTGTTCCTGATACGTTCTCCTGGAGGAGAGGTCTTCCCCACACGTTCCTGGAGGACAGAAGTTGAATCAGGGTGGACAGAAGACGGCGAGACTCCAGTTAAGCTATGGCGGTTGTGGAGTCTGCAGTGGTTGTGGTGTCCGGTGCGGTGCTTGTGGTCCTCGGCACAAGCTACGAAGCGTCCATCAACCGAAGGTACTCGGTTGGAGTACGGGGAGTTCCATTACATGAATAATTTCATATCCACATTAATAAGGGATATGGGACGGTAACTGCTACACAGTTCTGTGTCTTTCCCTGGTTTAGAGAGAACTGTTATGTGTGCCTCTAAACTTAATCTAGGGATGATATTTTGCTTGGTCAGGGAATTCAGCCCCATTAATAGCTGTGGGATCAATTCCTTTTGGAATGTTTTATAGTATATAGACGAGAATCTGTCTGGACTTTCGTCTGATAGGCTGGATTTAATAGCTGCCTATAGTTCTTTCTGTGTGAAGGGTTCTTCCAGGGATTGTGATATTAGAAGGAATAGTTTGGTCAAATTTGTTCCTTAAATAGGTGTCAATTTCTTCTCTGGTAGGAGGAGATTCATTAAGGTTATATAGTGAGTCGTAAAAGTCTCGGAACGATTTTGTTATTTCTTCCGTCTTATGAACCATTTCTTTTCTGGAGGCTTTAATTTTGGGTATGTATGCGTTTAGTTGATTTTGTTAGAGTGCTTTTGCTAAAGTTTTAAAGTTTTGCTACACCTATTCTCCTGAGTGTAATATTTGTGTTTGCTCTATAAAATGTGTTTTTTAGCCTGGTAATTTAGGAGTATTCTTAAATCGTTCCTGAGAGTAAGAGGTTTGCGATAATCAGCCTCAGATTGTGAAGATTTATGTGCCGCTTCTACTGTCCTAATTTCTGTCATAATGATCCGCATAGTACGGGATCTCTCTCTTTTTAGTCTAGCTCACCACTTTTGTGTGCTTCCCACTGTATAATTGGAGAGACATCGCGTGTGCGGGAGGTGTTGTTTCACCTGCGAGTGTTGTAAGATGTGGGTATTTAATTTCAATGGATGCCTGTAGTTAGGAACTGAAGGCATTTCTATTGTCAAATATACTGGGGCATGGTCCGACCATGTTATACTTCCTATGGAAGATGCCTTCACCAATCTAAGGGTATTATGTTGGACCCAAAACATGTCTATCCTCGTGTATACCTTGCAGGAGTTTGAGTAGAATGAATAATCCTTAACTACAGAGTTTAGTATTCTCCAGCAGTCTACTAGTTGGTTGGTGAACCTATGGCACGCGTTGCACAGCTGGCATGCCAAGCCCTCTCTGTGGGCATGCAGCCATAGGGCGCCCTAATTGCCCCCCCGAGAGCAGACGCTCTCTCCTGCAGGGCCGGTGCCATCCAAGCGCCAGCCCTGCTGGGTGCCTTAACGGAACGGAGAAAGATCAGAGAGAGCTCTAGCTTGCAGCTCCGCCGGGTCTCCTCTCGCGATCGTTGCCGGGGTTTCCAAGGCAGCTCCTGGGCTAGAGTGAACTCTAAAAAAATGGAAGAATGAGACAGCGCTTACTTAACTTATAGGCAGCAACCTTAAAAGGAATCCCTCAAACCCTTTAAAATAAGACAAGAAAAACAATAAAAAAGGCTGCGCCACAATCAGTAATAAAAAGTCCAGTTAAAAGGCAAAAGTCCAAATATATTATCCTTACAAATGGTCTTTAGTGATGAGGTCTTCTACTATTGCAGTGGATCCACTTTATATGAAAGATAAAAAGAGAGAAGGACAACCAATGGTGCAGTATGTAAAATTCAAGTATAGACGTAAAGGAGTAATAATATAAAACTCACATTTGCCAGAGCTAATAACCAGCTCTGGGGTGAAGCGCATTCAGCGGTTTAATCCCCGCTTGTGGGATATAAATGGATTCCTCTCCGTCACTGTTGTCCAATTCTCGGATAAAAAGAGACAACCAATAGTGCTCACTGTATGGTAATATTGATAAAAGAATAAAAGAATGTACTTACAAGACAAGAGCAGACCAACTGCTCTGTGATGACAGCGTGGGTGGATTTATCCCCACCTAAGGATTTCTTTAGGTACAGGAAACTTCCAAAGATGTATTTCAGAGGTTTTACATAAAACCAATAAAAGGTGAATAAGATAATACTGGCTAGTAGGTGTTAAATAAGAACAGAATAAGAGTGCTAGTGGGGTTAAGATATCGTGTATTTTGCATTGTGCAGTCATGGTGTGCGTGTAGGGATACATTGAAATCCCCGCCTATTATTAGTTCCCCTTCTACCTGAGCCTGTATCTACGCCCGAATGATGCACATTGGTTTGTGTTTGGGAGTTAGATGTTCACCAGTGTCAACCTTGTCACCCCTAGTGTGACCTTTAGTATCAGGAATCTCCCTCCTTCATCAGACAGGTGATTGTTGTATATGAACGGGACCTGCGCTCCAATCAATATTCCCACTCATCTGGTTTCATTTTTAACATAATTACTCTAGTATACATGTGGATATTTCTTGTGGAATAGTTTAAGTGCCTAAACGCCTCTAAGTTGTGTTTCCTGTAGGAAAACTATGTCTGTGGACAATTTATGTTCCTGAGAACAACGTTGTGTTTCTCTGGATTGTTCAGACCTCTAACGTTTTGGGAGATGATATTTATCATACCCATCACTTAGTTTAGCACATTTTTATTCCCTGCATCAAGTTACCCGTAGAGTCCACTATGGAACCGTGAAAACTAACATTGCTGTAACAAAAAAGTCAACTAATAACATAATTAAAACAGTGTAAAGCTCAATATAATGTATACCACTTTTAAGTGTATTGGAGTACTAATTGTGATTATTGAGCTGGTGCATTTTCCGTTGTATCACCGATATTGAAATCAGACGGGATCGGTTGGGTAAAGAGGTGTCAGATAAGGTCTTGCACCACTCTCGGGGGTGTGTTTTTCGAGTGAGAGAGTGTGCAAAAGTCACTCTAGCCTTGGGTTAGACAGCTTTGGGTTATTTGCAATTAGGTTGCCCCCGCCCGCAGACATAGAAATATACATGCCAGTTAGTTGCTGAGTTAAGTTTGCTTTAAATGTGAGCATTTTAGTGCTTTCTGTATTTTTCCTCCTGTGCTATTGGAGGTTCTTTATTGTGCCTCAGTAGTTGGTCTCTATGAGTGGTAGCCATATGCCTCTTGGTTCCCCCAGGTAATACGTTAGCAACGTAACGTATTATTTTTCCTCTTTTTTTTTTTTTTTTTTTTTTAAACCAAGGTATGTGTGTGGGGGTGGAGGGGGGTGGGAGGGGGTAGTAATGTCCAATGAGACCAACATATTAAAATATACTTTTGTAAAATAACAGCATATTAGGCTCAAATAGAGTAAAATAAAACAACATAATGACACTTCTGTCTTTCGTGTCCAAATTGCCTTAACTATATGTTGTCTATAGCAGTAACCTCATCGGTTTGGAATATACCTGCCTAGATCTCATCCTAGGTGGTTAGTAATTGTAAGTATAACATTAGGCTAGCAGGGAACTAGGCTAAGCATAGCGTATTAAAGTAGATTAAGGCAAATTAAAATATTAACATATCAGTCTTTAGAATCCTTTCTCCCTAAGCTTAAGGACAAATACATTGTTAACATGACCGGGGCAGGATATGAACCAGTTTAGTAGCCCTTCTTTGAACTCTCTCTAAGGTATCAATATCCTTCTGAAGATATGGTCTCCAGTACTGTGTACAGTACTCCAAGTGAGGTCTCACCAGTGTTCTGTACAATGGCATGAGCACTTCCCTCTTTCTACTGCTAATACCTCTCCCTATACAACCAAGCATTCTGCTAGCATTTCCTGCTGCTCTATTAAATTGTCTGCCTACCTTTAAGTCATCAGAAATAATCACCCCTAAATCCCTTTCCTCAGATGTTGAGGTAAGGACTCTATCAAATATTCTGTACTCTGCTCTTGGGTTTTTACGTCCAAGATGCATTATCTTACACTTATCCACATTAAATGTCAGTTGCCACAACTCTGACCATTTTTCTAGTATACCTAAATCATTTGCCATTTGGCTTATCCCTCCTGGAACATCAACCCTGTTACATATCTTAGTATCATCCGCAAAAAGACACACCTTACCATCAAGACCTTCTGCAATATCACTAATAAAAATATTAAATGGGTCCAAGTACAGATCCCTGAGGTACCCCACTGGTGACAAGCCCAAGCTTCGAATATACTCCCTTGACTACAACCCTCTGTTGTCTGTCACTCAGCCACTGCCTTACCCATTCAACAATATTGGAATCCAAACTTAAAGATTGCAGTTTATTGATAAGCCTTCTATGTGCAACACTGAAATCTAGGTAAGCAATGTCTACTGCACCACCCTGATCTATAATTTTTGTTACCCAATCAAAAAAATCTATAAGATTAGTTTGGCATGATCTCCCTGAAGTAAATCAGTGTTGTCTCTGATCTTGAAATCCATGTGTTTTTAGATGTTCAACAATCCTATCCTTTAACATGGTTTCCATCACTTTCCCCACTACTGAAGTAAGGCTTACTGGCCTATAGTTGCCCGACTCCTCCCTATTACCTTTCTTGTGAATGGGCACAACATTCGCTAACTTCCAATCTTCTGGGTCTACTCCGGTTAACAATGATTGGTTAAATAAATCTGTTAATGGTTTTGCTAGTACACCACTAATCTCTTTTAATAGCTTTGGGTGTATTCCATCAGGTCCCATTGACTTATTTGTCTTTACTTTTGACAATTGAAACAGAACCTCTTGCTCTGTAAACTCACGTGTAATAAATGACTCATTTATCCTTTTTCTTAACTGAGGTCCCTTTTCCTTTATTTTCATCTGTAAATACCGAACAAAAATATTCATTGAGGCAGTCAGCTAGACCTTTATCCTCATCTACTCCTTCTTTTGTTTTTAATCTAACTAATCCTTGTTTTACTTTTCTTTTCTCATTTATGTATCTAAAAAAAGTTTTGTCCCCCTTTTTTACTGACTGTGCTATTTTCTCTTCTGTGTGTGATTTGGAAGCTCTTATAACTTGCTTAGCCTCTTTCTGCCTAATCTTATAGGTCATTCTGTCTTCCTCACTCTGGTTTTTTTTATAATTACTAAATGCTAACTTTTAGTTTTTTACTATTTTGGCCACATCTGCGGAGTACCACAGTGGTTTCTTTAATTTTTTGCTTTTACTGACAAGCCTAATGCAATTTTCTGTTGCCTTCAGTAGTGCAACTTTTAAATAATCCCATTTCTCTTGGACTCCATTTAAATTGCTCCAGTCTGATAATGACTCCTTTACACATATTCTAATTTTAGAAAAGTCTATTTTTCTAAAGTCTAAAACTTTTGTTTTTGTGTGGTGTGACTCAGTCACTGTTTGTATATTAAACCACACTGACTGATGATCACTGGATCCTAAACTTTCACCTACAGTAATATCGGATACCAAATCTCCATTTGTTAACACTAAATCTAGTATGGCCTCTTTACGAGTTGGCTCCTCAACGACTTGTTTTAGAGACAATCCCAGTAGGAAGTTTAGAATATGTGTGCTCCTGGCACAAGCAGCTATTTTTGTTTTCCAATTCACATCAGGAAGATTAAAGTCACCCATGATGATAACTTCCCCCTTCATTGTCATTTTAGCTATTCCCTCAACTAGTAGATTATCTAACTCTTCAATTTGTCCTGGGGGCCTATAAATCACACCTACACGAGTTACTGTGTGATTACCAAATTCTAACGTAACCTAAATGGACTCTATGTTCGCCTCACTAACCTTTATTAGGCTAGATTTTATGCTATCCTTCACATACAGGGCCACCCCTCACCCTTTCTTGCCTTCCCTGCCTTTTCTATATAAAGAGTACCCTGGTATTGCTATGTCCCAGTCATTTTTCTCATTATACAATGTCTCAGTAACAGCGACTAAATCTACATTATCAGTTGCCATTATTGCCACAAGTTCATGGATCTTATTCCCTAAACTTCGAGCATTTGTAGACATGACTCTAAGCTTATCATTTTTTAACACACTTGCTACAGGCACCTTCTGTCCTTGTTTTGGGGGACAATTGGATTTATGTTTTATCACCCCTTTTGCCCCCCCCTCCTAGTTTAAACACATCCTAGCAAAACATCTGAACTGCTCACTGAGAACATTTGTTCCCTTTTGAGAAAGATGCAAACCATCTTTTTTGTACAGTTTATTTCCATTCCAAACAGAGCTACCATGAGAAATAAAGCCAAATCCTTGCTCCCGACACCATTTACCAAGCCACAAGTTAAAGTCCCTAATACGCATCCGCCTGTCATTCTGAGTGTTATGCACAGGCAGAACTTCAGAGAATGACAGTGTGGAAGCTACCTGCCATATATCATTGGCAAAAACACTAAAAACTTCCTTAACCTCTGAAACCTCATTGCAAGCCAAGTCATTTGTCCCTAAATGGACAAGTACATCCAATTCCCCTTCCTGCTTTGCTTGCTTAACAATATTACAGATACGTCTCCTGTCTCTGTGAGCAGTAGCTCCGGGAAGACACCTCACAAGACCACCATTGTCCATCTCTACATTCCTTATGATGGAATCCCCCAACAACAACTGCTTTCTATTAGGCCTCACCATAGTCTTCAAGCCTCTCTGCACAACACCACTAGCCTCAGTGCCTCTCTGCACAACACCACTATCCTCAGTGCCTCTCTGCACAACACCACTAGCCTCAGTGCCTCTCTGCACAACACCACTAGCCTCAGTGCCTGTCTCCATGACACCATTACACTCTGAAAGTGCAGAAAATTAATTATGTAGAGCAACAGACTGTGCAATATGCCTTTTAGCCACAACTCTAAGTCTACCAGATCCTACAGTAATCCATCTGTCATTCCTAGTATGTCTCTGCGGCAGTGGCTTTGCAGCAATTCCAGCCTGAGTTTGTTTACCAGATAATTTACAAATACACAATATCACTGTGTGATCAACTAACACTGTCAGGGCATTTGTTATAATATGCCCCATAACTGTTATATCCCTGTGAGACCGCTGTATACTGTCCCAAATTCTCTCGCTACAGTTATACTCTGTATATCACTGTCACAGTCTAACGGAGCTGCAGCATGCGGGATAAACCCCTGTAAGGGTTAACTTTGTCATGAATCATCCCGAGCAGCACAGCTCTCCACCCTCTATTTCCTGCAGCCCAATGACTGAAGGATTCTTACTAACGTCATAATCTATGGGCGGAGCACTGAGCAGGTTTAAAAAGAGGCGCCTTCCACGCCGCAAATTGCTCTTGACAAAGGTGACTCTGTTTCGCCGAAACGCGCGTCGAGCAAGCATGTATTTGAGCGGATGCTTTTAACCTAGGACATCCCGTCTGGATCTCTCATTAACCCTGTTTATTATATGGACGTTTATACCTCGGCTATTTATCCTATGTTAGGGACTCCTTTCCCCCAAATCTCCTATAGTTTTATAGGTATTGGTTTACACTTGTATCGCTGGGTACCTAAATAAGCTGTTACAGTCTGCAACTTTACAAACTGTTTCCACCACCCATATATCTTGATGCATGTACTCTCTTTTTTTGCATCTAAGGGTTTCCATTTTTTCATAGAATTTGTTTACACTTGTATCGCTGGGTATCTAAATAAGCTGTTACAGTTTGCAACTTTACAAACTGTTTCCACTATCCATATATCTTGATGCATGTACTCTTTTTTTGCATCTAAGGGTTTCCATTTTTTCATAGAATTTATAACTATAAATAGGCAATTTTGCTATATATAAATTAACAGTTATTTCTATGTACTTTGGACTAATTTGATCCCACTAGGTCCTATTTTATATACATATTTTTGTGTGTTTATTTATTTATTATTATACATTTTTGTGTTTTGTGTTCCTCCCCTACGAGGGAATATCAAAGAGTTTTTTATTTTATTTACACCCTCTGCGCCTTATTAGGTACACTCATAATTGCAGAGCATTGTCATATACAGATACTAGGTCTTTTTGGGAGGCATTGGGTCTCCATTTGCCTACCCATTAGTCCTCTTTTTCTCAATATCAGATTTTATTTTAAATCTCTCTTTTGTAGTAAAGCTTGTAAAATCTATTTTTTGTACAAATTTTTGATTTTTACAGGCTTTGCAGGAATTACAAGGGATAAAGCCACCAATATTCAAAGTCATGCTTTTACGTGGAATTTTTAAAGCATAGCTTGGGGCTAATACATTTTTTAGGTTTTTCGTTCTCCTAAAAATGACTGGTGTTTTTTTTTGGTAGAACTTTACCTAAAATGGGATCTTGGCGCAGGTTGTCCCAATGTTTATTGAGGATCTTTTTTATTTTCCAGTGTTGTGTGTTGTATTGGGTAGTGAAGGAAAAATTATAATTATCCTTAGAATGTTTTAATGTTTTTACTTTTTTACCTTACTCTGGAAGTGTACTACATTTTTGCATATATCTTTCTCTTTTGAGATACATACATCTACTCTATGATGAACATGTGAGGAGGGACAATACACTGGATACTGAAAGAAAAGAAACCACTCAAGGCTGTTTTAATTCTACAACTTTGTGAGTGACCAATTGTGATTATATATCAGTATCAGTCCCCACACAGTTAAACGCTATGTTTCTTTATTCTATCTGTATTTAGCAGATTATCCCCTATCCTATTTGCATATATCTATTGAAGATAAGAGGAAGTCTTCGGGGATTTACCGGGACACTTCACCTAAATCATTAAGGGAAGTCCTGGTTTGCTTTAAACCATATATATATTTTCTTCACTGGGTTGTGTTCACATATATTGTTGTTTTAGTCTTATATTGGGTAAGATTTACTTCCAATAACTTTGGGGGCATATTATCTAAATACGTTTATTGGGACATGGTTTCTATCTCTCTAATGGAGAATCTGCTATTCTAAATATTATTGTGGTTACAATTTGTACTGACACGAGTTGTTGTTTTATATTTTTTAACTCCACTATTCCCACCTCATATATACCAGAAAAGCGTTTTTTAGTGGTAGTATTTTGTTTTTGTTTTTTTAAGTTTAAAATCTCTTTTTCTGAGACATTTTGTCTGGCTCTTTACGGCATCAGGGGTTACTCCTGTCAAGACCCTGGTGAATTGCTCCTTCTATGAAATGGTTGGTTTATTGTATCTTCTCAAATTTTAACCCACAGTGCTTAACACCCATCATCCACCACAGCCTCATGGCTTTTTAAAGTGCATGTGTATTCTCTCTTATTCTATTTTTTCTAATTCTGGCATATTCTTATAAAGTTGTTATACCATTATTTTATCTATTGGCGGATCTCCATTTTTTTTGACTCATATGCCCTTTTTTTGAGCCTATTTTGTAATCTAATTGAATTGTTGTGGGTTACCCTCACTTGGAGCCTCTCGGGCACGGTTATTTGGTTCCCTAGTTATACTGTTGTAGAATTATTAGGCCCCTTTAAATCTATACCCTTATATTTCTTTCTCAGGCCTCATAGTCTTATAAGAATGCTTTGTTCATAGAAATTGTGTGTCAGCAGGAAATGTTAGGTTCCTGTTGAGTGAAACATTGTAGCAGCTAGTCTAATAAAATGTGAAGTTACTAAAAAGCCTTGAGAAACTAACCTTGAAACTAATGTGCCAACTACTCAAAATGGCTGCCAAAGCCCCCTCCCATCGAGTGAACTCCTCGTGCTAGCAAGATGGCGCTGGAATCTGGAGGAGAAGTTCATGACGACAGTAGTGACACAAGATATAACACCCAGTAGGGAGGGCATTTAACTAACCACTTAACACCTAAACCAATTAATAATGTTTACTTGTTGTTATCTTGAATTTCTTAAAGTGATGTAATTATGCCTTTATAAGGGTCTGCGCACCCACTTTTTAACAGATGCCATTACATTTTCTGAAGTTCTTTCATTAACCTGAACCTCGTGTCTCAGTGTGAATTTACTTCTGCGTGCACGCAACTTTATTATTTCTAATTTGGACAGGAACAGATAGTCATTCAAACTTATTGGTTTGCTTAAAAGAATCTATTACAGTACCTTTTTGTTTTATTTAGAAAATAATATAGTAATAGTAAAAATATGACAAAAAATAAACTAAATATATGGCAACACCAAACGGCAAAAGCAAAATAACACTTTATAACTAGAAAAGCTACAATTTCTGGGGAAATTGTGTGAAGTGTTCTTGCCTCCACCAGTAGTCTACGACTGGAGTGGGCGGAGTAACTGTTGTGTGGTTGGAGTGCTATCTGTTTGATGATGATCAGTGTTCACAACCACTGTTTTCTGGCAACGCTCATTCCCCCGTTTATGCGGGCTCTAAGCATGTTGACGTCCTCCGCTTCCTGGCAATGCTCATGCTCAGTTTATGAAATTGGCATCTGTTGCATATTTGCAAATGATATATTGCTTCTGCTTCAACTTAAAATCAGCATCTGCTCTCTATTGGCTGGTGATGTATGTCCTCTTCTTATTGGTGACAGACATCTTTTGAAAATGCCTTGCTGTCCTTCCATATGCCCTGTGAGGATATTCAAACAGCTAACTATTAATAACGCTGACTAGTGTAAAAAAGTAAATTTAAACCTATACCCCGAAGTCTGAAGTGGCCATGGAGTGCTCCCTCTGTCATTTACTCCCGGGGTTAACAAATGCAGAGATTCTCAGGAAACATCAACAAATGCACAAAAAGTAATGATTCACAAAACACAAGAAGAAAAAAAACCTTCCCTTCTTACAGGCAACAGGTGTTGGTTAATCTCACACAGTTATTATCTCTCCTCTAATAACATTTGGCTGCATTGGAGCTCATGTGATTTTGTTTTCCTACTATGTAAATGTAGCAGTGCGTCAATGTTACACTTTGCACAGTCAGTCACTATTATTGTGGGAGCTCTCTCTCTCTCTCTCTCACTGCTGGTTAGAGTGCTGCTCAATGAGAGAGAGGGAGCACTCACTCACACTGAGACCGCCACCCGGCCGGGGGAGGAAGGTAACCAGTGTGAGGAAATAGGAAGCGGACAGTGTGAAGAGTGCCCAGCTGGGAGCGCGCACTGGAGGAATGGTGAGAGCGCGCACTGGGAGATTGGTGAGAGCGGTCTGACAGCATGCACCGGGAGACTGGTGAGAGCGGGCCTGGAGCGCGCTCACAGTTATAGTGTGAAGAGGGTGGGCGTGCCCGGCAGGAGAAATGAGGAGAGGGCGGGGGCGCTCAAGCAGCTGTGGGTCCGATCTCCTCCTGCTGCCAGTAAGTGCCCAGGTCACTGTCTGTACATAGACTGGGTGTGGGGTACATGTTATATGTGGTGATTGGGGAGTGACATGTATGTGGGTCCAGCACGGTGGGGTAACTGTGGAAAGGTTGGACTGGGCAGAGTAACTTTATGGAGTGGGCAGAGTAACTGTGTGGAGTGTTTGGAGAGAGTAAAGTAACTATTTAGAGTGGCTCTGCTGGCTGCTCACACACCTGGGTTCCTATGGCAACTCACTCAAGGGCAGAGAAGAGCAGTTAAAAACAAACTGTTCCAAATTGCTCACTTCAGTGGCGGTTGCCATCTTCAAACGGTCGTAGTTTAAATACTATAAATCCTACAGCGAAGAGCTTTATATTGTGAGAATCACAAGACCCAGACCTACATTTTCATGCATAGTATTTGTCTGAAATATTAAAAATGAAGGCACAGTCGCAGTTTAGAAATTGCCCTTCAAATTTGAACTGGCTAGAGTGGAGTTTCAATGAATGCCAATGGAGAGCGTGAGTTGCAAACAAATGGTCATATTGTGAAAACTATCAGGACTATGGCATAGTCGTGGACATTTTTAGTGGCAGCAGGGATAGCTGAACGTTTTGATATATGATTTGTGTAGGTGGGCTTGAAAATGAGGGAGTGGTGACAGTTTAGAAATAATGTCCTGATTTTTCAGCTCACACTCTAGCTTTTGTCAGCTCCCACTCTGGTTTTGAGCATTCCACCATTCATTCCTATGGGACCAATTTCACCACAAAAAGGACGATATTTCTTGAACCATTCGGTGAAACGTTCCACAAAGTAATAGCACACCGATCGGGAACAATCCGCACGTTTCGGCATATTACTGTCTATGTAGTGTAAAAACTGTGGGAGGAGTTAGGGTGGTAAATTTGGCTATAATAAGAATAATATATATGTGAGATAATAGTAAGTGGTTTTGCCATGCAAGAACACTTAACTATAAAATAAATTAAAAAATAAATAAAACAAAAGTAACCATCCACAATGCATTTATCCTTACAAAAAGGCTTTATCAAGTGGAATGATAATAATACCTGGCATAAAGGGTTATCTAGAGTCATAAAAAAATTGAAGAGCGCAGCAGAAATTTCGTCTATCACGTCATGGGGGATTGTCAGAGAAAATACCAAAGATAGCTTGGCTGTAGGGACAGTGGAAATAGGAAGTATAAGGTGGCCTCTAGGTAATTTGTTGCTTAATTTTGAAATAAATACTTAGTGAATAAACCCCTAAACAGTGAATTCCTGCGAATTGGATAACACATTTTAAAAATAAAAAAAATAGTAAAACGACTAAACTGGAGCATATTAAAAATACAGAAAATGTGGCCTATATTCTGTATTTTTAATTCTATACAATTCAGTATTAGTGACCAAAACCCTGAGTGAACATGTTCATTATTCCTTACCAGCCATTACCTGCCATGAGAAATGCAGACAGACTGGTTCTGTAAATAAGGAAATCATTCGTTTTCCACATCACAACTAGAAATACAGCTCTGGCCTGATTTCTATGGAAGGGTCAGTCAGCCTGTGCCATCAGCCAGCTCTCAGCACATGATCCTATGAATAAGGAGCCACGGGGAGGAGGAGGGAGGATCAGTCCTGACAGTGACTGCACACACAGAGGAGGGGCCATCTCAGACACGTCAGGACTCAGAGACCCTGAGAAAGTGAAAGGAAGCGGACACACACAGCAACAGGACCAGGACACTAGCCACAGGGAGCACGGGAGGCCACACTGTCTGAGCCAAGAGTGCCAGTCTGCTCACTGCCAGCACTCATGTCCCACTCACTGGCAGCCTTTACTGTGAGTACCACTTGACCACTTTAAATCCCACTTTGTTTAAATGCCCCTGGTCTGGTATCTGCTTTGGTAAAAGTGCCCTAGAATGTGACCCAGTGATGATGGCATGCAATGGGCATTGTACACTCAGACTGTAAATCCCACGGAGGGGTAGTTTTGTATTCATGGTTGCCTTACCCAGCATATCGGGTCTCTTTCTGTGTGTGTGATTTTTGGGGATTCAGTGTTTTTATGGATGCCCAGTGGCACTGTTTGCAGTGAGATGTGATTAGGTCTTACAGGTGCTAGGTACACTGTCCTACCTCTGAGGCAACTCTGCTGTGATTTTGCTCCCTTTGTAGTCTTTTGAATGAGTGCATTATTATTTATGCATGCTTACTGCAAGCAAGAAAACTGAGGAAGTAGTTTTATACTTGTACTAACATGAGAAATACCTTTTTATATATAATATATATATATATATATATATATATATATATAATTTTTATTTTTTTTTATAAAGTACAACAAACATTTGGTCATTCCATAATTTAGTGTTGCTTTTATTCTGACTTATCGAAATGGTCCAGTTGGAATTTTGCAGCATAATTATAAAAAATTAAAATCCTAAGCTAATGCTTACCGCCAGTGTCCTATTGTTTTATTAAAATAAAGATGTTTCAGGAAGGAACTTTGTATGTTTATCATTATATGCTAGTAATGACTCAGTGTTGTATCATTTTTGGTAAATAGAAAACTTTTTTAGTATTTTAGTAGCCTGGTTTACTATTCAGTCTATAGGTCTTATCTACTGAATCACTACTCCCATTAAGCTTTATGTCAAAGTATGAAATTGTGTGTATCTAACCATTATAGTTTTGAACACATTGAAGTTTTTTTTATTTTATTTTTTTATGCATGCACTAGTTTATGTAATAATTGTACATATTTATAACTCTGTTTAATGTTTACACACATTATCTTGCTGTGTTCAACCTATAGGCAAATGATTTAAATGAACACTCCCAACACAACTTTATCTCAATGTAGTTGTTAGGAGGGCAGGAGTGTCTGTGTGCTAGTTTTCCTTCGGGGTTTAACCCCTTAAGGACACGTGACATGTGTGACATGTTATGATTCCCTTTTATTCCAGAAGTTTGTTTCTTAAGGGGTTAAACAGTTTCAAATTGTTTAATTCTGAGATTGGTTCACCAGCATCCATCAGTGCTGCCTTTCTCACTTGTACGCTTTGATCAGCCTCTAGGCAAACTTCCTCGTGAGGACTTTCAATAATTAAAACACGTTCAGTGTTGCAATGCTTAAAGTTTCTCTATAAAAAGCATCTGATTGGCATAGCTTGGTGATACTCGACAGTCTTCCCTGTTCTGGATAAAAGGGTTGTTTACTGTTGTTTTTTGGCTTGTGCTTTTTTTTTTTTTCTTCAAGGAAGGGGAGATGTATTCCAAGTAATGAACACATATATTTAAACAAACACTATAGGGTCAGGAACACAAACCTGTATTCCTGATCCTGTAGTGTTAAAACCACCATGTAGCCCACCTGGCCCCCACCCCTTCCTAAATATAGTAAAAATTTGTTTAGTTAATATTGCTGCTGCTGGCTCTGCTCCTGATCTGCCTGCTTGGCTGACATCATCATAAGTGATTCTCTGAGCCAATCACAATGCTTCCCCATAGGATTGGCTGAGACTGTCAAGGAGGCAGAGCCAGCACAATCAAACACAGCCCTTGCCTATCAACATCTCCTCATAGTGATGCATTAAATCAATGCATCACTATGAGGAAAGTTAAGTGTTCCCATGCAGAGAGTGGAGACACTGAATGCCAGTCACACTGTGAACACTGCCCCAGGAAGCACCTCTACAGCCATCTGAGGAGTGGTCAGTGGAGTTATCACTAGGCTGTAATGTAAACACCGCATTTTTTTCTGAAAATACAAATGTTTACTGCATGAAGGGAATATTTATATTCACCAGAACAAATACAATATGCTGTAATTGTTATGGTGCTTATAGTGTCTTACTAAAGGAACACTATAGCCACCAGAACTCTCAATGCTCCTAAGTTCCCCCCCCCCCCCTTATGCTCAAACAGTGCTTGCCATGTAATTTCACACACTTGTGTACACAGTCTTGAGTAATTACATTAAAAAAAGACATGGCAATTTATTTTTAGCAATCACCTTGCGCAGAAAACATGAATGAAGTATACTGCAGTGGGGCCAAAAAAACTGACAGCCGAATGTGAAATCATGGAATATCTAAAAACGATATGAAAACCCATAGGGACACCACGATTGGCATATATTTCTCAGCCTTTTCCTGGTCCAGAGCATTTGCTGTAAACACAATACCTGCACAAAGATTTATGCTCTGTTTCTTTATTCACTGAATGGCAACTGTAAGTTTTGGATTTACTTTCAGAGATTTGCAGTGTAAAGGGTTGGAACTCTTTAAGACCATATGAATGAATAGCTGAGACTCGGCTATTGGGTTGGAAATGCCTTTGGTGACGGTCAGGCAGGAAGACAGCCACTAAAGGCATGTTAACCATGCAACTGTATACTTTGCTGTTCCTGCAAAGTGGCAGCGTAGTCATTTGGAGAGTTAAAAAGACAGGGGCATGCCACCCAGACCACTTCATTGGGATGAAGTGGTCTGGGTGCGTGCCTATAGAGTCCCTTTTATTGCATATAGCTTTTGTTACACATGTCAGCAGCGTGATATCAATAAGTTGCCACCAATAAAACTATGCAGATTGATTGTTGGAGTTGTGCAGCCTCTAGGAAAGTCTTGTCCTCTTGCATGTATACGAAGGCTGTGCAGATTCTTATCATTTGACAAGTCTTACAGTTTTTTTTTTCTCGTTATAAAATTAGATCTGAACTGTTAAAAAGCACAGGCCCTCTCCCAGTCTGAGGAAGTCAGCTGTGATTAGAAAGTATAAACAGTCATCATTTATGGCTCGTTCAATGTAATGCAATACTCACACTGCTACAGTCTTTTGGCAGTGGTGCTTCCGTGACTGTATCGGAGAGATTTATCAAAATGTGATTTCAAAAGGGGTAGACCTGTCTCATAGTTGGACAATCTAATCTGGACTTTGAAATCCAATAGAAGCCACCAGAACATTTTGTTTATTGATCTGCTTTTACAACTTTACATCTATTTCCTATTTGGGATAATGGTACGGTAAATCTACTCTTGGTTTTCAAATTCACTTGGTTCTGATTGCTGAAAGCATAGTAGATTGCTACAGATATTTGATAATTTGACATTCTAGTGCAATTAAAGGAAATGTTATAATATTAATTTTAAATACATTTAAACAAAGCACGGTTTTTTTTTTTTTTGTGTACTGTACTCTTTCATGTTTATCACTAGGTAAAACCCCAGCGTGCAGCGTTTAGGATAGCGATGAACGTAATAAAGGAAATAAATGTATTAGCAGGCCTTAGGATAGCTAGACTTAACATTAGACAGAGAGAAAAGCAAGCCGAGGTCATAATAACGGAGAGCAAAAACAAGAACTAGCCAGAATCTGGTACACGGTAATCAGTCAAACAAGCAAACACAGGAAAGGGTTAAAGATAAACACAGGATCAGTAACTAGGCCAAGTTCAATACCAGAAAATACTAAAGGAATCAAGAAATGCACTAAAGAGTACTGGGAACAGAAACCACAATAGGGAACAGAAGATAGAGCCAGGGAAATTTAAAAAAAATTAAATGTGCACCCCAACCCCCATTTTACACACATTACATACCTACACAAAAACACACTGCATTCACTATACACACACTACACAAACACACACTGCATTCACTATATACACACACTGCATTCACTGTACACACACTACACAAACACACACTGCATTCACTGTACACACTGCATTCACTGTACACACTACACAAACACACACTGCATTCACTGTACACACACTACACACACACACTGCATCCACTGTACACACACTAAATGCATGACACAAACACACTCCACATTCACTACACACACTGCATCTAATATACACAAACAGCCTTCACTATACACACACTACATCCACGACACAAACACACACTCTGCATTCACTATATACACCACATCAAACACACACTCTGCATTCACTACACACACTGCATCTAATAGACACAAACACACACACTCTACCTCCAGTACACAAATACACACACCGCATCCCCTTTACATACGCACTCTGCATCCACTACACACACCACTATCTGTATACACACTGCATCTCTGTGGGCGGACTCAGAGGTGGACTCGAGAGCAGCCATGTGGGTGGACTCGGGGGCAGGCCCCGGGGGGGCCAGACCATGAGCTGTGTCAGGGGCCTCACAGTTTCTGATAGCAGCTCTGCATGGGCATCTGCAGCATAGGGCAACGGCCTAATCATTGGAATTTGGAAACTTCCCTTTGAAAACTTTTCTGGAGATGCTCCTATGTGCATAGTTCAAGGTTTCCATATTTTTAACTTTTTTTTTTTTTCTGCATAGCACTAGCAACCAGGGCCGGACCTGGAGCACTTGGCACCCGGGGCGGATCCTATATCCCTCCCCCCACGACACAGTCTGCTCCGGGACCCCCCTAGTGAGTGGCACATTGTTGTGTAAGAATTATGTCCCACTCTTATTTACAACATTGCTTCAGTTCATTGCGGTTTGCTGGCATTTGTTTATGCCCATCTCACTTAAGGTCTGGTGTGGTTTGCTGGTATGCTTGGGATCATTGTCCTGTTGCATGACCCATTTTTGGCCAAGCTTTAGACAGACAGATGGCCTCACATTTTACTCTAGAATACTGTGGTATACAGAGACATTCCAGGTCGACTCAATGACTGCAAGGTCCCCAAATCCTGTTGCTGCAATACAGGCCCAGATCCTCACTTCTACACCACCGTGACTGTTCGTGTGAGGTGTTTGTGCTGATAAGCTGTTTTCGCCAAATGTGGCACTGTGCATTAAGGACATTGTTCCGGAAATTGTGTAGTTTTTCAGAAGCAACTTTGCAAACCCAAGCCGTGCTACCATGTTCCTATTAGAGAGCGGAGGTTTTAACACTATAGGGTCAGGAATACATGTTTGTGATCCTGACCCTACAGTGTTCCTTTAACATTTTAACATTCTAACTGAGGCCTGTAGAGTCAGGTGTAATTGAGTTGTAACTCTTTTATTTAATTTTTTTTTTTTTGCAATTTCTCCTAGCATTGCACACACGATCTGACCTTTGGGTGAATTTGCTGGGATGTCCACTCCTGGGAAGATTGTCAATGGTCTTGAATGTTTTACACTTTTGAATAGTCTTTCTAACTGTAGAATGATGGACTTTACATTGTTTGGAAATGGCCTTATAACCCGTTCCCAGTTTGATGGGCAGGAACAATTGCTTTTCTAAGAACATTGTTGTCTTTCCTCCTTGGCATTGTATAACACAACTGAATGCTATAGACCAGCACATTTATAAAACTTTGGCTTTTATAGTGGTGGTCACACTTGCTGATGTTCAATTAATCTAGGGCATTTGATTAACAGCACCTGTCTGCTACGTAACCTCTAAACCCCTTAACCCCTTAAGGACACATGACATGTCTGACATGTCATAATTCCCTTTTATTCCAGAAGTTTGGTCCTTAAGGGGTTAAGGACGTCAGGCGTGCTATGCCGTCCTTGGCGACCCAGCTCTAAACGTAGGCGGCATGGCATGTCCACGCCCTGCTCGCCGGCGATCCCACGCTGAAACAAATATTAGTTTCAAAACAGTAAAATGTTTTACAACGATGATATCATGAGTGAAAGTGAAGTTTTTTGCATTGTTCGCACACAAACTGCATTTACACTGACGATATAATTCTTGTGATACATTTTACGGTTTGAAACACTAATATTTGTGTTCAGCCAAGTCTCCCGAGTATAACTGTACCCCTCATGTATATGGCTTATAGTGTTTTGAAAAGTTACAGAGTCAAATAGGCTTGTGTTTCAGTTTTTTCACATTGAAATTTGCCTTTGAGACCGTATGGTAGCCCAGGAATGAGAATTACCCCCATGACGGCATACCGTTTGCAAAAGTAGACAACCCAAGGTATTGCAAATGGGGTCTGTCCAGTCTTTTTTAGTAGCCACTTAGTCACAAACACTGGGCAAAATTGGCGTTCAAATTTGTTTTTTTCTGCATTTTTCACACACAAACAAATTTTAACGCTAATTTTGACCATTGTTTGTGACTAAGTCGCTACTAAAAAAGACTGGACATACCCCATTTTCAATACCTTGGGTTGTCTACTATTGCAAATGGTTTGCCATCATGGGAGTAATTCTCATTCCTGGGCTACCATACGGTCTTAAAGGCAATGTAACCAATCTGGCGAATTTCATGCAAGATGTCATGCAGAACAAAAGAAATAACAAAATGTGTCAATTTCTCAAAAAAAAATTCAATATTTTTTTCATATTAAATTACGTTTCATAGCTAAATATTTGATGTTAAAGGAACACTATAGTCACCTAAATTACTTTAGCTAAATAAAGCCGTTTTAGTGTATAGATCATTCCCCTGCAATTTCACTGCTCAATTCACTGTCATTTAGGAGTTAAATCACTTTGTTTCTGTTTATGCAGCCCTAGCCACACCTCCCCTGGCTATGATTGACAGAGCCTGCATGAAAAAAAAAAACTGGTTTCACTTTCAAACAGATGTAATTTACCTTAAATAATTGCATCTCAATCTCTAAATTGAACTTCTATCACATACAGGATGCTCTTGCAGGGTCTAGCAAGCTATTAACATAGCAGGGGATAAGAAAATCTTAATTAAACAGAACTTGCAATAAAAGCCTAAAGAGGGCTCTCTTTACAGGAAGTGTTTATGGAAGGCTGTGCAAGTCACATGCAGGGAGATGTGACTAGGGTTCATAAACAAAGGGATTTAACTCCTAAATTGCAGAGGATTTAGCAGTGAGGCTGCAGGGGCATGTTCTATACACCAAAACTGCTTAATTAAGCTAAAGTTGTTCAGGTGACTATAGTGTCCCTTTAAATGAAAGCCCTATGTCTCCTGAATAAAATTATCTATAATAAGTGTGCAGTTAATATGAAAGAGAGGTGAATTACGGTTGAACAGACATATAGCGCAAATACCAGTTTTTGTTTACATTTTGTTTTGATCAGAACGTGTACTATTGACTCCGTCCTGAAGGGGTTAAAGGATTTTAGACTGGAGGAACATTTGATTGTGTCCCCGTGGTTATTTCATATAGTCAAATTCTAAGTTTTGTTTGTTCTTATTTTTATCAAAACGTGCGTGTACATTTGGCTCATTCCTTAAGGGGTTAATTCCTGTGAAAGCCGTAAAACGTGTACTTAGTTTTTCACATATGGCTTCTCCATTTTAGCTTTATTATTGTTAAAGAAACACTATAGTGCCAGGAAAACAAACTTGTTTTCCTGGCACTATAGGGTTATTAGGTCCCGCCCTCTCTCGAAGCCACCCTCCCGCTGGGCTGAAGGGGTTACCCTTCAGCCACTTGCCTTTCTCCAGCGCCAAGCTCCCTCGGCACTGGTGACCTCCCCTTGAGGTTGTATTTACCTAATTTTTAGACCTGCTACGGAACGTATGATTGTTTTACCCTGATATGTAAAATCATGGAATACAAAGAGGGGTGTACTTTATTTTTCCCATGACTGTAATGTACTTTTTAAGTGTTTCTAAAAGTGTGTTTTTCATTTTAAATTCATATATTTAAATATTTTAATCTTAAAGTCAGCTTTTTTTGTTTTTTAGTGTTGAGCAACACTTTAACTTATCCCAGAGAGAAACAGTCTCCATTCCTTAGAGCAGTGTGATTATTATTAAAATTGTTAAATAACCAGTTAGCACATCCTTTTATGCTATAACTACATTTAAAATATTATAATCCTTGTTTTAAAAGATTGTGTTTAAAGAGGATTATAAAAAAGGTTAAAACATTTAAAGAGACACCCATTTACAAATGCATTATAGGGATAATTCAGTAAAATATAACATTTTGAAAGTCTGTTTTCTGCTAATCCTCTCACTTCTATAACTTTTAGGTTGGTTTTTTTCTCTCTCTCATTTTGATAAAAAACAATTGCCAGAATAAGGTTGCCAGTTAGAAATAATATAACATTATCTTATATATACGTTGGCAAGTGTGAGATTCTCTTTTTATTTTGTACGTTTTCCGTAGTTTCTCAATAAATTGGCTGTAGTAATACAAATAAATGGTAAATAAGAGAAGGACTTTTTGTGCTATATGGTCCTTCTTCATTCCCCATATAGCTGATCACTTGCGAACGACATATCATTATTTCCAATTTAGCTCCTGGTTAACGAGAACGGCATCCAATTCTTGGACACGATCTGCTTAAATCTACTGACCTGTCTATGGTGTACAAATGTTTAATAGAACTAACTGGTGCTTTCTCTCGTTCATTGTATACTGTATATTACATTTCATTTGCACCAATTATTATTGCTATAGAACAATGTATATAAACAAGCTCTCTGTATGTCAGTACAGGTTTGGAAAATACAATTTGCCTATTGAATTTTTCCATCTGCCTTTAAACTGTCTGAATATTATTAGACAGATTTCTTTTAAAAACAGATGTGACTTGTTTTTGTTTATTGGATGTTGTAAAATACAAAATACAATTTTGTGTTTATCTTGTGGTGAACATTCGCTAGAAGCTATTTGTAATGTAAGCAATATCTTATCCTTTTTTTTTTTTTTTTCTTCTTCTTCAAAATTACCCTTTAGCACTCACTTAATACCCACAGTTATTTTAGCCAATACGTATTACATTCCTTGAGGACTGCTCTGTTTGTCTTGAGGAATGCTGACCATAGCAATTCTCTAGGACCTTTATCTAAAATTGGAATAAATGAACTAGGAAATCATTCTGTCATCATTAAATGTATATCTTTGTTCTGCATGTGTCTGTACATTGCATTTCATTACATGACTTTAGTTTAGCTCTAACATTCAACCAAAAAAGATCAGAACAAAAAAAACTGAACTGCTATTTGTCTGAATTTGGTTCAGGTGATTGATCAACATCCCAAACTCTGAGCCAAAATGTAGCCAAATCACAAAACAGACCAGTTGCACAATGTCCAAGCATGTTTGTTTTTATTTGTGATGTTAATTCTGCCTGCGGGTATAAAAATAAGAGATGATTAAAGGGGGAAGAAAAAGATGATTATTGGATAGCGCACAGTCACTAAATATTGATTTTATTCACTGGTCAAGTGAGAATTGAGCAAGAGAGAAAAAGTAAAAAATAAAATAAAGCAGTAAATAAAAAGAAATATATTCTTTTATTTAAAATATATAGATTTTTTTTTTTAATTGCTCCCTCCTCGTTTTTCCCTCTGTTGGCTACTTTTTCTTACTGTGAACCAAATGGCAGCCAGCACATGTTACATACAGCCCACACACACCACACACATTAGGTATAGCCAGCAGAAACACACCAAACACACTATAGGGAAGGACAGAGACCCTCAATTCCAGTTTGTTGCCATTTAAAACCAAATGGGGGAAAAAAATGCATGTTTTGACTATAACCTTGTGGGAACTATTTTTCCAAAGCAGCTATTTTGGCCTCCATTTTTTTTTTTCAGATTTAATCTGGGAAAATTCAAAGTTTATTGAATAATCCTGCTAATGTCCAGGTCTAAGCAGGGTCACCAAACTATCTTATTTTATATTTTGTGTTAGGACAAGTAGATTGTTATGATGAACAAGTAGATTGGGCTACCACTTTAGACCCTTGGTCAAGTAGATTTAAAAAAAATTTTTTGCATACCCCTCAACTGACATGGATAATTGTTTTCAGTTCAGCTCTTTTGAGCTTATGTTTGAATTTAACTTTGAATTCCAAAACAACCCACTTTAGTAAATAACCCTGAACATCTTTTTAAATGTATTTCTGACCATGTAATTAAATAGCCATAATAAGAAAGAAATAAGGATACACCTGAATTTTCATTGATTGCCAAAACAAAAAGATGCACTCCTATACGAGGATGTCCCCCCCCACCCCTATTAAATGTAATTCAGCAGGTAGCTGCATTGCACATCACATTGACCCATTGGTTAAAAAAAAAAAAAAAAAAATTCTAATAAACTCCTTAAAGGGCAATAAATTTTTTTTTGTCTAACTAAATGCGTGCTCACGTGTGCTGATATGGAATTTCTCTGTGAGCTGCCTGATTGCACACTTGAGGGGGGGTGAAACACCATCTAGCCCCCTCTGCCCCCCCGTAGCCTCCCTAAATATAGTCAAATCTTACTTTTATTCCAGTCTGCTACTGGCTCTGCCCCTGATCTGCCTGCTTGGCTGACATCAGAAGTTGTGATCTCAGCAAATCACAATGCTTTCCCACAGGATGGCACTGGATTATCTGAGCTTGTAAAAGAGGCAGATCAGGGGCAGAGCCAACACAAGCCAAGCACAGCCCTGGTAAGTCCGTATCTCCTCATATATATGAGATATATTGAATCAATGCATCTCTATCAAGAAAGTTCAGTGTCTCCATTCAGAGGGTGGATACACTGAATGTCAGTGTTGTAATGTAAACACTACATTTTATCTGAAAAAAAACAGTTTACTGCAAAAAGCCTGAAGGGAATTATTCTATTTATCAGAACAAATACACAAAGCTGTAGTTGTTCTAGTGACTATAGTGTCCCTTTAATTTGGTCTGAAAGTGTACATTTAAGGCCAAACCACTGCATTATAGTTAAATAGAACACATTGCTACGAAGGTCCTGTTTGAGTTGAGTGATTTTTTTGGGGGGGATTTTTTTTTATTTTTTTTTTTTATTAAAGTGTTGCAGAAAAAAAATTAATGCTGATAGAGGGGAGGGGGGCTAGACGAGAGAGGGTGGGGTGGCTAGACGGGAGAGGGAGGAGGCAGGGAGACAAGGGGGGGAGTAAGACAATAACAGAGAGGGGAGAGCTCTATGGGATTGGGGGGCAGGGGAGAGCAACAAGGGATAGTGGGACAGGATGGGAGAGCACTAAGAAACAGGGGAGATCACTAAGGGACAGTGGGGCAGGGGAGAGCTCTAAGGAACAAGAGGGGAGAGCGGCTGAGGAAGGAGGGAGAGAGAGGCAAAAAGGAGCAGGTAGTACTCAGCACCTATCCTACCCCACAAACTCTCTATTTCACGCTACACACACACACAATGCACCCCTTACATACACAGAAACACACAATGCATCCCTTGCACACAGAAACACACAATGCATCCCTTACACACACTGAAACACAATGCATCTCACACACACTCAATGTACCCCTTACAGATACACACACCGCATCCCTTACATACACAGAAACACACATTACATCCCTTACACATACAAACGAAGATTCACACAATGCATCCCTTACACACATCCAGAAACACACAATACATCCTTTATACACAAAAACACACTGCATCCACTGCATCACCTACATAAACTGGTGTCCCTATACACTACATTCCATAAGCACACACTTTAGATCCTCTACAATAACACATCCCCTACACACTCCACCACCTGTGAGCGAACTCATGGGTGGAACATGTAGGTGGACTTATGGGTGGGCCTTATGGGCATACTCACAGTCAGTCCCTGGGGGCCCAGACCTTGAGCTGTGCAAGGGGCCCAAAAAAACAGAGCTGCTTCCCATTCTCCCAGAACATTGACTTTTGTGACCACAGTTACAAACAGCCACCAGAGAGCCTGTTCTTCACCAGACCACTGCAGCCAGAGCCCATCATCATCCTCAACTGGTTGTAAGTAGGCAATCCAGTATATTATTAGTGACACTAATCTCTAATTTACCTCACATTAAAGGGGCACTATAGTCCCCAGAACCACTGCACCTTAATGTAGTTGTTCTGGTGTCTATAGCCGGTCCCTGCAGGCTTTTTAATGTAAACACACACTGTGTGCAGCACTGGCGTTAGTTCATATGGCAGATCAAATGGATGGGGCAATGTGATGTCACTTGGGAAGGGCGGCGGCAAATTTTTCTTTTGCCTAGGGTGGCAAAAATCCTTGCACATGGCGGTCAGCACAGAGAAAAAGGATGACATTAAACAGCATACTGACCAAGTGTCCCTATTTTAAAGCCTATATCACTCTGTCCCTCTTTTCTATCCTATTGTCCCTTTTGTTCTGTGAGGTTCATATTTTGGTGGTGTGTCTGAATTTATAACAGAGTGCCATACCTAGTATTTGCAGTAATCTATCTTTTTTTATTTATGTTTTAAATGTTTTATTTTTGCTGTGCAAAGGTTAACAAGCAGTCATGCATTGCCAGTATAGCAATTACAGGCAGTTTAAAGTAGACAGGATCATGACATGATATATTACTGCACAATTTTTTAATTAATTAAAACATACCCTTATCGAGGGTATGTCAGTGGATATATGAGAAGTCGTAGCGTTATAATAGGGCACATATCCTTGTGTTTTAGTTACGAGAGACATATTAACTTGCTATGTAAACTTTTCTTAGGAGAGTAGAATATAAACAAAGAGTGGACTGGTACTGCAAAGAATATAAAAAGCAAATAGTCAATGCAAAGAAAATACAGGAGTTCACCATATGAAAGGTAAGCCAGTAGGATGTCTTCGGGGCAGCCACCGCCAGCCCCCTGCATCCTCACCCGAGGTGGGCACTCAGACACCTCAAGGAGAGTCATGTGTAGCGCGGGAGCACGTATGGCGAGCCGTACTCTGATGTCCCCAGATCCGTGCTAGTGCTGGAGCTGCCATTTTGAGGAGTTAGTGTACCTGATTGTTGAACTTTGAGTAGCATAAGGGCTGGAGAGATGGCTAGCGCCTTGTTCTCTTGGTCACTGCCGTGGAGGCAAAGGTGCTCCGAGATTAGGCGGGCCTCCAGGAGGCCTCGAGGGCAACGTGGATTGGACTGCTTATGGACATGTGTCTGAGGTTTGAGAGCAGGTCGGCAGCTTAGACTGCTGTCTCACTTCTATTGTGGCCCAGACGCCTGACAGACTTAAGTGCCGCAGCGAGTGAAGGGGAGGGTAATCCGGTACAAGAAAGTACCGAGGCCGATACCAATCGATTTGCCAGATTCCCCACTATGCAGTGAGAAACTTGGTAGCTTAGAGCAGACAAATGTATTTTCGCAGGAATAAAGCTTATTTAGCAGTTGTTGCTCAGGAGCTCGCCTTACATGCGTCCACTCTGCTTGCCAGTCAGGCTCTGCCCCAGTAATCTATCTTTAAACTACAAATGTGTGTAGAAATCAATCTGTGTAAATAAGATACATTGTTCTTGTTTTAAATCACATTTTTGTTGCATACCTTGTTATGAGTAACTCACCTACAATTCCTCAAGAGCCCTGCCCAGGCCACACCACCACTCTCACCTCTAAAATTAAAGTGTCCTATTTTTGTCCATTTGAAATGTTGCGTGGGATGAAACAGTGTTGCTATATCTCTTCCTCATTTGCAAAGTTCGCTCATCTTTGTACTGAATTATAAAGTTGTTTACAAAATCTTTAATATAAATAAATCTCATGGAAAAGCAGGTTAACACAGTATAGGTGATGTCAGTGCTTTTTTTTATAAGTTTAAATTACAGAACTTGGGAGGTGCAAAAAATGGATGAATACAGAAAGAGGAAAAGGCAGGTGGTGGCAAGGATCAATGTTTTATGAAGTGTTTCATGCTTGGCAGCTCTGTGCAGAGAGATAACCCCAGAGCTCCCCCTGAAAGTAGCATACAGTCTAAATGGATATATCTTTTCAGACAATGTGAAGACATTGACAAGGTATGGCTATGGCGGAATAAATAAAGTTTTATATAACTACTAAGTGGCAGACAGACTGTATGGCCAGAATTTATGCACCAAATCTGCTTCCTTAAATTGATATGGTTTTGGTGTTTAGACCGACCCTTTAAGGCTTTTCCATCAAACCATGTCTCTGCAAAGCTCCAGTTATAAAGATAATTCAGAGGATGGATGGTAGTTAATGTGGACACTCAGCTGGAGTGTCTATTTTTACAGTGAGGTTCCTGTGACCGACCATCACTTAGTAGATAGATATGCCAATGCTACGACTTAAACATGGTTTAAAAGACAGACGTTCTTGTCATATTTATTAATTTTTATATGTTGATGTAAAAAGATCGAAAACCTGTGAAGTGTTTCAACAGATTAAAAAAATAAACAATATATAGGTTTACTTTTTGTTCCAGTCTAAACTGGAGCCATTGTATCATAACTCCCAACAGTGGGAGGTATGAAATATACACAGGGTTGTGTGGGCCTATGGCAAGGTGAAAGAGTGTTCCAAATAGAAAAGTGCAGGATAGCTTGAAAAAAAGGGTGCTTGTAAGCGTAGTACACAGACAGATCACTTTTTAAATTCTCAGGGCATTGCCTTAAAGGACCACTCTAGTGCCAGGAAAACACTTGTTTTCCTGGCACTAGAGTGCCCTGAGGGTGCCCCCACCCTCAGGGACCCACTCCCGCCGGGCTCTGGGGGGCTCTGGGCTTTCCTATGGACGCTTGCGTGCTCTCACTGTGATTTTCACAGTGAGAAGCACGCAAGCGCCTCTAGCGGCTGTCAATGAGACAGCCACTAGAGGCTCTGGAGGCTGGCTTAACCCTCAGTATAAACATAGCAGTTTCTTTGAAACTGCTATGTTTATAAAAAAAAGGGTAAAAGCTAGCTGGACCTGGCACCCAGACCTTTAATGCTCTGAGAGCATATTGCATAGGTCATGTGTGTCTTTTGATGAGTTTGTGCTGTGCTGAATGCATGCTTTTCCTGGTGCCACAGATGTGGGACCCCTTGGAAACTAACCTGGGATGGGCCCATTTTCACAACCAAACGCAAAACAATTTAGAGATAATGTATGATTATTCTACATGAATGTCACTTTCTTTTTTAATAATAAAAACTGTTGAAATGGAATTTTAAAAGAAATTGATTAAATTAATGCATTAATAAAGTGGCACGTGAAGTTGACTAATGGCATACATTAGTATGGTTAATTCTTAGCTGAATGTACTTGTAATAACTCCGCGTTTACAGCTTTTCTTGGAAAGATACACACTGGCATTATAATGGTATGCTGACGTGTAAATATATCTGAACTCCACCCTTATAGTATTTCTGTAACCTTTGCTGCAGCTTAACACTCCTGCATCCAATGATATCTAGCACAGAGTTATAAATTAACTCATACTTTAATAGCTGCTGTAAAGGGATTGTCTATGTCAAATCTTAACCGTTCATAGTTTTTAATGCATTACTTAAAGGGACAATATAATTACCAAAACAATTACAGATTAATATAGTTGTTCTGGTGTCTTCTGCCTGTCCCTGCAGGCCTTTTTCATGTAAACATCAGAGAAAAGGCAGTGTTTACACTGCTGCCTAGGGATACCTCCAGTGGCTGTCATTCAGACTGCCACTAGATGTGCTTTCTGGGTCACTGATGTTCAGCGTCTCCAAGCTCTGCATAGTCCCTTAGCAGGGGAATTAATGGATAAGTAGTTTAACTAAGACAAACCTAGGATGATAGGAACTGCTCAATAAACTGATAACAGCCATGACACAGCTGATACACATTCATACACAGCCTAGTTTGGTATTAGTGAACTCAGTTGTGTTTTACTATCAGGAAAGCCAGGGGCCATCATATTGAAGTGGTTATAGTGCCTGTCGTCCCCTGGGAAAATTTATTTGTTTAGTGTTAAGCAGTTTTTAAACAGCACCTGGCCCATGTCTGCTGCTCAGCCTAATTTTTATGCATTGCTGGTATTACTCTGTATAGTTGAAGTGGCATGGACTCTCTTCCTCCTCAGCCATACCTCCAAAGGAGACAAGTCTATGGGCTGCTAAGCACTATCATTCAGTGTTAAACCATTAAAAAAATGGTTTACCACTAAATCGAGTAACTTACCGGGGAGACTGTAGCCACGTTAACGTGATGAAGTAGCTGTAGTGTCTTGAGTATTCATTTAAAAAAGTTATTGTAGGTCCTTGAAAGAATCTGCTTGCTATTCTTGTATTTTTTTATGATTCCGCAATTATGAACTGCAACCTTCAACATATATGCAATTAGAATGACTTACATTTGTATTTTTTTTTTTCCTCAGACCTGCCATTTGTGTTAATTTCTGGTTTGGCTGGGCTACAAGTCTCATGCAATGAGGATCCGCCTGAGAAAATGGCCACTAATCGTGAAGACATGCGTTTTATTTGGACTCTTTATGATTACTTATGTGGTAGTGGAAATTTCTGTTTCTTCTTTTTACTCTCCTGAGGGTAAGGGGCTTACCACCAAGAGAAGGTGGGAAAGAGAATTTGCTGCTACGCAAGAGGAAATGGAGGATTTGAGTCACCCAGTTCATGCAAAACCACCCCCAGATCCAAACTCTCCAGGAGAATGGGGCAAGGCTGCCAGATTGCAGGTTGGAGTAGAGGAAAAAAAGATGCAGGACAACAGCATTGAGAAATATGCCATTAATATTTATTTGAGTGATAAAATATCATTGCATCGACACATACAAGATAATAGAATGTATGAGTAAGTATACCTAATGTGCTCCTATATATTATATGTTTGCAATATCAGATGTGATTATGAAGCCTGATATTTATTCTCAATGTTCACAAAGCTCTAAACCCCAAAAGACGTGCCTGGCAAAGATTTATGGAGGCAGCTCTGTTTTTAACAAAGATCTGATTTTACATTCTTAATTTTATCTGAAGAACCACATTTGGTCAATCAGGATATTATTTATTTTATTTATAAAACATTTTACCAGGAAAGATACATTGAGATTTCTTTTGTTTTCAAGTATTTCCTGGGTTCACAAAACATTGCATTGATACATTAGGGTACAATAAAATACAAAAACAATATTAATACACAATATATACAAAATTTAACATGGAACAGGTAGGAAATATATAATCAACCATAACACATGCATTCTGTTTTGAGGTACGTAGACTGGGATCTCTTAAAGGACTTTAGGCTTGGGGAAGATTTGAAAGTGTGCGGGAGGTCGTTCCACAATTGTGGTGCTCTGTAGGAAAAGGATGATCGGGCTGCTTTCTTTTTGTATTGAGGTAGACTAAATAAAGTGCTGGTACTGGATCGGAGGTTATAGGAGGTGGGAACAGCCGAGGAGAGCATTCTGCTCAGGTAGGGTGGGAGCTTCCCAGAAAAGCTCTTAAACACAAGACTGGGAAGATGAAGTGTATATAATGTTTTATGCTGTCTATATTGTGAGCTCTGGAGATCTACATTTATCTCATCTTGAGGAGTTCTTGAGTTCTACAGTCTGGGGCCATTGGCATATGTGCTGACCCTACATTCTGTCATAAACCAATGGCAGCAGAAAACTGGGAGGTTCAGGAGACAAACCTTTTTTTTTTTTTTGTCAAGACACAGTTTAGATAGAAGCAAAGTTTGAGGATGCTTGAATAGAAAAATGTTTTTACATTAGTAAAAGGATTTACCCATATCTCCCAACATTTCAAATAGACAATAAGAGACTTTAATTATAGGGGTGTGAGTGAAGGTGTGGCTTTGAGAAACTTTAGTTGATTTGCTAATAACAATTTATGGAAATAAAATGTAATTTAGAACAGGAACAGTTTATCCTTTTTACAAAGACTTATTTCTAAACACATTAATTGTAGTTTTAAGACACATTACTGTGAGTATTATTACTGTAGAGCTCTGTTATACACATCAGGCACACCAACAATATGGAACTCATAGAAAAGAGGGACAGGTGGATTTGGGCCTAAAATTGGAACTGTCCCTCTTGAAAAGGGAGACCTATTCACTTCTGTAGAACTTTCTAATAAATATTATTTTCCTTTTCTTAATTTTAAAAATGTTTTTAGAATGTTGCAGTATTAAACTGTAAGTGTGTACAAATTGTTGTCTCTGTGATATGAAATATACGTGAAGTGGCTGCTGTTTGTTAAAAACATGTGATATTCCCACACACCGACCGCTCGGACAGAAGTGTACCCGCACCAAGCGGCGACCATCACCTCGGCTCTCCGACCAACCAAGGAATATGGCAGTCATGGTCTTCTGGAACATGCGGTTCGATGGAGATGGAACGCCGGCCCATGTACAAGCCCAGAACTGGTGGGGAGTGCTGCACATCAACCCTGCCACTTTGAGGACTTGGCTGACTCTGTCCTCTGGCCTCTTGCCCCACAGGGCCTTTACCTGACATAAGCTGAAACCACATACTAGCTCTCTATGCTTAGTATATAGTTGCTATCACCCATGCCATTGATAAATGATCATTTTTGGTTTTCTTTACTCTTTCTACTTTATATGCACAACTACTGTGGTACAGTGATCTGGCAGCATTGCCAGGCCCGTTGGCTTTATCAGCTACGAGTCATTGCCTTTTGTTTTCATTTGAGTTAGTAGTCTTGGCTCAAGCAAATTAATCTGGCATGTATACACCACTTATAATTCTTAAGATGTATTTTTCAGTACTTAAAGCTTAGCCTGATACAGTTTACTGACATGCATTATCGTGTTACCTTTTGTCTATATACCAAAAATTGTGCTAATATCTCGACTGCCACACTGTTCTGATGTGTAGATCTGTTTGTTAACTGAGCACAACTAAATAAAGAATAAAAGGAAAAAATATATATATTTTATAACATAAATGTGAAGGAGGTTTTCCTGTTTTACCTGTGTGAAATGGCAGCTTCATACAAAGTCTCTATTATCCCAGCATGCTGTCTGCCTGCCAAGCACTCAAATGTTCCATTTGGGAAACCATACACATCTGTGCAGTGCAGTGACATAACTAAAATTAATAGGAATCCTGTAGCAGTATGCTTAACGGAATATGGCCTACTTCCAGTCACAAGTGTGAATGCAGGAAGAGACTATGCAAATCCACAGCAAATACATTGTAGATTAAAGGCTAACCTTTAACCCTGCGTAGCTGGGCTTCGAGTACTATTATTACATGCTACAATAGCACAATACAAATCGAGTCATTGGCAAATTACATATTTCTGTATGGTTATACCTGGTTTATCCCAACACTTCTACAATATTTGCATGTTTTCTAGCACTCTCCTTTTCTGCTGTCTTGTTTATCATGCTTCATGTACCTTTTTGATAGAAGGAGCATGGGAAACAAGCCTATGAGGACAGACTATGTTTTTTTTTTTTTTTTTATCCTTCCCCCTGGAGTGGTATAACAAGTGTCTTTAGAGTCATGGTTTCTACATTTTTCTAGCTACACACAGTGCACTTTGATGGTTAAACCACATATATACAAGATCTGACTCACACTCCGTTGTAACATGCTCAGTAAAAAATACACATTAACGTGGATATAACTTCTATTTTTTCAAGCCAAACTATTAACTGGAAACCGTTAGAGAAAAGTCACAGCGCTCGATAAAGGCGCAATATTGCACTGAGCTGACGCTGATTTTTAATCTTGTTAGGAGGAACCCTTTTTAGACCAATGAAATGCTGATAGTAAGAATCTTTTGAGGCTAGATTTAAGGGGACTGCCTTGAAGCAGTGTGATCTACGTATAGGGAGGACGTTTAAGAGGACTAGCTTTAGCTGTATTGTCCCCTCCCTCTGCCCCCCTGCAAAATAGACCTATGGAGACACTCTGACTTAAACTGTCTCCATATTACTCCCTTGTCTTTCAGTGCCTGGTCCTTTCTGTTCTCTTATGAGGGGTTAAGGCAGTGTTCCAAATAGTTTGCTACTGGTTTAGCACTTGTGTATGGGTTCTGCTTTAAATGCAGGTTTAGTGATTGTAAAGTAATGGGAACGCACTAACTATTTTTTTTTCTGTACTAATTTACAGATGCAAATCTCAGACATTCAACTACAGGAAGCTTCCTACGACATCAGTCATCATTGCATTCTACAATGAAGCCATGTCAACGTTGCTCAGAACAATTCATAGTGTTTTAGAAATGTCTCCTTCGGTACTTTTGAAAGAAATTATATTAGTTGATGACTTCAGTGATAAAGGTACTTTACATTTATTGATAATTGGTAAAAATATATTTTCTGGAATGTGCATTGTCTGATTCATTTTAATACATTTCATACTTTTAATGTTACCTCAAAAGCTGGGCACATCTAATTTGTAGTTAACCTTTTTCTTGGTGGTAGCACCCTCTAATTGAACGTGTGCACCAAGGTTCACCCCAGAGTTCTAGTGGCAAGTTATGGACTACTGGAAGGCCTGCGGGTACAACTAGACAGTGGTTGTCCTATGTGCAACTATCAAGGTTGGTGCATTTCCCACTGCATTATTTAGGATAAACAGACTTTACATGCATTATAAAGAGATTGCGAACACTGGAAATGCATATATTCTGTTTGGTAACCATATGATTTTGTACTACTAATGACATTAGGGATAAGAGGGACATATATTATGACCCGGTATAGTTCCTACATCAAGCTCATGGCTTGGCCCAGATCTGCTGAAGTCCATATTTGAAGCACTCCCTATAAGCTCTTTGATTTACACATCTCTTTGTAAGGCAGGACAACACCTAACACAAAATTTGTTTGACAGTTCTCAGGAGGGGAAAATTAGAGTTATTTCAAGCACCTTGACTCCTAAAGTGTTTTGAAATTGTCATGGTGCAAGGACTCTGTTTATACAGAGTGTCTGTATGAAACACTGCACATATAGATATATTTAAAGAAACACTATAGGGTCAGAACACAAACATGTATTCCTGACCCTATAGTGAAAACCCACCATTTAGGTGGCTTGCCCCCCTCAGAATGGGATAAAACTCACCTTACTTTCAGCTCTCCACGGGTCTGCCGGCACTGGCCCCATCCCCTTGGTGAGTGACATCATCAGAATTGCCGATTTCTAGCCAATCTTGAGAAAGCATTGGATTAGCTAAAATCAGCAAGGGGGTGGTGCAAGACACAGTTTTGGCCAATCATAGAGATGCATTGCATCAAATGCAGAGCGTGGAGACGCTGAACAGCAGAGCTGCCTACTGTGAAGCACTGAGCCAGGAAGCATCTCCAGTGGACATCTGAGGAGTGGCCATTTGGAGGTGTCCCTAGGGGCAATGTATACACTGCCTTTTCTCTGAAAAGACTGTGTTTGCATTAAAATGCTTGAGCCAATGATTGCATTTACCAGAACAACTACATTAAGCTGTAGTTGTTCTGGTGACTATAGTGTCCCTTTAACCCCTTAAGGACCAAACTTCTGGAATAAAAGGGAATCATGACATGTCACACATGTCATGTGTCCTTAAGGGGTTAATGTTCCTGCTGGAGGTCTAACTTCACCTCAGACAGGTTTAATTAGCTAGCCGGTTCAAGAGATCTCATGCTAATTCTGTAGATATATACTGCAATGACACTTTGTCATGGGCTGTCACTCAATGAATGAACACCAGTATTGGCATCCTGTTTCTACAGATGGCACAGCTGCCTTTCTTGGAGGCACAGCACACAGGTGAGTGGCGTACTTACGGGTTTGCCACCTTACCAAGGAATAGCACCAGGATGCTCCTGGCATCATAATTACTACAGAGTTAAATGCACAAATACATTTTCAGGGCATACCATCAACATCCATTGTTTCCACTCACCGTTTTGCAGGTGCTTTCACGAAAAACAAAACAATTATTATATATTTTAAGAAAAACTTGTTTCTGTTTCTAGCCTGCACTGTTTCATATTCATTTTATAATATTATATGGGGCTCTCCAAGCACAATAATAACATACGCTGGTTGCATAGGTTATGGTGCAAGGAGGTTCCTTGTCCCTTTCACCATGAACATGGTAGATTCTAATTGCAGTGATTTACAAATACTCTGCAGGTGTATTTCAAGTGTATGCCTGTCACTCTAGTGACTAACATCAGAGGAGGCAGCAATACCTCGTTCATTTCCTGTCCAACAATTTATACAACTTCTGCAAATTCCCACCTCAGCTAGCAGGCTTCCTCATACCTTGCTTATCTAAGTATTCTTGGCAGTGGTTTATGGCATAACCCCAGGCTCAACTGAATTACTTTTATTGCAACAGCTTTAAGTTACTGCCTTTACCAAGACGTGTCAGTGTCTGACTGTGACAACTTGCATAACCCCAATACTATGAATCATCCGGTCACTTGGAAAGAATTAGAGGGGTGTGCAATATAGCATGCTTTATTATTCATGGTTTCTTTAAATGATTATATCAATGGAAACTTGCTAAGTGCTTGTCAGGGATATGTTTTATTCTAGTAGAGCAACTGGAACTTCAGCTGACACTGTTGTTCTGCCACCAATTGAGTCATTTCTCAAGTCCTCTATATGGGAAAACACTTTGAACCTTTAGAATGGATTACATTAACACCATTTATTCTCCTGTGATTTTAAGAAGCTAAACTCCAGAATGCTCATCATTTTTATTCCCTGTCCATATTACCCCTACTCAGCCCTGATCAGGGACCAAATAACTAAAGAAAAATTTGATGAACAATTATTGAACTATCCCCAACAAATGCCGCTCAACAAGCACTTCATAAATGTCTAGATTTCTGCATGTATTTCTGTTCCCCCCCCTCCCCCCTCAAACATTGAGTTGTATTTAAAGGGACATTATAGGCACCCAGACTACTTCAGCTCATTGAAGTGGTCATGGTGTGGTGCAATTTCCCTATGGTACTTAGTGCTGCAATGTTAAACATTACAGTTCCACAGAAACTGCAGAGTTTACATTGCAGTACTAAGTCTGACTCCAGTGACTGTCTCCCAGACAGCCACTCCGAGTGCTTCTTGAATACTAATGGACCTTTGGTCCGGTAACTGATGCTTGACGTCCTCACACTCTGCATGAGGACATCCAGCGTCAGATTATTCCCTATTCCCATGGGGAGGCCTAATGCACGTGCAACTTTTGCTGCGCATGCACATTAGCAACCGCTCTTTGTGGGATGTTGGAGAAGGCGGAGCCGTGACCCATCGCCGATAGACATCAGCGCTCGGGTAAAGTATTATTCACATCGGCGAGGGAGAGGGTAGGAAGAGGGAGCTATAGTGCCAGGAATACAGCTTTGTATTCCTAGCACTTATAGTATCCCTTTAAGCGAATATGCATGCTATGAGCAATTTTAAAATGTTCAAAGTGCAGTGGGTTTGATGTTCAATGTAACTCTGTTGCATGTAATGTTTGTGTTTCATTTGCCTGCCTAAGCACCACACCACAACAGCCCATTGTTGTAGATGAGGTAATAGTAAGCTGTTGACACTGTCTCTTAGTTCTGTTTGAAAGAGTGGTGGTACCTAGGCACCTGCAGGCCATATTGCTAATACAGTAATTAACTTTGCCAGTAGTAAGATGTTTCATCCATATATGTATGTATTCATTCAGTTATGCCAAGTATGTGTAGACATTATGCATGAATGAATTCATTTTATATCCTTGTGCAAATTTATTTCTAGTGTATTTGAAGACTCAACTTGAAACATATATCAGCTCCTTGGAACGAGTCCGATTAATAAGGACGAACAAACGTGAAGGATTAGTGCGTGCACGGTTGATCGGTGCTACTTATGCCATAGGTGATGTGCTCACATTTCTGGACTGCCACTGTGAATGTGTCACTGGTTGGCTAGAACCACTTCTGGAGAGGTATGTTATAGACTGTATCAAAAGAAAAATTACAATGGTACAAAAAAGTTATTTTCTGATATTTAATTTTGTTTTGTTTTGTTTTATTTGCTTAGTTCTCCAGTTTAGGAATTGCTTACTTCAATTGCAAGAGACATAGGCATAAAACATGTCCTGTCATGCTAGACTAAGGGAAAAGATTATAACTGATTTAATGGTTTGGCATCCTGTGGAATAAAAACAAAGGTTATAGCTACCTGGAAACATAGAATGTGATGGCAGATAAGAACCATTCGGCCCATCTAATCTGCCCAATTGCCTGAATACTTTCATTAGTCCCTAGCCTTATCTTAAAGTTATGATAGCCTTATGCCTATCCCTCGCATGCTTAAACTCCTTCACTGTGTTAACCTCTACCACTTCAGCTGGAAGGCTATTCCATGCATCCACTACCCTCTCAGTAAAGTAATACTTCCTGATATTATTTTTAAACCTTTGCCCCTCTAATTTAAGACTTTGTCCTCTTGTTGTGGTAGTTTTTCTTCTTTTAAATATGGTCTCCTCCTTAACTGCGTTGATTCCCTTTATGTATTTAAATGTTTCTATCATATCCCCCCCTGTCTCGTCTTTCCTCCAAGCTATACATGTTAGGAATCTTTAACCTTACCTGGTAAGTTTTATCCTGCAATCCATGAACCAGTTTAGTAGCCCTTCTCTGAACTCTCTCTAAAGTATCAATATCCTTCTGAAGATACAGTCTCCAGTACTGCGTACAATACTCCAAGTGAGGTCTCACCAGTGTTCTGTACAATGGCATTGAGCACTTCCCTCTTTCTACTGCTAATACCTCTCCCTATACAACCAAGCATTCTGCTAGAATTTCCTGCTGCTCTATTACATTGTCTGCCTACCTTTAAGTCATCAGAAATAATCACCCCTAAATCCCTTTCCTCAGATGTACTCTATCAAATATTCTGTACTCTGCCCTTGGGTTTTTGCCGTTTGGCTTATCCCTCCTGGAACATCAACCCCGTTACATATCTTAGTATCATCAGCAAAAAGACATACCTTACCATCAAGACCTTCTGCAATATCACTAATAAAAATATTAAAGGACCACTCTAGTGCCAGGAAAGCATACTCGTTTTCCTGGCACTAGAGTGCCCTGAGGGTGCCCCCACCCTCAGGGACCCCCTCCCGCCCGGCTCTGGAAAGGGGTTAGATCTTACCTTTTTCCAGCGCTGGGCGGAGAGCTCTCCTCCTGCTCTCCTCCTCCGATCCGCCTCTTCTCCTCCCCGTCGGCTGAATGCACACGCGCGGCAAGAGCTGCGCGCGGCAAGAGCTGCGCGCGCATTCAGCCGGTCACACAGGAAAGCATTCATAATGCTTTCCTATGGACGCTTGCGTGCTCTCACTGTGATTTTCACAGTGAGAATCACGCAAGCGCCTCTAGCGGCTGTCAGTGAGACAGCCACTAGAGGAAAAAGGGGAAGGCTTAACTAATTGATAAACATAGCAGTTTCTCTGAAACTGCTATGTTTATAAAACAATTATTTAACCCTAGCTGGACCTGGCACCCAGACGACTTCATTAAGCTGAAGTGGTCTGGGTGCCTAGAGTGGTCCTTTAACCCCTTAAGGACCAAACTTCTGGAATAAAAGGGAATCATGACATGTCACACATGTCATGTGTCCTTAAGGGGTTAAAGAGAATGGGTCCAATTACAGATCCCTGAGGTACCCCCCTGGTGACAAGCCCAAGCTTCGAATATACTCCATTGACTACAACCCTCTGTTGCCTGTCACTCAGCCACTGCCTTACCCATTCAATAATATTGGAATCCAAACTCAAAGATTGCAGTTTATTGATAAGCCTTCTATGTGCAACAGTATCAAAAGCCTTACTGAAATCTAGGTAAGCAATGTCTACTGCACCACCCTGATCTATTATTTTAGTTACCCAATCAAAAAAATCTATAAGATTAGTTTGGCATGATCTCCCTGAAGTAAACCCATGTTGTCTCTGATCTTGGAATCTGATCTAAAAATCATGTGTTTTTAGATGTTCAACAATCCTATCCTTTAACATGGTTTCCATTACTTTCCCCACTACTGAAGTAAGGCTTACTGGCCTATAGTTGCCCGACTCCTCCCTACTACCTTTCTTGTGAATGGGCACAACATTCGGTAACTTCCAATCTTCTGGGACTACTCCTGTTAACAATGATTGGTTAAATAAATCTGTTAATGGTTTTGCTAGTACACCACTAAGCTCTTTTAATAACTTTGGGTGTATTCCATCAGGTTCCATTGACTTATTTGTCTTTACTTTTGACAGTTGAAATAGAACCTCTTCCTCTGTAAGAGGTCCCTTTCCTTAATTTTCATTTGTAAATACTGACCAAAAATATGAATTGAGGCAGTCAGCTAGACCTTTATCCTCTTCTACATACCTTCCTTCTTTTGTTTTTCATCTAACTAATCCTTGTTTTACTTTCCTTTTCTCATTTATGTATCTAAAAAAAAGTTTTATCACCTTTTTTTTACTGACTGTGCTATTTTCTCTTCTGTGTGTGATTTGGAAGCTCTTATAACTTGCTTAGCCTCTTTCTGCCTTAACTTATAGATCATTCTGTCTTCCTCACTCTGTTTTTTTTATAATTACTAAATGCTAACTTTTAGTTTTTTACTATTTTGGCCACATCTGTGGTGTACCACAGTGGTTTCTTGAATTGTTTGCTTTTACTAACAAGCTTAATGCAATTTTCTGTTGCCTTCAGCAGTGCAACTTTTAAATAATCCCATTTCTCTTGGACTCTGTTTAAATTAATCCAGTCTGATAATGACTCATTTACACCTATTCTAATTTTAGAAAAGTTTGTTTTTGGAAAGTCTAAAACTTTTGTTTTTGTGTGGTTTGACTCAGTCACTGTTCTTATAGTAAACCACACTGACTGATGATCACTGGATCCTAAACTTTCACCTACAGTAATATCTGATGCCAAATCTCCATTTGTTAACACTAAATCTAGTATGGCCTCTTTACGAGTTGGCTCCTCAGCAACTTGTTTTAGAGACAATCCCAGTAGGGAGTTTAGAATATGTGTGCTCCTGGCACAAGCAGCTTTTGGTTTTCCAACTCACATCAGGAAGATTAAAGTCACCCATTATGATAACTTCCCCCCTTATTGTCATTTGAGCTATTTCCTTTAACTAGTAGATTATCTAACTCTTCTATTTGTCCTGGGGGCCTATAAATCACACCTAAACGAGTTACTGTTTGATTACCAAATTCTAACATAACCCAAACGGACTCTATGTTCGCCTCACTAACTTTCATTAGGCTAGATTTTATGCTATCTTTCACATACAGGGCCACACCTCTCCCTTTCTTGCCTTCTCTATCTTTTCTATATAAAGAGTACCCTGGTATTGCTATGTCCCAGTCATTTTTCTCATTATACCATGTCCCAGTAACAGCGACTAAATCTACATTATCAGTTGCCATTATTGCAACAAGTTCATGGATCTTATTCCCTAAACTGCGAGCATTTGTAGACATGACTCTACGCTTATCATTTTTTAACACACTTGCTACAGGCACCTTCTGTCCTTGTTTTGGGGGGCAATTGGATTGATGTTGTATCACCCTTTTGACCCCCCTCCTCCCCCTAGTTTAAATACATCCTAGCAAAACCTCTGAACTGCTCACTGAGAACATTTGTTCCCTTTTGAGAAAGATGCAAACCATCTTTTTTGTACACTTTATTTCCATTCCAAACAGAGCTACCATGAGAAATAAAGCCAAATCCTTGCTCCCGACACCATTCACCAAGCCACAAGTTAAAGTCCCTAATACGCATCCGCCTGTCGTTCTGAGTGTTATGCACAGGCAGAACTTCAGAGAATGACCGTGTGGAAGCAACCTGCCGTATATCACTGGCAAAAACACTAAAAACTTCCTTAACCTCTGAAACCTAATTGCAAGGCAAGTCATTTGTCCCTAGATGGACAAGTACATCCAATTCCCCTTCCTGCTTTGCTCGCTTAACAATATTACAGATACGTCTCCTGTCTCTTTGAGCAGTAGCTCCGGCAAGACATCTCACAAGACCACCATTTTTCATCTCTACACCTCTTATGATGGAATCCCCCCAACAACAACTGCTTTCTATTAGGCCTCACCATAGTCTCCAAGCCTGTCTCCACAACACCACTACACTTGGTGCCTGAGCTTGTCTCAACAACAACACTACCCTCAGTGCCTGAGCCTGTCTCCACAACACCACTACCCTCAGTGCCTGAGCCTGTCTCCACAACACCACTACCCTCAGTGCCTGAGCCTGTCTCCACAACACCACTACTCTCAGTGCCTGAGCCTGTCTCCACAACACCACTACTCTCAGTGCCTGAGCCTGTCTCCACAACACCACTACTCTCAGTGCCTGAGCCTGTCTCCACAACACCACTACTCTCAGTGCCTGAGCCTGTCTCCACAACACCACTACTCTCAGTGCCTGAGCCTGTCTCTACAACACCACTACCCTCAGTGCCTGAGCATGTCTCCACAACAACACTACCCTCAGTGCCTGTCTCCATAACACCACTACACCTGGTGCCTGAGAATGTCTTCACAACACCATTACACTCTGAAAGTGCAGAAAATGAATTATGTAAAGCAAACATACTGTGCAATATACCTTTTATCCACAACTCTAAGTCTACCAGATCCTACAGTAATCCATCTGCCATTTCTAGTACGTCTCTGCGGCAGTAGCTTTGCAGCAGTTCCAGCCCGAGTTTGTTTACCAGATAATTTACAAATCTCAGATTTCAAAAATACAATCTCCTGCCGCAATATAGAGAACAGTCTACAGATTAGACAGCATCCAAATCTCCAAAAAGTGGAACGTGAAACAAATGCATAATAACCATTACACTGAACTAAGTCTGCCATTTCAATTAGGTAAATAATTTAAATCAAACAAATCTTAAATTGTTGACCTCCTGAATACCTCAGATTACCTCCAGTTTATCTCCAGAATATCTCCAACCACACACTTAGAAGCAGCACTCTCCAGAATATCTCCAACCACACACTTAGAAGCAGCACTCTCCAGAATATCTCGAAAGCAGCACTTAGATGAAGCAACCAAGCTATATTAGCCAAGCTAATGACACCTGGGTAGGCCTATGCTTATTTGCAAACAATAGCTAATTAACCAGCAATCAATAGCAAGTATTTAGCTAATCAAATCAAATGCATTACCAAATTACCAACAGGAAATCAAACCTTGTACAATCAGCAACCTTTTCCTACAGATGAATCTTACCTGTAACAGTAGAAAATAAAACTCTTAGCAAAATCTTAGGCAGTTGAGGCTTCTGTAAAACTCTCCAGAATATCTCCAACCACACACTTAGAAGCAGCACTTAGATGAAGCAACCAAGCTATATGGAACTATGAGAGTATGATGATGAGAGTGTTTAGTTAAGAAAGGTGTAAACAGAGTGGCTTACAACAGAATGTAAGATACATTCATTCAGTGAGATTAGACAAAGGTTTAAAGGGACCCTCTAGGCACCATAACAATTTAATCAGTTATGGTGCTAAGAGGTTCCTGGCGCCGACTTACCATTAGGAATTAGACTGCTAATGAATGACTTAACCCGAAAGTGTTGCATCCAGCCCTCTTAGATCTGCCTCTCTACTTCCGCTTTTGTCAAGGCTTGAATCCGGAAGCTGTAAAAGGGTACGCTACTGATTGACTTGGAGCATCAGTAGGTCCCCAATCAGTAGGTCCCCATTCACAAAATGGCTTGAGAAAAATATGCACTTTCTCAAATTTTTCAAGCCATTTTTTAAATGGGGTGCAAATGATTTGTTTAGTGTCACCTGACACAGCCAGTCTTCTGTTCCACTGTCCTAAGCTTCTTGTTTCAAGGCTCTATTAAAAGTGAAAGGAGAGAGGCAGAGCTAACCGGCATTAAATCCAGTACTTTGGGTTTAAGCCAGGGCTCAACGAATCCCAGGCACCATGGCGACTAGAAATTTTGTCATGGTTCCTGAGATTTTTTCCTGACAGCCCTTTAGCAAAGGCGGCTGCCCACACGGGGTTGCATGGTAGCCGGCTGCCAGCCTGGGGTTGCGTGGGAAGCGGTGAGCGAGGGAGCAGTAATCTTCCTGCAGTTCTACTATGCTCACTCGCACTGTTTAGTAATGCAGAGAGCCAGAATATGTTGTCACAACAGAGAGTGCACCGGTGAACAGAACTGCAGGAAGATGATCGGACAAGTCCCACTGAATCTTAGGAAAAGATCCACAGCTCTACCAAAGGTAGGGAGGGTGGGTGGACATAAATTAAAAGAAAAATGTTAATTTGTAAGTTTGAGAAAATGTGTGTTTGTCTGTCTGTGTGTGTGTGTGTGTGTCTGTCCTCTGTGTATGTCTGCCTGTCTCTTTCTCTGTGTGTCTGTCAGTGAGTGTGTCTGTTTAGGTACCTGCCCACCTCCAATCGTATGGGGAAAGTACTTTTTACTCCCCTTTTTTTCCCCATGCAGTGAAAGTTTCGCCATAGCTGGTCCATGGCTGAGATCATGAATCTTTATGATCTCAACTAAGCCAATGCTTTTCTAAAAAAATGCAGAAAATTAAGCAGTGAGACTGCAGGGGCATGATCTATACACCAAAACTGCTTCATTAAGCTAAAGTTGCAGGGTATGTGAGGACAAAAGGTCTGACAAAAGGTCTGTTTCATTTCATTGTTTTACATTGCAACACAAAGTGCAATAGGGACACAGCACCCAGACCACTTCAGCTCACTGAAGTGGTCTGGGTGCCTATAGCGTCCCTTTAATGTGTTGAAGGAGACCAGTGCTTGTAAATATATGACCTGTTTATTGAGTTACAAACCAGTTTCCATAGCTTATATTGGAGATATGTGCTGATGCAGATAAGTATTGAAACAAATAGGGGGGGGACCTATTGACTCCCACTTAAAATAGGGTTCAACTGTATTGGGGAGGGGGGTGACTAGGGGCTTGGGGACCTCTAGTCACTTGTGGGGGGGGGGGGTTATTTTTTATATTTAGCCCCCACCCCACCGCTCATGGGTGTGGGCCGGGGGGTGGGGGAGGAGACAATAGGTCCCCCCCTTCTTTGATTACTTAGGGCCCCCACCCGCCTTTCATGGGCGGGGGCCAGGGGTGACAATAAGTTCCCCCCTATTAGGGCCCCCACCCACCGCTTTTAATATCCCTGATTTACTATTACGAAGTAATCTTTACTTAGTATTTGTAAATTTGGCTGAAATACCAATCTTGGTCTTTCAGCCTTTCAGTAGATAGCTCCCCAATTCCCACGGTATCAGGAAGCTATTTATTAACCAGCTGCAAGATGCAGAGGCGGCACAATTAGGATCGGCATTTCATTCATTCAATGAAATTCCAATCCGAACAGAAAGTACAGAATTGCATCCTAACATGAACGAAAAAGCTGTTCTCATTCTGTTGGGGCGAAATTCGGTAGTTTCGCCGGCACCCTGTCTATGTGACAGGACGTTTGGGAATACTGAGAGGAAGCATCGCGAGATCACAGGGGAAAGGGTGAGTATTGTGGGAAAATTTCTCTGACCCACAGGAAGTAGGTCAGAACTGGTCAGGCGTAGGAAAAATACATAAGAGAAAGTAGTCCCTACTTTGTCTTATGTTTTAAAGAAAACTAGATCAGATAGGAAGAAACATTTAACAGATCCTGAGAGAGGGAGAGAAGAGAAGGGGTTGGGAAAAGGTAAGTTCGGCATGACAGTGCCGCTTTAATTTGCTTAAATGGGCATTTGTTTTGTGTGTGTTTTTATTTATTTTTTTTTTATTCCACCTTATGCTAGACATTGCACACTTTCATTCTGGTAATATGTAATAAAAGAGAGGTCAAATATTTTATCAAGGTAATTAGAGGTGTGGCAAGATATTTTATGGGATGGTAAAAGTAGTTCATAATGGAAGTGTTATATGTTGGGTGATCAACATTTTCTTGTTTTATTGCACTTTCCAAATGTAGGATTGCGGAAAATGAAACTGCAATTGTCTGCCCGGTGATTGATACCATTGATTGGAACACGTTTGAGTTTTATATGCAGACAGGAGAGCCAATGATTGGAGGATTTGACTGGCGTCTGACCTTCCAGTGGCATGCAGTCCCCGAGCAGGAGCGCCAAAGACGGAAATCCAGGATAGACCCAATCAGGTAATGCTCTTAACTATCAGTTTGGCCAATCTTCAGCAAAGACCTAGTCCAAGAATTTGACAACAGGGACAAGACCAACTTTTGATTATTTTACTTTTATTTTTTTAAAATAATTAAAATTATTCTTTAATAAATCTGTAAGTTTGCTAATGTTTCTACTAGAATAATATACAGGTGAAATTACAAGATTCTAAATTTGAAAAGTATTCTGTATCATGGCAGGTACACTTGAAGAGAAACAGAAACTTTGTAGTGGATTTTGTCCAAAATTTGGATAATCTAGTTTGTGCAGTATAAGTCGTGTATATTTTTCATCTGCATATATAAGATGTAGGCATCTGTTTTACATTAAAGAAATTATGTTTTTGCATATAATTTGAGGTTTCGAGGGGATAGCATAGCATCATCTATTTTGAGTAAGGCAGTATGTTACTTATACAGCTAAATAAATATGTGATTCATACTTTGCTTAGTTGGCTCCTCAACTTTGTTTAATTAGATTCACAGTCCCGGGCAGAAGATATTCACAGAGCCACTGATTTTTAGTCTAGACAAACTCTAATACTGACAGAAATTCTGCAACAAACTCCTTCACGTCACGCTCTTGCTAGGATCATGTACCCACCCTGGGCGTCCCCTTTCATTGCTAAAGCTCTTAAGATATTTAATGTGATTGAAATGTTTATCTGTTGTAGTGCTTTTCTTCTGACTCAAAAGCATTAGGTGCATCTTGATAAAGAAAAGTATCAGTCATCTGATTTGCAAAACTAGATATAATCTATTTACTGAAATATTAATGATTTCAAAATCACAAAATATCACCCAGCCCCCAACAACAGCCCAGGCAATTGAAACTAGACTTGTCCATTAGTGCCACGTTTGTGCCGTTTAAATCTAATTTCTGTCTCTTTTCTTTGGTTTCAAGTTATGAACTATTTTATTATGGTAACCATGCCTGCGTACAAAAGCACAAGGACATAAAAACAAGCTGGTTAATTAAATCTGCGTGTGTGTCATTCAAATATCCATTCTCTCAAATCTCTCACAATCACAAATATACACACACACACACACAGTCACACACACACACATACAATCACATTCATGCACAATCACAGACCTATACACACAGTCACAAACCTAAACACACATAATCACAAATATGCACACACACACATACAATCACAGACCCAAACACACGCTTGCAATCACAGACCTATACACAAAGTAAAATACATACACACACACACACAAAAACACAATCACAGACCCACACAGATACAATCACAGACATATACACATATACATTCACACACAATCACACTCACCCACATGCACACAATCACAGACCTATACACATAGTCATATACATAAACACAGACGCACACACAATCACAGACCCACACACATGCAATCATTATCATATACACACAATCGCATACATACACACACACACACATAATCACAGATGTACACACACAGACATACACACACAATCACAGACCCACACACACATACCTATACACACAATCATAGATAAACACAAACAAACAATCACAGACCAATAATCACAGATGTGTACACACAGATACACAAACACAATTACACACACGTGCAATCACAGACCCACACACACATGAAATCACAGAACGATCCACACACACAGTCTCCAACACACACACCTTTATATCACATAAATACAAACACGTAATGACAGATATACACACACAATCACTCACCCACACACATTATCACTGACTTGCGCACACACAATCACAGACATACACACAGACACTCCCCACACACACATTTACTGACAAAACATACACACACATTTTGTACTAAAGAGGTCAACCCAGCCTGGCATTTCAATTGACTCTTTCATTTCCCTTTTCAGGTTTCAAATGATAAAAACCTGATTTATATTAAAATGAAAGTGCTTCTTTAAAAGCTTACTTTACACTGCCACGGACACACCTAACACCTGTACCACTCCCACGATGTGCAACCCCGTGGCTACCCCACTCATATGACACTCCGTCAGGCTTACACTAAAAAACAAAACACATCTCAACTCACTGACGCACTCACACGCAACACCATGCAGCTTTTAATCTTCTTGTGATGTATCATCTAATATCTAAACGAGCTGTTTCAGAAATGCCTTCAAACAGTATATGCTTCACGAACAAATGCTGTACCCTTTTGTGAGCTGAGAAAAATAAATAAAAAAAAAAAAAGCTTACTTTACCTCCCTCTAAGGATTACTAAATGTGTAGCAATTTGTCAGGGTTGGGGCGATTATTTAGTTTTTTATTTATAAAATATTTTACCAAGAAGGATGCAGTGAGATATTTCTCTCATTTTCAAGTAATTTCCTGTGCACACAAACATTGCATTGTTATGATCGGGTACAATGAAGTATTAATATTACATTAAATTAAATACTCCTATTAAGGCTTATTGTATTTGTTTTGGTGAGCATAATCATCCCCTTCAGGCTTTTTGCAGTAATCACTGTATTTTCAGACAAAGTGCAGTGTTTACATTTTAGCCAAGGGATACCTTCACTTGCCACTCCTCATATGGCTACTAGACTACTAAGCACTATAATAAATTGGCGCTATATAAATGGCAATAATGATAATATTAATAGACGTGCTTCCTAGGGCAGTGCTGCATTGCATTGCTCAGGGGGGCCGAAGAGGACGGAGGGGGACTCCCTGGGCTCCCAGGTAAGGCGACCGGATAAGTACAAAAGATCGCAGGGCGTTCTATGCCGCCCTGCAGCATTTAGAGCCATCTAAATAAGGACGGCATAGAACGTCCTGCGGTCTTAAGGGGTTAAGCGAGCTGTGCATAAACAATATTGGTGTTTCAAAATTATAAATTGTATTACAACGATGATATATTTAGTAAAAGTTAAATTTTTTGCATTTTTCACACACGAACGGCACTTTTATGGACTATATTATTGTTGTAATATGTTTTACTGTTTTAAAACACTAATATTTGTGTTTAGTGAAGTCTCCCGAGAATACCAGTACCCCCCATGTACAGGTTTCATGGTGTTTTGGAAAGTTAGAGAGTCACATATAAGGCTTGCATTTCATTTTTTTGACATTGAAATTTGCCGGATTGGTTATGTTGCCTTTGAGAGCGTATGGTAGCCCAGGAATGAGAATTACTCCCATGATGGCATACCATTTGCAAAAGTAGACAACCCAAGGTATTGCAAGTGGGGTATATCCAGTCTTTCTTAGTAGCCACTTAGTCACAAACACTGGCCAAATATTTGTTTTTTGCTTTTTTAACACAAAAACAAATATGAACGCTAACTTTGGCCAGTGTTTGTGACTAAGTGGCTACTAAAAAAGACTAAACATACCCCACTTTCAATACCATTGGTTGTCTACTTTTTCAAATGGTATGCCATTATGGGGGTAATTCTCATTGCTGGGCTACCACACAGTCTCAAAGGTAACATTACCAATCTGGCAAATTTCTATTTGAAAATGGAACGTTCTATATTTGACCCTGTAACTTTCCAAAACACCATAAAACCTGTTAATGGGGGATACTGTTGTACTCGTGAGACATCGCTGATTACAAATATGTGCATTTTTGTGCAGTAAAAACAGTATTATGACATTCACAGCTAAAATGTTAGACGGAAATACAAATTTAAAAAAAAATCTTATTTTCTCACATTTTTTTAAAATTTTATTCATAATGAATTATGTTCCATATATGAATAGTTAATGATAAATTAAAGCCCTGTTTATCCTGAACAAAATGATATATAATAAGTGTGGGTGCATATAATATGAAAGAGGGGAACTACGGGTGAACAGACATATAGCGCAAATTCCAGTTTTTGTTTTGTTTTGATCAGAACGTGCACTATTGACTCCGTCCTGAATGGGTTAAATAGCCAGGCTGTTGCAGTGGGTGACGAATATTAACATGCTTAAACCTTGCTCATTGAGACATATATATATAAGTTACCAGCCTTGACGATTATACATTCATTGCCAGGCATGCCTATTCTGTGATTAACTAGCCGCTGCTATAATGTTAATAGATAGGATTTATCATTACATCAAGAGACCTGACTAATGTAATACTCCTGCCATATAGGATTACCGTACTATATGTTTAAGCGGATATATGAGCTTATATACAATGCATACAGTTTTTTTGTTTTGTTTTTTGCCTTATTAGTTTTCTTCAAATCTCTCATCAAGATGTGTGTTCAAGCCCACAAAGCGCTGTTATAAGATACATAACCATGTAGCTTAACACCCACGGGCAGCTAGCATAACATGTTACATTAGTTCATTATGTACAGTCGGAGCTGTAATACGTGCAAATGGGAGCTGTAATACGTGCAAATGCATTCCTACAAAGTTTTTTGTACGTTCATATGTTCTGATCAAATCGCCTCTGCGCAGGCGATAATCTGCATTTACTTTTATGAACCGATACTTAAGCCTCTGCGTAGGCGACTGTTCGCTTTAATGAAAATCTGTCTGATATGAGAACTCAAGACACGATACCAATAAATATATTTAAAACAAAGTAGAGTTTGATCATATATAATGCGTAATATCTCCAAAAGCACAAAACAAATTATATACTTTTATTCACATTCTAAACACATGGGGTGTCAACTTTACACAGCTGAGCCGAAATGGATGGCGGGTTACATAATGTTTTCCCTGGCAAAAACCAAATTGTTGTAACAAAAAGAAAAAAGCAAGCAAAGCAGCACAAACAAAAAAATTTAATGGCACAAACACAGCACTAACCAACCAGTCCAGTTTCATTTGTTTTGGCTATTGATCTTTGGTGACCTTTTATTAAATCGGTAATAACTCAAAAATTGCTATTATCTTAATAATAAACGCACCACAGATCTTATTTTTTACAGCACAAACAAGCACAAATGTAGCACCAACAAAAAAACTATGGATTTGTGCTGATTGGGGGTAGGCAGCTTCACACAGCCTGATTTGGAACATATTTTGGTAGCCTTTTAAATCTACTCTCTTGAAGTCTAAATCCACTTATTGTGTTAGACTTTTCTGTTACTATTTTGGATGGTTCAACTCCAGGGTGTTTTATTTAAAGCAATTCTCTTGTGTATCACTGCTTTTTATAGAGGCAGACAGAGGAAGTGTATCTGTGTGTGCGAATGTAACTGTAGGAGAGATTTCATATTAGCTGCTGAAACAAAATGTTATTTTAGCAAGTCTGATCTCATCTGATGTCAGTTTCTGCTGAGCAATACAATGCAACATGTTCATTTCAAGGGACACTATCGGGGTTAATTGCTAAAGTAAGAATCCAAATTGAATTTCAAATTCAAGGCTAGAGTAACCAAACTGAAAGCATAGCTGACCTAAAGATTTTCCAGTTTAACTATTTTAATTTAAAATGTACATTCAATTCTCACTTTAGTGAATAGCTCTGTTATCTACACATGAACCTTTTTTTTTTTAACATTAAATGAAAAATGCATTACAAATACTTACAAATTGAGGAGCAACAATGGCGTCCTTGCACAGAGGATGCTCCGATTTCTCGGATGGGACATCCGACGAGGGGAAGGGAGCTTTATGCCAGCCAGTGTGCCGCCACTGCTAGAGAGGCCACGGCAGCCCGCACCAACCCCCACACCATGGAGACCATCGTAAGAACTTATGGCCACCCACCATGGGAAAATCTCAGCAGAGGTGGCCTCGACCAGAGAGAACCGAAGAGGCTGGGAACCACCGAAAGCACCTCCAGAGACTACACACGCCAAATTGCGGAACTGCAAACAGCGGTCCACGACCTGAAACAACAGGCGATACTTCATGATCAGCAACTGGCCGCACAAGAAGACAAGCGGCGCCAAAACAACTTGAAACTACGAGGGGTCGCAGACTCTATACCAGAGGCCAGGCACCCACACTACACCAGGCGACTGTTAACCGCGCTACTAACCCCAAAGGCGGCAAAAATTATCATGCTGGATGGGATCTTCCGCATACCGCGGCCAGCTACAGCACCACCTACAGCTACAGGGGATGTAATCCTCTACTTTCAAAATGCAAGGGACAAAAGGGCAGTGCTTGACGCCATTAAGGGCCAACCGACATATACATTTGAGGAAATTACCCTATCGTTTCACGCGGACCTATCAAGTGGGACACTGCCCTGGAGACAGTCCCTCGGGCAGTTCACCTCCCTCCTACGACAACACTGAATCCGGTACCGCTGGGGATCGGGCCGAGCGATACGCATAGAGGGCGCAAGCGGCCCATTGCTCATACGGAATCTACAAGAGGCCACATGGGCCTTAGAAAAGCTAAACCTCCCACTGATGACTCTGGACTCCGGGACGATACCGAAGGGACCCGCACGCAGCCTTGGGAAGAATGCGGCCAGCGCACCGGAATTTATACCAAGGCAACCACCCGCAACACCTTATGCGGCAGCCACGACCTAACTCTGGACTAAGAGCTTAAGGACACTCACCGGGATGCTGAGGCTTCTCTTTCCAAGTGTTTATTTCTGTAAAACATTTTATTGAATCAATTTAATCGAACCTGGGGGTGGGGCCTGACTGCTATGAGGGAAAGTCGCATCCAGGACGAGCTCCTCAACTACCCTGCAACAAAAAGTGATTTCAAGCTCAATATAGCTTGTTTTGGGACAAAACTGACCAAACCCTTGGCTCTACCGTGGTAATTGAGGCCTAGTGCGCACTGGATGGGAGAGGGGGTGATCTCCCGAACCAGAGATGCCCAGAGGCTGACAGAACCACACAAGTGCCCTGCTACCCTCCCCTTGAACCAGTGGGGGGAATCCCGGTCCATCCATGGGAGGCTACCCAGCTTGAGAAGCAGCACGGTGGGACACCATAAGCACAACAAAATCACATCAGGACTTGCCATTGCGACGACATTTCTTCAAAGCTGGACAGACTTTTCTCCAATTTCTGGTGACAGCTGGAATTCCGGAGGCTCCACTCAGCCCCATTACTACTGGATAATAGCTCATCTAGGAGTTCTCCTCCAGAGTCCTTGGCTGCACTAGTGGCGAAGACCCCATCATGGTGGCAGAACAGGCACCGCGTTTCATGCAGACACAAGACCGCACAGAAGCATACACCTAAGCAGACTAAAGCAGGAACGCACCGCAGGTCAAGGGTACTGCTATTAGGGGAAACCCCTAACATGGCTAGAGATTCGACCTATCTGTTCTCATCTTGGCTTCATGACATACAGTATGCCTCCTTATTGCGTGACTGTGCTCTGCCCTTGGAGGGTATGGGTTGAAAGGGGCTGTGAGACTGAATGTGGCAAATGTGCCTATGCCACAAGCTACTGGAGGAGCCAGCTTGCTAGCCTCCAGCCCAAGGACTATGGGCCATATACAAAGACCCTGTTCGTGAGTTAAATCTCCTTAGCCGCCATTAGCAGCTTTCCCTGGGTGCCCCTGAGTGTAACCAAAAGCTGGCTTTCTGACGGCTGTTCGCATGAACCAAATCCACAAATTGTCCTCAGCGGCACTTAGGCGCGATCGTTCTGGAACAAAATTCGGCATGAGGACTTCGTGGGTTCCCGGACAACTTAGTTTGCGGTTTTGAACCACTTTGAAATCCACCAGGAGAGCACTTTTTGGAGGGAAGGTGTCTGAGACTAAGGGGAAAACGCTACCTAAGAGCCAGCTGGAGCACCCCGTATTGCGGCTGCAGGAACTCCCGACAGTTGACCAGCCATAGCACCAAACGCTCTGGAACTTTTTTTTTATTGGGGATGTGTTCTTTGTGGGGTTATTTATTTTAATGATGTTTTGGGGTATTTTTATTTCTTTTGTAAATTGTTTATTTTCATTTTTTTCAATTGTACTTTCAGATAATTTTGGGGTACAGAATAAAGAATTTGGGGAGGGTAGTCAACATGGGGGGTTACACATAATTATTTATTTTGCAGTACAATAGGGTTAAGGTATAGAGTTTTTGTATATTCATTACATTTGACGATTACCCCTCTGAGTTGTGATTTTGGTGGGTCATCTGTTTGTTTCACCATTTGGGGCATTTGTGATGCCTTTCCTTTGGTATTATTTTGTCCTCATCCAACGGTTATGAGCTTGTGGTCTGTGTTCCCCCTTTGGGGTCTGGAGGTGTTGTATAGGGTGTTGGAGTGTGTGTTTGTCTGGTGATGCTTAGGTCATTTGGTGTCTTTGGGTGTTTGGCTTTTGGTGGTGTAGAAGGTGTGGGTTGTGTAGAGGTTTGTGGTAGGTTTTATGTCTGTCGGGGCTTAATCCCCGGTCCTTATTGTCAGTCTTTATTATTTAGGTGTTTGTGGTGTGTGCGTGAGTGAGGGTGGGTGTTGTGAGTGTCGATGGTGTGTCTAGTGTAGTGATTTAGGGTTTAATTTGGTGTCTTGTGGGTTAAGCCTTCAGAGTACGTGGTAAGGGTTCGTAGGAGTATTTTGGGGTATTTTTATGGGAGATAATTGGCTTACCGGTCTTTAACGCAATTATCTCCCAGGCACAGAGATCTTTGGGAGGGGCTTGTATTGTATTGTGTGGATACTCCCTGCTGGGGGTTGTGTATATAAGCAGGCAAATTTGCCTTAATAAATCAGTTCCTTTACACACTTCAGAGAGACCCCAGCCGAGCTGCGCTTGTTAGGGCTTGAAGCACTCCTGTGTCCCAGATGAGAGCTAAAAAGCGAGCTTGATAGACCGCATGGCATCCCAACTGGGTACCTCTATTACACGAAGCTATAAGAAGAAGTTCTTTGCCACTCTCTATTTTCCCTACATATCCAATGTGGTAAAGCTTCTTGATCTTTTACTAGCTGCCTACATGTGCTCATCCTAATTTGTTAATTGTCATTTTTACATGTTTCTGTCTTGATGAGCAGTCTTTACAAGTCCTCGTTTGTCACATCATTTAGCTAATATGGGGCCTCCCTATAGAATCATTATGTTGTTCCTACTATAGTTAGTTATAGTTTATCTTGTTTATTAATAACAAAAGTGCAGTGCTTTGACATTTTCAGTTACATTTTTACCTGTTGTCTATAGATATGCAAATGTATGTCGATTATTATTATTATTATTATTATTATTATTATTATTGCCATTTATATAGCGCCAACAGATTCCGTAGCGCTTTACAATATTTTGAGAGGGAGGGATGTAACAATAAATAGGACAATTACAAGAAAACTTACAGGAACAATAGGTTGAAGAGGACCCTGCTCAAACGAGCTTACAGACTATAGGAGGTGGGGTATTAGAAACATTAGGACAGGAAATATCAAGTAGGAGTGGAGCAAAGCTGGAGGAGAGAGCAAAGCACTGTCCCATAGGAGAAAGCAAGAGACAGGTATGTAAGGTAGAGATTACTCTGGGAGGCCATAAGCTTTCCTGAAGAGATGGGTTTTAAGGCCCTTCTTAAATGATTGAAGACTAGGGGAGAGTCTGATGGCGGTAGGCAGGCTATTCCATAGGAGAGGAGCTGCCCGCGAGAGGTCCTGCAAGCGCGAGTTGGCCGTACGGGTGCGAGCAGCGATTAGGAGGTGGTCACGGGCAGAGCGGAGGGTACGAGGAGGGGCATACCTATGGATCAGTGAAGAGATATAAGAGGGGCTGGAATTGTTCAGTGCTTTTAATGTATGGGTTAGCACTTTGAATTGACTCCTAGAGGATACAGGGAGCCAATGTAAGGACTGGCAGAGGGGCGAGGTGTGAGAGGACCGACTAGAGAGGAAAATCAGTCTAGCTGCAGCATTCATTACAGACTGTTGCGGGGCAATACGGCTTTCGGGGAGACCAATCATGAGAGGGTTACAGTAATCCATGCAGGAAATTACTAGAGCATGGACAAGCTCCTTGGTAGTATCTTGCGTAAGAAAGGGACGGATGCGGGCTATGTTTTTGAGTTGGAACCTACAGGAGGTATGTATGCCTAACTATGCACAACTATAATAAAGAATGACAAATAATCAAACCTGTGCAAATACATATAAGTTGCACAAACTTTCATATACAACTATGAAACTACTTAAAACAGTTGGCTTTTGTCTTGCGCAAATACAATTTCCAAGTTAGCTGTAGTTACACTGTGGCTATTTTAACTTAAACTTTACAATTATTATTTTTATCTTTCACTTAACAAGTCAGTATTTTAGTGTATAAACCACTCAGTGTCTATACAGGATGAGATGATCGCAGAACTTTGGCCAACTTACCTATAATTCCCAGATTTTACTATTAACATGACGTAAAGTCATGATTTTATTAAAGACACGGAGGCGAGTATTATGCATATCTCTTTCTTTATTACTCTCAGCAGCAAAGATAGAGAAATATAAATATATCAAAATGAAAGAAAAAACTGTATAGGCACACAGGCAACCAATCACAGAGGAAGTGACTATAAAAGGCCTGTGTCTCCCACAATCCCCCTCTTTCTTGCGAACTGAAAACCAGGAAACATGAACGTCATCACACACCGGTAAGAACAGGAAACGGCAACAAACTGAACTTCAAGCTACAAAAGAGAGAGAAATCTGGTAAAATCCAAACTCCAAACTGAAACTCGCCAAATAAAATTCGCCAGGAGCAGTCTAGGAACTCAAACCTAGTATAGAATATAGAAATTACCATTCGTACCAAACCATAGAAACTTGAAACCTCATCAGTAAATATACACAATAAATATATATATAATAAACAGACTGGATTGCAGCATACCTGAAAGTCCAACAGCATCTCATCCCAAAACACAACACCGGGAGGGTGGGAATAATACTCGCCTCCGTGTCTTTAATAAAATCATGACTTTACGTCATTTTAACAGTAAAATCTGGGAATTTTATTAAAGACACGGAAGCGCTCCTATTATGCAAGTTCAAAGCTGAGCCACCATATGAGATGCAATGTGATCAATCGGCCTGAAGTAGAAAATCACTAAACTGGATTCTTGCCACCGGACAACAGCCCATAAGGTATCCTCCAAACGACAACTGCCCTCCGAGGCCTTGGACATCATACCTCCATGTACCAAGTAGGATGTAACAAACGACATGTCGATACCGGCCAACAAGGCAGTCATAAAAACCATCGCCAATGTAGGAGTGGACACTGGTAGGTGGGGAGCGTGGAAGAAAAAGAACAAAGTGCACGGTCCGGAGAACGTAGTGGCTGCGTAACCTCCAGGTAAGTCTTCACACACTCCACTGGCCATAGTGTCAAAAACATCCTGAACAAGGTAAAAATTCCAGCTCCAGGTGGCCTAGCAAGGTGAATCCTCTACATAGATGACCTACGAAGGATGTCGACCGAAATTCCCAAAATCCAATGTCGAGGGTTAGATACGGAAACCAGTGTTAGTCTCACGCATCCACCGGACCACACTTGTCATGATGACCGAAGGCCGATCGATTACCCGGCGTCCATGTGATACAGAGGAGATGGGGAGTTAATCGCGGAACATCCAAGATAATTCAAGAACCCTGAAAGGAGTCACGTCATCCGGTGTAGAAGGCCTTGGTCTACTAAGAGTGTTCCCATTCGGTCTAGAAGGGCTCTGAACTTGGGCAAACAATCGCCATTCTCGGTAATCGAGGGAACCATGGGCGCGACCTCCGCAGAGTAGCAATAAACACCAACGCAACCTAGTGCTGGGCCAATTGCAAGAGCCTGCGAGCAACCAAATCGAATGGAGGGAAGGCATACATCAAAGTATCCGGTCAATCCTGAATGAATGAGTCAATCGCTACAGTCGATAGGTACCATCCTCCAGCCGTAAAACTTCGGCAACTAGGTGTTAAGGCAAGATGCCAACAGATCCACCTCGAACAGCTTCCACAACCGTTCCAAACCTGGAAAAACGCTGAAGCGTGTAAGCGTCAGTCTCCAGAATCTCTTGAATAATCGTGAATTCCAATCGGCCCTAGAAGTGTCCAGGCCTGGAATGTGTTCTGCTGTCACCGGGACGTTGTGAAGACAAAATTGCCAGAGGTCCTATGCCACGATTAGCCACGTGCCCCCTAGATGGTTGATGGAACTCATCGCTGACATATAGTCCACCCAGAGGATAACGCAGCTGTTCGCGTGACCGGGGCAACATGGCGAAAAGCAAAAGGCTCCCACCAAGAGTTACATGCAGTCGATGTGCAACATCTTCTCAAAAGGTTCACGGCTCGCAGAGGGCCCTGCTGATCCAGGCCTCCCTATGAGCCAAGACATCGGATCAATCTCTTTCTGGAGCCATCGTCCAACTTCCGCCTTGCCACATAAGTGTGACCTGGACAGAGAGAGGAATCCTTCTGACTTGAAGGGATCGAAAGTAAGGCGGTCCTAGAGATGTAGCCTGGATGGAAGTCGTGGCAGGTCGGGTACCCTCACTAAAAGCCTGATCGGCAGGTCCACTGCTCTAAGAGTCCATATCACTACTTTCGGCATGGCTTTCATCCAGGAGCTAGGGAGGAACAGGCACTGCCTGATATAATTACACTGTGAAACCCAAGAAACTTCACCGCCTGTGAGGGATACAGAAACTGACTTCCCAAGTGCTTAGAAAAAACAAAAACACCAAATCTGAAGCACCGTAATCGGCTAGTTGACATGCAACCATAAGTGGTACCCTGACATGTACCAGGGACATGACCAGGATGTAGTCTAGGTAGATATTCAGACGGATACCCCTAGTACCCTTTGGTGGGACCCCCAGAAACCGATGAGAGACCGAACAGTAGCCATTGAAAATGTTGAACATTTCCTTCTCTAGGCAAAGAAACAGAGAAAAAATCCTTGGATTCCTTGTTTATAGGAACCGTGACGCAATGGTCCTTCAGTTCCAGATTGGCCAACCAATCTGATGCCCGGAGATGATCCCGGAGGCAGTGGATACCCATCATATGGAAGTGTTGGTACCAAGGGAAAAACATAAAGAGGTCAGGGAAGAAGCGCAGGGTGAAACCCTCCTCCCTGCTAAGGTACCAAGATTAGGCTGACCTGAAGCTCGGTAATCGCATGGCAACTCTTGGATCGCCCCTAACGCGAGCAGATCGCAGGTCTCCGTGGAGAGCAACAATTCCTGTCCCCCTGACAGGCAAGTGCTATGGGGACAAAAATGCTGAACAGGTTAGGATAGAAAAAACTCTAGACGGTAGCCCCGCACCGCTCTGAGAGACCATGAGCCTATAGTCAAGGCAGCCCATCCGTAATAAAAATCTGGGCCAAACCTGCCCACCACCCATCCTCGAGGATGAGGCGAACAATGGGTATCCACCAGAAGGGCATCCGCCCGATGTGGTACCACGAGGGTGGTAGGAATTTAATGTTTCCCCCCTTGATGTGGAGGAGTGTGGAGGCTAGGGTTCATGGAAATCCCGTAAAGGGAGGAGAAGGAGCCTTGCCATGTTCGGAACGAGTCCCTGAAATCACAGCCAGACGTGCGGCTCCTGTCACGCCCGGCCTCACCATACTTTGGAGAAAAAATCCATTCCAATTTTCCTGGGGTTTATCAATAGCTGTGAATGTCTCCCAGTAGGACCCCAGTTCCATAACAAAATTCTACTCCCGAACAGCAGCCCTTCAGCTGAGGGACCGGTTCGAAGATGGCCATATTCACCAATTGGGGCCAACCTTCAATAGAATCGCCTTCTGGCGTTCGGCCGTTACGGCCATAGAAATAATGGCACTAGTGCCAATAGTTGATGCACCTGGCCGTTCAGAGTCCCCGCCTTAGCGGAATCAAGTAGTACATACACCTTGTACAAGAAAGGGGGTGGGGGCCCCAGCGTGTCCATAAGTAAAACTCTCCAGGGAGAAGTCAGATCTATTGCGGTTACCAACCTGATTTGTTTAAGAACTGGGGATTACCCCGAGGACCCAAAAGGGGTCGGACCCCTAACACCCGCCCGAGCAGGAGTACCTGAACGGGGGCAGTAGCCCCAGTAAGGGTCGCCATGGTGGGGGAACCATCCTACCATAACCTCAGAATCCTTCTCCTCACTCCGGTTGGCGACCGACCTCTTATCACGGGGACTAGCCCGTATTCATAGTCTGGTCTTTTATGCCCAACCAGGGGCTCATTTGCACGGTGGGAGCGCGCCATCTTTGACTGCCTCAGCGAGTCCGTCATAACAGGCAGGACCTGCATTAAGGAGTGGGAGACGAGGAGATAAGCCTCCGCCATAGCCTTACGGGCCCTGGGCGAGGCAGGGTAGAAGGGGGGGGGGGTGCCCATACCCAGGAGAGCAGGGCTAGCCACAGGAGGCACTAAGGGAGCTTGCGTCAAAAAAACTGGGAAAGCGAAGATGACTCCGTTCCCAGGGCTGAGGTAAAAAAGCTCCTTGGCATGGAATATGCTATATTGGAGACTAGTAAGGCCTGACAAACCGTCATCAGAATGGCCCTCAGGCCCATCACCCTCAGCCTGCAGAGCAAGATGGGTTAACATATAAAAGATAAAAAGTAATGTCTATTTGACAAAGCAGACTTGTAAGCCTGTAATAACCCATATAGGTCTAAAGGAGAATATTTTAAGAAATTTTAAACAAATAAAATAAACAGTCAGAAATACATTGTAAGATGTATAAAACCCCATGTGATCTGGACACACATATGCATTTTACTATATTACTTGTAGATGGCAAAGCATAAACTCACAAAGAGGGTGATCGGATCATGAGAAAAAATATGAAATGCATTCTATGCACAACAAGAAAAAATAAATAAGAAAAAATAAATCCGTATGTACCTAGCAGGACAGGGTTGAGTAACCCACAGGAGAGAAAAAGGTTAATAGGCATACAAATAATAGCAACACAGAATACCTGAACGGTGGTATACCAGGAAAAGACTCAGAGGCTGGCAGGGTGAGGAGGAGGAGGGCCGGGTAAGGGGAGAGGGAACCCTGCAAGCTCGCGGTAAAATTGCGGCAAAAAACTCCGGTCTAAGATGGCCGCCGCACAAGGTATGGAGGAGCACCTCATGGAGAGCAAACAGCAGGGAAGGTCGCGTGCACACTTTCCATGCGGCCGACCCATCTGCATCAGGGAGCCACCGCTGAAATGAGCGGAGGCTCGCAAGTGCCTGCCCGACCGCAAACCCACATAGCCACCCACAGGAGGCCACCCACGACCCGAGGAGAGGGGCAGGGGAGGGGAAAAACGGCAGGGAAAAGGCTTGACGTGAGATGTTGCCTAGAGTGGCTCATTTGATGTGACACTTTAAGCATCGAAACTAGTACAGTTTATTGTAGTAGTTATGGTGCATGAAGTCTTGTTTCTATCAAACTGCTTTTGAGTGTTTTGGAGGGAAAACAAAGCACAAGGTTCTCCCAGCACCAAAAGGCTGTCCATCCTCCAGAACTTTGAATTGTTAATGAAAACATTAAACTTTTTTACTACCTGAACTGAAGGCGAGAGGCTAGGCATTGTGTGCCTCTGTAGCCCCACTTATGTCAAACCATGCAGATTGACAGGAAATTGGGGATAGGGGACAGAAGCATAACCTGCTCAATTTTGAGTGACTGCCTCCTTTGGGCACTACAAAGATGTTATAGTGCAGCATCCCTATTTTGATTATTGGTGAAACTGTTCATCATGCTTTTCAAATGCTTAATTATTTTGAACCACTTTTCATATCCATGTTTATGTATTACATTATCTGTAAGGAAACTGAAGACCAACAGATATTCTACAGACTTTAAAGGGACAGTGCAGGCACCAAAACAACCCATGCCCCTTTCATTTTTTTATTTTGTTGTAGGCTTTGTCCTGGTTTCCCTTCATTCTGTGTTTTATTAGTAAATCAGATTTTTTTTATTATTATTAAGGTTTTTGACATGAATAATACAGATAACAAAATGTAACACAAAAGTCATGAAGAAGTTATGGTCAAAGATCAATAAGCTAGAAAATATGCTAAACCAGGAGAAAATGATAGCTACATCAGGTAACCCAGCCCATGGGGGCATTAACAAATAACTGCATTGACACTCCACTACCTATCAGACATGAAAGAAACCAAATTAAAGTATGCAATCATATAAAGAGGCATAATAGGACATCAATAGACTTTGAGTACTCCATGAACCTGAGTTAAGGCATAAGTTACCTCCCGCATGGTGAACTTATAGAACCTTCTATTCCAGCCACATCTTCCCCCGCACACCGGAGTGCTTTCAAAGCAGGGCATCTATGCGGTTGGATCAAATGCAATGAAAAATAGAACTGAAACTTCTTGGAGGAATCATTCCTCAATAGAATGTAGGATAACAATGAGAAGAAGAGGAGAAAAATGAATTAAGTAGGTGGGGGAAAGAGGTAGGAAGGAGGTATAAGAATAAGAAGAGTGACCATCCCAAGGCGTGGACCCCAACCCCTAGTGGTTCGTTCTGTGTTTTAAGTGTCCTTTATTATCTGTTACTTGAGACTGCTGAATTACTTGCCTCACATGTATCTTCTTGACAGGGAGTCATGCAGAATGTGCGTAGATTACTCACGTTTAGAACAATGTGAGGAAGACCAGGATCAGCTGCTAAATCTCAGTCACTTCCTGCAAATCTCCTGCAGATCTCCTGCAAATTATGGAAGTTCGGATGTGAATATCTGTCTTTTTTGTATTTTATTTTTTACATTTTATGTGCATTATTTTTTTTATTTTATTTTTTTTGCACAGTATCTCCTAGAGAAACGGCTCAAACATGCAAACCAAGATTCTAACTTTCTCTGGTTACCCCTATTATGGGTCATCATTTCATGCATTCTGTAATTACCATTGACGAATACAAAAGCTGTTTTGTTTGCTTACACTACAGTCTAATAATGTGTGTGTGTATATATACTAACTTCAATGTTTTTCTTAGCAGGTTAAAAAAAGTGACCTTTTAAATGAACATTGTTATTGATTGTATTTCATGTGCAACTTTATGTATTTCTTTACACTTAACATTCTGAACTGTTTGAAAAGAGAGGCAGTAGTTCACATGAATATCAGTTTAACATAGATCTTAGATGCATTTTGTTTACAGAAGTACATTTCTTGGCACACATGGTGTTATGCACTAAAGTGAGCATTCAAAGTGAATTTCAAATTCATGATTAAATAGCCAACCTGGAAAAAAATCTCTGTGCTTCCAGTTTGGCTATTCAAACTGAATTTGAAATTTATGGTTATGAATTCTCCCTTTAGTGAATAGCCCTGAAAGCTTTATTCTGCTAGCTCTACATAATCTATGTTTCAGTTTAGTAGAAAGACTGCTTTCAACAAATGTATATACATTTAATGTATGCTTTACATTGTTCTAACAAATGTAAATAAATGTCTATATCTTTCTGTTAATTTTAGATCTCCGACTATGGCAGGTGGTTTGTTTGCTGTGAGCAAGAAATATTTTGAATATCTTGGAACATATGACACGGGAATGGAAGTTTGGGGAGGAGAAAATCTAGAACTATCATTTAGGGTATGCACCAGGACAATTTGATATATGTAGTTAAAATATAATATGCCTTTAAAGGGGTATTGCAAGCACCATGACCACTTCAGTGATATGAAGTTGTCATAGTGCCTGGTGTCTGTGCAGTGTGTAACTTTAAAGTGCTGAACATAGAGGGGTTAACCCCTCTTTTGCTGGATGTGTAACTCCACCTCCAATAGCATCATAGGGTTGTCATTAGCCAGCCTGGAACTAGAGTTAATGTCAATACTGTGCAACACATTTACAGTCATTGGCTGAGAGCAGTCAGCTGACTGATACTCTCAGCCAATAAATGTCAACCTCTGCAGCTCTGCAGGGGCTGGATGCTTATCACTGGATCACCAGGGAGCATCAGAGCCCAGCGGGCATGGGGCATAGGGGTAAGCAATTACTAAACGGTTTGCCCCATTATCAGGGACCCGGGCCAGTTTGGTCCTGGCATCATGACTACTACAGTGAACTGCATTGGTTATGATGCTTGGAGTAACACTTTAAATTAATCACACCTCAAACTACTGACAAAGAAGTTAAACATCCAAAGCCATCATCAGAATCCAAAAGCAAGTATATGTCTGAACTGTAACCTAAAAATAAAGATTAAAAAAAAAAAGAGTAAGTATGTCCCACAAGCATTTATCATGCTTTGTTTCAAAGCCTACTAAAGTGATCTGCATAAATAAATAGAACACCCTGAATCTAAAGATCTATGCTGTATGTACATGTGTGTTAAACCCAGTCAGGGCCTACTCAATCTGAGTCTTTTATCTGCTATTGTAGAAAAGTGCTCTGTGTAAGCCCCGTCTCAGCCTTATTACTTGTCTTGGTTATACAGCTTTGTATTAATGCATACAGTCCTATCCAGCAATACACAGTTTACATCTCCGTATGTCTAAAAGAGCAGCTGTCGCTTCCTCATGTCAGTGCAGTAATGTATACTATTATTTCCTGTTTAATGCATTGGAGAACTTCCTTGCCGTGTGTTCACTTCAGCAATCTATCATACATTGCCTCTATTTCTATAGCAGTTACTCAATTGCTCTTTCCCTTTTTAAACATCCGTTAAAGTAAGGACTGTTATAGACCTCAAGAAATTCACTGGGACACTCTCATTCCTCTGTGCAAATGGTCTGCCATTTTTATCACATACCAACCAATCTATGCCCTTCTCAATGTATTCCCACCTTGCAAATGATGTCTGCCGTGCTACCGTTGGTATTTTATTTGATCGATTTTTCCACTTACATATAGGTTTGGCAATGTGGAGGAAGCCTAGAGATTCATCCTTGTTCCCATGTTGGCCATGTTTTTCCCAAGAAGGCTCCATATGCACGGCCAAACTTCCTGCAGAACACCGCGCGGGCCGCTGAAGTGTGGATGGACAGCTATAAAGAGCATTTTTACAACCGTAACCCACCAGCAAGAAAGGTATAAAATGTATTCAGATACGGCTTTCTCTGATGTTTGAGAACATCTAGCGACTCTTAACATGAAAAAGAGGAATGAATTGTTGGTTCTGCACACAGATGTGTTAAAATGTCTTTGTAATACATCATAGTTTTACATATGTGAATTTTTATTAAGCTTAGTTTTTTTAATGGGACACTGTAGGCACCCAGACCACTTCAGCTAATTGAAGTGGTCTGGGTGCAGTGTCCCTTTTGCACATAGTGCTGCAATGTTTACATTGTCACACTAAGTCAGCCTCCAATGGATTGAAATGGACCTTTGGTCCAGTATCTGACGCTCTACATGAGGACACCCAACATCAGAATTTTCCCCATATGAAAACATTAATTCAATGCTTTCCTATGGGGAGGTCTAATGCTTTTGCCGCGCATATACATTAGCGCCCGCATGATGCGGGATGTCGGAAGGGGCAGGGCGCCGACCCAGCGCCAAGGGACATCGGCTCTGGGATCAGGTAAGTTAATAAAAGGTTTTTAACCCTTTATTTATCGGAGGGGGGGGGTGCGAGGAAGGGGGTAGGCGGAGGGTGCCATAGTACCAGGAATACAGCTTTGTATTCTTGGCACTGTAGTATCCCTTTAACAACATGATTTGTTAAATGTATACAAATATGTCATGCTGATCCACATTAGGACTTTAAAGCTAAACGAGTTCTGCCAGGACTGGAAATGATTCCCTTGGCTGAGAATATTACCATCTCTTTATAGTGTTATCTCTAGCAATAACTGTACAGTAATTTGCAGTATGTATATGTATACTGTCTGTTTAATTGCTGCTGCAGTAGGGGAGTATAACTTGATCATTTTAGTTCCGATGTTTACCATTGGAGAGGTGATTTGTTTGATTCCTGTTTTGTGATTTGAGATATGTTATTTGCACAGTTGTGTAATACATGAAGGGTTATTCACTAAAAGATGAAGTAGGGAATTTACTAGGGAATTGCAAATTTTTTAGTGCAAAATATCTTGAGTTTAGAGAATATTTCCCATGTTCGCTATTTTGACCTGAAGTGTGCCATCCCCTGGTGGTCTCCTGAATCTTATTGCACATTTTGTAATGCATGCTGTGATTATATCTAACGCGGAAATAACTTATAACAATGTTTGGCAGACAGCTAAAATGGATGTACCCTGTTGCAGAATAAAGAGGTGTTGATTTCTAAATTTACAGTTAAAACTGTACTCCTGACACAAGTATATAATTGCAGGGCTAAATGGGACAGGGACACTGCACCCAGACCACTTCAGTAAGGTGTCTACAGTGTCCCTTTCATTTTTCCACACCTCTCAAATATATATGTATTAAAGGAGCACTACAGTTTGCTCAAGTGCATTGTGTGCCTGGAATCCGTAACATTTTTTGGACGGTTTATAAATGGGGGGGCAGAAAAAATTCCCTGTCTCTCTTTTAGACAGCCATGGAAGTTTACCTCTGCTTCAGTTAGTGCAACAGAGCTAATGGAGGGGTGCTGGGCTCGAGTGCACCGGCCATCCTTCTTTTTGAGCATATCTACTAAATAGTTTAAAACAATTCCCTGGAGTGTTACTTTAATACTTTAAATATATGGGATAAGTAAACATAGTATTAAAAAGTGACCATTTTCATGTGTTGATTTCTAATTGATGAAGTTAAGAATATGAATGAAGCCCTGCAAATTTACCAGTTTGCCTTCTCTCAAGTCGGCTATAACTTTTGTGCAATTCACTTGACTATCACCAGCTGATGACTGGCCGTCACAACGTATGTGGAATTAACTCTCAAAGATGAGCAGCAGCATCAAGTGGTATGGCAATGGAATGATCTCTTTTGCTGCTTGCTTTTAATGGCACAGACCGTTTTTCCGACCTTGGCAGAGCAGGCATACTGTTATGTACAGTGTTCCTTTAAACTTTCCTGTAAATCCAGTGCTGGAAGAGAATCCTCTTCTAAGCCTAATCAGCCTTCTTTGAAGTCATCACTCCTTATGACTTTTTGGCATATCAGATGGACATATGGAGGGTATACATTATATTTGCCTACCCAGATTTCTCTACCCAGCAAGCAGAATGCAGCTTGTGTGTATATGGATTCCCAAATTAAAACTATAGAGTTAATATTTGAAGCTTTATGTTTGCAGGAGATAATTCAAAGTAACAGAGTAGTTTGGAACAATGCAAAAGCTCTTGTATACTAAGGACACTCTCCAACTTCATAATTATCCTAAGTAAGCCATAGATCAGTGCTGGATTAATTTCTAAAGTCTTTACTGAGAAATGTAAATAGATAAATAGGCTGCTTGCTGCACTTGTTCCCAGGGGATGGTTATACATTTAAAGAAATGAGAAACTGAAGATTTCACTTTATGATGTCTTGAGACATTATCTTTCCAGATATTTCTGCAGTTTGAGAATGCATTTAGTGTTTGTCGTGCCATAAGAGCCTGTGACAACAAAGGCTAAGGGTAACTCAGTCACCCTAAAATTCTGTGGTCAATTTACCATTTACCTTTTCAGCATCTCTGATATGATAATAGTTGTTCCTTGGCAGTTTGGCAGATCTAAAAGGACCAGCAGTGTTTCCGTTCTGACAAAATCATTCTATAAAGCTGTGCTCCAATTCATTGCATAGTGTGATCTCGCTGTGTCTGCTCATGCCATTGTGATGTATTCAGCTAAGGGAGTGGACTGGTTTTGGAAAACGTACATTGTTTGTCAAGTAACTAAATACTACGTGCATAGCAACTTAAAGGGACACTGTGAGCACCAATACTGCACATGTAATGCATTTCATTTACAGCATGTGTATCCTAGACTCCATGTTTTTGGCCATATGTATTCTATTCACTTCGTTTTAGAATATCTTAACATAAGTGTCATACGTGTGTTATATTTTAATACAGGAAAAATATGGGGACATTTCTGAACGGATCATTCTTCGAGACAGACTACATTGCAAAAGTTTTGACTGGTACTTGAAAAATGTTTTTCCAGACTTGCATGTGCCAGAAGATCGACCCGGCTGGCATGGGGCTGTAAGTATTCATTGGTTGTGGGATTCTGTGCAAGGGCATTTAACCAGCAAGTATCCTTGTTAAATTTGTAGGACAGTGATTCGCTCTTGGGTTCTATAGGATTCTTTATTAGGATATAGTGAAACAAATAAACGTCTGTTTTCTGACTGCTTAAAAGTAGTCAGTCTACATCAGGTACACAGCATGTTCACATGTGTGTTCACTATTATGGCAAGTTTACCATATGGTTGGAGATAAAAGGGACAAATCAATCTGTATTTATATAGCAAATAACTATACCAAGCTCTGCCAACTCCCCACTTGTCCTTGTGATGAGAAACCTTGGCACCACAAATGTTTCTGGATGTTATTTCCCATGATGATTAGTCAGGAGTCAGAAACACCTGTGGGGCAAAAGGTTGGCCATCCCTGCATTTTGGTTCTCTAAATCGTTTTCAGAAAAGCAAGCAGCATGGGCAAATGCAAAATGCAGATCCATGTTTTTATGGACCACATTTTTAAGACTTGTGTAGACTAAGATGCTTCTCTTTTGTGCTTTTATTTTTTTAACAAACCGCCGAGGGGCCTTTTACTTTGTTTGGGGACAGATGATGATCAATTTAGAACATTAGCACATATTAAAGAAAATATATATTTGAATTACATTTAATTATTCTTAAATACAATCGGATGACAGTCTTGTTCTAATGTTTTTATTATTTTGTACAAATTCCTTATACTTATTTTAAACTTGCTTCAAACTATTCGTCCAGTAACACACCAACCATTGTACGATACCAAATACAGAGTAGACACCTAAGGTAATGTTTTAATCTAAAAACAAATGTGGTTATTTGTCAAACTGGGAACTGTGCACAATTGTTAAATGAATTGCAATTTTATTCCAAAATAGCTGAACTAGAAGAATGTGGAAAATTCTTGTATTTCAGCTATTTTAGCTTAATTTTGCAATTTTCTTTTCTGTCCTCAAAAATGCCTGACTTTAATTGTATTGATCTTCCTTTTAGATCCGTAGTGGAGGCATATCATCTGAGTGTCTAGATTACAATGCCCCGGATCATAACCCTACTGGTGCTCACCTGTCTCTTTTCGGATGCCATGGTCAAGGTGGTAATCAGGTAACAAATAGCATTGTTTAATAAACCGCCCAAACCAAAAGTTTAATTATATTATAATGAAGGGTTTGTCTGTTCATCATCCGTTCTGTGTCATGGAAACTGTTGCATTCCACTGGATATAAATAAAAAGTTGTATTTAATATATAGTTACCATTTGGCATGATAGACCCCTAAAAAGATTTAGTTCAGGAATAAAATGGAATAATGTTCTTATTCCCAGCGCTATGTAGCTACACAATTTTGATAATGAAAAACTTAATCTACTGTATCCCATGTGTCAAATAATCTACGATAGAGGAGGGTGACCAGGGCTGGGTGGGTACCTTTTAGCAACCCCTGCTATCGTGTAACTGACAGCAAGAGAATGTCAAGAATTAATTGAGGGAGAATCAAGAATTAATTGAAATTAGGGGCACACTCAGAACATGCATTTCTAAATACTGGTGCTGTCGTAAACCCCAACATTTTAGAAGACTACTTAACACTACATATCTTAGCAAACAAATCTAGGGATTCATTTACATTATATGGCCAAATTGCGTTAAGCTCACCACTACATCACAGTACCCCAATATTGGTGAGTCCTACACTAATTTTAAAATGGGAGATAAACATGCTACCTGCAATACTTACTGGTTAAACTGCTTTCAGAGACCCCTTGCTTTCCTGTGGTTCCCTCCAGAGGGCATTTATGAATATATATGTCTACAAGAATAGGGGAATATCTGCTAAACCAACAAAAAGCAAAACAACATAGTGTATCACTCAATTGGTCACTCACAATTTCAATGAAGGAGAAATGCCTTGTATATAATTCCCCTCAAATGGTTTTGTCTTCTAGATGTTTTCAGATCATCATGGATTGGTTGGAGGTCATATACTCAAAAGAGAAATAAAATTGTAGTGCAAGTAGAGCGAATTATAAAAACAAATTTATTAACTTACATATAGGTTAAAATTGATAGATGTAATGAATCAGTCACGACTAGGCGTCCTATCCGTTTCGTCTGTGCTAGGGACTTCCACAGAGACACAATCCAAAAAGTAAATAGAAACCCTCCCTTCACTCCCCAGTCCGTTTATATATATATATATATATATATATATATATATATATATATATATACTGTAATACTGTTATTAAAAAAACAAATCTAATCCAATGATTTATATATAAAACCATTAGACCATTAACCCCAGTTAATCTGAAAACCTATAGCACCATTACATGGTGGTTTATTCACTAAATAGTTGCAGTGAGTTGATAGCAAATGCTTAACGTTTAAACAGACACGGTTTTCTTCCTGTGCAGTACAATGTGTTTGTGTAATTGTGTTGTATGCTCCTTTTTATTTTCCAGTTCTTTGAGTATACAGAAAACAAAGAAATTCGGTTTAATTCTGTTACTGAACTCTGTGCTGAAGTGCCTGAAAGTCAGACCTACATTGGAATGAAACATTGTCCGAAAGATGGTACTATTATTGCCACAAACTTGGTTTGGGAGTTTAGACAAGTGAGTATAAACCTATACAATTACAATTATTTATATAGTGCCAACATATTTTGCAGCGCTGTGAAATATGTAAACAAGATAAACATTTATTTCTAACAAAACTTACATGGTATACAGGAGCAGTAGGTAATTGCCCAAACGAGCTGACATTCTATACTGCTATCATATTCAGTTTCATCCTTCTCCCAAAACAGAATCAATACACCAGCAACCCCTACATTGTACTGTGTCACTCTAATGTGTTTATCTGCTAGAAAATTTGAGCTTAATTGGATTTTTTTAATGAATTAAGTGCACAGAAAAAGACTAATACTTGTGACCTGGGGGGTGACCTTTGGGGACGGGGGGGTGCAAAACACATCTGGTGGCCAAGGTGCAACCATCACAGCCACATTGTCATTGTCACCAATAATAACAAATATATGCATCAATATATGTCACTTACTGGTGTGCCAGAGCTATCTATCTATCTTACTAGCCAAATATTGTCATTAATAATCATCACTGATAACAGCAAGCATTATGAATCCCATTCTACACTGGTATGATATCCAGGAAATGGATTTGCCACACAATAATGTGTTAATGTCCTTTGTTACTTAATTACATAATTGTAGGTGCAAAACAATGGAAGGCCTACAACTCAGGGTGAAAATAAAGAGGACAAATAAACAACATACTCATTTGGGACCATGCTGCTCTCATTTATAAGTGTTACCATTCTTAATTAGTCATATTTACGAATATGTTATTAGCCTTGCATACAAACATATCTAAAAATGCCACTCACCCACGCACACCAGACTAGTCGTATTCTTTCATACACATTTTAGTCACAAATAACACACACATACATACTTTTTAAAAAATAATAATGTCTACATTTTTAATGGCTCTGTGATCATTTGTTTCTGTGCTTTGTAGGATGGGACAATATTCCACCCACATTCAGGGTTCTGCGTTACATCATACCGTACACCTGAAGGTCGTGGAGATGTACATATGGCGCCGTGTCAACCATCGGACAAAAATCAGTTTTGGAAGTTTGAGAGGTAGAAAAAGGAGCCCACCCAATTATATGGACTTTTAAAAACAGATTCCCAATGTTTGCAGCTGAACACAAATATAATAATTACACAACAAATACCTTTTTGTTTACTTTAATTGTGTCTGCCTGATTGTATGGTAACAGAACTCCTTGCCACTGTGTCGTAACTGTCAGAATTTTCTGAAGTGCCTTGTACCCAATGAAGACTGTCATATACTGGGTTTGCATTTTGATACTTTATATACCAGTATGTGTTGAATGGTGCTCCTTACAATTTGATACTGGCCCTTAGCACTTTTTGGTGTGGCTTGCATGAAACAGAAGCCTACGGTTTAGAGAAATTTTGATTCTTTAAAAAAAATATTTGTATGAAAATGTGTGCTTGCAGCATCTAGATGTTTTATGCAATTTTATATAGTCTGGAATGTGTCTGTTTATAATGTAATGTTTTATTGTCAATCTTTTCCTCATTGCAAGGGCTTTCCTATTTGTCAATGGCATCTAAACTAGACCCCAACCCTGGAGTCTGTTTGTGAAACTCAGGCATTTGGATTCAATGCTGCAAATGAAATCGACCAAATAAATGGGGCTGCAGCTGTTAGAGTAATAATTGCTAGAATTGTACTAAAAATACACAATTAATGGAATGGAAATAATTCTAAAAAGAGAGCAAATATGTGCCTAGCACTGCTAGAGAGAAAATGTACTGTGCAAATACTAACATGATGATCTAAACCAGGCATAGGCAACTTTCGGCACGGCAGATGTTTCGGACTACACCTCCCATGATGCTTTGCCAGCATTATGTGTGTAAGAGCATTATGGGGGATGTAGTCCACAACATCTGGAGTGCCGAAGGTTGCCTATCCCTGATCTAAACCCTGCCTAATTAGGGCCAAATCTACCTGCTACGTGTCACTTTGATCTGGGCCTCCATTTATCCATCCTGTGTACTGCAGTCATTTACTTGCATTCCATTTCTAAATATAAGCTCATTTGTAGAAGTTCAAATCGTGCATGTGTAAAGATTATGTAACAGGAATTGCCAAAGGGTGTGACCAGCCGAGCATCATATGAGTTGGACTTAGGTGTTGATCCATCTTTTGTCCACCCATGTTATATAATGTGATTTTATTTACTATTAGGAAGTATTTATAGTGCATCAGGAAGGCTACAATTATTCCCATGCCAATTTCTAATTATGTTAAGTAATGGAAATACCAAATGATTGGTATGAAAGACTTCTTGCATCATCAGAATGCATGATAGACAAGCCCTCTAACTTTTACATTCATATTTAGTTTTCTTTCAGTGTATTGTTACTTTTAAAACCTATTTGTTATATATTTTCAACTGTCACTTTCCAGGATTTTTAATAGTGAGGTGTATAACAAGAAAATTAAATATAGAAATTCAAATCTCTTAATCCTGAAACAGGGCATCACCACCATCGCTCCCTGCCAATCACTGTTATGTTCTGTCCTTTGCACCTGGCACTCAACAAAGAGAGAACATGAGAAATTAAACATTGTTTCTATGTCTACTCCTAATTTGCAATGCGTGCCTTGACTGTGCCTGAACTAAACCGGATTGTGATGTCATTAGCCAGATCTTTTAAATACATTTACAGGAGAAAGCGCATCACATGTAAAAAGAAAAAAATATGTAATTTTCAATGATGTAATTTCCAAAGTGACAGTTCCTGTTTTAAAAATAACCAGATACATATTTGTTAATAAGTTAATTGTTTGTGGAGGTTGATTTATAAAAGCGCTTGAACGTTTCCATAGTCCGTCCATATATAAAGATAGACTCTTAAAGTTGTTTGTGGCTCATTGCAGGATTATTCCAGTCCCATATTGTCTAACCTTAGAATTCCTGGCCATCCTTGTCAGACACCCATTTCCTGCACCTGAAGCTCCTATTGTAAAAATATATCTCCTGACATTATGCCTAAATTGACTGTCTACCAGCGTAAGATTATGTCTTCTAAATCTATTTAATCTATTTCAACAACAATGTTACGCTCTTGTACTTTATTAAATCCCTTTAGACTTTATATTATGTCAGACCTATCCCTTCTCTACCCACAAAATACATTGTTAACATTTTCGTCCTCTGCTAATTTATTATGCAGGCCTTGCACTAATCTAATATTTCTTTTATGATTTGTTTTCTAATGTATACATGTCTTTCTTAATATAAGGTCTCCAGAAAGGTAACAATATTGTAAATGTAGTGTTATAATTGAATCAGTGCAGACATTTTTGCTGATGCACAGACATTTGACTTAACTCCTTTGGTCCCCCAACATTCCCATAATGTTTTTGTTGTTGTTTTTGTTTGTTTGTTTGTTTTACCATAAAATGGTTTGATATCATGCTTGTTCGCTTGCACACTGCACCGAGTTGCACAAATCATCTGGATACCCACTGACTTCATCATCACATTTCTGTCTTTTGTTCGAATGTGCACAAGCAAAAGTATGAGACCATGATACAAAGATAACAGTCCTGTTACATGGTTTGGTATTTTAGTCATATATATATATATATATAATGATCAAGGTGCACTCACATGACTTTATCGTGAAGCTTTTTAATGTAGTGGAAAAAAAAATACAATTACATCATTTTTTTTTCACTACATTAAAAAGTTTCACGATAAGGTCCTGTGAGTGCACCCTGGTCATTTTTTTTTATTTGTATATCTACGCAGGCAGCACCCAGGCAAGTTATCCTATATATATTTTTCCAAGGAATGAGTGCGCCAAGCTATTGGATAATATATATATATATATATATATATTTTTTTTTTTTTTTTTTTAAACAATTTACACGCCCCAATGAATACATCAATGCATTTATTTATGCATGTTGTCACTGGGAGTATATTTAAAAAGAGTTTGTAAAAGCTCTTTACAGTCTCTTTACAGGGAAATAACCAATCATGGAGAAGCCTCTGAATCTGTGCCCTCCTGGCACTGCATGTTTACTCGCACACACTGCAACCTGATAGGGAAGGACGCTTGTCTGAGAAAAGCTAGGGGGAAATGCGCGCCCTACTTGAAGGGAGCTAATGGAAGGAGGAAGTAAATTTATTTATAAAAGTGCCAATTTCTCATGCAAAGTGGCACTTTTATAATGTGCAATTAATATGGGATATCCCATGCACTGAAAGCAAACTGAAGCACTTTCTGTGCATGGAGTGATCCTATAATAATAATAATAATAATAATGGGGAAAAAAGCTATGAAAGAAGTGACAGTCCCTCTCCTCTGTAAGGCACAAAATAGTAATACAAAGATATTTCCCTGCCTAACATGATTTGTGTTTTAAAATCTGCTTTATGACTGATTTTAGTGCTGATAAAGAATGTTCATCCATAGAATAAGAGTTAAATGATGAAAAAAAAAAACATTCAAAAGGTTTAAGAATTGGCTGCTGGTAGCTATACATCACAAATAGTGAAGGCAGGTACCACAGTTATGTGCCTAATTGAAATGGAATCCATTACATGCAAATTAAAGGAACACTATAGCGTTAGGAATACAAAACTGCTCCTCCTGTCCGGTATTGAAAGGGTTAAAAAAAAAAAAAAAAAACTCTTTCACTTACCTGTTTCCAGCTCCTCCTCCAGTGACATCACACTCATGCATGCACATTAGAATTTCCCCATAGGAAATTTTGAATTTTAAGTTGCTATGAGAATGAGAATGTGTCCAATGTCGTTTCATGGAGTTAAGCTCTGTGACAAATGATGCATGAAGAGCCAGTAGTGGTGCTCTGGATGACAGTTTGTCGGAAAGTGCAATGATTTACATTGCAAGGTTAAGGTGACGGGGACACTGCACTCAGACCACTTCAATGAGATAAAGTGGTCTGGGTGCCTATAGAGTTCCTTTCAGTTGCATCTTTCAGTCACATAATAGGGACACTATTATGAAAATATTTTATTATTCTACTCAACTTTCATTTTAAATTTTTTGTTAGATAAAATAAATAATAGATAAATATAGATTGCTAATTTTATTTGGATTTTTTTCATACTTCCTTAACAGGTTTAACTTCTTTGATTTAAGGTTTCTGTTAAAAAAAAAAAAAAAATTAAATAAAAAATAAATGTACCCAAAAGCACTGACTTGAATGCAGCTCTGTAGGAGGTATTTCCATAGGTGTCCATTTTAATGGGGACATATTGCTCCTTTAGTTTAGATATTTTATCTTTGAGCTGTTATTGAGCATAAGGTGCTAAATTATTCCATGGCTCTGCAATATGAGGCTATAAACACAACAAATGAATTACATATAAATTAAGGGAACAGAAACAAAGGGATTAAGATGGGTGTGCTTAAAACAAGTTTACAATCTGGTTATTTATTCTTATATGACTGCATTGTTGCAAGTGACTAAAAGCTTCTAAGCATAATTCCTAACACTGATGCAGAGGGTGCCAGTGAGAAGGCTTAAAGGAGCTGGGCCACTAACGTGAATTGCATCACTAGTGCTTAGAATGGGGTCAGATCCACCCAAATTATTAGCAGGTGAGCCTGGCATGACGCACGCTAGTCTGCCTGTCAACCAGGCAGATTGGCCAACTGAGGGCAGACTACACAGGAATCTGAATTTCAAGGTCAAAGCTAACCTGGAAGCATAGCTGGTTGTAAATTTTAAATTCAGTTAGAATTCACTAGAATTCCCAGCAATTCTCTCTTTAGTAATTACCCTAACATACAATCACTTTTTATGATGGTGTCCCTATTTATTTAGGGTAATATATACCTGGCAATGTGTATTTTTAAATTATGTATCAATAATGCAATTTAAATATGTTTTATTTCATTTATCATTAGCTTGGAGATTCGTACATTGTCTTTGGCTTTTTGTATGCGGATATTCCTTTAGAAATATTTGATTTGCACCTTCATTTTGTATGCAACACCTGTGTCAAATGTTGAACTTTTCTCTATGCAAGTAATATGCATATGTATAGATATATATTGTGCATGGGTTTCTGGAAAATCTGATGCAAAACGTTTCTACAGTCAGATGTTTTTGGGGTTGTATCTTTTGTTTTTAGGTAATTTTCCTATTTGTTTCCTAGGGGGTTGATGATAGTAAAAAACTATTGGGTTTAAACTACTGATCGTTATTTTAATTAAAATTGTTACTATATACATTGAAAATGTAATTTAAATTTGTTATAAATTAGAAAAATGAGCACTGGCAAATAAAATATGCTTGTTTTTTTTCAATGAGTTGTGTTGTCATATTTTAGGACTAATACAAGTTAACATGTTCATTTAGCATGCAAAAATTTGTATAAGATAATAATTGTGTCACAAAAGGTTACTAATATAACTAATATTTTCAATGCCCCTTACTAATTTTGTAGCTTACCTCTGCATGTTTTCTAGTACTGCAATGTCCTTCTTTAAAACTGGTGCCCAGAATTGCACCACATATTCAAGTTGGGGTTTTACCATTAATTTTTTTTTATTTTATTTTTTTAAATACTTTAATTTTTGTTGTGCAGAACAGGTACATATATGCCCATAGTGCAACAACAGCAAATACAGACTGATCAAAGCAGACAATAGTATGACATGAGATAAAACTGCACACATTTTAAAATAAACCCGCTGAAGCAAAACATGCCAGTTGATGAATGAATATAAGTAGATCAAACATGACATTGTGATAATTATAAGAGAACATAATAGTTTCAAGGATTATCACAAGTGTAGTCCGCTACAGAAGTGGGATGCAAAGTATATATGAGCTTCATGTTAAGTATGCCTGAGAGATAGGAGGGCAGGCATGGTAATATCACATCTGGCACTGTTAATAGCATACAACAAGAAATTATTTGCACTGTGTGGTATCCCTAACAAAGGGGGCAGCAGGGGGATGATTTCTCACCAATTAGTAGTACTCGTTAGAGAGTATAAATTCAGGCACAAGTGATAACTCAGGAAACCACTATATAAGGTAGCTGAACACAAAATTAATGCAGAAGGGAGACCCTGCCGTTGGAGCGAAAACAAAGTCAAAGTAAAGGATAAAATTAACGGTATCATAAACAATAGCTGTAGATTGTCAACAAGCACAGTGTAGGCCAAACAGGACCATTTACATATCTCCCTTTAGTCCGGTATCCGGACGGTTCGCTGTTGTGAGCCACCCGGAGCTGTGTGTCGACCTCTCTGCTGCTTGAATCTGTGGTGTGGCAGGGGCAGACGGCATGACGGATGGTAAGGTGATGGACAGGTAGGACTGTAGGTTGCCAACCCCTGCTGTAGACTGATGTCTGTTCTCCATGTTTACTGAGCAATTAGAAGTATGCCTGAAACATTTTCAACACTTCAATGAACTCTCTTTAGGTTTGTCACAATATACCATTATTTGTAACCTAGGCTCTAAACTTGAGGTTATTTGGTCTCAATTCTACTTGGTTTTGTCCCCCATCACCCATGTATTTAACTAATTGTTTCTTTGATTTTATAACCCATTTACAATGTTCATTTAATTAGCTTTTATTATACATAGAGAAACATTAATTTATTAGTTGGCGTGTGAACATATAGCAGAAATTACAGAAAAATGGGGGGTGCAATGGTGGACACCAACACACAGTGAGTTATACTTAATCCCAATAAATTATAAACATCTTGATTAATCTGTAAAACATAAATGCTAACATAGCATTACACTGTTTTAAAATATATAGCAATCACAGAGGTAATTAGAAGCTACCGTCATTATAAGTAAAAAGAAAAAATATCAACAAGATTATTATGCGACTAACAATGGCAGAAAGAGACCAACATTTTATAATAAAAATAAACCTAGGAGACCAAGTTGTGGATGAAATTCTGGTACTAATTGTCACGATTCTGGGAACCAAAACACGCTAACACACACACAGAAAAGGTGCAGTACCGGACCTTAGAGTGGCCGGGCTAAGCGCACAAAGAATAGTCAGGAGACAAGCCGAGTAAGGGGAACCAGAAGACAGAATAACGAGAGACAAGCCGAGGTCAAAGGGTAGGAGAAAGTCACAAGGTCGGGTAAACAAGCCAGAGAGTACGTAATAAGAGAGAACCACAAGTAGAACAGCAATACTAGAAAGCAAAGACCACAACAGGGCAGAGAGAGACAGGAAAGGTAAGTATTTAAACCCCTAGATTAATTCTGATTGGATAATTTCCAATCAGAATTAACAATCACACGTGGGAGATATCTAGACCTCCCACTGTGATTGAGGCACTGTGCCTTTAACGCCGGGTCAGGTGGCTGACCCCGGCGTTTATAAAACTGGGCGGTCTCCCAGCGTGCAGCGTCATGCATGCTGCCGCTGGGGGACGGAGAGGAAGACGCGGGCGGCATCCGAGGCTGGGAGGATGCCACCCGCCGAGCGTACGCCGGGAAGGGGACCGCGGACGGCTGGAGGGTGAGTGCCGCGAGCGGACTGCAGCCTCCCCTCGCAGCCGCCCGCGGGATCCTGACACTAATTACAAAGAGTAATTGTACAGAAACTCTGAAGTAAACCAATGATCGAAAAAGACCAGGTACAGGAATGGAAATGGGCGGAGGAACGAGATTGAAGAGGACAAATTGGAAAGATAATGAGGAGATAAGGATTTAGCATTTAACATATCAGATAAAGCTTTAGATTCAACACATATGTTTTTTAAATAAAGGTTTTAAGTAAGCCCCTAGTTGTTTTATGAATACATTTGAAGCTTACACATGTATTTTTTATTTTTTTTGTCAATCTTTCTTTTATTCGAGGCATATAAGATGGGGTACAGAAGAGAAGTTGGAGGAAACATTGAATGATTTACAGTATAGGGTTGGTATAACAATACGCAAACTTTAGTTTACATTTCCAGATGTGCGGTGCCTCTTTTTTTTAAATTTATTATCGTTAAACTTTCGTTTGGCAATACAAGCTAAGGACCCTAAGGTCCGGATGGTAACTCACTAGATCATGATAGACAGGCATCTGGTGACACAAGGATAAGTAGTAAGCTCACCATTTAAAGAAACAGAGAATTCAAGATATATGCAAGCATAAGACGAAAAACAGTACCGACCTCATAGGATCGTGTTAGTATGGCATCAAGATGTACATTATTAAGACCTATACATAGCATGTTCATGTTCATGTCGTTTAGGTTTAATGGTAGAATGAGTGAGCGCGATATGAACAACGAGTTACGCCTAGGCCTCTGCAGGCAGGTCTCTCTTAACTGTCATGTTGCTCATACAGATTTTGGGTAGATTAGTACACAGGCTAGCCACTTACGTCTACCTAGAGGCCATAGGGGTTAAGCTATAGTTATAGCTGGGAGAACCACACTTCATCTAACGTAAAAGTACAACATGAACAATTTGCTTGAGCTATGCATGAAATTACAGGCTTTACACAAACATTTCCAGTACATATACAAGATTACGGTTAGTTGCAAGCTGGAGATCAAGTGTATGGGGGATAACCCCCTTTAATTGCTAGGGTCAGGCTAGGGACACTCAGCAGAGGCCAGACAATTGCCCTTATAAGATCTGCCCAGGGCATAGAGAGCATACCGGGCTTTAGCGTGTCTAAGGAGAGGGGAGAGGCCAAAGAGTGGATATGGCACAGTGTGGGTCCATGTGTAATGCGACAAGGTCACAAAGAGTCTATGTCCGCTCGGGTGTTAGGCAGTACTCAGCTGTGGTGGAGCTTGTCTCTCCCGCCGGCAGTTCGTGTGAGATGGTGAGAGGTCTCGTGTGCCGGCCTGGTGTTCAGGTCTCTGTTTCACCCAATACCTGTGGTAGGAAGCGTGGCGGTCGGGGCGTGGGTGAGCTGGATTGCGCAGGGTCGTCGCGAGGGAGGAGGGACCTCTCCCCAGCCCCAAGCTTCTTGGCGGGTCGGCTTCGGTACGCCACAGGCTCGGGAACACAGTTGGACCGGGCCTTTCCCTGAACGGGCGCTGCAGATAGCCCCGGTGTTTCGCCGCCGCCAGCGGCGGGCGGGCTTCCGGCGAGGTGGCCGAGGCTTTAGGGGGCGCCCCTTAATGACCCGCAACTAGGGTGGGCATATAGCTGTAGTTGCAGACGTATGGGTACAAGCGTTACCCGGGGTCGGTCTGCTCCGTCTCCTCTTTGCCATCCCCGCTGTCTGTACTTCGCGGACAGGGGAGGCCTTGGCGAGGCGTTTTTCCAGCCGGTCCCAGAACCTCTGAAAAATCAGATCCAGGCTGGTAAGTTGGGGTTGTGCCGGTGGAGGCCTTGGTTTGTCGTCCGCCAGGTTGTTGGGCTCTACATTGACAGGGCCCCAGCCAGGGTGGGCAGTCGTAGGCCTAGTTGCCGAGTGTGTCAGATTGGTGGGGACCGGGATGACCCCCGCCGGCCCATAGGGGGGGGAACGGTGGCCCGAGCATTGTCTCCCACCGCGGCGGGATGGCGGGAGAGCGGCCGTCTCCTCCGCCTCCGCCACGTGTGTAGGCCCCAATGGCTGTGCGAGCGGGAGCAGTGCGGTGAGCTTCGAGAGTGGTACCATTGTGCTGGTCTCGGTGCCCCCAGTCGTTTGGGAGTCAGTAGAATTCGGTCCACGGGTTCTGCTCCGCTGGAACCGGTTCTTGGTGCCGTAGAGAGCGGGAGCAGCAGAGACCTGCGACCGTCCCGCTCTGCAGTCAGGCCCCGCCCCCTTACACATGTATTAATTGTTTTTTTATCAAAGTGATGTCTTAAATATTTTACTAGAAAGAATGTGTAATCAACAATGCAAGGGAAAATAATAACAAAATACGTTTATGCATACTGATCTTAAGAAACCTTCCTCCTTTTATCCTAATCATCTAAAATCAAGCAACACTTAATCAAATGACATTAAGAAAATATATATTCAATTTTTAGATAAATGGGTCCTGAAAGGGATTTTAATATCTGCTGAATACAAGTTTTTAAATATTGGTTCTCCAACTGTACCTGTAATATACATTTGACCTAAATTATATATGCTCAGAATCCACCTGGAATGCCGATAGTTTCCGGGGTTGGATCTCTTTAATCTAAACTATCCAAATATGTGGACACTCCTCTTCAACCTCTTGTTAAGACTTGTCCATGTTGTTTAAAAGATTTGATGAGTCTTTTACAGATTTTAAATCGAAAAAATATTTTTTACTATTCAAATGTGATGTCACTAGCCTCTGCACCTGAATAAATCACATTTTAGACTGTGAGGCTAACCATTTTTTTCTGGAGTCCTGGTCGTTTTTTCCTGGTGACCAAATTGATTTTAATTTAGAGGGTATTTCTTTTATTCTCAATAATTTATTTTGGTTTCAGGTTAATTATTTTTAACATAGAGGCACAGCTATGGGGACTAGGTTGGCACCCAGATATGCCAAACTTTTTATTGCATATTGGGAAAAGTTTTTTGTGTATTCCCAACATTGCTGGGCTACGAACCTGTTTCTCTATAGAATATATATAGATGGAATATTCAACTAACACATGAAATGAGTGAAACCTAGATCAATTTTTTAGATTTGGATATTTATATTGTGGACAATAATGTTAAAAAGTGTCATTTTTCAAGAAGGTGGACGTGAATAGCTATATTCACAAAGATAGCTGTCACTTCTGCCTATGGCTAGACACATCCCAAAATACTTGAGGAACAACTGCTTGGATGTCAATTAATTTGATGTCCAAGCCGAGTTCCTTAACAATCAATTCTTAGATTGAGGTTACCAATTACACCATTTTAATAAAGAGATTCAAGAAATTTGGGAACTGGAGAGGGAAGATTTACTTATCATAATTTTGTAGAAAATCCAAAGTTGTAAATAAAGCAAGTGATAAGTTTTAATTAATTATTAACTATAACCAGTTAAAATGTACTTTAAATATAAATTGGCATATTTTGCAAAAGAATCAAGAAATAGTACCCTTTTTAGAAAAAAATTTCCTTTAAAGGAGCCTGTAATCTTAAACAGAGTTTACGATCTAGTTTTATTGATATTAAGAAAACAGATTTTGTTAGTTTATATAGGGATTTTTTATTATTATTATTATTATTATTATTATAGTAATTGTATATGGTGTGTAAATACCAAACATAAAGATAGAAAGATTGAGAATACGAAACCACATGTTGGAACTTAGGCATTCCTTATTAATTTATTTATCACTTGTCATTCCAAAAACGTAATATAATGTGTGCTCACGTGTCCATGTGGTTTACAATATATGGGAAAGACGCTTAGATATTTGAAAACAGGGATACGTGAGCTCATTTATAATATTAAAAGGGAATATCTTAATCACCATCATCATTATCATTTTTTTAAAGTGTCATAATAAGGATCCCATTGAGCTCCAATTCTATGGGATTCAGTTGATACAGAAACATTGGAAGGGTGGTTATTTGGAGTCTGCATTGAGCAAATGTGAGGTGAAGTGGATATTTATTCTGAATACTTTGTCTCCCAATGGGCTCAATGGGGACTTTGAAATGGCTGTTTTAATATAGTGCTTTTAAAATATGATTTAATATTATGTATTTTTTATTATGTAATCTTTCTCCTTATTATGCACATTCTCTATGCCTTTTTGTCAACCCCAAGATATACCCAATTTAGTATGTGAATTTTTAATATTTTTTTTTATGTTTTTCATGTCTATTTTTGGAATAAAATTACCAAGTAGATAGTATGTGCTTTTTGTTAATGTTAATAGTTATGTTTTTTATCTAGTTTGTTTTATAGCAGACTTTCTGACTTGGCTGGTTTAAAAATGCCATTGCGGCCACTTGGACTATCAGGATGTGCCAGAGAGAGGGTTGGGGAAGGATGTAGTGACGTGAATACATAGCCGCGTCATTGTGTGTATGTACTAATGGCCTGCGTAATGACCTCGCGACCGAAGGACAAACATAAACTTGAAGCGGCTACGAAATGCTTTAGGAATTGCGCAAAATGTTTTTTTGTTTTTTTTTGTAAATATCTTTTTATTGAAAGATTCTCAAAATCGTTAGCAAGAAAGGGTGAAATGCTAAGAAACGCGCAGGTTTCAGGTGAACAAGTGAACAAAATAACAATTAGTAATTAATCAATCGAGATACGCAGATCTCATGTGTAACCATGGTAAGGGAGACACGCAGGTCTCAAGGCAAACTGAGTGTTCATCATACAGCATGCATGTGTCTTGCATTGATGCACAGTAACAATTTCGATGCCCTTCCAACATGACCTGGCAGTGTGCTGCTGGTGTGTAAGACGATTCTCATGTTTACAGAAGCATGTATACCTTAATAAATTGTGCGAGCATAAGGACACGCAGGTCTCAGGTATGTGTTCATACCCCAATGCCTATTGTGTGACTACCTGTTGCAGGTTCTCAGGCACCCTTGGTAATGGGTTCCCTTTCGGGTCTCTTGCCTCTTCTGGGCTCCCCTCTGGGTAAGCATCCTAACCGGTCTCGCTGACTCTTGTGAATGCCCGTGGCTCTCTGGCTACGAGTCGTCCAGCTAGGGTAGGGTGTGTCGTCGGTTGGTGGGCTAAGACCCTCTATGAGGACCTCCGTAGGGAATTTGTGGTCGTAGTGTTGTTCCTATGTGTGATATATGATCCCTATGCCGGGTCCCGGGTTCGTGTCATAGTATGGGTCGTTGTCGACTCTTCGGGGAAGCGCCACGTCTGAGGCCTGTCTAATGTGTCGGATGCGCATCTGGTAGTTGTGAAACGTTACTCGAGTGTTGTGTGGTCAGTCCTCCATATTTTTTTTTTATTTTTTTTCGTCTCCCCTTCCCAGGGTACTCTTCCCTTACGTATCTGCCTGCCAGTAGGTCATGTTAGGTGTCATCGTCTTCTAGATTGTACTGTAATTGCTGGTCTCCCTTCGGGCGCAGCCCAGTGTAGTCGTGTGCGGTCGTTGTCAGCGTTTGTGTGTTCGCTCAGTAGGGTTCCAAGTGTGGCCATGAGGTCGTTAGGTTAAGTGTGGGTAGTCTAAAGGTCCCTTGGGTGTAATGTCGGTCTTCTAGCAGTCCGACTTTGTGTTGGTCAATGTGTGTCTGTGGTTGTCCTCAACCCCTGTATCGTGCTTGGTGATGGTATATCCTGTGTACCTTAGTTGTACTTCGTAGCCTAGGCTCCATATGGCGTGTTGAGGCGTCATGTCCCTATGTGTCAGTGGTGGGCCGATCTAGACCATGAGGTGCTCTCCTGTCGTGTCTCAAGTCTCATCACCAGTCGCCTTCCAGGCGACATCGGTGTCGAATGGTTTGTGTACTGTTGTGTCGTGAGTGCAGGTGCTCGTGTGCGGGTCCTATGTGGGTCGGGATGTGGGGAACAATTAGAGGTTGAGGGGTGGGGAAGACCATGGGGTCTCAGGTATGCGTTCCGCATCCTCGGCGCGCCCAGGCCCGTTCCCCGTTTCATTCAATGGGGTCCATTTCGTCAGCCACTGTGTGTGACCCCCTACGTTATGTATAATAGCCATGGCCTCCAGGATTCCGTATGTCGCTCTCCCCGTCCCTGGAGATCTGCTATCCGTGCTTCAGCCGTTCTTATTTCCTCCACTGTGCGTTTCCACTGTTCCGTCGTGGGTGTGTCCTCCTTCTTCCAGTGAAGTGCCTCATTATCGATTTTTTGTAAACCTGCAAGGGTTTCTCTGTGTAATGTAGGAGGGCCGCTTCCATTGTCAGGTCCTGAGGTTCATCTAGTATGTTGTTTATTTCCTGTCCAATGTTCCTCCAGAATATTTACATTTTCCGACATTCCCACCAGATGTGACGTAGCGTTCCTTCACCGTCATGGCACCTCCAGCAGATGTTGGGGATAGTCTGGACGTATCGGTTGAGTAGGGCTGGCGTGCGGTACCAGTGCGCCAGCAACTTGTAGTTGACCTCCTGGAAGTGTGTGCTAGAGGAACTCTTGGGTAGCAGGGTTAAGATTTTTTCCCATTGATCGTCCGAGAAGGTCTTGGCCGTCCATTCCTCCCATGGACGTTTGAACAGGTTATTTTTCGAGCGGGTTATCAGGGTCCGATATAGAACTGAGACTCTCCCATCTGAGTCCGGTGCTTGAGCGCAAAGTGTCTCGAACCATGTTAGTTCTCTATGAATTTTGGTTCTGTGCGGAAGGTTAAAATAGTAGTGTCGCAATTGGGCGTAGTGGAACTGGTGCCTGAGCGTGGGTGATCTACCATCCGATAGTTCTCTTAGTGGTTTCACTCCTGCATTGGTGAGCACAGCGTGCATCGGTATGTATCCGTCTTGATGAGCTAGTGGCCATGCGGACTGTGCGAGTCCATCCCCCAGGTTTGGGTTGTGGGTTATGGGTATCAGTGGGCTCGGTTTGGGCGAAATCCGTTGGTCGTTTCGCAGCTTGTCCCAGTGTTTGAGCGTGTGTGCCACTGGTGAGTCAACCCCTAGGGTGGCCTGTGCTGTCTCTTCCCTGTGCCACAGCAGTGTGTGTAGTCGGTGGTCCGTGGAGTCTCTCCACAGTCGCACCCATCGCTTGTCGGGCGGAGCCACATGGAGCTCTCTTATTCTCTGGAGGATGGTGGCTTGGTGGTACTTTCGAATGTCCGGCATAGCTAGCCCTCCCCAACTTCTTGGGAGGCAGAGTCTTTCGTAACTAATTCGTGCCCTGTCCCCTTTCCAGACATATTGTATGAGCGCCGTCTTTAGTGTCTTGAAGAACGCGGGAGGTACCATTTGGGGTGCCGCGTGGAAGAGGTATAAGATCCTGGGCAGGATGTTCATCTTAATTACCGCTATCCTCCCCAGCCATGATATGTGTGCATAGCTCCATCTCTTCAGGTCCCCCAGGATGATGGTCAGTAGGGGTTGATAGTTGCACGCATAAAAGTCTTTTGCTTCATGTGTGATCCACAGCCCCAGGTACCTCATACGATCCTGGCACCAGTGAAAAGGGAATTGTCGTCTCAGTTGTGTGCATTCAGTTTCGGGTACCGTGATGTTTAGAATGTCGCACTTTGTGTAGTTGAGTTTCAGTCCCGAGATGCGTCCATACTCATCGAATTCCTCAAGTAGTCGCGGGATGGAGTTTGTCGGGTCCCGGAGGAAAAACAGCATGTCATCCGCGTATGCGGCGACTTTATGTTCGTGCGACCTAAAGTTGAGGCCCGTGATCCCTTGGTTTTTCCGGACGCGATCTAGAGGCGGCTCCAGGGTGAGGGAAAATATGAGTGGGGAGAGCGGGCAGCCCTGTCTTGTGCCGTTTTGAATGTCGAAGCTGGTCGTGAGGGCCCCATTCACTCTGACTCTAGTGTTCGGTCCACTATACAATGCGGTAATCCATGAGAGCATGCCCAGTCCTATGCCCATCTTGCGTAGCGCCTCCGTCATAAAGTGCCAGTCTACTCTATCGAAAGCCTTCTCGGCGTCTGTGGAGAGTAGGAGTAGTTTCGTCTTCGTTAGTCTGGCCAAGTGTTGTACTGCAAAGAGACGGAGGGTGCAGTCCCTAGCCTCTCTACCCGGTATAAAGCCTGTCTGGTCGGGGTGTATGAGTCTCTTCAGGTGCGTTTGAAGTCTCGTCGCCAGCACCTTGGAGAAGAGTTTTATGTCGGTATTAAGGAGTGATATTGGGCGGTAGTTACCTACTTGTTCCGGGCATTTGCCTGGTTTGGGGATGACCGTGACTATGGCGGCCAGAGATTCCCTGCCGAATTTTGTTCCGTCCCGCAAGCTGTTGAGGGCCTTAGTTAGGTGGGGTACGAGGATGGATCCGAATTTTTTGAGGTATTCCATCGGGAAGCCATCTGGTCCTGGGGCCTTTCCGGTTTTTGCTACTTTCAGTGCCATTTTAATTTCTTCCTCGGTGATGGGCGCCTCCAATCCCTCTGCTTCTTCCTGGGTGAGGGCGTCCGGTTGAAAGCTCTCTAGGTATTGTGTTGTATCCGCCTTCCTCACATTCCGGACCGAGTGGTCCTCGTCCCCACGTATGTTGTATAGCTGGGTATAAAACCTGTGAAATTAATTTGCGATGTCTTCAGGGAACTGGGTGGTTGTGCCCCGAGTTGTGCGTATGGCGTGGACTTGCACTCGTCCCTGTTCACCTCGTAGCATCCGTGCCAGTAGTCTTCCGCTCTTGTTGGCATGCATGTAGAAAAATGCACGCGACCGTCGGGTGTTACTGGCGTGTTTGCGCTCAAGTAGATCGGAAAGTTGTCGTCTATGTGCTATCAGGTCCCTGTAGGTCTGGTCCTGCTGGTCTCGTTTGTGGGCCATTTCCAGTTCTGAGATCTTCCGTGCCAGGTCGGCAACTTGGTGCCCGACGTCCTGTTTCCTCCTGGTGGCCATTTGGATCAGGTGCCCTCTGATGACGCTTTTGTGTGCCTCCCATATCGTCATATCCGAGACCCCCTCTATTGCGTTGTCGGCGAAGTAGTGGTTGAGGTGTTCCGTGATTGGGGTCTTGAGAAGCGTGTCCGTCAGGAGCGCATCGTTGAGCCTCCATGAGATTCTTGTGGGTCGGTACAGGGGCGACAGCATCGTTATCTGTGCTGCCCCATGGTCCGACCACGGTGTGGTGAAGATGTCCGCTCTTTGCAAGTATGAGAGACCCTCCTGTTGGATAAAGAGGTAGTCTATACGGGAGTACCTGTCGTGGATTGTGGAGTAGTACGTGTAATCCCGATCATCGGGGTGTAGCGATCTCCATGTGTCCACCAGTCTCAAATCTCTGAGGGCTTTGTGTACCGTTCTGATAGCCGAGTGAGGTATGCTGCTGCTTCCCGTGGTGGTGTCTATAAGTGGATCCAGTGGGATGTTGAGGTCTCCGCCAAGTATGAGTATACCTTCTGTGAACCTTGATAGCTTTGACAGTGTTCGTCTGAGAAAGCTAGCTTGCCCGGTGTTGGGCGTATAGACCGTGGCTATTGTGTATGTTTTCCGCGCTATTTCACCTTTGATGAAGAGATATCGTCCTCCTTCATCAATCATCGTGTCCGTGGGCGTGAATTGTAGGTGGGCAGCAAGGAGTATCGCGGTTCCCCCCTTGCGTGACATTGGATGATTGCTAAAGTAGTTGACTGGGTAATTCTTGTCTTTAACCCCTTAAGGACACATGACATGTGTGACATGTCATGATTCCCTTTTATTCCAGAAGTTTGGTCCTTAAGGGGTTAAGTAGGGTGTTTGAGACCGCTCTGAGATGTGTCTCTTGTAGGAGGGCAATGGAGACCTGCTGTCTCTTAAGGCTCCGTAGTAGGTGTGTTCTTTTTTCTGGGGTGTTCAGGCCCCTGCAGTTTTGAGATCGAATCACCAGGGGAGCCGGTGTGTACGCCATGTGTGGTCTGTCTTCGTCTGTCAGGGGTGTTGGTATGCTCGCTCCGGCCCTAGTCTGCTGGTTCTAGCGTATTGAGCCTGATCCGGGTGGGCCTGGGCGTGTCTCGGCGGGGCCCCTCTTAGTTGGGTGAGGTGGGGGTTGGTGCGGGTTGGGTCAGGGGGGGGATGAGGGTAGCGTTGTCGTGGTGCGTTAGTTCTCGATGAGGTAGTTCCTCAGAAGGAACGCTAGTGTGGTGTAGGTGTGGTGTCGTCTCCTCTAGAGGTGTGGGTGATTGTGTGTGTTATGGGCATACCCACCGTCAGGCCCTGGGGCCCAGACCTTGAGCTGTGTAAGAGGCCCCCAAAAAATGGAGCTGCTTCTAATTCTCCCAGAACATTGAATTTTGTGACCACAGTTGCAAACAGCCTCCAGAGATCCTGTTCTACCCCAGACCAGTGGAGCCAAACTGCAGCCCATCCTCATCCTCATCTAATTGTAAGTAGGCAATCTAGTATATTATTAGTGACACTAATCTATAATTTACCTCACATTAAAGGGACACTATAGCTTAATGAAGTGGTTGTGGTGTCTATAGCTGGTCCCTGCAGGCTTTTTAATGTAAACACACACTGTGTGCCGCACTGGCGTTAGTTCATATGGCAGATCATATGGGTGGGGCATTGTGATGTCACATGGGGGCGGCAAATTTATATTTTGTCTAGGGCGGCAAAAATCCTTGCACCGGCTCTGATCCTGGGCAGGTGCACCAGTCTACTGGTGACCCACAGGAGGGGAATTCACTGATTGCTCTGCACTCTCCTCCTGCCCAGACCCGTCTTGACCGCAGTGCCCTCTGCCCCTAATTTACAGTGGCTCACACTCACAACAAGCAGTGCCTCGAGCCCTTTGCAGAGACGGAAACAAAGAGGTTCTGCGGCAGCTGGCCGTCCTGCAAGCATTACATTAAACAGCTGTTCCCCATGCAGCCACAGGTGGCATTGTGCTGGGAGACTGTGAATACTCTTCACTTCCTCCCAGCCTACAGAGCAGCGCATGGGGGAGAGAGAGGAGGAGGCATGATTTAATCTTACAATAAATCCTCTAAGCAAACCTTTATAAATTTGGGGGGATCAGCTCTGTTTCCACAGTTTATTGGTGTTTACTCTGATGTCTGTATTAATATTGAGGGATGTCTAAGTAGTAACGTCAGTGTGTGTCAGCAGGGCCAGCCGTTGGGGTGGGCAAGCTGTGCGGTCACGCAGGGTGCCATGACACCAGAGGCACCCGGCGGCCAACACAGCTCACAAGTTGGGTACACCAGCATATTTAATTTAAACGATTCGCTGGTGGTCCACTGGTGCGCACCAGCAGTAGGTGCAGTCAGATCATATCCTCTCCCTCGTGGTTCCGGCGCTCAGTTAGTGAGTCAGAGCACAGGCTCAGAGATTCTCAGCCTGTGCTCTGACAACATTGAAAGTCAGAGCCGTGAAGGAGCGGGTATGGCAAAGAGCTACGGATTAGCATAACATCAATATCCGTTATAAAACCAGGAAAAGGTGGGCATGGATGGTGAACTGATTTGGTGGCGCAATGGGCCACTTGACTGGTTTTGCCCCCCAGGCCTAAGGCTGCCAGCCCTCCCCTGCGTGTGGAATATGTCCTGGGTCCACTTCTCTGTTATCTGTTTATAAATGAGCATGAAGTGGGCATTGCAAGTCACGTGTCAGCATGTGCTTCTTTATAAGTCAGTGGTATTGAAAATGTGTGCAATTTTCATTACCAGTTTTAAGGAAGTATATTGCAGTACGAGAAAAAGCGCAAAGACGTGCTACAACATTAATAGGGTGGATGGAAAATATGTTATGAAGAAAGGCTAGAAAAAAGTGCGTTTGTTTACTTTAGAACAAAGGAGCCTAATAAGATATAATAGCACTATATAAATATATACAGAGCAGTGGCGGATCCAGAAGCTAATCTCGGGAGGGGCACTGGCAGATTATTTTAAGAAACAATCCAGGCACAATAACCACTACAGCTCTCTGTAGTGGTTTTGGTGCCAGGAGTTGCTGTGGCGCCCTCCCAGAGTAAGTAGTCAAACTGTTTAAAAAATTTTTGATAACTTACCCATGTCTGCCGGGATAGGGGTTGTAGTGTGTATGTGTGTGAGGGGTGCAGTGTGTGTGAGGGTCGCAGTATGTGTATGAAGGGGTAGTGCGTGTGTGAGAGGGGTGCAGTGTATGTATGGGGTAGCAATATGTATATTGGGAGCAGTGTGTTTGTGTGTAAATGGTGCAGTGTGTGTATTGGGAGCAGTGTGTTTGTGCGTGAGTGTCGCAGTGTGTTTTTGTGTGAGGGGTGCTGTGTGTGTGTATGGGGGGCAGTGAGTGTATTGGGGGCTATGTGTAAGGGGGGCTGTGTGTGTGTGTAAGGGGGGCTATGTATGTAAGGGGGAGCTGTGTGTGTAAGGGGGGGCTGTGTTTGTAAGAGGGGGGGCTGTGTGTGTAAGGGGGGGGCTGTGTGTGTAAGGGGGGGCTGTGTGTGTAAGGGGGGCTGTGTATGTAAGAGGGGGCTGTGTATGTAAGGGGGGTGTGGGTAAGGGGGGGGACTGTTTATGTAAGGGGGGACTGTGTATGTAGGGGGGACTGTGTAGGTAAGGGGGGACTGTGTAGGTAAGGGGGGGCTGTGTATGTAAGAGGGGGGCTATGTAGGTAAGGGGGGACTGTGTATGTAAGGGGGGGCTGTGTAGGTAAGGGGGGCTGTGTAGGTAAGGGGGGGGCTATGTAGGTAAGGGGGGGCTGTGTAGGTAAGGGGGGACTGTGTATGTAAGGGGGGGCTGTGTAGGTAAGGGGGGGCTGTGTAGGTATGGGGGGGCTGTGTAGGTAAGGGGGGCTGTGTAGGTAAGGGGGGGCTGTGTAGGTAAGGGGGGGGCTGTGTATGTAAGAGGGGGGCTATGTAGGTAAGGGGGGGCTGTGTAGGTAAGGGGGGCTGTGTATGTAAGAGGGGGGCTATGTAGGTAAGGGGGGACTGTGTATGTAAGGGGGGGCTGTGTAGGTAAGGGGGGGCTGTGTAGGTAAGGGGGGGGCTATGTAGGTAAGGGGGGGCTGTGTAGGTAAGGGGGGACTGTGTATGTAAGGGGGGGGCTGTGTAGGTAAGGGGGGGCTGTGTAGGTATGGGGGGGCTATGTGGGTAAGGGGGGCTGTGTAGGTAAGGGGGGGGCTGTGTAGGTAAGGGGGGGCTGTGTATGTAAGAGGGGGGCTATGTAGGTAAGGGGGGGGCTGTGTAGGTAAGGGGGGGCTGTGTAGGTAAGGGGGGGCTGTGTAGGTAAGGGGGGCTGTGTAGGTAAGGGGGGGCTGTGTAGGTAAGGGGGGGCTGTGTAGGTAAGGGGGGCTGTGTGGTGCAGTGTGTGAGGGGATAGGGGGGCAGATAAAATATATATATTTTTGTTTTCATTATTAAATAATAATTAAATAAATAAAGCTAATGTCCCCCCTCCCTTCTTACCTTTGCTGAGGGAGGGGGAGACATTGCTTTCTCTTCCATTCCCTGGTGGTTCTAGTGGGGGAGTGAACTCTAACCTGCAGCTCAGGCTAGAGTTCACTCTCGCGAGAACGGAGCGTTGCCATGGTAACGCTCCGTGCTCGCGAGAGGAGAACCCGGCGGAGCTGCAGGTAAGAGCTCCCCCGGGTTCTCTCTCTCACTCCCTCCCCTGCCGGCCGCCCAGCAATCTGCCTGTGTGGGCCGGGGAGGGAGATCACTGATCTCCGGTCCGTTCAGGCAATCAGCAGGGCTGGTGCTTGGATAGCACCAGCCCTACGTGGGCCGGCAGGGGAGAGCCTCAGGCAGCAATATTTTCTCGGGGGGGGCAATTGCCCCGTTGCCCCCCCCCTGGATCCGCCAATGATACAGAGTCAGTACAAACTGCTATGTGCTAACCTGATCATTAGCAGAAATAAACAGCAGAAAATAAATCACCTATTGAGACAGAAGAAAGGCTTATTTTCTAGCAGCAGTGGAAAGGGTTCTTTACAGTAATAACAATAAAGATGTTGAATTACCTATCTAAAGAGTTTCTCTTATCAGATTCTTTACATAGTTTTAAAAAGGCTTGGCTATTTTTTTGCAATAACAGGTTATGCAAGGATATGTAAATGTAACCCCTTAAGGACACATGACATGTGATATGTCATGATTCCCTTTTATTCCAGAAGTTTGGTCCTTAAGGGATTAAAGGGCTTGGGTGGGGTGGGTATATTGAGGAAACCTGCCTAAGGGCAGCAAGGAGGGTAAATTTGGCCAAGAATGTATACATTTTCAGGTAAGTGCAATCGTTCTGATTCATATGATGTGTATTTGGGAGCCCAGACCAACTCCATTGGTTTCCTAAATTGTGTATCCTTTCCTAAAATAATTTGACAAGCTTTGAAGCTAGCATAATTGAATGAGTGTGACACTTTAAGCACCATAACTGCTTCATCTCCCTGAAGTGGTTATAGTGTATTGAGTCACCTACCACTGTCCTTCCATTCAGCTTCTATTATTTTCATGCCAAACAAGAGTCCCCAGCAGCCCATTTCCTCTATGCTGCTTCAGTTAATGAGGAATTATATACCAGAGCAGCAGTGATCAGCTGAGAGTGTCAGCTGACTGGTTTCAGATTATCACAGTGCCATGCCTATATGAATCATTATGGCTACAAGGAAGTGTGTAACTTGAGCCATAGTCATACTTCCAGTGGGGGCAGGGCTATGGGAACCCAGGAACTGTCATTCAGTGTTGAATTGTTGAAATATTGGATAACACAGTGCCAGAGGACTCCAGGTACTATAACCAATTCAATTACATGAAACGGGTATAGTGCTTAACTTACACACAGGGCTGCCATCAGAAATCTTGGGGCCCCTGACACAGTTCAAAGTGTGGGCCCCCTGGGCCCGCCCCCGAGTCTGCCCCTGAGGGCCCATTCTGAGTCCACCCACAAGGATGGCCTGTGTGGTGTGTAAAATGGATACAGATTGCACATTTGTATAATGAATGTAGTTTTGTGTGTTTTAGATAAAGTGTGTGTTTGTGTTGTGGTTTTAGTGTGTGTATGGTGAATGCTGTGTGTGTTTGTGTTGTGGTTTAAGTGTGTGTATGGTGAATGCAGTGTGTGTTTGTGTTGTGGTTTTAGTGTGTGTATGGTGAATGCAGTGTGTGTGTTGTAGTTTTAGTGTGTGTATGGTGAATGCAGTGTGTGTTTGTGTTGTAGTTTTAGTGTGTGTATGGTGAATGCAGTGTGTGTTTGTGTTGTGGTTTTAGTGTTTGTGTGGTGAATGCAGTGTTTGTGTTGTGGTTTTAGTGTTTGTATGGTGAATGCAGTGTGTGTGTTGTAGTTTTAGTGTGTATGGTGAATGCAGTGTGTGTTTGTGTTGTAGTTTTAGTGTGTGTATGGTGAATGCAGTGTGTGTGTTTGTGTTGTGGTTTTAGTGTGTGTGTGGTGAATGCAGTGTGTGTGTTGTAGTTTTAGTGTGTGTATGGTGAATGCAGTGCATGTTTGTGTTGTGGTTTTAGTGTGTGTATGGTGAATGCAATGCATGTTTGTGTTGTGGTTTTAGTGTGTGTATGGTGAATGCAATGCATGTTTGTGTTGTGGTTTTAGTGTGTGTATGGTGAATGCAGTGTGTGTTTGTGTTGTGGTTTTAGTGTTTGTATGGTGAATGCAGTGTGTGTGTTGTGGTTTTAGTGTGTGTATGGTGAATGCAGTGTGTGTTTGTGTTGTGGTTTTAGTGTGTGTATGGTGAATGCAGTGCATGTTTGTGTTGTGGTTTTAGTGTGTGTATGGTGAATGCAGTGCGTGTTTGTGTTATGGTTTTACTGTGTGTATGGTGAATGCAGTGCATGTTTGTGTTGTGGTTTTAGTGTGTGTATGGTGAATGCAGTGCATGTTTGTGTTGTGGTTTTAGTGTGTGTATGGTGAATGCAGTGTTTGTTTTTGTTATGGCTTTAGTGTGTGTAAGGTGAATTCAGTGTGTTTGTGTTGTGGTTTTAGTGTGCGTATGGTGAATGCAGAGTGTGTGTTGTGGTTTTAGTGTGTGTATAGTGAATGCAGTGTATGTTTGTATTGTAGTTTTAGTGTGCGTATGGTGAATGCAGTGCGTGTGTTGTAGTTTTAGTGTGTGTATGGTGAATGCAGTGCGTGTTTGTGTTGTAGTTTTAGTGTGTGTATGGTGAATGAAGTGTGTGTTTGTGTTGTGGTTTTAGTGTGTGTATGGTGAATGCAGTGTGTGTGTTGTGGTTTTAGTGTGTGTATGGTGAATGCAGTGTGTGTGTTGTGGTTTTAGTGTGTCTATGGTGAATGCATTGTGTGTGTTGTGGTTTTAGTGTGTGTATGGTGTATGCAGTGTGTGTTTGTGTTTTGGTTTTAGTGTGTGTATGCAGTGTGTGTTTGTGTTGTGGTTTTAGTGTGTGTATGCAGTGTTTGTGTGTGTTGTGGTTTTAGTGTGTGTATGTTGAATGCAGTGCGTGTTTGTGTTGTGGTTTTAGTGTGTGCATGGGGAATGCAGTGCACATTTGTGTTGTGCTTTTAGTGTGTGTATGCAGTGTGTGTTTGTATTGTGGTTTTAGTGGGTGTATGCAGTGTGTGTGTGTGTTGTGGTTTTAGTGGGTGTATGCAGTGTGTGTGTGTGTTGTGGTTTTAGTGTGTGTATGCAGTGTGTGTGTTGTGGTTTTAGTGTGTGCATGCAGTGTGTGTGTGTTGTGGTTTTAGTGTGTGCATGCAGTGTGTGTGTGTTGGGGTTTTAGTGTGTGTATGCAGTGTGTGTGTTGTGGTTTTAGTGTGTGTATGCAGTGTGTGTGTTGTGGTTTTAGTGTGTGTGTGTGTGTTGTGGTTTTAGTGTGTGTTTGCAGTGTGTGTTGTGGTTTTAGTGTGTGTATGCAGTGTGTGTGTTGTGGTTTTAGTGTGTTGTGGTTTTAGTGTGTGTGTGTGTGTGTGTTGTGGTTTTAGTGTGTGTATGCAGTGTGTGTGTTGTGGTTTTAGTGTGTGTATGCAGTGTGTGTGTGTGTTGTGGTTTTAGTGTGTGTATGCAGTGTGTGTTGTGGTTTTCGTGTGTGTATGCAGTGTGTGTGTTGTGGTTTTAGTGTGTGTATGCAGTGTGTGTTGTGGTTTTCGTGTGTGTATGCAGTGTGTGTGTGTGTTGTGGTTTTAGTGTGTGTATGCAGTGTGTGTGTTGTGGTTTTAGTGTGTGTATGCAGTGTGTGTGTGTGTGTGTTGTGGTTTTAGTGTGTGTATGCAGTGTGTGTGTGTGTTGTGGTTTTAGTGTGTGTATGCAGTGTGTGTGTTGTGGTTTTAGTGTGTGTATGCAGTGTGTGTGTTGTGGTTTTAGTGTGTGTTTGCAGTGTGTGTGTTGTGGTTTTAGTGTGTGTATGCAGTTTGTGTGTGTGTTGTGGTTTTAGTGTGTGTATGCAGTGTGTGTGTTGTGGTTTTAGTGTGTGTTGTGGTTTTAGTGTATGTAAAATAGGGGGCTGCATGGGGGGGGGGTGGGAGGGGAGCCATTTTGGAAATTTGACATGTTATTCCCCCCTCCCTGCTTCTTACCTGGCCAGGGAGGGGGGAGATTGCATCCCTGGTGGTCCGGTGGTATAGTGGAGGGAGCCAGCCGCTGTAGAATGCAGACGGGGACCAGCCAGCACATCCTTACTCTCCAGCAGCTCCTGCCTGTATAACCCGTGACAACTCTCTGCCAGCCGCGGAGCTCGCGAGACTTACAGGCAGGAGCAGCTGGAGAGTAAGGATGTGTTGGCTGGTCCCCGTCTGCATTCTACAGGTAGCCGGGGCCCGAGGTGAACATATAGATAGCGATAATCGCTATATATATGAGCACAAATAGAATGTGGGGCCCGGGACTCCCTGAGCGGTCCGGGCCACCCAGGACCGCCGGGCCCATGACAACCGTTATGGTTGTCATGCCCTGATGGCGGCCCTGCTTACACAGATATTGCTTGATGAAGATACCAACACGGAATCCACTGCCATTCAACCGACAACTCTCTCATTCATGTGCCAGAGCAATAGATTTTAAAGGTGTCTCCCCTAAACCTACAAACAATCTTGCAGTCTGCAGATCAACTAAACATTACAGTTGAGTCTGCAATCATATGTACATTACAGTTCCATGTGTGATTTATGTATGAGGGATACATGTAATGGAAGAAGTTGGGCATGTTAGGGAAATGATAGGAGAGACTTAGAGAAATAATGGATGCTGGAAAAATTAAATGGGAGAATTTGGGGACGATAGGTGAATTAACATGAGAAAAGCAGGGGGCGGTGCCTGACAGCCACGCTGCTCAGGCGCACTTATTGTGAGTTCCATACTGCAAAGATCAAATATCAGAGCCTGGTTGTGGTGAAGCGCACATCGGGACGTTTAGACTCTGTGTGTGATCATTTTGATTACAGGGCAGTACACCTACTAATATCCTCACCTGCGTTTTACAGGGAGTGCAGAATTATTAGGCAAATGAGTATTTTGACCACATCATCCTCTTTATGCATGTTGTCTTACTCCAAGCTGTATAGGCTCGAAAGCCTACTACCAATTAAGCATATTAGGGGATGTGCATCTCTGTAATGAGAAGGGGTGTGGTCTAATGACATCAACACCCTATATCAGGTGTGCATAATTATTAGGCAACTTCCTTTCCTTTGGCAAAATGGGTCAAAAAAAGGACTTGACAGGCTCAGAAAAGTCAAAAATAGTGAGATATCTTGCAGAGGGATGCAGCACTCTTAAAATTGCAAAGCTTCTGAAGCGTGATCATCGAACAATCAAGCGTTTCATTCAAAATAGTCAACAGGGTCGCAAGAAGCGTGTGGAGAAACCAAGGCGCAAAATAACTGCCCATGAACTGAGAAAAGTCAAGCGTGCAGCTGCCAAGATGCCACTTGCCACCAGTTTGGCCATATTTCAGAGCTGCAACATCACTGGAGTGCCCAAAAGCACAAGGTGTGCAATACTCAGAGACATGGCCAAGGTAAGAAAGGCTGAAAGACGACCACCACTGAACAAGACACACAAGCTGAAACGTCAAGACTGGGCCAAGAAATATCTCAAGACTGATTTTTCTAAGGTTTTATGGACTGATGAAATGAGAGTGAGTCTTGATGGGCCAGATGGATGGGCCCGTGGCTGGATTGGTAAAGGGAAGAGAGCTCCAGTCCGACTCAGACGCCAGCAAGGTGGAGGTGGAGTACTGGTTTGGGCTGGTATCATCAAAGATGAGCTTGTGGGGCCTTTTCGGGTTGAGGATGGAGTCAAGCTCAACTCCCAGTCCTACTGCCAGTTTCTGGAAGACACCTTCTTCAAGCAGTGGTACAGGAAGAAGTCTGCATCCTTCAAGAAAAACATGATTTTTCAGGACAATGCTCCATCACACGCGTCCAAGTACTCCACAGCGTGGCTGGCAAGAAAGGGTATAAAAGAAGAAAATCTAATGACATGGCCTCCTTGTTCACCTGATCTGAACCCCATTGAGAACCTGTGGTCCATCATCAAATGTGAGATTTACAAGGAGGGAAAACAGTACACCTCTCTGAACAGTGCCTGGGAGGCTGTGGTTGCTGCTGCACGCAATGTTGATGGTGAACAGATCAAAACACTGACAGAATCCATGGATGGCAGGCTTTTGAGTGTCCTTGCAAAGAAAGGTGGCTATATTGGTCACTGATTTGTTTTTGTTATGTTTTTGAATGTCAGAAATGTATATTTGTGAATGTTGAGATGTTATATTGGTTTCACTGGTAAAAATAAATAATTGAAATGGGTATATATTTGTTTTTTGTTAAGTTGCCTAATAATTATGCACAGTAATAGTCACCTGCACACACAGATATCCCCCTAAAATAGCTATAACTAAAAACAAACTAAAAACTACTTCCAAAAATATTCAGCTTTGATATTAATGAGTTTTTTGGGTTCATTGAGAACATGGTTGTTGTTCAATAATAAAATTAATCCTCAAAAATACAACTTGCCTAATAATTCTGCACTCCCTGTAGATCAATGCTACAAGATTATTCATTAGATTTTTTCACACACAGAGATTGTCTTTTAATTTTATTATTTATTTCCTTACTGTTTTTTTTTTTTAATTATTTTGACTTTTTTCTAATATTTAATTTCGCTTTATTGTAACTTTAGAGTTTAGTAACTATAAGGAAAGTGCGGTTTTAGAATAAGTGCCCTTGAAAGCATACTTTAGTAACTAAAAAGATTGTTCTCTATATCTTTATTTCTATTTACTTTTGTGGTTATTAACCACCTCTTTTTCTTGTTATATACAGTTGCAAGAAAAAGTATGTGAACCCTTTGGAATTATATGGATTTCTGCACAAATTGGTCATAAAATGTGATTTGATCATCATCTAAGTCACAACAATAGACAATCACAGTCTGCTTAAACTAATAACACACAAAGCATGAAATGTTGCCATGTTTTTATTGAACACACCATGTAAACATTCACAGTGCAGGTGGAAAAAGTATGTGAACCCTTGGAAACACTTGGGAATGAATTTTTCCTTCGATGATAGCAATCCATCCAGGCCCTGACGCAGCAAAGCAGCCCCAAACCATGATGCCCCCACCACCATACTTCACAGTTGGGATGAGGTTTTGATGTTGGTGTGCTGTGCCTCTTTTTCGCCACACATAGTGTTGTGTGTTTCTTCCAAACAACTCAACTGCTGTGGAACATCCAGGTGCTCTTGTGCAAACTGTAAACGTGCAGCAATGTTTTGTTTGGACAGCAGTGGCTTCCTCTGTGGTATCCTCCTATGACATCCATTCTTGTTTAGAGTTTTACGTATTGTAGATTCGCTAACAGGGATGTTAGCATTTGCCAGTGACTTTTGTAAGTCTTTAGCTGACACTCTAGGATTCTTCTTCACCTCATTGAGCAATCTGCGCTGTGATATTGCAGTCATCTTTACAGGACGGCCACTCCTAGGGAGAGTAGCAGCAGTACTGAACTTTCACAATTTATAGACAATTTGTCTTACCGTGGACTGAAGAACAGCAAGGCTTTTGGAGATACTTTTATAACCCTTTCCAGCTTTATGCAAGTCAACAATTCTTAATCGTAGGTCTTCTGAGAGCTCTTTTGTGCGAGGCATCATTCACATCAGGCAATGCTTCTTGTGAAAAGCAAACCCAGAACTGGTGTGTTTTTTTTTTTATAGGGCAGCTGTAACCAACACCTCCAATCTCATCTCATTGATTGGACTCCAGTTGGCTGACATCTCTCTCCAATTAGCTCTTGGAGATGTCATTAGTCTAGGGGTTCACATACTTTTTCCACTTGCACTGTGAATGTTTACATGGTGTGTTCAATAAAAACATGGCAACATTTCATTCTTTGTGTGTTATTAGTTTAAGCAGACTGTGATTGTCTATTGTTGTGACTTAGATGATGATCAGATCACATTTTATGACCAATTTGTGCAGAAATCCATATCATCCCAAAGGGTTCACATACTTTTTCTTGCAACTGTATATTTATTGCTCTTACTGGTTAATCTATGTACTGACACCTTTATATGTGGAGGTTATTACTCCCTTGACATTTAACTGTGGATATAAGTATTTACTAGTTTGTCTGTTTTTTCTGACATCTTTACTCTAAGGTTACTTTCAGATCTAAATTCAAATAGTTTTTTACTTTAACAGTACTCCATGGATATGTGTTTCTTTAAATATATTTATGATTTTCCCTAATATATTGTTGATTCCGTTTATGGGGGTCCATGCCCTTTATTCCAGCCCCTATAGCTGTTGTGTCCCTCTAAATACCTTTTTTCCAACATGATGGAGGTCCCCGAGAGTCCTAGTCGGAAGTCAGAGAGTCCTAGTCATGAACTTGGTGCTCCTCCTGGGAACTAGCGATTGGCTTAGAGCGACAGCTGACCACTCTAGCCAATCAGTAGCACCCATGCCTGATGTCAATCTGCACTTCCTGACACTCAGTTTCAGAAGCCGAATACCACTGAGTGACCTGGAGATCGAGAACGACTTTGGGGTTAAACCATTTGAGAGCGGTTTAACCCATTAAAGGAAAGAGAGCGCCCAGGGGCTTCCTTGGATAATAGTATTTTCATATAGATGAAGTTGTTATGGTGACAAGAATGTTCCTTTAACTTGTTGTGAAAACACTATTTACGTATCCTGCCTCCCTCCCCCTCCCCCCCCCCCCTTAACACTATTTACCTTATTTCCAGCATCACACTGATCTCTCTGTCTCCTTGCCTAATGTCCTGTTTTTTTTTATTTCCAAAATCTGGTCACCCTGGCTTTGTGTGATAATGACTATGCCCCTCCCCTTCATGACACTGTAAAAAAGGGGCCAAGCATGAATGTCATTACAATTGTGCCCTTCCCCCAACCCCCCCAACATGTGGACGCCCATGCAGACAGGCTAGCCTTTGTCTCCACACGCATCAATAAGCCCTGGGCATCCAATGACCCTGCTCTGACCCATCACTATTTGGCCTTTGTCAAAGTCACTCAGATCTTTTCGCTTGTCAATTTTTCCTGCTTCCAACACATGAAACTCAAGTACTGACTGCTCACTTCTTAATATATACCACTCCTTGACCTTGACAGGTGCCATTGTAATTATATAATCAATGTTATTCACTTCATCTGTGAGTGGTTTTAATGTTGTGGCTGCTTAGTGTATAGATATATAGATTACTAAAGTAGATTAAACAGAGATTTATAGATGATACTAATATCTGGGTGGAAAAACAACCCTTCCCTTGAATATTTGCAGACCTCCCAAAGTACAAATCTTTGAAAAAGCACCAATTTTTCATAATGGGAATATGTGTTGCAGCACAAAATATAACCTCCCCTGCTAGAAGCTCCATAGCTACAATTAGAGCGAAGGTAGTCAAGCTCCAAGTCTTCAGACACATCCAAGTGAGGCATAGGCCTCTATGCCATTAAGATGGTACGAGCACCATTAATATAGGTGAAGCTCTGTCAGAGCCTTAGTTACAACTGGGAGGAAATAAAATGTTCAGTTACAGCAGCAGTTACATCTATGACATCACAGCATGACATCGCTTGTTATGATTTAACTGTTATGCATCAGAGATCCTGGAGTGAAAATTAGCTTTATTGGTTAGAAAGAGGAAGGTGATAAGCATGCAACATAAATGTTTACAATTAGTATAAATTTAATATGAATTTAAAACTTTGTGATCTTTGTAAACTTTTCAAACTCCTTTCTCTCCTTTTTAAATTCTTAGAGATATTTACTTTTTTTTATATCTACTTGTGTCTCTTTATTTCCAATCTAGTAGTGTCTCTATTCAGTTGTCATTTTGTGCCTGTTTCTTCTCTTTTTCCATCCCCAGCCAACATACGGTCATTCTCTATTGCCTCACATTAAAGCCACCATATTACTATTTATCAAAAGAGTGCATTCTGAAATTTGGAGTGAGTTAAGCATATTGTAACACACACACACACACACACACACACACAGACTGCTGAGTCCATACACACACACAGACTACTGAGTCCATGCACACACACACAGACTGCTGATTCCATACACACACACACACACACACACAGACTGCTGAGTCCATGCACACACAGACTGCTATGTCCATACACACACAGACTGCTGAGTCCATACACACACAGACTGCTGAGTCCATGCACACACACACACACACACACACACACAGACTGCTGAGTCCATACACACACACAGACTGCTGAGTCCATACACACACAGACTGCTGAGTCCATGCACACACACACAAACACACACAGACTGCCTGCTGAGTCCATACACACACACAGAAACTGCTGAGTCCATACACACACACACACACACACACACAGACTGCTGAGTCCATACACACACACAGACTGTTATGTCCATACACACACAGACTGCTGAGTCCATACACACACAGACTGCTGAGTCCATGCACACCCACACCCACAGAGACTGCTGAGTCCATGCACACACACACACACACAGACTGCTGAGTCCATACACACACACACACACACAGACTGCTGAGTCCATACACACACACACAGACTGCTGAGTCCATACACACACAGAGACTGCTGAGTCCATACACACACAGACTGCTGAGTCCATGCACACACACACACACACACACACACACACACACACACGGAGACTACTGAGTCCATACACACACACACAGAGACTGCTGAGTCCATGCACACACAGACTGCTGAGTCCATACACACACACACAGACTGCTGAGTCCATACACACACAGACTCTGCTGAGTCCATACACACACAGAGACTGCTATGTCCATACACACACAGACTGCTGAGTCCATGCACACACACACACACACACACACAGACTGCTGAGTCCATGCACACACAGACTGCTGAGTCCATACACACACACACACAGACTGCTGAGTCCATACACACACACAGACTGCTGAGTCCATGCACACACACAGACTGCTGAGTCCATACACACACAGACTGCTGAGTCCATGCACACACACACAGAGACTACTGAGTCCACACACACACACACCCACACACAGAGACTGCTGAGTCCATGCACACACAGACTGCTGAGTCCATACACACACACACACACACACACAGACTGCTGAGTCCATACACACACAGACTCTGCTGAGTCCATACACACACACAGACTGCTATGTCCATACACACACACACACACAGACTGATGAGTCCATACACACACAGACTGCTGAGTCCATGCACACACACACACACACACACAGACTCTGCTGAGTCCATACGTCTATACACACACACACACACAGACTGCTGGGGTGGGGCTTATGTGCGGGAGGCAGGGCTTGGTTTGGGGGCACGGCCTGTGCCGGGGAGCCTGTCAGTGCACTCTCCGGCCCCAGCATCTCTGCACAAACAGCACCCAGCGCTCCAGCTTATCTGGCCAGGCTTTCCTGCATTCCCTCGGGCTGTAACAGACTGTTATAGTCCGAGGGAATAGAATTTAATCCCTTAAGGACCGGACTATTTTTGCGATGTTGTACATTTGCGACCAGGCATCTTTTTACACTTTTGTGGTGTTTGTGTTTAGCTGTAATTTTCCGCTCTCTCATTTACTGTTTCCATACAAATTATATATTGTTTTTTTCAGGACAAAATGGGCTTTCTTTACATACCATTATTTATATAATCTCATGTAATTTAATTTAAAAAAATGAAAAAATATGATGAAAAATTGAAAAAAATACATGTTTTTATACTTTTATGTGAAAAATCTTTTACTCATCTACAAAAGCGAATGAAAAAAAACTGCTAAATAGATTCAAAATTTTGTCCTGAGTTTAAAAATACCCAGTGTTTACATGCTTTTTGCTATTTTTTTGCATGTTATAGGGCTATATGTACAAGTAGGATATTGCAGTTTCAAAACATACATTTTTAAAATGTATCAATAGTGACATTGTAACACTATTATCTGTCATAAATCTCTGAATAACACCCCACATGTGCATATTTTTTTTAATGTAGACAACCCACGGTATTCAATATGGGGTATGTCCAGACTTTTTTAGTAGCCACTTAGTCGCAAACACTGGCCAAAGTTAGCGTTCATATTTGTTTGTGTGTGAAAAAAGTACAAAACTAAATTGAACGCTAATTTTGGCCAGTGTTTGTGACTAAGTGGTTACTAAAAAAGACTGGACATACCCCATTTGCAACACCTTGGGTTGTCTTCTTTAGCAAATGGTATGCCATCATGGGGGTAATTCTCATTCCTCGGCTACCATACGCTCTCAAAGGCAACGTAACCAGCCTGGCCATTTTCAATGTAAAAATATTTGACCCATATATTTGACCCTGTAACTTTCAAAAATGCTATAAAACCTGTACATGGGGGGTACTTATATACTCAGGAGACTTTGCTGAACACAAATATTAGTGTTTCAAAACTGGAAAATGTATCAAAACAATTATATCATCCGTAAAAGTGCTGTTTGTGTGTGAAAAATGCAAAAAAAGTCACTTTCACTGACAATATCATCGCTGTGATATGTTTTACTGTTTTGAATCACTAACATTTGTGTTCAGCGAAGTCTCCCGAGTAAAACAGTACCCCCTATGTACAGGTTTTAGGGTGTCGTAGAATGTTACAGGGAAAATACAGTGCTAGCAAATTAAATTCTCTGGACTTTCGACCTGGGTTGGCAGTCAGGTCCCTCAAATTGCAATCAATAAAATTACTTAATTATGTAAAAATATTACATAAATACAGGGAGTGCAGAATTATTAGGCAAGTTGTATTTTTGAGGATTAATTTTATTATTGAACAACAACCATGTTCTCAATGAACCCAAAAAACTCATTAATATCAAAGCTGAATATTTTTGGAAGTAGTTTTTAGTTTGTTTTTAGTTATAGCTATTTTAGGGGGATATCTGTGTGTGCAGGTGACTATTACTGTGCATAATTATTAGGCAACTTAACAAAAAACAAATATATACCCATTTCAATTATTTATTTTTTACCAGTGAAACCAATATAACATCTCAACATTCACAAATATACATTTCTGACATTCAAAAACATAACAAAAACAAATCAGTGACCAATATAGCCACCTTTCTTTGCAAGGACACTCAAAAGCCTGCCATCCATGGATTCTGCCAGTGTTTTGATCTGTTCACCATCAACATTGCGTGCAGCAGCAACCACAGCCTCCCAGACACTGTTCAGAGAGGTGTACTGTTTTCCCTCCTTGTAAATCTCACATTTGATGATGGACCACAGGTTCTCAATGGGGTTCAGATCAGGTGAACAAGGAGGCCATGTCATTAGATTTTCTTCTTTTAAACCCTTTCTTGCCAGTCACGCTGTGGAGTACTTGGACGCGTGTGATGGAGCATTGTCCTGCATGAAAATCATGTTTTTCTTGAAGGATGCAGACTTCTTCCTGTACCACTGCTTGAAGAAGGTGTCTTCCAGAAACTGGCAGTAGGACTGGGAGTTGAGCTTGACTCCATCCTCAACCCGAAAAGGCCCCACAAGCTCATCTTTGATGATACCAGCCCAAACCAATACTCCACCTCCACCTTGCTGGCGTCTGAGTCGGACTGGAGCTCTCTGCCCTTTACCTCTCTGCCCTATATATATTAATATCAAAATACAGTTAGAATAAAATTTCATATAGATATATAATTTTTTTAAATTTTTTATTATTTTAAAAAAAATGTATTTAATTTATAGTTATATTATATATATATATATATGTGTGTAATTTAATTATAAGTGTATTTTTATATTAATATATGTACATTTTAATATAAAAATACACTTAGTATGACATTATATATATGATATATAGACATATATAATATCGATATAATATATGTCTATATACCATATATATATATATATATGGTCCCTTACCATCAACCCACTCCCTTACCATCAACCCACTCCCTCACCATCAACCCCCCCTCCATCATCATCAATCCAATCCCAGATCCAAAATCAAGAGCAAATGAAAAAGGCTGTTGTAAAAATGGTTCGATTATTATAAAGAATAAGCTATATACATCCTAGTAAACTAAGGATCCTGGCTCGACCACTCTTTTTTTTTTGGGGGGGGGGGGACAAATTACTACTAACTTCTCCAAAATGGCTCTAATAAATTATTTTATTAAAGAAGCAATATGTTTACCGCCCACTTCTTTCCTTCTGCATAGTTGACCTTATATTTGTATGCTGTTTGTTTATATTTTAATGTTGTTGGTTTAATCTATGTATATTGTATGTTATAACTTTTGGAAACTTAAAACGCAATATGATAAGGAGTCCATCTTTAGCCCATATTAATATAGATCCTAACGGTGAAGAATATTTATTAGAATAATTGAGTATAGGAAATTGTACACAATATATGAGTGTTACAATATGGTTGGTTGTGAACTGAAAGATGGAACTATATATATGCAATATCTGTTCAATGTTGTTGAATTTGAAAAATGACAATAAAAATTAATTATAAAAAAAAAAAAAAGAAACATAGCTATGCCATAAACACAATGCACAAAGGCTACAGGCAGACCCCCATACACACAACACACTTCAAGCAGCTGCCCCTATACACATATGGTCCCAGACAAAAACGCAAACATGCTCACAGAGACATACATTCACACACACTCACACACACACACACAAGGATACTCTCTGTCGGACACACTCTCAGACACATACACAGGTAAACTGTGCATCAATGTGTATATGTGACAGTGTGCATGTATTGGAGAGAAAAAAAAATGCCATTCTACCTGTGCATGATTTACTGAGAATATTATAGGCTTAAAAAGTAACTTTTAATAAATAAATCTAAAATAAAAATATATTAAAGAAAAATCATATGAACAACAGGAGTGGGTCTAGACTATACAGTGAGTAAAACTCTGACTACTTATACAAGCTGTAAAAGTGTATACATAACACTAATGCTGAAGCAATACTGTTTTGCTACAATATAACATTGGTGTATTCCCAAGTAATAGAAGTGATACTATATTATATATCACTAATAGCTGTAATGTCCCCTCTGATGAGCTTCACTGGCGAAACGTGCACGTCAGGGGCTCTGGACACATACTGACACATTATTGGTGTCGGCACCTAACTCTCTGCTTATCAATTGCTAAATTACCGACATCAAGTTCTTTCATGTCCAGCATCTCAGGAGTGCATATTGGAGACTCTTAACACTAATTTTATGTGCTCTGTACATACTTTATTTCCCTTTCTTTTTCCTTTATTATGTTCATGGGGGGAGATTGATAAGACCAGGCATTTTATTAAGGGGTGCCCTCGAAGGCACAAGACTCAGGAATCTTTATTCTATACGCCTTCCTCTGTCACTGTCTGTATATTTTCTACTACCTAGGCAACCTGTTCAAAACTGTTTGCAAACCCTCTCTTTATACTTTGACCTACTATTTAGATGCAGCTAGCACTTAGGCAACTTGTGTGACTTTTAACCGGTTAACTGCTGCCTGTCAGCAGTCCTTCACAGGTGAGCTACTACTTTGTGCTCCACTGTGGTAAAGCATAAGATAACTCAGTGCAGGCAGCCGTTGTTACACTGGAATATACTGCTAGGTATCTTGCAGAAAAAACGGAGCCAGGTCAGCAACCCCTTATTTTACACTTTACTGCTTGACAGCAACCTTTATTTATTATCAATACGCTGCTATGATCTAGGCAGCTTTTGTGATATTTAACTGGCTAATCGCCGTCTGTCAGAAATCTGTCTTAGCTGAACCATTATCTTGGATCTTTCTGAGGTTAAGCACCATAGAACATTATCAATTATTGTATGTGGAGCTAACCCATGTCGTTAGTTGTACTATCATGCAGGGATTTACTTATCCATAAATCTTTTAACTATTGACAGCACTGGTTTAGCAGTCGTCCTATCTCCCCCCTCTTGTTACAGCTATTAGTGATATATAATATAGTATCACTTCTATTACTTGGGAATACACCGATGTTATATTGTAGCAAAACAGTATTGCTTCAGCATTAGTGTTATGTATACACTTTTACAGCTTGTATAAGTAGTCAGAGTTTTACTCACTGTATAGTCTCCACCCACTCCTGTTGTTCATATGATTTTTCTTTAATATATTTTTATTTTAGATTTATTTATTAAAAGTTACTTTTTTTTTTTTTTTTTTTTGTAAATCTCTTTTTTATTGAGGCATAAAGTCATGTGGGTACAGAATGTAGAAAGGGAGACAATAAGGTTTTCAAACAATACGGGGGTAATACCATGCAATACATATCATCCCTGTACGGTGTTAGCCTCTTTTTTTGTAGATTTTGTGTTCATTATTTCTTTTCTTTTTGTTTTTTGTTTTTTCAATCAAGACGTTTGAAGCTGTGAGACTCGCAGGTCTCCATAATGAGTTATATACAATTTAAATCAACATTAACAGTTTGGGCACGCAGGCCCGCATTGTTGTAGGTTTCGTAAATCACTAATGTCAATTCAGTCACGTTTCTGGTTGGGTAAGTAGTCAAGTGTGTGTTAGCTGGTGTCTCCCCCAGTGTCTGTGTGGTTTGGTTGTGTTTGGGAGTCAGGTAGAGTGAGCGCCACCATAGCTGTTGGAGCGTAGTTTGTGGGTAGCTTTCTTCAGTAGGTGTGTGAGTTAGCTCCTTCCCCTCCTTGTTTTCCTTATTCCCTTACTGTGGTTGGACCCTCCTATGCTATGTCTGTCCCCCCGAGGGGTTGAGTGAGTTGGTAAGTCCGAAACTTGTTTGGTTCCTTAGATTTCAGGGTTGTATGTAGTGTTGGCGGGGGGTCTACGGTGGCTGGGTAAGCTCTTGTTTAGGGTTTGTCGTTTTCCCTTGTGTCGGTGCGTTCCTGGGGGCTGAGGCAGGAGTGTAGCTAGGTCAACAGGGGGGGGGGGGGGGTGGGAGGGGGGTGGGTTGAAGGTATGTCGGGTAGAAGAGGGGGGTCGGGTGCGTCCTTCGTCCGTCGTCCTCAGTCGTGTTTGTTGTGGGTTGGTCTAGTCTGGCTGTGTCTCAGTTGGCGTTAGTTCTGATGGTCTGTTGGAATCCTTCTTTTGCTGTCTCAAGGATCCAGTGTGTCCAAATGTCTAGGTAGGTCTTATGGGTCTGGTTGGCCGTCATCGTCAGTTCCTCAATTTTCCTAAGGTCTTCCATTTGGCTAAACCATGTCAGTAGCGGGGGTGTTGTAGTTTGCTTCCAGAATTGGGGGAGCACCTGTTTGGCTGTGTTGAGTATTCTAACGGTTATAGATTTTTTGTATTTGGAGTGTGGGACAGTAGTATGGTGTAGGAGCATCGCAGCCGGTTCCAGGGGGGGGGGCGCATCCGAGAACTTCTCCAGGACCTTGTGTATTCCCTCCCAGTATGTTTTGATTTTCTCACAGTCCCACCATATGTGTTTAATGGTTCCCACCTCTTTTTCGCATCTCCAGCATTGGTCAGAGTGTGTTGGGTCAATTTGGTGTAGGAGGTGTGGTGTTTTGTACCATTGTGTTAATAGTTTGTATGCTGTCTCTTGGGTTTTACTGTGCGTTGAGCAGTGGTGTGTTAGGTAACAGATGGACTCCCATTCCTTATCCGTGAGTGTGGTGCGTAGGGCCGTCTCCCATTTACCCATGTAAAGTGGTGTGTCGGATGGGGTTTCTAGTTGTAGCATGGAGTATAGATAGGATATTCCATGCGGGAGTGGTTCTGGGCTTGCGCTGACCGCTTCTATTGTGGTCAGGCCCCTAGTAAGCGCCGGGCCTTGCGGTAGCGTTCGGATAAAGTTAGTCAGCTGGGTGTGTCTGAACCTGTGCATGAATGTCATAGGTGTCTCCCCTAGTAGGGCTGTCAGTGGTTTACATTCACCTGCTTGGAGGATGTGGCGTAAGCGAGGGGTCTCGTCCGGAAGAATGTTGCGAAGTGCTTTCGGGTCTAGTCCCGGGGGGAAGTCGGGGTTATATGTAAGGGGCAGAAGGGGGGAGGGGAATGGCGACATGTTACCGGTCTTGGAGGCTCTCCTCCATACCTTCAAAGTGTGCCATGTGTATATGGACATGTCTTTCCCATCCGCTGCCTCCCGGCCCCAGGGTAGTCCGGAGAGCGGTCTGCCCACTTCTGCCTCCTCTACTGTTTTCCAGAGCTTCCCGACGGTATCCTTTGACCACTCCACGATCCGCAGTAGGTGCGCCGCGACGTAGTATTGGTAGAAGTCTGGGAGGGCTATTCCCCCCCTGTTTTTGGGGCGAGTTAGTGTGGTGAATTTCAATCTAGGTCTACCCCCGTTCCATACGTATTTGGTCATCTCCGATCTAAGGGACCCGAAGAATGTCTTTTGGATCGCTATGGGGATGGCCTGGAGGAGGTAGAGGAGACGTGGGAGGAAGTTCATTTTCAGGACCTGGACTCTTCCCAGCCAGGAGATGTGTGGGAAGGACCATTCTCGCATGTCTCTTTGGAATGATTGTAGTGTGGTCGTGAAATTTTCTTTGTACAAGTCCTCACTATGTCTTGTCAGCCATATCCCTAAGTACCTAATTTTGTGTTCGGCCCATTGGTATGGGAAGCTGTTTCGTAGGGGCTCTGTTTGTGTGGCATTTAAACTGACGTTGAGAATGAATGATTTCCCGTGGTTGATTTTTAGATTTGATATGTTCCCGAATTCCCTTAGTTCTTTCTGCAGGTTTGGAAGGGAGATCTCGGGTTTGGTCACCACAAAGAGCATGTCGTCCGCGTACGCGGCGACCTTGTGGTGCACTTGCCCTGTTTCCACTCCGGTGATGTCTGTGTTGTGTCTAATGTGTGAGAGGAACGGTTCTAGTGCTAGAACAAATAAGAGCGGGGAGAGGGGGCAACCCTGTCTCGTGCCGTTGTGTATGGTGAAGGTCTCCGTGGGTGCTCCATTAACTATTACCTGGGCTGTCGGTTCCCGGTAAAGTTCCTCTATCCACCTTCTCAGGTGGGGTCCTAGTCCTGCTTGGGCCAGCACTTCGAAGAGGTATACCCAACAGACCCTATCGAAGGCCTTCTCTGCGTCAGTTGACAGGAGAAGAAGGCCTTCCCTCTTACCTGTACTACCGTGCATGAGGGTAAGCGCTCTGATGGTATTGTCGCGGGCCTCACGTCCCGCCACAAACCCTACCTGGTCCGGGTGGACCAGCGATGGGACATGTTTTGTGAGCCGTGTGGCCAGGATCTTGGCCAGTAGCTTGATGTCGCAATTGATGAGCGATATGGGCCTATAGTTACTACATTGTTCCCTGTCTTTACCGTCTTTGGGGATTATGGAGATATGCGCCGCTAGGGCTTGTTTAGGGATATTGTGTCCCTCTCTGACTGCATTAAAGGCTTCTACCATTGGTTGGTATAAGTCTTCAGCATAGGTCTTGTAGTATTTGGTCGGTAGGCCATCCGGCCCTGGGCTTTTACCTGTCTTGGTTTGCTTAATTGCCATCGCTAGTTCCTCTATCGTGATAGGCATGTCTATCATGTCTGCTATGTCTGGGTCCAAGGTCGGCAGTGGGTGTTCAGCTAGGTATTTCCTGATCGCTTCGTGCAGGCGGGCTTTCGCCTTTTGAGTATGTGGTTGTGGCAGCGTGTACAGGTCCGAGTAATATGTGCGGATGGTGTTTTGTATGTCTTTCGGGAGATGGTGTAATTTCCCTTGTTTGTCTCGAATCTTGTCAATGTAAGTGTGTTGTCTCTGTTTTTTTAGCATCGCAGCTAGGAGCTTGCCGCTTTTGTTTCCCTGTTGTGCAAAGAGGGCCTTATGTCTTATTGCTTCTCTGTGGTGTTTGGTGTGTAGTAGGGTGGCGAGCTCTCTCCTTAGTTGAAGAAGTCGTGATTGGTGTGTGATGTCAGGTGTTAGTTTGTTTTGTTCGTCAACCTTGTGGATATTGGACAGTAGGTCGTTTAACCGTGCCTCGGTCCGTTTCTTTAGTAGTGCCCCCTGTTGTATGTAGTGTCCCCTTATCACGCTTTTGTGCGCTTCCCAACGGATTGTCGGGGAGGTCTGTTCGGCCGTGTTGAGTGTGAGGTATTCTTTTATTTTCTCGCCTATGAAGCCCGAGATCTCCTGGTTAGCTAGGAGGTACTCATTGAGTCTCCATTTCGGGTTTGTGGGACGGTAAAGTGGTGATGTCAGGGTCAGTAATACTGGGGCGTGGTCCGACCAAGTGGCCCCACCGATTGTGACTGTAGTCACCAGGGGAAGGTCGTGGTGCGTGGTATAGACATGGTCTATCCGAGAGTAGGAGTTATGTGGTTGGGAATAGAAAGTGAAGTTCCTTTCATCTGGGTGGTGGGCTCTCCAGCAGTCAACTAGGCGCTGGCTACGGAGAAGGGATTTGATGTGTTGTAGGTGTTGTGTGGGGACATGGGAGACGCCCGATGAAGTGTCCCATGCCGGTTCTAGAGCAATATTAAAGTCCCCCCCTAGAATGAGAGTCCCTGCCGTGAAGTGTTGGAGCTTGCGTAGTGTCTGTTTGAGAAAGCGCGCTTGTTGTTTGTTTGGTGCATAGATGCTTGCGAACGTGTATTGGTGTCCCGCAATTGTCCCTTTGAGGAACAGGTATCGACCTTCGTCGTCGGTCATGCATCCCCCCTCCTGGAACGGCAGCCTTTTGTGAAGGAGTATCGCTGTCCCCCTGGCCTTACCGCCATGGTAGTCGCTGTAATACCCTTGGCTATAGTGATGGTTTGTTAGTTTGGGTCTTGTCCCTTTTTTGAAATGGGTTTCCTGAATCATGACTATTGAGGCCCTGTGTCTGTGGAAGTCTCGTAGGGCCCCCGTCCTCTTTTCCGGTTTGTTCAGTCCTTTAGCATTTATTGTGAGGACACGTAGTTGGTCGGGAGTCAGCGTCATGTCGTGTGGTCGGTCCGTGTCCGGACGGGTTTAAGGGGGGTGTCTCCGTCCGCGGTCTCTGTCTGTCGGGTAGGCACGTCGAGTCTCGGGTGTGTCGGGGAGGGTACGGTCAGAGGAGTGGGTGTTAGGGTGGGGATGGAGGTGGTATGGGGGTTCGGGTGGAAGGGTGAGTGGTGGAGGTGTGAAAGTGCCTCCGGGAGTCTCGTCACTACCTAATGACGATGAGGTATAGGCGTCGGTGAGCCTCACTCCACCGCACCTCCAGAGGTGTCAGTGGGCGGTTCGTTACCTGGTTGGCGCCTCCCTGTAGGGCGTCGGTTGGGCGTCCGGTGTGTCGAGTCGGTGTCCCTGTGGCGCGTCGGGTCACGTGGCTTCCCTATGTGGCTCGTCTTTGTTCGTTTGATATGTGCGTTTCTGTCGTCCCCGCCTCGGGGTGTAGTGGCCTTAAGGCCTGTATGGGTGCGTGTCGTTGAGTGCCTTAAGTCAGCGTGTGGCTGGTCTGTCATTTGTAATAAGGTCGCATTAATATAGCAGTGGTATAACAGGTTACATATCACAACAGGTGAAAACAGGTCTAAACAGTTCTAAACAGTTTGTAAACTTCACTAGATCGTGTACATTTCGCCCCCCCCCCTCCCCCAAAACCCACACAATTCCCCCACCCGGTGATTGAACATAACAAGGCCGTCTGGGTCAGGTAGTGCTCGAGGTTCTGGGCCTCTCTATCTCGTGTCGTGAGTGGCACCCCCGACTGGGTCTATGCGTGTGGAAGGTTGGGACCGAATTATGGGTGTCTGAGACCCAGGGCGGTTTTAGTAGGGAAGCAGTACGGGTGGTTTGGCTATGCTAAGAGGATGATCACCAGGGTGCATGCCCTTTGTTGGCCCCGTCCCCTTCCCACATTCATAAAGCAGATATTCTTGCAATCCCCCCTTCTGGGTCTTCCGTATCACCCGTCTACTCATCGTCTGCTCTACAGAGTTTGGTCGTTTGTTCCTCCCCTCCCAGGTGTGCCCCACCAGCGGAGCCCCCCGCCTGCTCCCCGAGGTTCGTCACAGGTCGGGCGGGCTCCGGCGGTGGGGCCCAGCCGGGATACGGGGCCGCCCTGTGTTATGCCATCTAAGGTTGGATAAGTTTGCGAGCTTGTTCTCTTCCCAATAGTGGCCCTCCCCAGTTGGACCCTGTTGTCCCTGACTATTCAGCTAAGTGGTGGAATCTGGAGTCCGGAGCAATGTCCTGGTATCGCATTGTCCTTTATACTCTGCGGGCAGAACATGTCCGCCTGTGTCTCTAGTTCCCTGTGGCCCTGTAAGTTCTGAGTGTCTATCGCCCGTTGGGCTGTATACTTGCGTTTCAGACGTGCGGGGTATCTTTAGTCTCTTGAAGCGGGGGTGGGCGACTGTGAGCTTGGTTGCGGTCGGTCTCCCGTGGGGTCCGGAGGTGGAGGGTTGCGGTTGTCTTCTTATGCGTTGGCTCCCGAGGGACGAGTAGCCTGTTGCCTCGTCCTCCGGGTTCTGGGAGGTTGCTGTGCCTGGCGGTGTGTCTCAGGAGCAAAGTTATAGAAGGCCAGTGGGTCCGGCCAAGTCATGTGTAGTGGGGGTAGTTGTAGTTCCTTCATGAGGTCCCCTAGATCTTCTTCTTTCCTCGCCGTGAGAGGGCCAGTCGGTGTGGCGATTTGAAGTCCTGTTGGGAAGTTCCAGCGGTATCTGATCCGGTTGGCCTGTAGCACGTGTGTGAGTGGGCGCATGGCCCGCCTGTACGCCAATGTTGCCGGCGATAAATCAGGGTATAGCTGTATGTCGTGGCCATTATGTGAGACTTGTTTCTTGTCCCTAGCGCTTCTCAGGATGTCTTCCTTTTCTTGAAAGTGGTGTAGGCAGCAGATAACATCCCTAGGGGGGGAATCTGGAGGTCCCCTAGGTCGGAGGGCTCTGTGGGCCCTGACAAAGATGATGGGCGTCTCGGTTGGCCTCTGCAGGAGGGAGTTAAATATTTCAGTTAGGGTGTCACGTATTGGGGCAGTTTGGTCTAGATCTTCTGGTAGGCCCCTAATTCTTATGTTTTGCCGCCTCCCTCTGTTATCCAGGTCTTCAACGTGGAGGGCCATTTGGCGGATTTGGGCTGCTTGCTTCTGTATGATATCTGCGGCTGTATTTTGCGCTGCCACTACTTGGTCACACTCTGCCTCCAGTTTGTTTAGCTTGTGATGGATTCCCTGTATGTCCTCTCTTAGGGCTTGAAGTTCACCCTTTAAGGAGTTATGTAGTGCCGTGTTGGCCTCTTTTAAGTCGGCTTTAGTGGGTAAGCTGCTAATTAGTGCTACCCAGTCTGGCTGGAACTGGGCCTGGGGTGGATTAATTCCGGGCTGTACCTGTTGTGAGTGTTCGCCCTGCGGTGAGGACAGGCGTGGTAGGCCCGAGGCTTCTGCGCCGCAGGAGGCCTGTGCGGTGTGGTCGGCCGGGGTAGTAAGGTATTGGCGCATACCTGCCGGTTGAGAGTTCCTCGGTGTGCCGGTGGTTGAGGCAGCCTGCTGTTGCTTGGTGTTTTTCCCCATTTTTCCGATGTTTAGTGCTTGTTTAGCGGGTTTTAGCTGTGAGCCTGGAGGGAGCCCTCGTTTCACGCCGCCATCTCGTCCGGCGTCCAGGCCACGCCCCCTAAAAGTTACTTTTTAAGCCTATAATCTTCTCAGTAAATCATACACAGGTAGAATGGCATTTTTTTCTTTTTCTTTTTTTGTTTATTCTCAATGATATTCACCATTTAGGGGTTACCCCCCTTTTTTGTGCCCTCTACCTTGTGATATCTAAATTTTGGCCCTAGGTTAATTCTTTTCATTTTCTACGTATAATAATGTATTGGAGAGAGTTCTACCCTAACATAGATTTCTCCAAAATCCCTCACAAAATTTCCATGAGTGCTAAAGTCAAGTGTGCAGTGAGTTTAAAAGAAAAATAGAAAAGAAGCCGGATGAGCGTTTCGGCGCTGCTAAAGCACCTTCGTCTGAGGCATGTAAGCAGTTTGCCTTACTCTGCTGCTTTTTAAAGAGGAAGTAGGTTGGACTTACCTCCAAGATGACCAATGGGAAGTTTGAAGGTGTGTGTTGCTTTCCCGCCTTCAATACAGTTGGGGGAAGGTTATGCAACTTCCTAACTCACCCCTCCTCCTCAGCGTATAGTATATTTGAGCCGTACCTCCTGTCGACCACGTGGACCAATCATCCTAAACATAATGGATGAAGTATTAGGAGGTGTGATGATGATGCCGGTGCCATTCCAATAAGGTTTGGGGGCGTGTGAACACCTCTCAATAGAGTTGAAGGATATGTGCATAACTACTAAACACACGCCTTATCCTCAATGGATAATATACATTCTGCCGCCTACATGGGCAAAACATCCGTACTCATTACAAAAGATGGAGCATTAGGAGGTATGTTCGTACCCACGTCTTGCCAATAAGGCTAAGGGGCGTGTGTACCTTTCCCCAACACCCTCATCCTCCTCCTCAGTGTACAATACACTCGGATCTTGTGTTGTGCTGCCCACGTGGGCTGAACCATAAACCCAATGGTTATGATACACAACTGTAGCAGAATTAGATGAGGAACTCTCACTACACGTCCATTCCGCTTGAAGGTCCCATCAGGCCCTGCCCTCCTATGGATATAAACGTGTTGCTACACCTTGATTACATAAATTTATAATTTTAAAGTTAATTTTTAAATAAATTGCTATATCAAATTCAAACTTGGTGCTTGTCACTTTTATCTCGGGAGGACATTATATAGGAGGATCCATACCAGGAAAGACTTTATCCCACTTGTGCTGTTTTACCTGAGCCACTTATACACAGGGTCTGAAAAATGTGAGTGGGATGTAATAAAGTTTTTTATTAATTGTGTATAAGATATTAGGTAGGGTAGAGACTGTATTGCCCTATGTAAGCATTTTATCCTATGGTGACATCTGGAAATATCCTACACAGGGTATACGTATATCTATTTACTATCATATTATATACTGTGAAGTGGTTATTGGTTTTACACATTTTTTGGTACACAAATGCGCTGCCACCATTTATTTAATTATTAGCCTGTCATGCATGCTTTTCTGGATGATATCCCTCTATATGGGTGGGAAAGTTGTTACTTATATCATGAACATGCCCATCTGCTGGCACCACACCCACCCACTCTGTCTCCGAATCAGACCTGCCAACTTATATTCTTTTATATATTAATTTTCAGTACCAATGCTTTGCATAATACATCCAGAGAACTAATTTCATTTGCACAGTGGGGTTGGGGGGATTCAGTATGTCAGTTCCTCAAAGAGCCATCGAATAACATAATTTGAAGACTGATGAATGTTTGCATTACTAGAATTTACATATATTTATTGAAAAATTCAGGCTTTTTAAGCACTATTTTCACAGTTAAACAAATACTGAAAGTGTTTGAAACATTATTATTGAATTGAAAACGCCTCACAGCTTTGCACATTATGCCTGAATTTTGCAATGCAGTAATACATTGGTTGCTTTGTAAAAAAAACACCATGTACACAAGCAATGTAGCAGTAAAATACGTCCAGTTGTCTATTCACTTAAAGAGACACTCCACTGCCACCCCCTTTTAAAATAAATAAATCACTATTTAGTAGACATACATCTAATAAAAGCATGCATACATTTAATTATGCATTTTTTTTCATTAGGGTATATCTAAAAACAGCTTTTATAAGCTGCAGATCTCTTGTTTGCGGCTGTGGCGGAACCCACCTCGCCACTGGACATTGGAGGGGCCTGGCTGCCTGCCTCTTACCTGCTGACTATGGCCCCTGGAAAATTGGTACACTTAAAGATTTATATTTGGGCATATTGTACTGTATATCGCTGCTACTGGCCCTTTTAACAGCATCTATGGACACATTGGGACTTTTGGGACTACTGTCCCTTTAAGACTGTGAAGCATGTTCTAGTGTACTGCCTGTAATATTATATGTGTATTAAGTTTAACCTGGGATATGTATGCAGCATTCAACTGATTGTTCGGTAGAATCCCTCCATTTATTATATTGAGTGAAACTACCGAACAACCAGACCACCCAGGAATAAGTGTGCCTCCAATTACAGTTTGCAACAATGTTGCAAACGGGTAATTGGCAATCAGTGTAATGTATTCTTTGTCCTCTGGGTGGCCGCCATTCGGGAAACAAACACGTGGCGGCGGCCATCTTAAACTACCGAACAGCGGTGTTTTGCCGTCGAGTGTCTGGAACTAAAATCGGACACTTGACTAGGCAAACACCGCTGAGACCTCCATACTTCCAGAAATTCGTATGGAAACTACCGAATGACCCGCCGTTCGGTAGAAAGAACCCCACAAACAAGGGAATTCATTCAAACCCTCTCCAGGCTCTATAACACAGGCAATTTGCCTGTTTTCATTCCCTTGTTTGTGACCGACCGCAGGGCCAAAACACATGGAACTGTTTTCGGATACTTTACCCATGCGGTCGGTCAAATCTTTGGAACCCCATATCTCACGAACCATTCATCCGAATTACTTGAATTTTGGATATGTTGTCCCCCTGAATAAGGGCTATCCAGCGATGCTGGATTTAAAGGTGTACCCCCGGGTTTTGGGGTACATCCAGAACTTGGCTGAAAAAGTGTACCGGATAATTGAGTTTAATGTTATCTGAGGGGAGGGGATGTGTGGGCTGAACCATGTATGTGATTGGTTATTTTATGCCTCCCCCTGGGTGTGGCCTGTATGTGGATTAGTGTAATAAAAGCCAGGCTGGATGAGCCAGTCCAGAGTTCCTGTTTTAACCTCAAAGTGATGTGTCGTCTCATTATTGGGGGAAGGATTTATTGTATGCTGTTCCAGTTGACTGCTAGGGGTACAAGCCTATTCGTATGGTTCCTATTCAATGGTCTACAGCATTCATACTCTTGGGAGAATTTAAAGGTTTCTTGGATTCGGTGATTATGGTGTCTGCCAGAGTGCTTGGAGTCCTCAGGAAGCACTAGGAGCATCCTTTAACGGAGGTACTCAGTCGGGGTGCCAGGTGATCCGTTACAGCGGCCTTTACAAACCCTTCTCTTCATCCATCACTCAGACATTCTGTGGTTGTCCAATCACAGACGTCCCAATGCAGATGAATGAGAAGTCTTTGCAAGGCAAGTGAGCTAACCAAACCAGGAAGTAACAGGACATGTTACCTGATTGAGCACCAGGAGGTGTTATCAGGTTAATTTATAAAAGTGCCAATTTTTATTGCACTTTTTTGTAAACTGAAAAAAAAGAGGAGCGAAAGTGCTTTATGTGTCTGAAATGGTCATTTAAGAACATAATTTGGTGGGTTGAGAATTTTTAAAATAGCAAGAGTTTGAAGGGACACTGTAGGCACCCAGACCACTTCAGTTAATTGAAGCGGTCTGGGTGCCAACTCCCATCACCCTTAACCTTGAGCATATAATTTTTCAGTTTTTATAAACTGTAATAATTGCCTGCTAGGGTTAAGTCTTCCTTTAGTGGCTGCCACTAGAGGGACCTCCGGGTTCTTAGAAGGCCTTTGGTCGTCTAAACGACGCTGGACGTCCTCACGCTATCACGCTATGCATGAGTACTTCCAGAAAGGAAATTTTCAATGCTATGGGGAGATCCTAATGGGAGCGCAGCATGCGCATTAGTTCTCCCCCACTGGCGGATGTCGGCGGGGGAGAACTGTGGGCGGGGCTGAGCCAGCACCAAGGGACAATGGCGTTGGACCAAGGTAAGTGACAGAAGGGGTTATTAGCCCCTTCTGCACCGGGGGGGAAGGGAGGGCTTGACAAAGGGGGAAGCTATAGTACCAAGAAAACAAGTTTGTTTTCCTGGCACTATAGTTTGCCTTTAATAGCGGTTCCACCTCTACTGCAGTGGATTTGTTTGACTAAAAAAAATAACTTTTTGCATGTTTGTCTGTTTGTGTATCTATCTATGTATCTGTATTTAGATATATGTGTCTGTATGTAAATATGTGTGTCTGTATGTGAATCTTTGTGTCTGCATGTGAATGTGGGTCTGTATGTGGATCTCTGTGTCTGTATATGTATCTGTGTGTCTGCATGTGAATTTGTGTGCCTGTATGTGTATCTGTGTGCGTGCATGTGTGTCTGTATGCCTGTACGCATATATGTGTGCCTGTACGCATATATGTGCGCCTGTATGTGTGTCTGTGTGTGTACCTGTTTGTCTGTATGTATATATGTATGTCTGTTTGTATATCAGTGTGTATGGGAATTTATTTGCATAGGTATCTGTGTGTCTTTTGTGTGTATGTGCATGTGTATGTATGTGTGTCTGCGTATCTATCTGTGTGCCTGTGTATCTGCATGTCTCTGTGTATCCGCATGTGTCTTTGTATATGTGTTGATCTGTACGTGTGTCCGTTTGTCTGTGTGTGTATATGTTTGTATCAATGCTCGAGTCCTACAGGAATGTGTGGGAATGGCGTTACTGCACTTTTTCCACAGCAGGAACGCCGTTCCCTTTTGTAGTCCTGTAGGACTTGTTTGCCCATGAGGCATTTGCCTTGTTAGCCTCACGGGCAGACGGGCGGCGAGGGAGCGCTGATCTGTGAGCTCTCCCTGCTCAGCTCCCTTGCGTGCCGCAGAGTGATGCCGGGAGCCGGTATATGATGTAATATTCCGGCTCCCACCATCACTCTGCAGAGCGCGAGGGAGCTGAGCAGGGAGTGCTCACATATCAGCGATCCCTTGGCCACCCGCCTGGACCTTAACTGCACGCACAGACCAGCCAGCAGCCCCACTGGACCCCAGGTAAAAAAAAAAAAAGAATCCACCCAGTTCTCCCAAATGTAGGGAGGCTGGGTGGATTTAAAAAAAAAGTGTATAAGTATGTATGTGTGTGTGTCCTTACCCACGATACAGCACCCTACCTACCACAGCCCCCCTACCCACCTTACAAACCAATTGCCCACTTTACAACCCCCTACCCACCATACAGACCCCCTACCCACCATACAGACCCCCCACCCACCTCACAGTCCCTCCACCCACCTCACAGTCTCCCTACCCACCTTACAACCCCACTACCCACCTTACAGACCCCTGCCCACCTTACAACCCCCTAGCCACCATACAGACCCCCTACTCACTTACAGACCTCTCTACCCACCTCACAGTCCCTCTACCTACCTCACAGTCCACCTCACAGTCCCCCTACCCACTCACAGCCCCCCTACCCACCTTACAAACCAATTGCCTACTTTACAACCCCCTACCCACCATACAGACCCCCTACCCACCATACAGACCCCCCACCCACCTCACAGTCCCTCCACCCACCTCACAGTCCCCCTACCCACCTTACAACCCCCTAGCCACCATACAGACCCCCTACTCACTTACAGACCTCTCTACCCACCTCACAGTCCCTCTACCTACCTCACAGTCCACCTCACAGTCCCCCTACTCACTCACAGCCCCCCTACCCACCTTACAAACCAATTGCCTACTTTACAACCCCCTACCCACCATACAGACCCCCTACCCACCATACAGACCCCCCACCCACCTCACAGTCCCTCCACCCACCTCACAGTCCCCCTACCCACCTTACAGACCCCCTGCCCACCTTACAACCCCCTACCCACCTTACAGACCCCCTGCCCACCTTACAACCCCCTAGCCACCATACAGACCCCCTACTCACTTACAGACCTCCCTACCCACCTCACAGTCCCTCTACCTACCTCACAGTCCACCTCACAGTCCCCTTACCCACTCACAGCCCCCCTACTCACCTTACAAACCAATTGCCCACTTTACAACCCCCTACCCACCATACAGACCCCCCACCCACCTCACAGTCCCTCCACCCACCTCACAGTCCCCCTACCCACCTTACAGACCCCCTGCCCACCTTACAACCCCCTAGCCACCATACAGACCCCCTACTCACTTACAGACCTCCCTACCCACCTCACAGTCCCTCTACCTACCTCACAGTCCCCCTACCAACTCACAATCTCCCGACCCACCTTACAGCGGAATATATTTAACAGTTTGCAGTTCAAGGAGTGTGAGAAGATTTCCCTGTTCTTATTAATATTCAAACAGGGCACCAATTCATAGTATTTAAATATTTAATAATTTGTGAAACTATGGTTTTGTCACCAAGAATCTCCACCCTGCTTTACACAGAGCTGGTAAAAGTCTTTCTTTCTTACTGGTTTTAACAGGACAGAGAGTACTAATTACACTTATAATGCAGTTTAAGGACAGACTTTACACTATAGAGATATAATGGAACAAGTGCTATGTAAGCTGCACCATTTTAAGATGAGCTGTAGTTAGGATGTGCCACATCTTACTCGGACTGAAAAGGGCAGTGGGCTGGGATGGGGTGTGGCCTGGAGGGAAGCGATAAGGTGACAGAAGGAAGAGGAAGAAGTGGAGGTGCTGTGACTGTGCTGAGGAGGAGGAGGAGGGGGGAGATAATTAGTGTAAAGGAGGCATTAAAGCTGGGACGGCTCACACACAGCTTCCACAGCGGGCGGGGGGTTAATCCAGCCCTGACAGCAGGCTCAGCAGTACGAGGCTGGGGGGTGTGATCTCAGACCCAGGACTGTAAACTTTCTTAGAGTCAGAGAGAGGAGGTAAAGAAACTGGGGAGGAAGTTGGTTTTACTTTGTGTTCTAGATCCTGGATAGAGTTACATGTGAAGTTCGTTTGTGGCTGAGAGTGAGCAGAGAGTGGATCTGTCCGGGCACTCTGGTAACTAGGAACTTTAGTGTGTGTATGTGTGTGTGAATGGATGTATGTAGTAAGACCCAATGTATGGAGCACTTTCTCACTTTAAATGTGTGACCTACTAGGACACATTGAGGCAATCACATATAATAACCCTTTCAGACACACACACACACATAGATAGCAAAGGTAGATAGCCCTCTTTCACCACTTGATTTTATGATATTTCCAGTAATGAGCAAATTTTAGTAATAATAATTAACTTACTTATAGTGTGATCACTTTGATAAGTGTATGTGTTAGATATGTATTAATATAAAGTACAAAGCCACACATAAACCTAGATCAACTGGTATTTACTAAATTACACTTGACACAATTAACCCCAAAGGCACACCCTTCATTCATCATTCACAATCACCATGGTCAGGATCTGTTGCTATTTTAGTGTAGTAATTGTCTTAATGAAACACTAAAATATCTGGTTTAAAGATTGGGTGTTCACTAAAGCATAGCCATATTCTGTTTATATTCCAAAGTGACTAGTGATACACTTGGTGGCAGTTTTCTAACTCAAACTAAGTCAGTGTGTGAGTGTGGACACAGTTATGGTCATGATGAGTAAAAGGCGGAGGGGTTTGTTAAACTTTTTGTTGCCATCAAGACGAAAGAGGGGACTGTGCCTGTTGGCCATTGCTTGTTTATTTCTGTGGGGTTTGATATCACTGCGCAAAGGAGATGAGAAAACCAAGGAGATGGAGGACCGCAGGGAGGTACACAAGGCTCCTCCGGTCCCACAATTCTATGAGCAGCTGAAGAGGCCAGTGTATGAAAAACCACCCTTGGATCCCAATGCCTTGGGTGAATTTGGACGAGCTGTGAAACTTAACTTGTTTGGGAAAGAAAAAGAACTGGAGGAAGAGAGCATCAAGAAGCACCAAATCAACATCTACCTCAGTGACAAGATCTCCCTACATCGCCGGCTGGAGGAGAGGTGGAATCCAAAGTAAGTCACATTCTTATGCCTTGGCTTAGGGAACTCATTAATTTGTAGTACCAAGAGATTTCTTGAATATTGCCATGGTGCGTAATATCATGCCAACAGATTATGACATTTACACAAGATTCAATAGAGCAAGGTAAAAGAGAGCATTTATTAGAGGGTGGGCAAAATCTAGTTCCGCCCAAGAACCAGTGCCATTGCATTTTTTTTTTTTATTTAGCACAAAGATACTCCAATACATGATGACTATAAAGAACAGGTAAGAGCCATTATAAAATAAAAGATGATTGGATACCAGTTAAGTATTATGGTTTATGTTCCTTTTATTATTTATATTTTGTACTAATAGATTATTGTTCTGTGCGCGACAGTTTTGTGTGTACATGCGTTTTGTTTAGAGCAAGCATATCAAACTTGCGGCCCACAATGGATATATTTACGGCCCGCATGCCCTGCGGCAACTTTGTCTTGTGGCTGCGATCAATCGCGTGCTCCCGCAGGCCAGCCACTTCCCCTTACCTCCTGCTCGCAGTGCCAGAGGAGTGTCTGGCTCGCTTGAGCAGAGAAGAGCAGGGCTGGAACTGGAGGACAGGCGGCTCATCTTAAGGTAGTGGAAGAGGGGCTTGGGAGACCTTCCTGTGTAGTATGTTAAATTGGGGAGTATTGATTTGAGAGAGGAAGGGGGGGCAGTGTATTGATTTGAGGGAGGGAGGGGGGCAGTGTATTAATTTGGGGGAGTGAGGGAGGGGGGCAGTGTATTGATTTGGGGAAGGTACGGAGGGGGCAGTGTATTGATTTGGGGGAGGGAGGCAGTGTATTGATTTGGGGAGAGGAGGGCATTGTATTAATTTGAGGGAGGGAGGGGGCAGTGTATTAAATTGGGGGGAGAAGGGGGCCAGTGCATTAAATTGGGGGGAGGAGGGCGCCAGTGTATTTAATTTGAGGTAGGGGGCAGTGTATTAATTTGAGGGAGGTAGGGGGGCAGTGTATTAATTTGGGCGGAGGGCAGTGTATTAAATTGGGGAGGGAGGGATTCAGTTTGTGTGCTGGGAGGATGGGCAGTTTATTTGGATTTGGGGGCAGTGTTTTAGAAAGGGGGGGGGGTGGTAATGTATTAGAGTGGGTCTCCATGGAGGTGCTGAACGCGTCCAAAGGAGATCCTGATTAGCCGCGCAGCTTTTTGCCACACATATAGCCTCCCAATGCTTTCCTATGGGAAAGCATTGGATTGGCTGAGATCATCAAGTTTGATGATCTAAGCCAAAGTGAAAAACACACTCATAGGACTTAAAAATCAACAAGATGGGGGCGGAGCCTGGACGCCAATGGAGAAAGACGTGTGAAGCCTGAGCTCTCCCGTCCACGAGCCATAATCAGCTAACATCGGCACCTTTATCCGACAATCTGCTTCCAAATTCAGGGGTACACACTTGCCAGTGAACCCCCCACACAACATCGCTATGGGAGGCACCAAAAAAAAAAAGGACACCCCCTTAACAGTGGCCTCGATGTTCCGAGCCACCAGGGAACACGGGCGGCCATCTTTGTCACAAGAGGCCCAAGAATCCGGGGCAGAAACCGACGAAAGTGAAGCCCCTGACAGAGACACATCAACAACCTACCGCACACCACGAGAGCCGCTCACCAAAGCCGACCTCCGCCAAATGCTGCAAGACGCCACGGCAGACATAAAGGCACACACGGCTGCAGAACTGGAGCGACACATCTCAGGCCTAAAAGGAGAAATCGAGGCCCTCAACGACCGCACCACCCAGGCAGAAACCGACATCACACAAATTAAAGCGAACACCACCCAGCATAAACAAGACATCTATTATCTAAGTGATAAAGTGCAATTTCTGGAAGACAGCCTTGAAGATCTAAATAACCGTTCACGCAGGAACAACATCAGAATAAGAGGTATGCCAGAGACTGTGGACACTGACGCCATCTTACCCACACTGCAAGATCTATTCAGATCCTTACTCCCACACTCCTCAGACCAAGACAGGGAGATAGACAGGGCACACAGGGCCCTGAGACCAGCAGCCCTCAACCCATCAGTCCCCCGAGACGTGATAGTACGCCTCTTACACTTTGCCACAAAGGAAAAAATCATGGCGGCGGCCAGAACAACACAACCAAAGCATGGGAATCACACACTAGCCTTCTTCCAGGACCTAGCCCCTACAACATTGAGGAAGAGAAGAGACTTAAAACCCCTTACAGTGGCCCTGACACAACAAGGGCTAAGATACCGGTGGGGCCACCCCTTCAAACTCCAAGTACGCATTGGAGAACAGGAGCATGTCCTACATCACCCAACGGCCATGGAGGACTTTGCAGCGGCCCTGGGACTACAGCTCGCCACCGTAGCACCGCCAAGAGACCGACGCAACAACAGCGAAATCAGAGAGGCCAACGCGACCAACCGCCCTCACCCATCGCACCGACACCAAACAAGGAATGGGCCCCCACCGACAACCGGGACTGAAAACCAGGCCACTGGGACTTGATCAAAACGTTCACGGCCCGTAGACTTTCTCTCTATCCAGTGGACCATACCGCTGTAAACCCTACAAGGACTCAGGCCTGTATACCTTAAAGGACCGAAATGTTGAATTGTGTTAATGTTTACTTTCTATTCTGTTAATACTCACTCCCGTTAAGAGGTTTTAATATGTGAAATCATAGGCTGGCGCACCCCCACGCAAAACACACCAGACCCGGGGGAAAAAGGCTTAAGCCACCAGCACAGCCGAAAATCCCCGTCCCTACCTCCCCAATTTTTTATTGAGATACCCTAATAATCACCCACAATACTGGGCCGTTTGGAAGATGAGGGTTTGGCGGACACCACTCTACGGCCCACCTCACATTCCCTCTACCCTGAGAGCCAGGATATAACCCGCCACCCGGGCACGCTAGTCCACCCCGCGAATAAGCCCAACACAACTACCCTGGGTAGCACTACGCTACTAGTAACAGGGCTCATAAATGACAAGGCGCTATCTCCCCCCCCCCCCAATTGAGACGGGGGCACCAAACAACGCTGACCCCCTTGTTACCAGTAATCACCCTGCCAGGACTCAAATCCGGCGGTATCACTATCCCCCCTTCACGGTGGCACAAAGGTCAATAGACACGTATTCCCTACAGCGGAACCTACCGCTATGCCTCTTACGGGGACGTAGACAGCTACACCCATTTACATTACAATGTTGAAATATCTTATTGTTATACTGTTTATGCTTACCCTTGCTACTAAGTCTATATGAGAGGTAACAGACTGATGTACCAGCATAATAAATATGCCAGACCAGAGGGCCAAGCCTACTGCAACTAGGCCACAGACAACCCTCTCCCCTTTCTCTCTTTTCACAATCCCCCACAGCATCGAACCGCCAAAATGGCGAGGGTATGGCAGGTACTTCTATACAGCCCAAATTAGGTCCCCAATGCTCAGCAGGCCATGGTACGACCCGCCAGCACGAAAAGCGGACATGCCACGGGCCAACAAGACCACTATTCTCTACTACCAGCCACCCAAAGAGCCACGAGCATAAAAATCTCACACGACGTTTAACGCCTCCGATATTATGACGCAAGAGTATGGAGGCACTGTTCCCCCCATCCACTACGACATGAGTAAAAATTAGCAATACCCTGCCCATACTAGGACCAAAAGGTTATAACTCGCTCTATACTGTGACACAAAAGCCAAGGGACACTCCTCTCACCCAGCAGATCTTACCGCTAAACCCCGGATAAGGACTAAGAACTATCTACCCCAACAGGTTGCACCGTGTAACTTTTATACGGTTACACTCCTCAAGCTCACCCCACCTGTGATAGTACCAAGGGAGACACAACCTAGAGTAAAGGTACACAAAATACACCAGCACAGGGGGTCCCCCCCTCAGAGATTACTAACGCACAATCACCACTCAGGCGTAAAGCCTACAACATAAAGGACAACCCAGGGTACCACCCACCAGGGACCCCCAGCCACCTCAGCTCACCCCTCGTCTGATAACAAAGCCTAACGATATTTACACTCTCTCCACAGATCCGCAGAACCTATTCCGCCTTTACACACCCGGCCATGCCGAGGCCTCCTCCTAAACGCAACCCCAGTCACCGGGCCACAATGACCCGCCAAAAGAAAACGATCAAGGTAACACACCCATGGCTCGGAGAGGACGGGAAGCGAGGTTCTACCCCTTCCAGACTCCTCCGACTCAACTCACACATCCTACCCTTAACTACATCCACCTGGTAACAAGCGACCAAACCCGCTTCCATCTCCAACAGGCCCATAGAACACCCACGAGGGACCTGGAATAGGTTTGCACCGATACAAGGGCACCTACACCCCCTCTGCCTCCGCCCCCACCTCACCTGGCAGCGTAGGTATAAGACCAGGACATATCCGACCCTCCTCCCGACCCAAAGGCGATCCCCTGACCTCACTCACTCAAAGACCCGACTCTTCACACTCAACAGCCAACAACGGAACAGATAACCCTTCCACCCCGGACCCACACTCACCTCCCACCCACCGACCCACCCCACACACACCAAGACGCCATGAACACCAAACTGACATGCGTATCTATCAACTGCAAAGGACTCAATAACCCCGCAAAGAGACACAAACTAATGAGATGGGCAAACCGTACCAACGCAGACATAATTCTTTTACAAGAAACCCATTTCACACAATCCAAACCATTCCCCCTTACTAGCAGACACTACAGAGAGTACTACACAGCAAACTCCCCCATGACCAAACAAAACGGAGTGGCTATCCTACTGAGAAAAACTTGCCCCCTCAACATAAAACAAATACTCAAAGACCCACAAGGTAGATTCCTCACGATCACAGGCCAAGCAGGACACACCCGCTACGCCATAACTTCACTATATGCGCCACACACCCCAAATAAAGAGTTCTGGGACACATTCCAAGCCCACCTAGCTCTAACCCCAGGCCACCTCAAAATCGTAGGAGGCGACTTCAACGCCACACTGTCACCTACAGTGGACAGAAGACGAACCCGGACACATCAAAACACAACAACCAAGATGGACAAACTACTACAGGAATTCGTACAAAGACAGAGACTGGTAGACGTCTGGCGCATACTCCACCCGACCACTAAGGACTACACATTCTATTCCCACCCCCACAACTCGTACTCCCGCATTGACCTTTTTCTGATATCACCATCCCTCACGCACATGACCCAAGCGGCTGACATAGGCAACATCACGTGGTCAGACCACGCAGACATTACATTATCAATCAAAGTCCCCGACGTAGCTAGACCTTGGTCCTGGAAACTTAACCCCACGCTACTACACAACCCACAAATAACAGAGGCAATACACACGGAACTGACAAACTACTTCACACTGAATGCACCCACAGCATCCTCACCAGGCATACTATGGGCTGCCCATAAGACGGTCCTGAGAGGGAAATTTATAAGCCTAGCATCACATCTGAAAAAAACCCAACTAGCAGAGTTAACTACAGCCCTCACAAACCTCCGATCCCTGGAAACGAGCCACAAACAAAACCCCACACAAGACATTCTCAAAGAAATCACAGAATGCCGATCCAAAATCAAGGACTTTATGACAAAAGACACACACAAAGCCATGCAATGGACCAAACAAACCTATTATGAAAAATCTAACAAAGCCGACACCCTACTTGCCAGGAAACTGAAACGCAGGGCCGACCATAAGCGAATAGACACAATACAATCACCAGACGGCACCAAACACCAAGCACCAACTCAGATCGGGGAGGTCTTCCAAAAATATTTCTCCACGCTATACGACCACAGCCCCAACACCCGACTAGACCCCGACAAGACCAGACGATCCATAGACGAATACCTAAAAAAAATACCCCTACCAGCCTTAAAAGCGGAAGCAATAGCCAAAATAAGTGAACCAGTCACCATCGAAGAAATTGCAAAAACCATCAAAAATACCAAACCAAATAAAAGCCCAGGCCCGGACGGTTTTACAGGACTATATTACAAAACTTTCCCCGCCATCCTTCTCCCCCACCTCTGCAACCTCTTTAACGCAATATTACAAGGACACCCCATACCCCCCGACATCCTAAGAGCAAATGTATGCCTTCTCCCCAAACCTAACAAAACCCACCTAGATCCAAGCCACTACAGACCGATATCCTTACTAAACGTAGACGTAAAGCTACTAACAAAATTACTTGCGGACAGGATCAACCCCCACGTACACAAACTTATCCACCCAGACCAGGTGGGCTTCATACCCCTTAGACAGGCATACGACAACACAAGACGAACCTTCGACCTCCTATGGACGACATCTCACCGACAAATTCCCACCCTATTCCTATCCCTAGACGCCGAAAAGGCATTTGACCGACTGTTATGGCCATTCCTTTTTGCCACCCTGCACAAATTCCGATTCCCGGACACAATTCTAAACGCACTAGAAGTCCTGTACTCCACACCGGTAGCAAACCTCCTAATCCCAAATGCTCAGCCCCCCTCCTTCCGCATTTTCAACGGGACGAGACAGGGCTGCCCCCTCTCCCCACTCCTATTTGCCCTCTCATTAGAACCCCTACTCCAAACCCTGCGCACTGACGCATCAATAAAAGGAGTACGCATTAGAAACGAAGAATATAAAGTGGCAGGCTATGCCGATGACCTACTCCTCACCATCTCCGATCCGAGGAACTCACTCCCATCCCTACTACACACCATACAAGAATACGCACGGGTCTCAGGCTACCGCCTTAACCTAGACAAGACGGAAGCACTCCCGGTACAAATCCCCCCAGAGGACCTAGACGCACTAAAATCAGACTACCCGTTCCACTTCAACCTCACACACATACACTATCTAGGTGTAGACTTACCAGTAGACGTATCCAAGACATACCAACTCAATTACTCCCCCTTACTGCTAAAAGCAACGGCCGACCTCAAAACCTGGGAATCACACTCCATCTCTTGGCTAGGAAGGGTAGCTTGCATAAAGATGAATCTCCTCCCGAGATTCTTATACTTATACCAAACACTACCGGTCCAAGTAGTCGCCAAGGACTTTAAACTATTGCAATCACAAATAGACCGCTTTGTCTGGGCCAACAAACGAGCCAGGATACGGAGAGACGTCCTCTACCTCCCGACACGATCCGGAGGTCTTGGCTTACCCCATTTCCTCCACTATTTCCACGCAGCTCAACTAGCTCAGATTAAAGCACTGCACACCCCCATAGGACTGAAAAGATGGGTGGACCTTGAGCATGACTTATTTGGCCAAGATTTCCCCTCCCTCTATATCTGGGTCCCAAAACAAGCAAGACCACAACCCCCTCCCACCACACCGGCACTCGACACCTCCATAGCAATCTGGAACAAACTCTCCATAAAACATGCACTCACGACGAACCCCTCCCCCATGACACCAATCCTGAGAAACAAACACTTCACACCAGGCATGACCCCAAAAGACTTCACCCACTACGAAGACAATGACCTCATACGGACATACCAATTCTTCCAAAACCAGAAAATCATTGCATTCACAGACCTACCTCAAAACAGACCATTCACCACACACGACTTCTTCCGATACCTACAAATTAAAAACCTCCTGGAAACCCCCACATACAAACGAGCCGGTCTCACACCACTCACAGCCTTCGAACAAACATGTATACATGCCCCCATACAAAAAAGCCAGATCTCCACGACTTACGCACACTTACTCAAAACGACGGGGACACGGCCCCCAGGGTATGTCACAGCTTGGGAAAGGGATCTAGGACCCCCTGCAGACCCCACTGATTGGTCAGCCATATGGGAAGCCACAGCAACGGTTACAATATGTGTAACACATAAAGAGCAGGCATACAAAACCCTAATGCGCTGGTACCACACCCCACTAAGACACAAGCAAATGGGACTATCCGCATCAGATAGATGCTGGAAGAAGTGCGGCCACAAAGGAACTTATTACCACATGTGGTGGGAATGTCCCCACATCACACAAATTTGGACAGACGTAGCGGCCCTTGCCTCAAAAGTTTTACACGACAATATCCCAAGGGACCCGTGGCTATGGCTATTATCCAAACCGCTCGAAAATACACCGCGAGCCCACAACAAATTACTAGCCAAATTAGCCTTGGCCACTAGGAGAGCCATAGCGTCCCACTGGGGTGCACCCACAATCCCGACACTCACAGACATTAAAAAGAAAATGAACGAGGCCAGGTCGATGGACAACTTATCAGCGCTCATACACGATACCACAACACATTGCAATAAAATATGGGACCTGTGGCTCATGGAACCCTCCACAGCCACCTAGGAAACAGAGGGCAGAGAAAGCGTATACACCGTGAGACTGGCAACTGGTACACAGGAGAACCATAACCTGGTCGACTCATGTGGAACACACAAACGACATACAAAGTGATACATCCACCACAGACGAAAATTACCCCAGACCTGTGAAAGCTATCATACAGGCAGTAAGATCAATCTATACTCAAACCCGGTCTCACTTGTAACCACACAACAGGGCTAATCTTGATACCACTAAAACATCCTGAGTCCATAACGAACAATCACCCAACCCAGATGTCAGGGACGCCTACGCCCCCACCCCTCAACCCCCCCCCCCCACTACCCCTCTAGACACCCCAAAACAGGGGACCCCCCAAAAATAAAACATACCCCACCCCTGAGTGATGTCCCCCCCCCCTACACCTAGCAAAGGTTAACTACTGCTCATCATAACGCTACAAAGTCACATAACTGTATGTTATTTAGGTTGAGTTGAAAATGTGTTAAATAGTCTATGGGAACGACACCCCCAATATTGGTTACAAAACACAAACAATGCAAGGAAACATTACCGGAACAATGCTAGAGACGCAAAGTTAAGGAATAGGTTCCCTACCCCCCCCCCTTTTTTCATTTCTGTACCCCACCCCAATCCCCAGATACAAAAGATATCGACCAGAAGGTAGAAATTGTTTATTTGCAACTAAAACAGGTGGAAACCACCAACAGTTATATGATATACACACTTGAACTGTTTGTCTATCGCAAAAATTACATGTATGTTTTGTGAAATTTGTACTACAAATTTTAAACCCCTCGTTTTCTTTTCTGTACCCCCACCCCATAAAACAAAAATCTTTTAAAAATAAAGAATTTAAAAAAAAAAAATCAACAAGATAATGTAATTTGTTTATTACAGCTGTGCAACAGCATACATTCACCATTTTAGTCCCGTTACCAAATGTTTCTTGATATGTCAAGGTAGTCGGAATGAAACATTGGTTATATGCAAATGCAAATGCACCTCTCCTTAAAATAAATTCGCTCTTGTTTTCTTTGAAGCCCTATGAGTGTGAGGACATCCAGTGTCAGTTAGGCAACTTTTTTTTATAATGTAATTTCCTAAATAAACCTACGTTTCTATGTCTTTGTTGTTTTGCAGCCCACATAAACTTAAACCTGGTTTATTTCACCTGTGTTAGCCTTTGAGTTTGACATGGGTGGTTTTAGAGGATATGAATTGTAAATGGATATTTCCGCACCTATTTTCTGTCTTTGCTGAATATAGCAAGCAGAAGTACCAACACCTGCTTCGAGAATGAAATATAATTTTGACATTGCACACATTGTCTGAGTTACCACTTATTTTATGCATTTTACATAATACAGCACATAGTAAAAATATTAAGTAAAGATTCAACATCAGAAAATTCCTGCTTTGAATATCTCCTAGGATAATTAGTCAGTCTGGTATCCACATAAAAAAACAGTTATTACTTAGCTAGTACCAGGGCTCCCATTCACTTGAATTGGAAAATTGATGAACCAGGCCTATGTACGTCTACTGTTGTTCATGCTGCCTGATATAGGGGACTTTAAAAAATAAAAAAAATAAAAATAAAAATTTGATGGGGACAAAACCCCTTTGCAGACCTATATAAGTTTGCCAATTCTAAATATTATTTTTGGTATTTATATAGCGCCAACTTATTCCGCAGCACTTTACAATATTTATTGAACAACAAATTAGACAATTACAAAATGTTACATAAACAATAGGTAAACGAGGACCCTGCTCAAACGAGTTTACTGTCTAGAAGAAGATACTTGTCATACATTGGTAATAGTGATACTCTTATATCTTTCTGGATAATTATCCAGAGAAAAAACGGGTCGCAAGAGTATTCTGAGAACGGACAGCAACTGAAATAGCCTGCCCTTCGGTAGGTCCCGGCTCAGAACTCAAGCTGGTTTTAGCTCATCTTGTGCCATTACAGAGAGAACATATCTGAAGCATATCAGACTGGTCCCACCCATACGGGTAGTCCAGATCCGAAATGCCAGCAAGTTCTCTCTGCACGAGAGATACAGCAACCCCAGACGATCGTTTCAGCCTTGTTAGGCATCATCAGTGAGGCATAGCTAATATCTCTCTAGGCACCGTGAGCAAGGGGTCCACGTCTGGATTACCCTTTAAACTTATGGAGAGAAAAAACGGGTCGCAAGAGTATTCTGAGAACGGACAGCAACTGAAATAGCCTGCCCTTCGGTAGGTCCCCGCTCAGAACTCAAGCTGGTTTTAGCTCATCTTGTGCCATTACAGAGAGAACATATCTCACGGTGCCTAGAGAGATATTAGCTATGCCTCACTGATGATGCCTAACAAGGCTGAAACGATCGTCTGGGGTTGCTGTATCTCTCGTGCAGAGAGAACTTGCTGGCATTTCGGATCTGGACTACCCGTATGGGTGGGACCAGTCTGATATGCTTCAGATATGTTCTCTCTGTAATGGCACAAGATGAGCTAAAACCAGCTTGAGTTCTGAGCGGGGACCTACCGAAGGGCAGGCTATTTCAGTTGCTGTCCGTTCTCAGAATACTCTTGCGACCCGTTTTTTCTCTCCATAAGTTTAAAGGGTAATCCAGACGTGGACCCCTTGCTCACGGTGCCTAGAGAGATATTAGCTATGCCTCACTGATGATGCCTAACAAGGCTGAAACGATCGTCTGGGGTTGCTGTATCTCTCGTGCAGAGAGAACTTGCTGGCATTTCGGATCTGGACTACCCGTATGGGTGGGACCAGTCTGATATGCTTCAGATATGTTCTCTCTGTAATGGCACAAGATGAGCTAAAACCAGCTTGAGTTCTGAGCGGGGACCTACCGAAGGGCAGGCTATTTCAGTTGCTGTCCGTTCTCAGAATACTCTTGCGACCCGTTTTTTCTCTCCATAAGTTTAAAGGGTAATCCAGACGTGGACCCCTTGCTCACGGTGCCTAGAGAGATATTAGCTATGCCTCACTGATGATGCCTAACAAGGCTGAAACGATCGTCTGGGGTTGCTGTATCTCTCGTGCAGAGAGAACTTGCTGGCATTTCGGATCTGGACTACCCGTATGGGTGGGACCAGTCTGATATGCTTCAGATATGTTCTCTCTGTAATGGCACAAGATGAGCTAAAACCAGCTTGAGTTCTGAGCGGGGACCTACCGAAGGGCAGGCTATTTCAGTTGCTGTCAGTTCTCAGAATACTCTTGCGACCCGTTTTTTCTCTCCATAAGTTTAAAGGGTAATCCAGACGTGGACCCCTTGCTCACGGTGCCTAGAGAGATATTAGCTATGCCTCACTGATGATGCCTAACAAGGCTGAAACGATCGTCTGGGGTTGCTGTATCTCTCGTGCAGAGAGAACTTGCTGGCATTTCGGATCTGGACTACCCGTATGGGTGGGACCAGTCTGATATGCTTCAGATATGTTCTCTCTGTAATGGCACAAGATGAGCTAAAACCAGCTTGAGTTCTGAGCGGGGACCTACCGAAGGGCAGGCTATTTCAGTTGCTGTCCGTTCTCAGAATACTCTTGCGACCCGTTTTTTCTCTCCATAAGTTTAAAGGGTAATCCAGACGTGGACCCCTTGCTCACGGTGCCTAGAGAGATATTAGCTATGCCTCACTGATGATGCCTAACAAGGCTGAAACGATCGTCTGGGGTTGCTGTATCTCTCGTGCAGAGAGAACTTGCTGGCATTTCGGATCTGGACTACCCGTATGGGTGGGACCAGTCTGATATGCTTCAGATATGTTCTCTCTGTAATGGCACAAGATGAGCTAAAACCAGCTTGAGTTCTGAGCGGGGACCTACCGAAGGGCAGGCTATTTCAGTTGCTGTCCGTTCTCAGAATACTCTTGCGACCCGTTTTTTCTCTGGATAATTATACATGCAAATATGGAAGACTTTGATCTTTTGTAAAAAAAAAAAAAAAAAAAGTAGTTGGCAGTGGCTTCTGGGGTCTGTAGGTTTACTGTGAGCTTATTTACTAAACAGCAAATGGAGCTGAATTGCAAAATAGTCAAGCTGTAATTGTAGCGGAGTTGAATCTTTCAAAGACAGCCATGCTGGCCTAAGACTTGCAGCTAGATTTCATCTCACTATTTAATGAGTACACCCATTTTGAGTAGAGACGTGGTGCAAACAAGTTTAGTTTTTAGGTCAAAATATGATTTTGGCATCATGCAAACAAATCAAGCTCAGTGATGCATGAAGCCCTATCAGTTGTACTCTTACAATAGTGAAGCGAGGCCCAATCAAAGCTCTCCACATAATTACCGTATTTATCGGCGTATAACACGCACCTCATTTTAAGAAGGAAATTTCCCCCCCTCCCATAGTGTTCCCTCACCCTCATCCCATAGTGTCCCCCCCTTTCCATAGTATTCTCCCCCCCCATAGTATTTTCCACCCCCTCCCATAGTATTTTCCACCCCCTCCCATAGTGTCCCCCCCCCTCATCCCATAGTGTTCTCCCCCCCTTCCCATAGTGTCCCCCTCCCCTTGTCCCATAGTGCACTTTCCCTCCCCTTGTCCCATAATTACTTACCTGTCTTGAAGCGTGGGCCGGCTTCACAGCGCGCACCGCGGTACAGGAACTTAAATTTCAGGTTCCGGTTTCCGGCGGGATTGAAAGGAAGTGTGCACACTGAGTGCGCACTTCCTTTCAGTCCCGCCGGAAACCGGAACCTGAAATTGAAGTTCCAGTACCTCGGTGCGCGCTGAACACCGGCCCACGCTTCCAGACAGGTACGTAAACCTTCACATTCGCTCCATAAGATGCACAGACATTTCCCCTCACTTTTGAGGGGAAAAAAAGTGCATCTTATGGAGTGAAAAATATGTATATCGGCGTATAACACGCACACATCATTTGCCCCCTATTTTCAGGGAGAAAAAGTGCGTGTTTACGCCAATAAATACGGTACTGTTTGTGGAGTCAGGATTCACAATCTAATTTCCTCCTGGGATAGAGGCCACCAAAACCACAACAGTTCCAATCACAAAAATGGGTGCTTCATTTGAGGGCATGGTATCAGATCTAGCACATCCTGGAAAACCTCCTGGGGATGATGGAGGAAAAAAAATGTACGATTATGTATCGCTGTGATACACGAGGGGAAGTAGTTGATAGAATGTTTTTTTTTTTTTTTTAATTCTTTATTTTTATCGTGCTTTGAGTGGATAACAAACAAGCTAATGGAGCCCCAAAAGCATACCCCGAGCATATTTTTCAAGCTTAACATTTGGAACATGGAACTTATCAGCACATTTTATAATGTTAAAATAATGTCGCTCAGAACAGGATGTTAGCAAAAACATGTTACATTAGCATGGGTTATGATCACAAGAGGTGTAATAACATGTCTATCTTAGGTAGATCAAGCGATATCTGCACTCAAGTGTCGGTTGTGTAAGCTTTGCCCTCCTACCCAGGGTGGGATGGGGGGGGATGATTGCCTTTGTGCATGGTTGACCTCTCAAGAGAGGCTTAGCCCCTAACCAAGGGGGTAGCGGGGGGTGTGCGCTTCAATGATTGGTCATGTGTGGCTAGATGTAACCGGACTAGGGTCATAGGTGGTGCAGCTTCGTGGGTGTTTGGGTGTAGTGTCGTGAGCCTGGTGTCTTTATGCCCAGTGGGCCCAGGCTGAGTATTGTGTCCTCTAGTGGGTGATTCTACCGCAAGGGACATAGACTTATGGCATGGAAAAGGAAGAAGAAAAAAAAAGAGAAAAACAAAGAAGGTAACCCAAAAACAAGCAGAACTTTACATCCCTACAATTTTGCAGCCTAGGGCTGTCAGATCAGTGAGTCCCTCCGTTAGATTTGGACCGGGCTGGAGATGTCCCTGCCAGTCAGGAATCGGGTGGGCAGTCGGCTACAGTTCTTGGGACAAATGGTACCACTCTGGATGGGTCCCATCCATGAGCCCGATTTGAGTCCGTTGGTGCTACCGTTGCCTCTTGCATGTCTAGAGCTGCAAGGAATGCTGGGATATCAGTCCCCGTAGTTAGCTGTTGTGTGGACCCCTTGTACGAGACAAGGAGGGATCGTGGTGTTCCCCACCTGTACGGCACTCCTGCTGCCCGCAGTCGGGTGGTGACAGGGTTCAGGGATTTTCGCCATTGTAGTGTGGCCTTGGATAAGTCCTGGTAGAAGGACAGTTGCGAATCCTCAAAGAGCAGTGGGGTCTTGTCTCTTACCGCTGCCATTATTTGCCCCTTGTCTTGAGGTAGTGTGCAGCGGAGTATGACGTCGCCGGGCGTTTTGGCGGTGGTTAAGGTAGACGTTGGTATTCTATATAGCCCAGCGATGGTTATTTTTTTTGCGGTAGCAGGTGGCAGCACTGAAGCCAGCAGCCTTCTGACGTAGTGTGGCAGTTCCTCATGGGGGACCGTTGCCGGGATACCCCGTATTTTCACGTGGTTGCGGCGGTACCTGTCCTCCTGCGCCGCCACCTGCAGTGTAAGGGCCTGTTGGGCTGTTTGTAGTTGGAGTATAGATGCCTGCATGGTGGAGGTGTCTTGGCTTAGCTCCTTAAGATTTGCCTCTGTTGCCTCCATTCTGCCTGTTAGTTGATGCAGGGATGATTTTAGGATAGGCAGGTCTGCAGTGAGGAGGTTTTGAATGTCCTGCAGCATAGTGTACAGGGTTTGGAGGTCCTGTTTGGTTGCAGGTTCGGAGTTACCTGCTGTTGCTGTGAGCTGTTGCTGTGAGCCCTCCGTTGTGTTCTGCAGCTGAAGTGTTGCAGATGCGTCCGTGTGGGGAGCCTCTGGTGAGGTCGGGCCTTTCGCGTCCGCCATCTTGGAGGAGGTGTGCCGCTGAAGCATGGCTCCTATGTCCCTCTGTTTTGGAGCGTTACTGGGGGTACTCTTCTGATTTCTACGCCCCATTGCCGTGTCAGCAGGTGATGCCAGGGTCGGCCACCGCTCCGCTGTGTCTCCCGCAGGGACGCCGCCCCAGAGAAACTCGAGGTCGCGGTTGGCGGGTATGTGGTAGGCCCCGGTCCTGCGTCTTGCCTTTAGATGCTTCGGGGAGTATTGGAAGGGCATCTGGGGATTCGGTGTGGTGTCCCCAGGCTGTAGCTTACGGTTTTGTAGTTGGATGGCGGCTAGTCTCCAGGATATCGCCTAGATTGTGTGTGTGTGATCGACGGAGCTGGGAGAGATGGCGTCCGGTTCAGCGCCAGGCTCCGCCCCCCGTTGATAGAATATGTTTTAGAACCATAACATTTTTTATTAAGTAATCATATATGATGACATACAAGGAATTTGAGCAGTAAATTGCAGGGTTTATCAGTGGATATGATTTACACTTGCTGTGTCAAATTTTAACGCAATCCTTATTTCAGTTATGCCGTGTGTTATAACTCCTGGGAAACCAACAAGCATCCATTTCATTTTTATTGATAACTGACAAATTTATTTCAGTTAATGAGATATTGCTTGTTTGTACTGTACAAGCAGCATTGCTTTGATTCCTTTTAGATATTGGTAAACAGTGATACGAACTGTAAGTATGCATTAAAAGTTCCTCTACTTGTGAGGGGGCATGACTACTGAACAGATGTGAATAGGTGGAGCTCTGGCTCCATGTACTGGTTAACAGGTCTTTTGCCTTAATTTTAGTAGAATTTAGCAGAGCCAACAACGCCTTGTAATATCCGAGAGAGATGGGGACGAAACATAGAAAATATGCCCACTCAGATGGCTCTCATCTGCCTGATATCTGTCTGTCCATTGACAGGCCGCCACTGCAGGTCTAACCCAAAATGGCACCTGGGAGGCCACAAGACTCCAGTGACTCAGAATTCTCCCAAGGAGATGAAAGACCTCATGACTCACAGGCCCCTAACTGTAATTACCAGAGGTCTGACTCAGATTGGATACTTCTCCATCAAAGAGGATATTGAAAAGCTTCTACTTGACCTGCAATATTTCTGGAGGCAGACCTTGCTGTGGTACAGACAGACATTGGTGTACTACAATGACGTTTTAGGGATGTTGAGTCCCGAGAGGGGAAACACGAGGAACAACTAAAAGACATCCAATCTCAAGTGGAATAACTTACCAACCAGGTCCACCGACTCTCCTGTGGTTTCACTTGAGGCTCTGCACTGCCAGAGAAATGTCTGCATCCCCTGAACACCAGAAATGGTGGGCCTGGAGGCCTTGCTGGATTTTGTAAACAGGGTACCAAGGTCAGTAGAGGTGAGGGGGGAAGGCGGATCAGCGCCTATAGTGTCAGCATTCAAAATTAGAAAGACCCCAACTGCTCCTGCAGATGCACCCAGGGATATAATCGTTGTCACTCGGGACATTGCTGTAAAGTTTTTGATGACCTACCATTCGCCGTACTGATGGACAGACTCCAGTTCATGTCTGTTACTATGCTTCTGAGGGCATACAGCATCCGATACTGATGAGGAGCATTGGTAATCATAGTGGTATCCCAAGGAGACAATGTGCTAATCCTGTCTGCTTCATAAGACCAAATAAAACTCCTGGATAGCCTCCAGTTGCCAACTATACAGTTGCCAATGTGATTCGTGGCCCTGGATAATAAAAGCTATACTGGGGTGAAGGAAACTAAGTCCCTGGCAGAAGAGGATGCACTATCTCTGCACTTTTAAGGCCCGTCTGTAGGACATTTTGCTCTGCTGAAAGAATCTTCCGATGTTGGTGGGTACACACAACCACTCATACGTATTTGCCTTCTTACATTTTTTTTTCTACTAATGTTGGGAGTCTTTGAAGTAAAATAAAGCTCTGAAAGTTATATCACTACCTTTTAACTGAGAAACCCAGGTTCGAATCCTGGCCATACCACCTCACCAATTGGTGTCCTTGGGCCAGATACCGAACCATATATATCCGCCTAACTCAAATCCTGATAGATTGGAAGCTCATTTGAGCAGGACCCTTTTCACCCCTAAATATCCTTCTTATATAATTGTAAATTGGAATATGTTGGCGCTATATAGATGCTGATAATATTTGGGAGGATTATGGTAGAAGAGACTTCCTTCTTAGAACATATAGCAATATACGTACATAGTATTTAGAAAACTGGGCAGACTAGATGGGCCGAATGGTTCTTATCTGCCGTCACATTCTATGTTTCTAGACAAGATGGAGCTTCTTAGAATGGCAATATAACAGATATTCTGTAAAATAGAATGTACATTACCATAGTGTATAGCAATGTTTAGCCAAGAGTTATAGAGTAAATGTGAAGGTAAGCATCCTTAATATGATACTTATTAAAGAGGCACGAAGGGAAATTCTGTAATACTGTTTCCTTCATGATTATGTGTAATCATTTCAATATTGTTACGGATTTTGTTGTATTCAGAATGCTATATGTTTCTGCAGAATAGAGGTAATGCTTGTTTTCCCTGTACACATTTCAGACTAATCCCTGAGCAGGAAACAGCTGTATGACTGTGTGAGGACAGTAGTGTATAGGAAAATTGCTTTCCAGTCACAAAAGCAATGTAATTTTAATGGTGTCATGTTATTTTAGTATGGATGGAAAGATACACATACACGTGGGCACTGAGAAACATTACTAAACGGTTTTGATGTTGGGGATGGTGCCAGGACACTCTAGGTACCATAATGACTACAGTGAGATGAAATTGATTTGGTGACTTTAGTGTCCTCTTTAGAGTATTCCCTTAACTTGAATGATCTCATTGGCAACATGGGACATACAATAAATTTAAAGGACCAGTTTGGACAACATAACAATTTCATTGACATTAATGATTGTGTTGCTAGGAGGCCTTGGGTGCTGGCTTACATTTGTAGGGTTAAACCATTCACCAATGCCCTCTATTCTGCCAATATCTGAAACCTCAAGTAACAGAAGGCTAAGGCAATGGAGCGGCTGATGGGCTAAGAGTGGTCAGCTGACATTCTAAGCCAAACATTCGCTCCTATTAATTAAAAAAACTTTTAGTACCTTTTTTTTTTTTTTTTTTTTTTTATTAATGGGGAGCTACTGAATGACTTGGAGTGATGGCGAACCTATGGCACATGGTGGCATGACGAGCCCTCTCTGTCAGCACGCGGCCATAGGTCGCTGGGGTTGGGGGCGCTGGCGCCGGTTGGCAGAATGCAGAGTAGGCACCTGCCTGCCCAAAACTCTGCTTTTGTATTGGGAGGACCCTGAGGCAGGGAGAGGAATCTGGGAAGCCGCTCTCCTGTCCTCCCGTGAGCAGGCTGTGTGGAGCGTTGGAGGACAGTAGAGCTGCAGCCAGAACCTACAGAGAACTTGGCACCACCGGACCACCAGGGCTGGCTCTGTTCCCCTCCATCACCAAAAGTAGGAAGAACGGAGGGGGATAAAGATTTTAAAAATGCATAGGTAGGATTATAAAAAAAAACACAAAAAAAAAAAACACATTTGCTAACTGCAGCGCCCCTCCCCCAATATGCACATCACCCCTCACACGCACACTGCACCTCTCACACAAACACATACAATGCACCCCTCACACACTCCGCACCCGTACACACAAACACATACACTGCACCCCTCAATGCAGTATATGTGGGTATTTAGCAATCTGTCTGTGTATTCAGGTTTAATTGCCAAGTTGGCACTTTGAGGGTAAAAAAGTTAACATGTATTGCGGTTTGGGCACTCGGGCTCAAAAAAGTTTGCAATCACTGGCTTAGAGCATCAGTTAACTGCGCCTCTGCCCGAGCCTTCTGCTATTGTAAGATTTCAGATAGTGGAAGTACGGGGGAAGAGCAATCTGGCACTGGAACACAGACTTTGAGGTTAAACCATTGGCTTAAAGGTGAGCCAGCACCAGGGATCTCTGGCCACCATAACAACTTTATTTTATTGTTTAAATGATTTGACAGCAGTGGCAAAATAAAGGCCAAAATAACTGTGTTGAAAACTCGCTTCAATTCATTTTGTTCAACTCTGCTATTTTTAACCTCAACGTAATACTATAGCATAGGAATACACATGTTTTGAAGCTTTTTCAGGTGCTACTATTTAGATTATGTCCCCATTCCCCTGTTTCTTACCTTTCCCCCATGATGTGATGGTTACCGTGCTGCTGCCTCGTGTCCACAGCTGAAATAATCAATTTCAGCCAATCCAATACTTGCCTATAGGTACTGCGCCAATAAGTATCTCCTAATAGAGATAGTGCATCTGTACGGGGAGAGTTAAGGAGATGCTAAACGTCTGTCCGCAATCTTTGGAGGGCCAAACCTAGGAAGTACCTCTAGTTTGTCCAAATAAACATTTAGTTAGCTTCTGTGCTATGCAAAATTCTCAATTATTACAGTTTCCATTTTGATGTAATTTGATTGTCCCAGCTAGGCTAAGCTTTTATGACTATAACATGTCACTAGGCAAGTCCCATTGACTCATACAGACACATTCTGACAAAATCCCACTATATGTGAGATGTGTTCTACTTTCCTTTAAATTGTATACATTAGTTTTTAATCCATTGTTTAGGCATAATCTCTAAAATATATTTAACAAAAATTAGCATGTTTCCTTAAAATATCACTCCAAGCACCATTACCACTGTAGCTCAATTTAGTGGTTATTGTGCCAGGAGTGCCCCCATTTTAGAACAGCTTGTCTTCTTGCTTGGGGCCAATCTGGCACTTCTCCCTAACTCCTCTACTGCTTCACTAAAACTCCTAAAACACTTCACTGGGGGAGGGTGCCAGGGCACGTTCGAGTGGTTTTGGTGCTTGAAATATTCCTTTAAGATACTTTATGCAGTGCTATATACACTATTTCCACTGCACAGATAAATATTGATAATAAAAACATTTCAAACTGTTCATTCCTTTAAATACATGGTATTTTTTAGTTTTTCTCTTTACAAATAATAAATGTGTAATATTTATTGGTTTAGAATCTTTCTATGAATTTGTGCAATTTAATGTTTTTAAAAAGCAAAATTATTAATATCAGACTTCTAATAAAAAAAAAATATATATCGTTTTCTGGAAAGATCATTTAATTGCCTTTTTATGTGCTACTTTTCCAAGTTTTTATTTTCTGATTTTTGTTACTCAGGTTATGTTTTGCCCAATGTAGACACTTTGCAATATTAAATGTAGACTCATTGTGTAATACTGTGTAAAGCAAATATTGTCTGGGACACGTTATTGTTCCAGGTTGTTGCTTTCAATAGATAGGTAGATCCTGTTTCCACGTTAGCAAATCTAAAATCAGGGCGTGGCCAAGGTCTTTGCTGACTCTTTTGTACTAATCCATCAAAAAAATGGTTAAACATTTACATCACATTACAATTATGTTGAGTTCCAAACTTACAAGAAGAGTTATTTGAAGAAAAATAAAAAAATAAATTGGATTTTGTTTTTTTCATGATTCGAAAATAATTTCTAATGTATTTTTTTCACTGCAGGTTAACTGCATTCCTAAAATTGTATGGCCATGGAACTAATTTAGTGTCTCTAAGTTGCTATGTGATATGTAATTTATGCCACTAAAATGTAATTTACAATATGTCTTATTAACACAGACGGATTTCTAAAGACATTCACAGGGTTATTCACTAAAGTGAGTATTCAAGGTTCATTCCAAATGGTTTTCAATTATAAATTTGCTGAACTGGAAACATTTTCCAAGTCAGCTATGCTTTGAGTTCAGCTACTCTGGTCAATAATTGGAAATTCACTTGGAATTCTTACTTTAGTCTCATAACCGTACCATTGTAAATCAAGTAGGGGGTATGCTTACTAACAATAGATGAGCTAGGGCCTAGCCTGTGGGTTCCTCAGAACCATTTGTTTTGGTGAAACCACTTGACATACATCCCATGTGTCCCTATTTTGGAGGGACATTCCCAATTTGTGATCCAAATAACTCTCTCTCTTTACTAACCTAATGCCTAATTTCAAGGAGCTCCACAGCAATAACATGTATAGTAACATGTCTAAACTACAAATGTTTTCAGAAATCAGTCTGTTCAAATAAGATACATTGTTCTTGTTCTAAATTAAATTTTATTTGGATAAATTGTTATTAGTAAGTTGCCTCACACCTGGCAAAACCCAACACTAAAATTAAAGTGTCTCACTTTGTACATTTTAAAAATGTTGGGAGGCATGATTTGATCAAGAACTTGTGGAATGTGCCAGTAGCCTAATTGCACTGTAACCATAAGCACTACATTGGCATGTAGTGCTTATGGTGCCTAGTGTTTAGTGGTTTGTAAATGGAATGAAATTTAAACAACTTGTACTTAGAAGCCTTTTCCTTGCATATACAGCTATTTCAATGTGCGCGGTTGTTCTTCATGGAACTGTATCAAATGATTAAGAAAAATCTTGACGCCTTCATGATTCCCCCTGTTAAGTTGCCTGAAAGACAGAGTATTTGCTGTATCTGTCCCAGATATAACATTAGAGGCACACCCAAAACATATTTGGTACTAGAATTGCAGGCAATCTTGAAATACAATTTTCAACACATGGGCACTTCAACAAAAGAGAGAGAACTGAAAAGATGTAACAGGAAATAATTCTCTATCTCTTTCCAAGAATGAAAAATATTCTTTTTGCATTATTTACCTAAAATATCTGTTAATGAAAATAAATATTAAATTTTAACTTTGTTGACATAAGTCTGTGTAAAATGACGTTGAGTCCAAGAGTCCACTGTTCCATTTGCCCTGCCCTTGTTTCGTGGATGAATATCCGCATGCCAATCTCATAATTGCTTGTGACTGTAGGAGCTTCAGCGATCTTATCCAATGTAGTAAACCTCTTGGCTGAGGATGGGATTACAGGGATAAGGATTTTCAGAGTAAAAACCCAGCCTGTGCAATTGGTTACAAGCTAGTGCCATGTACGGACACACTAATGTACACAAAGGACAATAATGTATTTAGCAAGTGAAAGCCTTGCTAATTCATACTTAAAACATGCTGTAGAAGTTTTCTGCATCATTGTGACAACCTTTTAATAAGTATTGTTTACATCTCTCAAGATTTATTCATCTTGTTCATGTGGCTCTATTTTCACGAACGTTGCTTTAAAGTGAAAAAATGTATGCATTGAACTATCCAGTTCTCAAAGTCCCATATCTTAAAAAAATATTGTAAATGTATATCTAACTTACCAGTTTAATTTCATATCTCTTTTTTTATGTTTGAGCTTTAGAAACGCTAAAAATCCAGATTGCATGCAACTAGTACACCTCTGTTTGCTTACATATGCCTAGTAATTCCCAGATTTTACTAATAACCTAACGTAGTCATGATTTTATTAATGATACGGACGCAATTCACTTTTCACTCGGCAGCAAAGAATGAGAGAAAAAATATTTTTGAACTCAAATATATATGAAAAAATAGAACAAACTGTTTAGGAACAGGGCAGACAATCATAACGCCACATGTTCTATAGCAAGATTTCCTCTTCTTTGTGACGAATACCCAAAGACCAGTCTAGCAGAAGAAAAACTTGAAACCATCCAAAACTGTAAAGTTGGAAACTTTCATCCCTCGAAAATCATGCTGTGGAGAGAAAAGGTATATGGTAAAATCCAGTCTTTGGGTTACATTTCCCACATCACAAAAGGAACGCGTAGCCAAGCCATCAACATAGTAAGCTACCAAAACCTAAACACGTTATATCAACCGGCATATAAATACAGAACCGCATAAATACACTTACTGTGACAAACCAATAATGCATGAATCATCAAACACTCCGGGAGAGTGGGAATAATACTCGCCTTCATGTCATTAATAAAATCATGTACCAGAAGAAAAGAGGGTTCACCATCTCCGAGCTGCCCGGAGTGAAGACAACCACAGATCCACTTCAAGACTCCATCCTGCTTGTTCTATATATGCCCGATTTTATTTCACAAACGTGAGTGTTTTTAATCCTTACTCAATAAATCATTGTTTTTACAGAGCACTGAGAGCCTAGCGTTGGGACTGCTCGAGGCAAAAAGCAAACTGCCACTGAGCTGAAATGGTGCTCATGCAGCAATCCAAACCTGGATGCACGGTGGTACTGTTATGAAGCAGCCACGCGATGCCGGTTTGAGGAGAGAATCGCGGTCAGCCTGCATGAAACGCCCGTGACGCGATAGTCAAGATGGAGGGAATGGAAGGGGAGGAAGGTGGGATTCCCACAGACTGGTGGGAACATGGCCGGAAGGGAGGAATGTACATGTAAAATACAGTAAGCCAAAGGGACAAATAAACTCCAATTGATCAACAAGTTCAAGCAAATATAATTCAATAACCAGATAAGATAGGAATAAGAAAATGTGTACTTATCTGGTCTGAGGGAGCAGCAAGGAAAGAGGAAGTGTTACTATTGGATCACATTTTTTTTTTTTTTTTTAGAATGTACTGTTATGACTGGCTGTCCTGTTCCTAGGCAGTTTGTTGTATTTTTTTAATATATGTTTGAGTTCAAAAAATGTTTTCTCTCATTCTTTGCTCCCGAGGGAAATAAAATAAAGAGAATGCATAATAGGAGCCTCCGTGTCAATTTGAATTTGTTCTTTTCAGTCTACAGCTGAGGTTCCCTCTCTACTGTTATAATAGGAGACATTAATTAAAATTGATACAGGGAACTTAGCTAAGGTCCCTTCATTTGGTTAGTAAATCAAGCCTTTCACGCTGGGAGTTTTGAAAAACTTACAACACTGGTTCTTTTTATCTAAAAAAGTGCAACTCTATGCTGAACCAATTGAATTACTTTAGTCTATTAAAAAATAAATGTATAAAATAGTTTTGTCTCTTTACAGTGTAAATCCAACCGTTATAACCACTACACCCAGGAGTACTCTAACACCGTTATATGGTAATGGGGCAAACCGTTTTACAGCAGTTTCCCCTCTAACCTGGGCCTTTACCAGGCGCTGAGTGTTTAATCCTGCTGGTTTAAAACATGTGGCTTCTGCAGAGGTGCAAAAGTGGTATGCTGATCCTGCCGCTGATTCATTGGCTGAGAGCACCGCCGAATTTTTATCACCCGGGCCAGAACTCTTGTTCCAGCTAATGATGCTACCAGAGGTGGAGTTACACCTCCGAAAGCAAAGAGGTTTAACTCCAGGCACCATGACCACTTGAAATCATTGAAGTGGTCATAGTGAACATTATTTGAGAGACATTATATATATATATATATATATATATTTATATATATATATATATATATATATATATATATATATATATATATATATATATATATATATAAAAAAGATATTTACAGTTTACTCGATTAACAGTCAGCAATGACAATAGAATTTATCAGCCCCCAAAAAATCAACAAAAACAAGTTACCTGCAAGCTACTATTGTCTGGTTTTGTACACCTTAAAGTAAAGCAAGCCATGTTACATATCAGGAAGTAAAGTTTGTAAAAAATATTTATTAGTATGAAGTTACATTTAAGAAAAAGTAAAGAATAGTTTGTCTTATGTTTTTTATATGCATTTTTTCTTAACAGTAATAAAGTCATGCTCTTAGCATCCAAATCACTTGTGTGTAGAGGTGTAGTTATGGAGAAAGAGGCTATGAATGTAGTATCTCAAGTTTGTGACATTTGTGTAATTAGCAGGCAGCAAGCAAGGGAACTTTAATTTCCCCTCCCTTTCTCTGTGTGCTTCTTCCTGACTATCTCCATTGCTCTCCTTACTCCCCTCGCCAGCTCAGTGCATGCTCATGAAATGGTCCAATCAAATGGTTTTATATAACTTAATAATGATTGGACCATGGAGCAAATGGAGTGTTGTCAGACAGGGGGCATGGAAGATCCTTGCCTGGCGCAGGATTCAAGGTTAGTTTTAATTTAGAGGATTTTAACAGAAATAAGAGGGAGACATTGGCCACTATTTCTCAATAGGAAATAATAACCCAAAAACCTGTCTCTGTAGACTTACCGATGTAATAGCTGCCTGTTCAGAGAGAAGGCAGTGTATACATTACTGCCTGGTAACACCGCTATAGCTTTCACTCAGACAGCCACTAGATCAGGCTTCCCCAAACGCCGGCCCTCCAGATATTGCTGAACTACAACTCCCATGATTCTATGAATGAAATAGATCGGCTGAGAATTATGGGAGTTGTAGTTCAGCAACATCTGGAGGGCCGGAGTTTGGGGAAGCCTGCACTAGATAAACTTCCTGGGTTAGGTCCTGCAGTGTTTGCTGAACTTTCGTTCAGCGTCTTCAGTTATACACCCCCCATAGAGATGCACTGATTTCTAATGCATCTGAATGAGGAGATACTAATTGGTGCAGCGTGGTATTTTGTCGCACGTGCTCACTAAATTCTACTGCTTTCATATGGAAAGCATTGGATTGGCTGAGATAATCAACATAGAAGATCTCAGCCAGGGAGACAGTGCCGACCTAGGCGATAGCGCCGCGAGGGAGAAGAGGTAAGTAAGTCTGACCATGTCATGCACTTGGATGGAGGCCGGGCACAACAATATGTATTCCGAACACTATAATGTTCCTTTAAGTAATTTATTTTGATAGTTTTAAATTTGTAGGTTATCCATGTATTTTAAGGAAACCTGACTGTTAACCATATCAATATACAACTAGCAATGAATTAAATATAGTCAGCCAACAATACTATTAAAATGCCCCTCGGTGCTGGGTAATAAGATATTGAACAAGCATATAAATCAAGTACCATGTCATTTGACAGCTATGGTGATAGCATGTGTGGTTTACTCTGTTAGAACTAGAACTTGGGGCTTTCATATATTATTGAAATTCCTACAAGTGCAGCAAATTACTAGGCTTTGCTTATTTATTTCTTGATAAGCTCTTATCAAACTAGGAATTGGCTTGCTTGCTTAACATTATATAGCACTTAAGAGCTATCTTATAAGCTGTAGGTTCTGGGGAGTAGTTACTATTAGTTATAGTTAAAGTGACTTTGTCACTCTATACTTGCCTTACTTCAATCTGTTCCACTTCTCTTCCTTACTCCTAATAGTTTCTTCTCTGCTTTTTAAATTGATTTCTCTTAAAATGCATGAGACAAGGTAGGGATTTTTTGTTCTCCACCTGGCAAAACTTGACAAAAGACAGAGCTAGGAATTGCTGGGGGCAATAACTGAGAGCTAAATGTTATCCCCACACAAACCAAAAGGCTCCTTCACAGCTAGCTTTGAATCATTCTGTGGCACAACCGCATAATCACATCTAGTAACGCCACTCACAAAATATCAATAGAGCTGTCAGTAAGCTGATAACAGGGGCAGTGCAGCTACTATAAATGTATATAGTCGTTCTATTTGTGTTATTTGACAATGGATTGATGCAAGGGTCTGAAATACATAAAGTCTTGGGCACATTTGAGATTTTCTCGCATCCTATTGAAAATAATGAACGGCTTAAAGGGACACTCCAGGCACCCAGACCACTTCTGCTCATTGGAGTGGTCTGGGTGCCAACTCCCACTACCCTTAACCCTGCAAGTGTAATTATTGCAGTTTTTTTTTTTAAAACTGCAATAATTACCTTGCAGGGTTAAGTCCTCCCCTAGTGGCTGTCTATTAGGCAGCCACTAGAGGAAACTTCCTGCTCTATAGCACAGGTTTTCTGTGCTAGAGCATCGCTGGATGTCCTCACGCTGTGTGAGGACCTCCAGCGTCGCTCTATTCCCCATCGGGAAGCATTGAAATTCAGTTTCAATGCTTTCCTATGGGGTGCGCTAATGCGCATGCGCGGCATTGCCGCGCATGCGCATTAGGTCTCCTCGGATCGTTTTCCTGGCACTGGAGTTTCCCTTTAAAATTGGCTGAGACACACCCGTTTTATTAATGCTCATCACAGAAGATAAAAACCCTTGATGTTTGCATAAATTAGCATTTTTATTTTTGTTAAAACATTGATTGAAACTGACATTCCCCAAAATAGAGGAGTTTGCAGGTCAAAGGATGGGCTGACAAGTTTCATAGGAAAGTGGGTCTCCTAGGGAAGATATGGCAACCAAGAAGTAAAATGATGAACAGATTATGTTGACGGGAGAATAAAGTCAATTTGCCAAAACTCGCAAGGGGGATGGAGAAAATAGTGGGTAAATGTTGGAAAGTATAATCAGTTAAATCTACTCTTCCCTTTTACCCATGTCACAATGTAAGCGTATAACTGAATTCCATTCTGCCAAAAGGCATGGCTGTGGAGACTTGGTGTCAGATGAAGAAAGTGAAGATTCCGAAAATCTGAAAACTTTTATTAAATGTATTAACATGGAAGACCCACATACTTTTACTGCAACCACAATTTGTCAGATTAATTTTCCATGTCACCCGCAGTATCTTGGCCCTGTACAATATGGATTCTAAGACTACACATTCAAAAACTTCAATAAACATTGTCAATTTTTATTTCCCCATGAAATCTGAAAAGATGTCTGAAATTCCATTTCTCAATGTGCAGTTGAATAGTAGGGTAATTCTACTGCCACTTTATTTTTTTTTTTTGACATTCTTTATTTTATTATGCACAAAGTAACAAGCAGGCTTGCCATGAAAGAATTGTCAAGCACATTAACACTAACATAGTAAGACCATGGCATGTATTTTAATAGCACATTGTTTTGTGAAAATAAAATACAATAGGTGAGACAATCATACTTGTACAGGCATTTCAACAAGGACTTGAACAAGAGCAAACATCAGAGATATAGCATAAAATGTAATTAGATAACTCAGCCCGTGCTATGATAATTAAACAAGGTAAAACATTATGCTAGGCGCTAGTGCCACTTTATTAATAGAACATCTTAATGGGTGTGGTTGGATTTGATTAAATATAATGATAAGGCCAAGTCAATGAGAACACGCAGACATTTTAGTTGGAACGACAGGACATTCATACATAGGGTGGCTCATGGACCAATTGTGACCAATTTAAAGAAACATGAGTGTCCCAGGTTAAAGTGCATGGTTCCTAGACTAGTGCGCAGGGGAATCATTAAGGATGCAGAAGTGGAAGGGTGCTGGATGACATGTTTACCTGTGTTAGGAAAAAAATTAAATCATGGGTGTCATTGTCCTGACTGCTTCACATATGAGGCCAGTAGTTACACACAACTCTGCTTTATTATTGAACATTTACTGTATAATCAGGATTATTATAACTGACCGGAAAACAGGAGTAAAACATTCTCTGTGCAGCACCACATCACACTGCCTGACTTAAGATGGCTGCCGTGCTCTCTGACATGTGAGTCATCATAGGTATGGAGCCACTAGTTAAAGTGAGAGGGAAGTGTCCTACATTCAGGTATAACAATGGGGCTCAGCTAAGAATCATTTGACATGGCCTATAAATATATATATATATATATATATATATATATGTGTGTGTGTCTCTCCCCTTAACGACCGTGGACGTACTAGCTACGTCCGACAAACGGTTAAGGACCGCGGACTTACCTAGTATGTCAGTGGCAAATAGCCCTGGACTTACCTGGACCGGCGATCACGGTCGGAGGGGACTGTCAGAGACCCCAGCAGTCCCCCTGCAGCAGCTCCGGCCCTCCAGGGCCATGTGATCACATTGCCGCAATAGGACTCTAGGAACTGCTACCAGGGGGAATGTCTGAGCTGTCAGGCAGTCCCCCTGGCTGTTAAAAAAAATGATATATTATACATATATTATACATGTATAATATATTATAAAATAATTAACCCCTTAAGGACCAAACTTCTGGAATAAAATGGAATCATGACGTGTCAGACATGTCATGTGTCCTTAAGGGGTTAAAGCATTTTATAATATATTCTACATATATATGATTTCATTTTAAGAGTGATTTGCGATATATATATATATATATATAATCTTTAAATACACTTATAATGAAATCATATATATACATTATATATGTATAATATATTATAAAATGCTTTAAATATATTCTACATGAATAGGAAATAAGTGTGTGTACGTATATGTGTGTAAAAAAAATATATAATATTATTAATTGAAAAATATTTATTTTATAAAAAAAACGTTTACTTTGGCCAGTGTTTGTGACTAAGTGGCTACTACAAAAGACTGGACATACCCTATTTTGAATACCCTGGGTTGCCTACATTTGAAAATGGTATGCCATGATGGGGTTATTTCACATCTCTGGGCTACCATATGGTCTCAAAATGCAACACAGACCCAGCAAACCAATCTGGCAAACTGAATTGGGCAAGCCCTATATTAACCCTGTACCTTTTCCAAAACCTGCACATTGTTATACTCGGGAGACTTTTCTGAACACAAATATGAGTGTTTAAAACAGTAAAACTTATCACAATGATGACATTACCAGTAAAAGTGCAGTTTTTGTGTAAAAAAAAAAAAATGCAAAAAACTAATAAAACCGCTAACTTTGGCCAGCGTTTGACTAAGTGGCTACTACAAAAGACTGGACATACCCCATTTTGAATATCCTAGGTCAGTGATGGCGAACCTATGGCACGCGTGCCACAGGTGGCATGCCGGGCCCTCTCTGTGGGCACGCGGCCATAGGTTCGCCATCAATGCAGAATAGGCACCTGCCTGCCCAAAACGGCAGGCGCCTACTCTGCTTCCGGGTCGGGAGGCAGGGGGAGTGATCTGTGAAGCAGCTCCCCTGTCCTCCCGCGAGCAATCTGTGTGGAGTGTTGCCGCGCGTTACCATGGCAACGCTCCACACAGCATCGCATGGGAGGACAGGGGAGCTGCTTCACAGATCCCTCCCCCTGCCTCCCGACCTGGAAGCAGTACCACCGGACCACCAGGGATGGCTGTGTCCCCTCCTCCTTCATTAAAGGTAAGAAGGAGGGAGGGGATACTGATTTAGTATACAGTACCCCTACCCCTCCACACAGCACACATCACCTCTACCCCCCACACATAACTTGCACCCCTACCCCCCCACACACATCAGCCCTACCCCCCCACACACATCAGCCCTACCCCCCCACACACAGCTGCCCTACCCCCCCCACACAGCTGCCCTACCCCCCACACACAGCTGCCCTACCCCCCACACACAGCAGCCCTACCCCCCCACACTCAGCAGCCCAACCCCCCAACACACAGCAGCCCAACCCCCCAACACACAGCAACCCAACCCCCCAACACACAGCAGCCCTACCCCTACCCCCCCACACACATCACCCCTACCCCCCCCACACAGCATCCTACCCCCCCACACACAGCACCCCTACCCCCCCACACAGCACCCCTACCCCCCCACACACAGCACCCCTACCCCCCCACACACAGCACCCCTACCCCCCCACACACAGCACCCCTACCCCCCCACACACAGCACCCCTACCCCCGTCCAGCACAGCACCCCTACCTTCCCACACAGCACCCCTCATACGCACACACAGCATCCCTCACACACACACACACACACAGCACCCCTCACACACACAGCACCCCCCCCACACAGCAACACACACACACACAACACCCACATACACACACAACCCCCCCACACACACACACAACCCCCCCCACACACACACACAGCAACCCTCACACACGCACACACACACACAGCAACCCTCACACACACACACACACACACAACACCCCCCACACACACCACCCCTCACACACACACAACACCCCCCCACAAACACACAACACCCCCCACACACAGCAACCCTCACACACACACACACACAGCAACCCCCCCACACACAGCACCCCACACAAACACATACACTACACCCCTCAATGCAGTATATGCGTGTATTCAGCATTCTGTGTGTGTATGTATTCAGCAGTCTGTGTGTGTGTGTGTGTATATATTCAGCGGTCTGTGTGTGTGTGTGTGTGTGTGTATTTGGCAGTCTGTGTGTGTACTCAGCAGTCTGTATGTGTATTCAGCAGACTGTGTGTATTCATCAGTCTCTGTGTTCAGCAGTCTTGTGTGTGTATTCAGCAGACTGTGTGTATGTATTCAACAGTCTGTGTGTGTATGTATTGTATTTGTTGGAGATACTAATAAATACTTTTACAAATGGTATGCCATGATAGGGTTAATTGTCATTCCTGGGCTGCTATACGTTCTCAAGGGCAACATAGGCCCAGCAAACCAATCTGTCAAATTTCAATGTGCAAACATGGAAAAGGGGAAATCCCTACATTTGACGCCTGTAAATTTGGCAAAAAACATAAAACCTGTACATTGGGGGCACTGTTGTACTCGGAATATGTTGCTGAACACCTATAGGGTTGTTCTCGGTCAGTAACACATAACAGGAACTGAGAATCCATACCTAAAGTACAATGTGAGAGAAAAATAACACTAAAAAATGACTACCCAAAAGTTTGACAAAGACTGGTGGTAGAATTAGTGCATGGAAAGTGTTAAAATACCACCACTTGAAATACCCTAGGGTGTCTACTTATAAAAAAAATTTGGTTTGATTGGGGTAAATTACACTGGCCAGCTTAAAAAATGTCCCAAGTAGGACATAGGTGCATTAACCATCTGTGAAAATTCCAACCAAACACACCTATACGTGGGGGGTGGGGGGGGGGGGGTGTGTGGTATCACTGTACTCAGGACTTGTTGTTGAACATATATTGTTCTTTGGCAGTAACCAAACTTCTCCTTACATGTTTCCTTAAGTTGCTATGTGTGTCAAAAACCATCACCAATTATTATTATTATTATTATTATTATTTTTTAGTTGGCATAGATTGATGGTAAAATGGTTACATGAAAAGGGTCAAAATACCCCAAGTTTAATACCTTAGGTTGTCTTCTTTTAAATTATATACGTGAAGGGTTATTCAGGGGTTCCTGACAGATATCAGTGTTACAATGTGTTGTGTTAATTTTGGGGGGAAAATGGTTTGGAAATGGCAAAGTGCTACTTGTACTTATTGCCCTATAACTTTCCCAAAAAAGCTAAGAACATGTTAACTGGGTATTTCTAAACTCAGGACAAAATTTAGAAACTATTTAGCATGGGTGTTTTTTGACGTTTGTAGATGCGTAACAGAATTTGGGGGTCAAACTTCGAAAAAGTGTGTTGTTTTTGTTGTGTTTTTTTATTTTTTTTTTACATTTTTCCATAATATTTTACATATTTGTTTATAGTAAATTATATGATATCTTTAGAAAGACCATTTAATGGCGATAAAAATTGTATATAATATGTGTGGGTACAGTAAGAGAGGAAAATTAAAGCTAACACAAACACTGCAGAAGTGTAAAAACAGCCCTGGTCACAAACGGTAAGAAAATTGAAAAGTGGTCTGGTCACTAAGGCATAAAGCTAAACTCCTTAATTCCTGGTAATAACATATGAAACATCAGTGCACCTTTTACATCCTCATTGTTTATAGCCTAAAGTGATATGGTATCACCCACTTATTACTATAAAAGATGAATAAATGGAAAGTAAATATTGTTTACATTTATGTAACTAGTTTTTTTTATGTATCCCTGAATAGTTCTGTATAAATGACTTCAGGGCCAGACTGGGGAAAAAATTCAGCCCGGGCATTTTTCAATCACAGCGGCCCCCTGAGAATGGGGCAGGGACATATAGTGTGTGTTTTGTCATCACTAATGACAAGCATGCCCGCTCTAAAAGTGAGCATGTTGGTTCAATGCGCAGAGCCCCACTGAAGAATTCTAGCATGTATTTGCTGTATTTGTTCTGTGCAGCGCTGTTTTGGCTTTTAGCTTGTCTCTGGTGTCTCCATAAGTGGGATACCAGAGGACAAAAGGGCCAGGAAAGCGTATCATGCATGTGTTTGGAGCCTGCTTGTGGGATTGCGTGTGTGTAGAGTGAGCAGATTGTGGTATTGTGTAAATAGGTTGATTTAATTTGTGTTTGTGGTGTAATATGTGTGGCTAGGGGCTGTAGAGAGTGTGTATAGGTTACGTAGTGTGTGTAGGGGTTGTAGAAAGTGTGTGTTTGTTTGCTTACAAGGAATGTAGTGTGTGTGTGTGTAGGGGGATCTACTGTGCAAAGGACCCAGAGTGTGTATAGGAGATCGTGTGTATGTGTGTATAGAAGATTCAGAGTGTATATAGGGATCTACTGTGTGTGTAGATTAGATGATCCAGAGTTGGGTAAGGTATCTAGCGTGTATCTGGAGCGTAATGTGGGTAGGGGTGCTGTAGTGTGTGTGTGTGTAATATATATGTGTATATGTGTGTATGTAAAACTTGGATGTGCTGTGTGTGTGTGAGGGTGTTCTTATCTGCTGTCACATTCTATGTTTCTAATTTTCTTTGCCTGTGAACTCACTGAGGGTTGTTTTTATATATTATGTGATGTGAGGGTGCTATGTGTGTTAGGGTGCGGTGTTAGTGTGGTGTGTGTGTGAACATGTTTGGAGGAATATGTTTGTGTGTGTTGGGGGGCAGATTTAAATATATTAAAAAAAAAAAAAAATAACTTTGTATCCCCCTTCCCTTCTTACCTTTAGCCTGGGAGAGGGGACCTTGCTGCTATTCCTGATGATTCTAGTGGTGAGTGAATTTTAGCCTATGGGGCTAGAACTCACTCTCGCGAGATCAGAGCGTTGCCGTGGTAACCGCGGCAACGCTCCAACCTCGCGAGAGGAACCTGGCGGAGCTGCAGGTAAGAGCTCCACCGGGTCCTCTCTCCCTCCCCAGACGGCGGCCGCATGTAACTGCCTGTGGGCCGTTGAGGGAGATCTTTGATCTCCCCACTGGCCTATGAAGGCACAAAGCAAAGCCGGCGCTCTGATTGTGCCAGCCCTGCCTGGTATGCCCGATGGCCAGTCCGGGCCTGCATGACTTGTATTCTGTATTTATGCGATAGCTATGCATCTCATATTTAAAATAAATGTTGGAATAATGTGAAACTACCCATGGGAGATATAGCACACAGCTGTTAAGGCTCTGTGAACCATTTATAGTTGAAACTAATGCAAAATCAGTAGATAAAACAGATTACTGCATACCAATAATCATTTTATTTGCTCTTCTTATTTTCTGATAAGGGGTAAGAATGTTTAATCAGGTATATGCTGTTGCCATCTTGTTCCTCTATTTTTCTGTGACACCTTTTTCATACTTTAGCAATCTAGCTCATTAGAATAACCAATAACTCTGGATCTGTGCTGGTTCGTCAATAAAATAAGAGGAGTGAAAGCCCTTATTCCCACTTCCATTTCAGACTATATCCTATTATCATAAACAATTGACCAAGACTTGTTGCCCTCATTTTAGGTGTAAAGATGTGAAATATGACTATTACAAGATGCCTAAAACTTCGGTTGTAATTGCCTTTTACAACGAGGCTTGGTCTACACTGCTGAGGACAGTCCACAGTGTCCTGGAAACCTCTCCAGACATGCTCTTGGAAGAGGTCATAATTGTTGATGATTACAGTGATAAAGGTAGGAGGCCAATTTCATATTTATGATTTGATACACAAAATAATACTCAAATAACTTCTCTAGTGCAGCATACATTGAGAGCATGTGCACTTCGGTATGTGAAAAGAGGATGACTTTAATACAGTATAGTGTGCCCATTGTGTAGAATGCTGCGTAGCCCAGCAGAGCCCAGAATCTAGATGAAGCTTTTACTTAAAAGAGAACTGCCGTTTTTGAATAAAACACTGAAAACCACATTTACCATTTATTTATTTTAAATTGATGTAAAAGATTTAGCAAATTACATCATAATCAATACAAGACAAACCCAGCCTAAACACTGCAAATAAAAGGAGAATTTGAAACATTGTTGGAGATTTTTTTTTTTTTTTTAAATCAAACTGTTCTGATTTATACGGTGATTACCCCACTTTTAAACCACAATTTAGCTTTTCATATATCCCCCCATTGTTTCATCTGTCCTCTTATCTCTATACTTTCTCAGTGCTGGCTGCCATGTGCAAAGGACATAGTTTAGAACCGTGGTTTGCAGAGATATAAGGAGGAAACACTCAGGAACAGGATAAAGAATTGTGTTAATTTTAAATATAAGTTACATTCAGAGATAAGTAAACATAAAATTAAAAATCCTGGAAAGTGACAGCTCCCCTTCAACATCCCAACTATGAGATTCATGAGATTGCTGGACAGCGAGGAAAAGCAGGTAGTGGTCTATATTAGATAAATATGCCAAATTCTTCCTTGTGGTCACATCTCTGGTCTGTCAGATATTGTATTATCTCCTTAATCAAGACATAGCAATACTGACCACTGGGTGCAGTTTTTGGATTACTTTGTCCAGACAGACTACATTTTTTGAGATATGTTTTGGATCTTACAAATAGTGCTTATTAAAAAGATTAAATATATGAAATACAGACACCTGATAATAATTTGTTGAAACGTCATAGCAGATGTTATTTTGACCAACAATTCTAACACATTTCTCCTCAGAGCACCTAAAGGAACCTTTGGAAAAATATGTATCTTCTCTGAATAAGGTTAGACTTGTTCGCGCAAATAAGAGAGAAGGCTTAGTACGAGCTCGTCTTCTAGGTGCTTCAACAGCCAAAGGAGAAGTCTTGACCTTTTTGGATTGCCATTGTGAGTGCCATGAAGGCTGGCTGGAGCCGCTGATGGAAAGGTACTATGGTTAATATACATAACAGTACACAGAGTTAAATTAAACTGTAATAAACAATGGTCTCCTTTTTGATGTCAAAGAAAAAATACTGATAGAACATGTATTATATTTCTCAAAAATACACATTACCCTATATCTGTTTTCCACTGAGAAATATTTTAAAGAAACTGCTATTCCTATTCCACTGAATATAAATGTGATTTTAAATTTTTTTGTTTTGTTTAGGTTTTTATATCCCCTTCAGGACACAGCTTCAGTTTGCTTGTTTTGTAGTTAAGGGAATTGTTATAGACCAGGGGTTCCAAACCTGTGGTATGCTTACCTCCAGGAGTATAATTCAGGGCCCCCGGGAGGTACACGAAAATAATTTGGTAATGGCGGCAATGCAGTTGCACCGCACAGGGTGGGAACCCCAGGGTGAACGGGTCTATCAGGTGGCTCAGGGCCACTCGAAGGAAATGTGCCATCAGAGGCCCGGTCCTGCGCTGCAGCTCTTTTTTAACAGCGTGACCCTACTAAACTGCAGAGAGAGCTGGGAGTAAGTGAGAGAGAGACGGACACTTCCTCCCAGCTCAAGCGGACTATTTCACACACAGATGATGGAGGCTGCGAGCTGGTAGTGACTGCACCCACCATTCACAAGATCTCAATGTCACCCCCTCGCCAGATTAACCCCCGTCTCTGCCAGCATAACCCCGCTCCTTACATACTTAACCCCGCCTCTGCCAGTATAACTCTGCCGCATACCTTAACACCACCTCTATTAGACCCCTTTGATCTGTCTGCCGCCTTACTCGCAACAGCCCCAGCCAGAACAAGCGTGCTCCTGCTCCCATAAATTAGGAAACTGGAGGGTGGCTATATTTTTCACCTGTATGTGTGTTTTGGTTGCCTGTGTGTAGGTAGTGCTTGTGTCTGTACATCTTTATGTGTGCCAGTATGTTTATCAGTGTGTCTGTGCAACTGTATGCATGTCCATGTTTGCATCTATGTGTCTGTGCATCTGCATGTGTGTGTATCTGTATGTGTCAGTGTGTTTGCTTGTATCTGTATGTGTTTCAGTGTTTGTATCTGTGTATCTGCATGTGTGTCAGTGTGTGTGTGTGTGTGTGTATGTGTTTCAGTATGCATATCAGTATATCTGCATGTGTGTATTTCTATGCCTGTATCTGTGTGTGTGTCATTGTTGCGATCTGCGTGTCTGCAGTGCTTTATTTCTGCATGGGCACTTGTCCAAGGGCCCCACACACAAGCATAGGGACCCCAGAGCGTTGCCCATGTGCAAGGTGCCGGCCCATGGACAGTTGACCCTGCTCACTTGCCCAAAGGTCCTTTGCTAGTGGGAGGTTGGACCTGGGAGGCATTTCGGTCTTTCTGCCAGCATGCTGGTCAGAGGGTTGCAGCACATTGCCATGGCAATGCTCCGACACAGCATTCTGCTCATGGGATGAGTGAAGACCGCTTGCAGCCAGAGGAGCTGCAGGCTGTAGATCTACTATACTACTCACTACCGGACAACCAGGGCTGGCATTGTCCTGTCCCCCCCCCCCCCCTCCTCCTCCACCATCAAAGGTAAGAAGAAGGGTGAGGGGGACATAAAATAAAACAAATATCCCTTATCCCTTATGCTCCACACACATTGCACCCATCACACACAGCACAAACATACACAGCACCCCTCAAATACACACAGCACCCCTCAAATACACACAGCACCCCTCAAATACACACCGCACCCCTCAAATACACACAGCACCCCTCATATACACACAGCACCCCTCATATACACTCAGAGTATCCCTCACACACACACACAACAACACTCACACACAGAACACCTCACACACACAGCTTTGTGTGTATCTGTATATATTTCAGTGTGTCTGTGCAAATGTACGTGTAAGGGTGGTTTTGGTGAAGGGGGGCAGCATTTTATCCTTGGACACCGGTAGCACAATGTCTTGGTCCGGTTTTTAGATATTTAGTAGACCTACACCCTCGCATTTATCCTAGCATCTAATAAAGGAATTTCCCTATAATTGTGGCACTGGTTATGCGAAGGTATTTGTCTATTGAGGTCTTTTGAGAGTTATTGCTATCTTTTTTTTTTTTTTTTAAATTCTTTATTTTGGCAGTCAACATGGTATAGACAAAATACATTCGATAAGGCAGATGATTACAGTTAACAATTCGCTAGCATTTGGCAAGTGATCGATGTTGACTGCAATTTTTTATTATTTAAAGTGGTGTGGCTTGCTACCGCCATAATCCTGCCTCGGGTGGTGGTTGTAGTAGGTGTGAGTGTTAAGGTCAGGTATGGCTGTGTGTCGTCAGAGGATGAGACGTGTTGTGGTGTATGTCAAGAGCGGACTGGATGCTGTGAAATTTCAGCTCCCCATATTGGAGTGGGTGTATGTGGTTACTCGCATGGAGCTGGGGGGGGGGGTAGGTGGTCCTTAATGAGCAAGTGTTCCCGGTCTTGGCCCATAGAGGCCTGGGAGGTGGTGTCGATGCGCATGTTTTTTCATTGTCGGTGTCCTGCGTGGTATATAGTATGTTGTCTACATGGTGTGTGAAACATAAACATACGAGTGGTACACTAGAACAGTCTATTTGATTCTGCAGCTCCTGGATGTGGGCTGCATGTGTTGTAGTGGTCTGTTCTATTGTGCTTAGGCGCCCATTGAACCCCTTGAGGTCTTCTCTCACCTGTGAGATTTCGGAGGACAGGCTTTGACGGAGGTCCGCCAGGAGGCTGGTAAGTATGCCTGTGGTGAGTGGTTCTGACCCTGTGGCTGCTGACTGGGCAGGCTGGGCTGACTGGGCAGGTTTCCTGCTTGGCCCCTCTGCAGTGAGGAGGGAGTAGTCCTCTGAGTCGTCAGAGAAATCTTCCAGGTCCGCCGCCATTTCTGTTCTCCCCATGCCTTGCGGCCCTCTCAGGAGTTCGCCGATATCGGCACAGAACCGGGGTCGGTCCGGACGGGGCTTCTTGTTTTTTCTCCCCATCATTTGCACGGCTGTCTGCTGCTTATTGGGGGGTGACCACTCCGTTTTTTCCGCCGTTTTCAGGCTTTTTTCGCTCCCGTTTGTCGGAGCTCAGAAACTGTGCGTCCGAAGCCGTTGGGTGCTAGCTCCGCCCCCCCGAGTTATTGCTATCTTGATTAATTACCCTATATATGCTCTATATCTATAAGGGTATTCCAACACCTTTTAGGTTCCCTTGGGGAGCTTTTCTTTGACTGAATTGAATACATTCCTAAGAATTGAACATTACAAACCAATACATTCCGAGTTGAATATGGGTTTGAGGTACATTTTGTTGCATTTTAGGAGCTGGCATATTTAAGTTACTTGACAAATACGTACTATTTGCAAATGTGGCATTATTATTTTTAAATTCTTAGATGCACATTGTATTTTTGCTGCATATTTTTTAACTCTCATATGTACCACTGTAATAAAATTATTTTAACTGTACTCAGCAATATCCCTGGAGTACAGCAATAACACATATATCCTTTGCAAAGTACCAATCTTAATCCTATCCCTAATCCTAAATCTAACTCTAAACTTAACCTTAACCCAAGGAGTAGTGATATCAGCAAAATAATTCTGTTGCAGTTCCTAATCCTAATCTGAATCCTAATCTGTACTCTAATGCAAACTTTAATCCTAAACCTATTACTAAACCTAATCCAAAATCATTATCTTTAAAGGAACACTATAGGGTCAGGAACACAAACCTGAATTCCTGACCGTATAGTGTTAAATCTACCCTTACGCCCCTAAATATAGTAAAATCTTATCTTTATTCTAGTCTGCTGGTGCGGCTCTGCCTCTGATCTGCCTCCTTGGCTGACATAACAAGTGATGATCTCAGCCAATCACCATGCTTTCCCATAGGATAACATTGTATTGGTGGAGATTAAGGAGGTGGACCACGGGGCTGAGCCAAACACAACCCTGGCCAATTAGACATAGAATCAATGCATCTCTATGAGGTAGGTTTCCATGCAGAGGGTGGAGACACTGAATGTCAGTGCTGCACACCGTGCAGAACTGTCCCAGGAAGCCCTGGTCACTAATGACAAGCACGCCCCCCTCTCAAAGTGAGCATGTTAGTTCAATGCGCAGAGCCCAGCTGAAGAGCTCTGGCATTAGAAAAAGGCCCTGCATTTGTTCTGCGCAGCGCAAGCAAATTTATTAACATGCTTGCGCTGTGTTTGCTTTTAAATTGTCTGTGGTGTCTCCACAAGTGGGATACCAGAGGACAAAAGGGCCAGGACAGTGTATGGTGCATATGTTTGGAGCCTGCTTGTGGGATTGCGTGTGTGTAGAGTGTGGTGTGGTATTGTGTAAATAGGTCAATTTCATTTGTGTTTGTGGTGTAATATGTGTGGCTAGGGGCTGTAGAGAGTGTGTGTATAGGGGGCATAGTGTTATAGGGGATGTAGTGAGTGTGTGCATACGGGCTATAGTGTGTGTGTGTGTGTATAGGTGACGTAGTGTGTGTAGAGGTTGTAGAGAGGGTGTGTTTAGAGAATCTTGTATGTGTTTGCTGACAAGGAATGTAGTGTGTGTGTAGGTGGTGCAGTGTGTGTGTGTAGGAGATCTACTGTGTAAAGGACCCAGAGTGTGTATAGGAGATTGTGTGTGTGTGTGTGTGTGTGTGTGTGTAGAGGATTAAGAGTGCATATAGGCAGAGGTGTATCCTGGTTTTGTGCTGCCCTAGGCAGGACAAAACTCAGGCGCCCGCCCTCCCCCCCGCGCCACCCCCACCCAACCATTCTGAGGGTGCTGTGTGTGAGTGAGGGTGCTGTGTGTGTTTGGGTGCTGCGCTGTGTGTGTTTGGGTGCTGCGCTGTGTGTGTTTGGGTGCTGCGCTGTGTGTGTTTGGGTGCGCTGTGTGTGTGTCTGGGGGTGCTGTGTGTGTCTGAGGGTGCTGTGTGTGTGTCTGAGGGTGCTGTGTGTGTGTCTGAGGGTGCTGTGTGTGTGTCTGAGGGTGCTGTGTGTGTGTCTGAGGGTGCTGTGTGTGTGTCTGAGGGTGCTGTGTGTGTCGGAGGGTGCTGTGTGTGTCGGAGGGTGCTGTGTGTGTCGGAGGGTGCTGTGTGTGTCGGGGGGTGCTGTGTGTGTCGGGGGGTGCTGTGTGTGTCGGGGGGTGCTGTGTGTGTGTCTGGGGTGCTGTGTGTGTCTGAGGGTGCTGTGTGTGTCTGAGGGTACGCTGTGTGTGTCTGAGGGTGCTGTGTGTATCTGGGGGTGCTGTGTGTGTCTGAGGGTGCTGTGTGTGTCTGGGGGTGCTGTGTGTGTGTCTGGGGGTGCTGTGTGTGTGTGTGTCTGGGGGTGCTGAGTGTGTGTGTCTGGGGGTGCTGAGTGTGTGTGTCTGGGGGTGCTGAGTGTGTGTGTCTGGGGGGTGCTGAGTGTGTCTGGGGGTGCTGAGTGTGTCTGGGGGTGCTGAGTGTGTCTGGGGGTGCTGTGTGTGTGTGTCTGGGGGTGCTGTGTGTGTGTGTCTGGGGGTGCTGTGTGTGTGTGTCTGGGGGTGCTGTGTGTGTGTGTCTGGGGGTGCTGTGTGTGTGTGTCTGGGGGTGCTGTGTGTGTGTGTGTGTATTTTTTTTTAAATTTAAAAGTATTTTTTTATTAATAACATTTAAAAAAAACAAGTTATATGACCCCCCCCCACCTCCCTTCTTACCTTTATCCTGGTAGGGGAGGGAGGGGGGTCCGTTCTGCCATGAGGAGGGCCGTGCTGTAATGGAGGGTGCTTCCTTCCCTGGTGGTCCAGTGGTGAGAGTGAACTCTCGCGAGATCTGAGCATTGCCGCGGTAACCGCGGCAACGCTCAGACCTCGCGAGAGGACCCGGCGGAGCTGCTGGCTAGAGCTCACCGGGTCCTCTCTCCTGCCTCCCTCCCTCCCACACTCCCCAGGCGGCCGCATCTCAGTGCCTTTGGGCCGGTGAGGGAGATCTTTGATCTCCCCACCGGCCCATGGAGGCACTATGCAGGGCCGGCACTCGGGTAGCGCTGGCCCTGCAGCGGCCGGCCGGGGAGATCCTGTGATCTCCCCTGCCGGCCTCGGCCCCACGGCCATCGCGGCCCACCGGGCATTTGCCCGGTATGCCCGATGGCCAGTCCGGGCCTGGTTGTCGTTAATGGTAAATTTTCAAGCTGGACAGAGGTGGCAAGTGGTGTCCTTCAGGGGTCTGTTCTGGGACCCCTTCTATTTAACATTTTTATAAATGATCTTGAAGACAGCATTGAAAGTCATGTTTCAGTGTTTGCAGATGACACAAAACTTTGTAAAATAATACAATGTGAGCAAGATATTACTTTGCTGCAGAAGGATTTAGATAGACTGGAGGACTGGGCACTCAAATGGCAGATGAAATTTAATGTTGAAAAATGCAAAGTTATGCACTTCGGAGTAAAGAATACACAAGCAACGTATACCCTTAAAGGACCACTCTAGGCACCCAGACGACTTCAGCTTAATGAAGTGGTCTGGGTGCCAGGTACCTCTAGGATTAACCCTTTTTTTTATAAACATAGCAGTTTCAGAGAAACTGCTATGTTTATAATGAGGGTTAATCCAGCCTCCAAATCCTCTAGTGGCTGTCTCATTGACAGCCGCTAGAGGCGCTTGCGTGCTTCTCACTGTGAAAATCACAGTGAGAGCACGCAAGTGTCCATAGGAAAGCATTGTAAATGCTTTCCTATGCGACCGGCTGAATGCGAGCGCGGCTCCTGCCGCGCATGCGCATTCAGCCGATGACGTCGCGATCAAGATGGAGAGGAGGAGGAAAGCTCCCCGCCCGGCGCTGGAAAAAGAGGTAAGTTTAACCCCTTCCTCTCTCCAGAGCCCGGCGGGAGGGGGTCCCTGAGGGTGGGGGCACCCTCAGGGTACTCTAGTGCCAGGAAAACGAGTATGTTTTCCTGGCACTAGAGTGGTCCTTTAATGGAAGTGAATTAGGGATAACAACACACGAAAAGGACTTGGGAATTGTTATAGACAACAAACTATGCAACAATGTGCAATGTCAATCAGCAGTGGCCAAGGCCAGTAAGGTATTGTCATGCATGAAAAAGGGCATTCATTCTCGGGACGAGAATATCATTTTGCCTCTCTATAAATCACTGGTAAGACCACATATTGAATATGCTGTGCAATTTTGGGCACCTGTTCTAAAGAAGGATATCATGGCACTAGAAAAAGTGCAGAGGCGGGCTACAAAATTAATAAAAGGAATGGAACATATCAGCTATGAAGAAAGGTTAACAAATTTAAACCTATTTAGTTTAGAAAAACGTCGCCTGAGAGGGGATATGATAACATTATACAAATATATTCGGGGCCAATACAAACCATTGTGTGGAAATCTATTCACAAACCGGACTTTACATAGGACACGAGGCCATGCGTTTAGACTGGAAGAAAGAAGATTTCATCTAAGGCAAAGGAAAGGTTTTTTTACTGTAAGAACAATCAGGATGTGGAATTCTCTGCCTGAAGAAGTGGTTTTATCAGAGTCCATACAGATGTTCAAACAGCTACTAGATGCATACTTGCAAAGACAGAATATTCAAGGATATAATCTTTCAATGTAGGGTAATAACTGCTTGATTCAAGGATAAATCTGACTGCCATTCTGGGGTCAAGAAGGAATTTTTTGTCCTAGCTTGTTGCAAAATTGTGCTTCAAACTGGGTTTTTTTTTTTTCCTTTTGGATCAACAGCAAAAAACAGGTGTGAGGAAGGCTGAACTTGATGGACGCAAGTCTCTTTTCAGCTATCTAACTATGTAACTATGTAACTATGTATGAAACTGCTAAAACTCAGCACCCGTCAAACAGGCATGGTGGCATGCAAGGAGATCCTCTCAAGGTAAGTTCAGATCCTGGGGGTCTCCCACAGAATCACTGTAGTTAAGTGCAATCGCTCAGCCACTGTGATTTAAACTGTTTTAAAGGGCTGTATGCAGTGCTCACTTTGAGCACTACATGCAGCACAACTGTCAGCCTGGGGACCACTAAAATAGCTTAGGTCTTACAGGGATGAGCGGGGATTTAACCCTGTTAACACCAAGTTGTACTATCAGAAATATAAATCCCCATTTACAGAGCTGTGAGTAGTGCTCACTTTGAGCATGCAGGTCATCTGTCTACATGAGGGTACTAATTCTGTCGCCAGCTGACAGATAGGAGTTTCAGGTATCTCATTAAGGAATACATCCATCATGGGTCCTTAAAGGACCACTATAGCCACCCATACCACTTCAGCTTAATGAAGTGGTCTGGGTGCCTGGTCCAGCTAGGGTTAACCCTTAGCTGGACCAAAACATAGCAGTTTAACCCCTTCCTCTCCATCCAGCCCGGCAGGAGGGGGACCCTATAGTATGTTTTCCTGGCACTGTAGTGGTCCTTTAAGAGAAGAACATCCTTAACCCCTTAAAGGGACTCTCCAGGCAGCCCTTTTTACTCACCTGGTTCCAGCGCTGGGAGCCTCGTGAAGCCACGCCCCCTATTTAGTCAAAATGACGAAATAGGCGGGCGCGAGCAGGGAGCAATCAGGCGCTTCCATTTCCACAGTGCCTTCTCTCTCCTGCACACGTGACGTGTGTTTACATTAGATTTGCCTGCAGGGAGCTATAGATCTCACCTGAACAACTACATTAAGCTGTAGTTGTTTAGGTGACTATAGTGTCCCTTTAAGGACACATGACATGTGTCATGTCATGATTCCCTTTTATTCCAGAAATTTGGTCCTTAAGGGGTTAAAGGACCACTATAGGCACCCAGACCACTTCAGCTCAATGAAGTGGTCTGGGTGCCAGGTCCATCTAGGGTAAGAAACTGCTATGTTTATATTTGGGTTAATCCAACCTCTAGTGGCTTTCTCATTGACAGCTGCTAGAGGCGCTTCCGCACTTCTCACTGTGATTTTCACAGTGAGAAGACGCTGCTGTCCACAGGAAAGCATTGAGAAATGCTTTCCTATGGACTGATTGAATGCGTGCGCGTCTCTTGCCTCACATGCACATTCGGCGGATTACTTTGGAAGAGGGAGGAGAGTCCCCAGCGCCGAGGGAGCCCGGCGCTGGAGAAAGGTAAGTGTTTAACCCCTTCCTCCCCCTTCAGCCCGGCGGGAGGGGGACCCTGAGGGTGGGGGGACCTATTAACACTATAATGCCAGGAAAACAAGTTTGTTTTCCTGGCACTATAGTGATTCTTTAATGGACTTATTCCATCATGCATCATTAAGGTGTTAAGAAGTTTGTTACAAGCTTTATGTTTATATTAATGTTGCCACATTACCAGTTGGAGATTCCTTACAATGTGACAGGTTTATAATTTCCATTCATAAACCATAAACTTTTCATGAACTGATGAAGTATAAAAATTAAGATATTTTTAACATTTATTTTTATAACAAGTCTGTATTTTTATTAAGGATTCGGGAAAAGGAAACGGCTGTGGTTTGCCCAGTTATTGATGTTATTGACTGGAATACATTTGAATATTTGGGCAATGCTGGAGAACCACAGATTGGAGGTTTTGATTGGAGGTTGGTCTTCACTTGGCACACTGTCCCAGAAAGAGAACAACAGCGAAGACGGTCATCCATTGATGTCATCAGGTATATTTTTTTAATGTTTCTTGCCACATTGTGCTTTAAGTGTTTTAATATTTAGGATTATATATTTAAACACAATATTATTGTTACGAAGATCATATTTTGTTTTATTTATGGAGTATTATTGTTTTATAACTGTGTTTTAATTTAATTTCATTGATCTGCATGTAATTCTTTGAACAGGGACAGTTATTTAAAATTTAAGACATTTGTAATAATAATAATTGTAATAATAATTAACAGTAATTGTTTTCCATACAAATTGAAGAACATCTGTAAAGGCTTGGCAGGGAACTTATCTAAACAAGCAGCATCACAAGGACAAAAGAGCTATCAAAACAAATCCAGGATAGAAATGTAAACAAGAACCTTGGTTATAATTAACAAAACAAGAAACATAGACATTTGTGAGTATTCACTCACATACACACCTTACTGAAACTTCCAAATAAGCATAGAGAGAGAGTGCAAAGATATGGAAATAAAAATCTCTAGTGTGATCATTTAAAATTCTGCTTTTTTTGTGGCACAATGCTCACTACACAGATAATACGATCCAGGGTGAAACATGGTCGTGTCCCCATTGTTTCATGATGATGTTTTTAATCATCTGACTCTAGGAAAATTACGAGGATTCAAGACAAGATAAATTAACAGAATGTGAGGACAACGACCATAATTAATTCTTAGCTGTAAAATGAAATGAAGGTGTCAAGAAGGAAGCACACTGCAAACTGCCAATCTGAGGAAGGAAATAGGAATCATTATCGCATTGTTTCGGACAGAAGTGAAGTTCCTTGTAAAATACATCACAGGAACATATAGAAAATATATTGCCTGGGGCGGAGCTTGACCGCAGAACCGAGCAGACGCATGTTAGATGGGCTCAGTGGCTACACAGTTCAAACTGGTGTTTTTCTGCAACCCAGACACTGATAAAAGTGACCTAACAACCCATAACTCAGATGGGAAGAAGCAAAAGTCAGACCAACCCAAAACGGGGGTCAGCATAGGAGATTTAATCTGCAAGTCGCATACAGCCCCAAAATGGCTGCCAACCTCAAGGGCTACTCAGACTCATTGGAGGATTTTTTTTCCTGGATGAGGCCACTGGCAGCTTATCCCCTGCGAGACCTCAACAGACTGCATTGAGCCCAGGAGACACTTGACCGGTAACAGTGACACTGTTAAAAACAATGCTGGGAGACTTGCAGACCTCAAAGGCCTAGTGGGCCTCATTGACGTGGTGGAAGCAACCTCCACACAACAATCGCAAGACATCACGGAGCTCAGACAAGAAATACAGGCACTTAAACAGCAACAAGCCAAGACTGAGCAACACTTCGCTGCAATGGTGCATGCAAGGCGCCGCAATAATCTGAAGATCCGTGGAGTCACAGAAGATATCACTGCAGAGGAAATCCCACATCTCCCAAGGCGGCTCAGAAGAGTCTTACTGGCACCCAAACAAGCCAGAAACTTCAGCTTTGAGGCAGCCTTTCGGATCCCCCTGAGACCTCGCCGTAAGGTTCAAGAACTCGGTTGACAAGATGGCGGTCTTCGTGGCCCTAAAAGGGTGTGCCACCTACAGCTTCGAAAACATGGCTTTGTCCTTTTATGCAAACCTGTTGGGTGACACCCTGCAATGGCGCAGGTCCCTGCAACCTTTCACCACACTGCTTAGAAACCACCATATTAAATATCATTGGCGCTCACCGCACACACTGCAGATAACGCATGACAACCAGGTCCAGTCCAACTCGGACCTCAGAGAAGCAACCACCGTGCTGCGCCCACTCGGACTGCCACCGGAGGGGTTGCCGACCATAGCCACCTCGGAACTACCCACAGCAAATTCAAGATGGGACCCAGCGAGGATTGTTACCTTCATCCCACAAGGAGCAGAGAAAAGCACGTACACGGCTGCTACCACATGAATGTCAGACACCCGTACCGAGACTCTTTTTTTGTGGCGAAAGTGACCTCGCCACTGGTTTTTGGAGGGGCCTGTTTGCCAGCCTCTTCCCCCTCCCCCTTTTTCCTGTCCTATTGTTCTCCAGCATGATGTTGTCCCAGGGACACAGCCAGACCAGTTGAAACTGGCTGCTTTGTCCCTCCTCAATCTCCCATCAGCCCTTGCTATTTTCTGACCTCACCCTTCCTTGTACTATAGAGCACTTTAACATTGAACATACTGAGCGCTCAGATCCAAGCTATCTGGGGATATGTTGGACATATAGGTTAAGCATTGTATTATAAGAGTTATTCATTTTTTTTGTGGTTTTTGTAACAGTTTTTTACTTAGAGATATTTCCTGTTACCACAGTCACTTAAGCCAATTATCTCCAGGATAGAGGAGAAGATAGACCGGCCGCACAGCCTAAATCTGTGGAACTGTTTTGGGCATGCAAACCATGCTTGCGGTCGGTCAAATGTGACTTCCATAAAACTTTTGAACCCCTGCTCTCATCTGGGTGATTTTTGGATATGTTGTTCAGCCAGATCAGGGCTATACAGGGATGTATAACCTTGTGGGGAAAACTGTATATAAGAAATGCCTTTGTGCTCATTAAATACGTTTTACCAGTTCTACTTCACCCTCAATCTAGAGTCCTGTCTCTTATTGGGGGGAATCTGCTACAAGGGATTGCTATGCCATACTACCTTGAATAATTACTAAGCTCTTTTATGAGCTTATTCCTGCTTTGCTCTCTTGGAGGAGAGGTTCACCCACTGGAACTTGGAGCCTTGTCGTAGATCCAGGGTTGGTAGGAGACGGCGAGACCCCAACCAAACTGCGGCGGTTCGTGGGGTCTGCGGTGGTTATGATGTCTGGTGGAGTGCTTGGAGCCCTCAGGAAGCACTAGGAGCATCCGTCAACGGAGGTACCCAAGTTGGGTTTCAAGGTTACAGGTTTCAAGGTTGAATTTGATGAACTTTCAAACAAGCAACTAAATATATAAAGTGGTCTATCTCACAGTATGGAGAAACCCCACATTTGATTTCATTATAAAAAGTAACATAAAATTGTTATATATGAACGTTGGGACAAGAGAAATTTGTATATCTTTTCGTAAAATGTGTTTAAATAATATCAGGTTTGGATGAATAAACTTTCAGTTCAGTGTTAAAGTAAATTGCATTGATATTGTATTTGTTATATTTTACCTATGTGTTTCTTCATTGTTTGAAGTTCTATAAAACCCTCTAGCATTAAAAGGACGTGCAAGATTGATGCACTGCCAGTAGAGAGAAATTAGTCAATGGTAGTTAGCCCACGGCACTCTGCAATTGTGTAACGTAACTGGCTGCTCATCTAGCTGCAGCAAAACAATCTAGGGCTATAGGCAAAGTACTGAATGCAAACGAGCATTGAAGATGCCACTGATAAAACACATGATGGACAGGGCTGGACGTTACTGTTGCACTCATATACTTGCATGCACTAGAATGCAACACTAATGTCTATAGAGAATCTTTTAAAGTGGCAGGAACCTCTATAGATATTATCATGCAATGAGCAAGACAATGCCTTATTCCCACAGCTGTCTTTAGAGACGGCTGGCAAAGTGACGAAATGTGATGGTGGTAGCTCTGCCTTTTGTTAAGTTTTGTCAAGTTAGGCATTTACCATGAGTAAGTAGTCCTTACTGCATCTTATGATACCTTTTGAACATTTCATAAACATTTTATCTTTATGAAATGTTCGGAATTTTTATTTATTTTTTGGGGTGACAAAGCGGTCTTTTAAATGGGTGTTGAAATCTGCGGTCATTTTTAATTCTACTCAGGAATTGAAATGACAGGTGCAGAGCATTGGTGTCAAAGTTTGTCAACAACTCATATAATTTTTTGCTAGTCACAGGATGCAAGGTATTCATGTGTATATAATATATAATATATGTGTAATATACACAATGTTATTGACTAATCTCCAAAATGTAGCAAATGTCAAACGGATGTCAAAAATAGCCAATTATGACCATGACTGAAGAATTCTCCCAAATAAGCTTATGTAGATTGAATGTTGTCATTCACATTTTAGTTTGCTAGAATGTATAGTTTAGTGAAACACTATCCTTGGTCAGAGTAGTTTCCTAATATGGGTTAAGTTTAATAACTATTTGATATATGAAGTAACCTAAAACTAATGATTTTTTTTTTTCTTCTAGTTCACCGACCATGGCTGGTGGGCTGTTTTCTGTGAGTAAGAAGTACTTTGAATACTTAGGTTCTTATGATACTGGAATGGAAGTTTGGGGAGGTGAAAACCTTGAGTTCTCATTTAGGGTAAGTATTTTTTTAGTT